>NC_044355.1:21752622-22389497 GCF_007364275.1 Archocentrus centrarchus | reverse complement strand
GTTTTGTGATGTCTGACAGAAATGGAGCTAACCTGAGCCCTGGAGGCTAATTCAAGTTTTTATCCAGCCCCATTCAAGCTCATTGCTTTTTGCCATTCTCCTCCAAACTTTGCCTAAAATTGCCCTGCTGATCTCACTTACTGTAGTGCAAAAGCCCCGGTCTTACTTTGACAAGCTAAACAGAAATCCAACTCGTGCCTCCTGTTGAACTCCACAAAAGTCTCACGCCCCTTTACTCCTCTATGTTCATCTGCTTTCCTCTCTCTCGCTCTCTCCGAACTGCGCCTTATCTTGCTCTGTCTGCTGTTCGCATCTCGGTGACTAATTCCCGTTTGTCTCATCCCGTCACCTGCAGTCGATGCTGCGATAAGAAGAGTTGTGGCAACCGCAATGAGACCCCATCAGACCCTGTCATCATCGACAGGTAAGCAAACTTTGCCCTTTGACCCCATCCAACATGATGACGCGCTGTCATTGTAAACACAAGCACAGCAGGTATATTTGTGCAGGGGTGTGAACAAGAGCCGTGGGCCAAATACGCAGGCAGTAAATACTGTCGGAACATAACACAGACGTAAAAATAATCATGACGCAAAGTCATTTAAATTTTCCAGCGCAGGAAACAGTTGGAAGGGATCTTTGACATGCGATTTGGCTGAGAAATTGCAACCTGCAGGCCTAATAAAGCAGGCCACAGGTTGTTTTTGAACAACCATAATTGTCTGTGTAAGCAGAAAGTGTGAAACAGCAGTAAATTATATTCCAGCGGCATGTGTGTGAAGTGGAGGAGCAATCACAGAGCAGTTGAGCTCTGCTTCAAGTGTGGTCAAACACTGTTTGTGTGGTCATGCTGATGATTTAGCTGATGAGCAGTTAGGGTTACAGCTACACTCTGGTGTGTGTGTTTCTGTGTATAAATCTCACTCACGGATGACTGTGGCACTGAAAGTTGTTAGCTGTTCTTTTTTTTTTACACACACACACACACACACACACACTTCTCCATGAGTGTATGCCTTTCTCCTGCTGTCATAAAATACCTCTGAATGATGCAGCAGCTTGCAGGATTTATAGTCAAGGAAAGAAAAAAAAACTCCCTGTAGATTTACTGTCCGGCCTCAGCTGCACGCATGCACGTGTGTGGCACACGGGAAGTTATTTGTTTATACTCAAGCTGTTCTTCAAGCATGCAGATTTAAGGTGGTTCTGATCGGGACTGAAGGAGAGTGCTTACAAGCTGAAGAGAGTTTCCATGAAAGAGTCACAGGATGGCATTTTAGTCATGTATTTTCAGAGCTGCAACATGCCCCAGCAACTGCATGATTTGGTAAAATGAGGTAGATTGTAGTGTATTTGATGTCTGATTTGAATTTGTCACATTTGAGTGTATTTGTGTGAGTGTTAATGAGGCAGTGACCTGTGCTATCTGATGAACACAGCTGTCCTGTTCTTACTGCTGCTCTGTCAAAAGCCTCCTTTTACCTGTGCAACTCTGTGTGTGTGTGTGCACGTGCGTGTGTGTGTGTGTGTGTGTGCATGCGTATATATAAATATATATATATTTATGTGTTCAAGTTTGTGTGTGTGCGTGCGCCACCCTTGTTCCGCTCCACTGAAGCAGAAGGCCTCACCTCAGCGCTCCCTGAGACAGCTGCACCCCGCCACGTGGCCTCAGACAACACGCCTGCCCATCACTCTGTGCCATATTTCTGATTTTTGTTTTCCTGTGTGCATACTTGTTGAATTTCTCATCTGTGCACTCTGTTGCTCCGTCTTTACGGGCACCATCCCAGCTCGCCGCAGTTAAACTTTCTCTTCAGTTTGCCGCAGCTTGAGCACAACCACCTTAAGTGAAGCAGGCTGATCTTCCTGTGAGCAGCTTTCCCACACTGAGCATGTGTTGTGGTCGCTTGCTGGCGGTATTCCCCTGATGCCTGATGGCTCAGGTGTGAGGGCAGCATTAACGAACAACAAATTAGAACGGGGGAGGGAAAACAACAGCAATATCTCTGTTTTCCTCTCCAGCGAGCACTCTTTCTGGACAGGAAAATAGGTCAGGTGAGAGGAGAACAGTTAGGAAGGGGGTGGTAGCTAGTTTTTAAAGGGGGACTGAAGGGGAATAAGCAGAGGAGGGTTTATACGTTTGCTCATTTAGTACCAATATATTCTTGGCAATTGTAATAATCAGGGATTCATAAACAAACAAACAACTGTGAGGCTGAAACTGACTCAATTACCACGAGTTCCCCTCCTTCAAATTCATAAAGAAATACCATCAGCAGCCCCTCTCCACCCTTGAAGTTATTTAGTTCGTTAAATAAGGGCTCGTTAGCCCTCTGCTGTTTCGCAGAGATGATTAGATTTTACAGCCCTAATTAGCTGGGCTAGCTCTAACTCTTCTGGAAGAGTAATGGGTCTGATTGCCTAATTAGCTCTCTCTCGTTAAGATGGGAGAAACAGGCCACTGCAGCAAAACCACGGGAATGAGGAAAAATAAAGTCAGCTAATGAGAAACTTATTTGATTGTTAGGAGAACAAATCTGGTACAGTGTGGATCGGCGAGGCTCTGGGTACTGTACTCACTCACTGGGAGAATCTCAGCCCTTTCTTTATCTCACCCCCTGTTGAAAAGAGAATTTGTTTGGGCTCTAAAGTATCTACAAGGAGCAATATGCTTCAGATTTTAGTTGAGAAGCGTATTTGTTTAGGCAGAAATCACTTTAATGTGACGATCTGTGGTTGCGTTGTCATCTCTGCTTGTATTCTCTGACTGCTTTCTCTGCTGTCTGATGTGGATCAGCACTGAAGAAGAAGAAGAAGAAGACAGCTCATGCCATATTTTATGTGTTTAACCTCAGAGACAGTAAGTTCTTGAAAATTCAGTCAGACCTTGGCATGACATGTTGTGTCTGTGCTTGACACTGGGCAGGAGAAGCAGCTGAAAGGTGAGCTGCTCCTGTGCCTCTGTTCCCCAGGGAAACATGTGTGGTCCGCTTTAGCCTCTTACAGAAGCAGGATAATATGAGGGGAGGCCTTAACCCCTAAACCTCCACTTCCACTTCTCCCCATCACTCTTGGTTAGCATGGGGTTAATCATATGCAGCCGCGGTGTATGATCACTCTATCATGCGCCCCGATGGGCCCCAAATCACAAACACATTTCCCTCTCGCCCATGCAAAGCTTTGTTTTCTCTCTGTATAGCTTATGTCCGTCTGCTCATGGAACTATTTTTGTTAATGCACTTGGTATAATTGTGGATAAATCTGTCAGCCCTACTCGCTTTGGGGGTATGACTGTCCCTCCAGCGCCATGTGTCCTCTCTTGCGTCTTACCACCTGTGTCCCGTGGCCCTTTCCTGCTCATCCAGCTCCCATAGGCCTGCTGCAGGGTGTCCCCCAGGCGGGGAGAGCCTCTCTGGAGGGGGGATAGAAACACTCTGTGACCAGCGATAAGAATCCACTGGTTATCCCTGCATGGCCCACAATCCCTCCTCCATTTACAGTGCCAGGAGGGGCAAAGGGGTGTCAAGTTTACATGTACAGACAATGTTTTTTCAGGTTTATTGCTTTTTTTTTTTTTCTTTTTTTTTTTTGAGCGTGTGTCGGTGTGTGTTTGCTTTTGCACACACTCCTGCAGCCTGCTGTTGATGTGGCCCATTTCCTTGCATGTGTGTCTGTGCTTGTGTATCCGCATCAGTGTTGGTTATTTCCCCAGGAGTGAGTGTGTGTTTTGATAGAGGCCATTTCCTGACAAGTGTGTGTGTCTTGAGTGAAGAATGTCGGGCAGGAAGTGCTCCTCCCGGGGAGGGTGATGTCATGGCCGATGGCTTCCTGTTCTCTGAGCCAGTGGAACGGACTGACTCTCAGCTTCACGGTTGGTAGTTAGCACTTGTGAACCAGGTTTTGGTTCACCTTTCGGCTGTGTCGGGTCTACAACTTTGGCATTTGTAAATACAAATAAACTCCGGGGGGCAACATTTTTTAAACACAGCATTTTTCCAGTCATATGTATGGCTAGTTTGTCTCTCTAGCAGGGAACCCCCTCATTGTTTTGGTTGTTATGTTTGGATGCACTTCCTGGGGTGAGAGGTCATGTGTTGCCTTGGCTGGGCTAACGTGCACTAGTGAATAATGTATGTCATTGACTTTATGTCAGCCCTGCCAGCCCCCCAAGCAGAGCCCACCCATGTTTAATTCATCCATCTCATTTGTGTGTGTGTGTGCCTGCAAATATGTGTGTGTGTCATTTAGAGGCCCAGTCTGCACCTGTCCAGCCATTAGCCCCCTTCTCATTTGCATTTGATGCTAATGCGGTTTACTGGCAGTGCCTTCCGTCCCCTTAGCTTAGTTTCATTTTCATATCCATGACTGTGTTAGCGAGAAGGTGAAGGCGCACACTTGCACCGCAGCTATCGTACAATCTTCTCACCATATCTGCTGACATCTGAACATTGAGGTCTTCTTATTTGCTTTTCTTTTCCAAATCTTGGGTCAGTTTTATATCATGCAAGATTGTGATTCTTTTTTTTTTTGTTTTCCTCCCCCCTCTTTTTTTTCTCACAGCTGGTTTTCCATTGTTGCTCTGACCACCTATCAGTAGCTTGACGTTTCCCTCCTAGTCAAAAAGAAGCTAGAAACATATCACGAGACCCTGGGAGCGACACTCACATGTTGGATTGCAGGATCTCCCCTGCTACTTTTTCCTTCATAACTTTTATGATCTTGCCTTGGCTTGATTTGTTGCATTTCTTTGAGAGGAGGGGAGAGGAGGGGAGGTGAGGCGGGGTTGTAATGTGCTGTTTCTTTTTTGTGCAGTCAGGATGTTATGGGAGGCTTTGAAAAGTACTAGCCCTTAGCTGGTTGTGGTGTTTGTGCAGGGCTCAGGGGCAAAGAGGCAAAGTTGTTGGCTCATCGATATGCAGGCAGGACTCCCCTCCCTCAGGTGCTAACGGCCTCACAAAACTGCCTCACACGGATGCAGCTCTCACCCTCAGATAAACCTGAGCGCAAATACATATGCAGACATGCGCGTGCCCAGTTATAAAGAATCCACAGGCGTACAGAAATATAGCATGCACAGATGTACACTGACCTGCAGCTTTTTGCATCTGTTTGCTTGTGTTCTTTTTTTCCCTGTGGGGGTCCCCCTCCTCCCCGGCATTGGAGGAAAGCGTGTCCCCAGGGGATGGACAGCTACACTGATTGACAGCAGGGGGTTTGGAGGGTCGAGGAGCCTCTAAAACAGCGCTGCCACTTTCTCTCTCATCCCCCCCACCCCCAAAACAACCCAAAGCTCTCTCATTTTTATTTCCAATAAATTAACACGTAATTCTCAGAGTTTATACCTGGGATTGTTCTGGGGTATATTTTATATCAAATTAACCCAAGCTAAGTTAGTTTTGTGAAAAGGAAACAATTAGGTACATGTTGAACATATTATTTTATTAATGCTTAGGTTTGTGTGTGTATATGTTTTTTCTTTGTTTAATTCTTTCCCCAATAAACTAAACAGAGCTGCAATCCCACTTTATAGGTAGTTAAGTTGGTCCTCCCCTGCTGAATGCAGGTAACAGCTGGTTTATTAGTCCATATAAAACGTAATTTACAAATGTCATAGCAGTGAAAAGTTCAGAGTTTCACAACATGAGGTTTTTTGGGGTTTTTTTGGCTGGAGCCAAATAGCACCGTTGTAGCTCTATTTTCTCTCCAAACTGCTTTGTCATTACTGCTTGACATTCCCCGCTTGACCTGGCTGCTCTCCTTGGCTGTTCCCTCTGCCTTTGTGTCAGTGTTTGTTCTGTCCCAGAATGGAGGGGTTTGGCTGGCCAGAACTGACCCAAATGAGTAGCGTCCTACTTCTCTGAGAGCTATTTAAGACATTTTTGGTGTTGGAAATTGCAGGTTAGAGAGATAGAGATAGAATGGGAGTAAAATAGAATGAAGATATATTTACCATATGAAAGCTCTCGTGTGCGAACGTGTGTGGTATACTGCAAGTGAGGAAAGACTAACGTTTTCCAGGATTTAGTCCGTGATTCGCCCTAGAAGATGCGCTCAATTTGCTTTTCAAATGAGGCGTGAAGAGCATGTGTGCGCGCACCCCTCCAAGTGTGATGCTATACGTTTGGACGTGCACAGCTATGTGCGTGTCTGTGTGTGTGTGTGTGTGTGTGCGACGGGAGCGAGGCTTTGTTTTCTCCGTGCTCTGATGTGTGCGGACAGTCTCACTCACGGCCCACTAAGTGCTCTCTCGCAGCCAATGTGATACACAGCTGCCCATGCTGCTGCTCTTAATTGAATAGACACACCAGCTCCTCTCAGTGAAGGATACTCAGGCATCCTCTCATAGCAGGCTGAGCCAGCGTGACATCCAGCAGTGTAGCTTCAAGCTGCCCCAATCGCAGCTCTCACTGATGATTCACTGTTTACCGATTGTTTCTGCTAAGTGAGGACACAGACAGTATGTCTCATGCCAGCTCCATACCCCCAACACTCCTGATGTTTCACTTCCCATCAGTCAGTCCCACTTCTGGTGTTTTACCTCAGCACTGCTGCCCAGGATGTAAGTCCAGGTGTCCAGGATGAGCTCTTGTGACACGCTGTGCCCGAGTAAGATGTATATTCTGCTGATTGTTTTCCATCAATCTGTCCAGGAAGAATGGATCACTGGCCAGACGCTGTGAGCGGTGCTCTCAGTTTCACATGTCACAATGGAAGGAAAACCTGCACACCATGTGGGAAATGGGGGGGATTGGGAGAGATATGTTCTGTGATAGCAATGGTGGGATCCTGTGGCAGAGTTATGATCTTAAAAATCATATTTTGATTATTCTATGCAAGGTTTACTTTTTGTTCCAGTGTTTTCAAAACTGTACAAAGAGAAAAAAAAGGCACCCAAAGGCTATTTAGTTACTATATCATCCTCTTCTAGTTAGGCCTTTTCATATCTGCTCTTATATATGAGTTTTGTGACATTGAGCTTGACTAATTTGAGCTGCGATGTTAAGAGACAAAAGGAAATCTTCAAGGGAGCATCTCTGCCATAATTAAATGTAAAGCAGGGACGTCAACGTGCAGACAATTATGGTCAACAGCACTGTTCGATCAAAGGGATGATATATTCTTACATTCTTAATATATTCTTTTTTGCTTTGCATTAATCATCAACAAATGAGACCTAAGCACATGTCACTGTTCCACTTCAAAAAGCAGAGCTGAATTTAAAGGCCTTTGTTTGTGTTTATGTAACTCATGTGGGGAGACAAAGTAAGGCGTAGGCAATCGACTGAGGCACTTTGTTGTTTTACACCGCCTCACCCCCCTTTATGTGTGCGCTGCTATCGTTGTTTGTTTGTTTACCGAGTGGCTTGACCTCACTCAGAGGAATGTTCACTTGTTTCCTTTGCTTCCGTGTCTCCTTGATTGTGTCGCTCTCTGATTTTCTCCATCCACGTGTCTCTCCTCTCCTTGTATCTTCTATCTTTCTCTATCTGCCCCTCTGTCTATGTGTCTTTTTCTTTGGTCCTCCCACTCAGAACTCCAGATTTAACTCTGAAGGCTTTGTGGTTAATCACACTTGGAATCTTCCTCGCGTTTGAACGCTCTTCCTCGGCAAACCGTGCTCCTCCTCGATCCCTGCGCGCGGCGCAGGAGAGACTGCACGCTAATTATCCCCAGTTATTGGCTCCTCCAACACGGGAGCTGTGATTTACATGAGGTGACATTCAGTTCAAACACACAGACCTTTTGCAACCTTTTTTTTTTTTTTTATGGAAAACAATTAACAGTGCCGCTTTCTCTTCTGCCTCTCTCTGCCGTACCTGCTTTTTTCTCGCGCGACACCACTCCCTCCCTCTTCCTCTGGCTATTGTCTTCGCACAAACAGACAAGATTTACTGCCAAAAGAATGAAGGGGTGTGTGAGGTGTGACTGGCAAAATTGCTGGCGTATTTTTTTTTTTTTTTTTTTTTTAAGCAGGCAATTGCTTGCTGTTAATTTACAGTTATTCTTTTGGGTAGCTGTTGAGAGAGGAGTTTGGAGGAGCCTTTGAGAGAAACATAAGGCGCTAACTTTAGTTTTGTAGAGTTGAAGCTGACTGTGGTCTTTAAATTAGGTCACGTCCCCCCCCCCCAAAAAAAAGAAAAGCACTTTATGCGACTCTTCTGTATTTCCACCATTGACCCAAGTAAATACGACATGCACTCCCTTGCACACACACCTATGAAGAGATATATAGCCTACACAGGCACGTTCAAACACAAAGACAAACTTACAAGTGTGCCGTTAATGAAGCGCATCTCTCTTCTGTCATGACGCCCATGTTAGCATGACAAGATGTTTACACACACAATCACGCCGGCGCCTCTGATGTGGGCCGAGATGAAAGAGAGGTAAGAGGAGAGAGAAAAGAAGAGGCAGAGACATGATAGTGAGCGTCAGGTATGGAATGCTTTTCTCTGTTTGACAGGAGGACAGTTGTAATAGTACCCCACTGAGAGGCGAGAGTGAGACAGATAGACAGACAGCAGAGAGGGAGGCATACCTGGAGAAATGCATTCTGAAAAGGGAAGACTTTTTTTTTTTTTTCCCACTACAGAGGACTTCTCTGAACTCAACCACATTCTCAAATCTGGAGGAAAACAATTAGATCCACCCGCTTCCCCTTGTCCCGCAGTGTAGATTACAAATGAGCAAACCTGGCATTTATCACATTACTACAAACATTTATTAAAGCTGGTTCCCCTTTAAAGCTGCAGAGATAACAGTGGGTAATTGCAGAGACTGGCTCTATTAGTTAAGTATGCCTAATGTCACTGCCTCAGAGCATTAATGGACGCCGTAGTATTATGTTCCTGCACTCATTACCACCCCACTCCCCTTCAAACAGATACACACACACACACACACACACACACACACACAGACAGAATCACGCACACATATCCACACACCCTTCTCCCCCCTCCATTGACCCTGCAGCAGGAGTCTGTGCCACTCTAATGAGAAATGGAAAACACCGCTCCGCGAGCTCCAAGACACACACATAAACACACAGATATACATGGACACACGCACACTCAATGGGAGACATTACAAGGGGACAGAGGGGTACACTATAATCACACACGCCCAGGGAAACAATTGTGCCGTTATCAGAGTGATCACATTATAAAAGTTTAATAAACACCAAACGGCCTAATGGTGAATTAGCCCGCATCTGCCCTGTGTTGTGCCAGGCTATAATTAGTGATTTAACAGAGACAAACAAATGTTT
Organism: Archocentrus centrarchus; assembly: GCF_007364275.1. Taxonomy (NCBI): domain Eukaryota; kingdom Metazoa; phylum Chordata; class Actinopteri; order Cichliformes; family Cichlidae; genus Archocentrus; species Archocentrus centrarchus. The sequence goes on along the minus strand of NC_044355.1, from coordinate 22,380,223 downwards.
TTTAACCAGAGTTCTTCACAGCTTTTCACAGTTAACAGATTTTTAGTCAGGCATAAATGATCAAGTTTGTGCAGAAATTAAAGGGAAATGAAGGTCTTTATTCTGCGCTCTTGACTCCAAGACACCAAAAGTCTCTTTCTCTCTCTCTCTCTCTCTCTCCCTCTCACCCACACACACACACACACACACACCCACACGCACACACACACACACACACACATACATACATGCACACACAGAGAGAAAGTCACACAAACACTAACCACCAAGAGGAGAGTTTGGCTCAAACCCCAGTCTGGTTTTCTAAGTGGCACTTGAGATGTGTATGGAGAGAGGCGGATGGGTGCTTGAGATTGCTGAGGAGAAGAAGAGAGAGAATGAAGGGGGGGTGTGGGGGAGGAATAGAGAAAGGAAACAGGAAGAGATGGTGGTGAATGACGTGGAGCAAGACAAGAGGAGGGGAAAAGTACTCTCTTTCTAATCTCACTGGGCAAAAAATAAATAAATAAATAAAATTGTGTTTCTGTTTTGATACGTGTGTTTGCGTGGACACATATGCATGTGTGAATCTGAGGGCAGGGATAGAAAATCGATGACAATTTATAATTTAACAATCACAAGGACCTTTCACTTTTCCTAGGGCCTCCATCCCCATTCATCAATATTACATCAGGACTCAGACTTAGTGTTAGTGAGCAGGAGGGTGAGAAAACAGCTGAGGAGAGAGAATATGGCTTTGGTCCAGTGTGTGTGTGTGTGTGTGTGTGTGTGTGTGTGTGTGTGTTGGGCTTGGGGGTGTTGGGGTAGGAGAAGGAGGGCATCTGCTGAGGTTGTAGAAAACATGGCTTCCAGCATACACAAATGTGCAAACGCACACCCCAACTTGCATGTGTGTACATCTGCATCTGTCCGACTGCTTTTGTGTGTGCGTGTAGGTGTGGGCTTGCCAGCTGAGTGACAGCTTACTATTGATCTGTGGGAGGCCACGGTGTCATTAGACCCAGTATGGACCAGCAGGCACACGTGGAGGTCAGGGCACAGAGTTTGTGCATAAGTACATGTGTGTGTGAGTGCATGTGTGTGTGTGTGTGTGTGTGTGTGTGTGTGTGTGTGTGTGTAGGACTGGGGGACCAAGTGTTCAGTAGTGACAGGCTCAAGCCTCTGAAAGAAAATCAATCGTGTCATAAGAGGAAGGTTTCCTCCAGCCTCCTTCTCCTTCTTTCTTCCCTCCTCCTCTTTTTCCTCCTCTTCTCATCCTTCCTCCTCTTTTCTCCCATTTTCTCCTTTTCATTCTCCTCATCTGAGAGGTCATTCACCCACAGCTCCATTTAAACCTTTGCCACCCTCTTTTTTCTGTTTTTTTTTTTGGAGACTGTTTTCTGCAAACGCTTGTACACAGCACTCCCGTGTCAGGATGGCAGCTGCATGTGTGATGTATGGATCAATTCATGAGGTTATCCTAGCAAAAACCAAGCCATTAGTGACAGAGCTGAGCCTGGATCAGCCCTCATTAACTAAAAGGGTATGTGGACTGTTTGTCCGGATAAAAGAAATGACCCCCAAACCAGGGCCAATTAACTGAGAAGGCTGAGACTAGCTGCATTGATGGCATGTGTTGTTTCGTTCAACACAAGTTTGGTTTCGAAAAGAAACTGATAAGACTTTGTTTTATTGTGAATTTAAGATGTCCTTCAGTTATTTATCGTTAAGGATGAGCACACACACACACACTCTCTCTCTCTCTCTCTCTCACATACACACAGGGCAAGCATCCACCTGTTCTCCTCTCCCCTGTCTCGCCTGAGGGGACTAGTATGGTAGATAACAGTTTGAGTGGGCCTTCTGCAAAACACTAATCAGACCTAACACTGCCTAATTAGCACAGAGTCCACTGATTGGCTTACAGCAATAATTAACACAGGTGAGAATAATTAGCTCCCCATAGACCTGTTTGTGCCTGTGCGTGTATGTGTGTGTGTGTGTGTGTGTGTGTGTGTGTGTGTGTGTGTGTGTGTGTGTGTGTGTGTGTGTGAAGGATGTTATTATGCAGTCTTGGTCCCTAGTGAGACTGAGGAGGCAGAGAGAAGAATCAAACTCATTACTGAAACCAGGCCAACCTGTGTTAGGTGCTCTGCTTTCCCACACCCAGAGAATTAGCCACACAGAGATCCACCTCGTATTTCTCCTTCTCACTCACTCTCTCACTCTCTTTCTGTGTGTGTGTGTGTGTGTGTGTGCGCGCGCATGCATGCTTATACTTTTTCGTTTTTCTTCTTTTTTCCGTCTCCGTCTCCGTCCCTTTCCCCACACCCCTCACCACCACCCCATTCCCTGATGAGTGAAGGTGCGTTTGAGGAATCTCACCGTTAGCTGAACCTGCTAAGATAAGATGAAACACAGACACGGGGCATCTTTCGATCATATTCTGCCTCACTGGTGGTCTGCTTTTTCCTTGTATCCCACACCGAACCCATCTCTCAATCTCTCTTTTGAATAGCAAGAACAGAAGTGTGTGTGTGTGTGTGTGTGTGTGTGTGGGAAGGGGGGGGGGGGGGGGGGGGGGGGGGGGGGGGCTGTGTTCCTCACCATATAAAAGCTCAATTGCATGCTTCTCCCTCGCCATAAAAGAGTGTACCACATTCTCTGTGAAATACTACCAAACTGCTTGGCTGTATAAAGAAGACACAGAACAGCCTGATGTTCCTGAAACAGAGAAAACAGAGAAAGAGTGAGATAATGAGATAGGCTGGGAAGGAGAGACAAAGAAAAAGAGGACATGACATTGTTTTGCTATAAGACTGGCCGTCGTTCATCAGTCTGTAAGCAGCATGGTGTCCTCCATCTCACTCTCCCCGGTTATTTTTACCAAAGTGCTGCTGCTTTGATCAAGCCGACATCACAGAGAAGAAGATGGGCATGAAGACATTGAGAGGGGGTTAATATTGCAACACAATTGACGGCTTGTCACTTTTTAGCTCCCAGGCACCAACATCACCAAGTAGTTAGTTAGGTGCTGGAGCGAGTAAGATAGAGGGGGGTAACACACAAAAACACACACACCCACACACACACACACCCACGTACACTTTCAAGACCCTTTTGTGTGCTAAATAAATAACAACCACTGTAAATTGGTGTTTTCCTGTAGTGTGCGGCTGCTCCCGGGATGTATTTTTCATGTCAAGGCATTTCAGAGTGGTTTAGGAGCGTAGCATGTACAACTAATGAATTTAACCCCCAAAACTGTGCGTAAACACACAGTTTCGCTCTCATACACGCACACACTGGGAAGGGAGTCAACTATTTACCTGACCACAGGTGCGTCGCATATGAGGCAGCCAATTCCCGCCCACATCTTCCTCTCCACACAATTGTTCTCCACCCACCAGGATCCAAGGGAGGTGCCAGGGGCAACATCAGCCTATAATCACAAACTATCAAGAGACACGGAGGGAGAGGAAAGCTCACCGTCGGGCGACTGATCTCCAGTGTTTCGCTGACAAGCTTCACATGTTTGCTAGATTTGTTTTTTGTTCTGTTCGCTTGTGGTAAACACTCACCTCTTGTAACAGGCAGCCGCTACCTCTGTCACACCGAGGCTGTCAACACAACATTCACTTGCACTGTAACCCACATCACACTGAGCTGTACAGCATACAGACACACACACATATGAGGTATACTGTATGTACCAGCAAAATAGATGTACTCAGAGGCAGCTTAAATGCATATAAGAGCTGTTAAAGTGGTGTTTATGGGAGGCATTTGCATAGTGTTCATAGTACTTTCTGATTCCCATACACACACATAATACATGCACACACTCCTACAAGGCACTTCTCTGCCACAAATACACTCAATATGCCTTCCTGACTTAAAAAAAAAATGAAAGAAGGTTGATTGAGGCAAAACAAGAAAGGCTGTTTTTTTTCCCATATTTCCTGTTTCAATAATTAATATGCATGAGTTTTATGGCCGCTTAAGATGCGATCAATTATTCATTAACAGCATGTTAATTGCATCCACAGTCGTGAATATTTAACCAAACACTAAATCAATGAGGTCGAATGAGCAGCAATATGGACATTTTATAAGCTTTGCCAAAAATTAGGTTAGGCTTTAATGAAAACAGCAGAGAACAGATTGAAAAGGGACAAAATGTGAAGAAAGAACCAGCCTTACAAAAGGAAGTTTGTGTTAGAAAGCAGACAATTGGAATAAATGCAAGATTGTTGACTTGTAATTTTATAGTGAGCGACTCTTAGCCTTTTCTCCCTTTGTCTCTTTTTTTTTCTAATCTCCCTTTTTAAATGGAGAGGATGTAATCTCTTCATCTTTGCCCACTGTAGCCAGCCTTTTTTCACTCTCAAAGACTCCAGACTCCTTTGTCCTGGATCTTTGTGTGCTTGTGTGTGTGTATGTGTGTGTCTGTGCGTGTCACAGCGGTGTCTGGACAGTGACATTTCTCTGCTTGGATAACCATCGCGCCCTCTGTCCCTCTGTCCCTCCAGCCATGACGCAGGGTAATGTCACCTGTCAGTCTCAAACTCCTACTTACAACCGCTGTCCCCCCTCAACTCCCCCGCCCCACCCGCATGGAACTTCACCACCCGTCCACCACCCTCTCACCATGACCCTAAATGCTCCTTCCCTGGACCTCACCTGGGGTACAAAGCCCTCACCATCTTCCTTTTCCTGCTCCTTTTGTCCTCTTCTCCACTACCTCATATGACTCCATATCCTCCTGCTCTTTCATTGCCTTATATCCAAATGGCAGCCCCACCCTTTCTTCCCCCTTATTTGCCCTGAGGACCCCAGAATATGGCATAGGAAGACAGCACATATAGCAATAGGCAAAGTCAGGGGTGGGAAGTTGACTTTTTGCCTGGACCCAGTTGCATTCTGCGCCTGTTTTCAATTATTCTCCTGGCACTGGCAGAGTGGAGGTTTATGCATTATATGGGAATGTAATTGACTATAACTGCCCTCTTAACATTAACCAGGTGTACTAGCTGAGTGTGTGAGATTAGGCCCCGGGTCTTGGCTGTTATGGAGTGTTGGCCTGTCTGTGGGGTTGTGTTGTTGTTGATATATTTATATCCTACTCCTGTGCGGTGCCGCCCATTACCACCACATTTATATATGCCTTTTTCCTGCGTGTGTTTCCTTGCACGTCTGTCTTTATGCGTGTCCACACTATGCTCCCGCTTGCCCCTTTGTGTAACTTCCATCATGCATCTGCCTGTGTGCATGTAAGAATGAGAGGGAAAGTAAAGAAAGAGGCAGGATACAGATACAGCCTGCTTCAAGGGGGGCCTGACTTTACAAGGACAAAGTCAAAATGGGCCCATTCACAAGGCTGACACGCTGTGATTTGTATGTATAGTGGTGTGCAGCCTGCAGGGCACTAGCCCAGAGGCTATCACAGACACCCAGACCAGTACACCAGCAGGGGGAGGTGATGGAGGCGAATGGAGAGTGTGTGTGCATGTGTGCGTGTGCCTGTGTGAGAGAGTGTGTTTGTGTAGAGGAAGAGGGGTGTGTGGTGGAAAAAAAGAAGCATCAACAGGCTGTCAATCAAGCCCTAGCCACAGCTTGTCACTCCTCGATAGAGCTCATCCGGGGGAGAATGGGAGTCCCTGGGACCCCGAGAGGAAAAAGGAGCAGGCGCTGGAGGGGAGGTGGAGGCAGCAGGGAGGAGGTGACTGTCTGTCTGTCTCAGTGACTCGAGCTTGATTTGATATTTGATACCGAGCATGTGGCATTTGAATGCAAATCTATTTTGATTGTCTCACCGTCTGATAGGGTTAAAAGGAATCTATAGGGGATATGCATGTATGCATGTGTATCAGAGGGCTGGCTGGAGACATTCACATACACAATATAAGAAAGAGAATTATTCAGATGGATTATATTACTGACCATTTTGCCTGCATCAGGCATTTTTTTCCCCCTCTCTCTCTCAAAGCGATATACAGATATTTAATAGAATAAATACAAAAGGTAAGAAGGTCAGAGGTTACAGAAAGGTGTTGTGTAGTCATCATCACCTCCTTAATGTAAACTGAAGGTGTTTATGTTGAAAAATTCAACTGTGTGTGCAAACATGATGTGCATGTGTACATCTGAAAATCTGAGCCTGTGCAGGATAATTGTTGTGCCTGTATGCGTGTGGAGGATTGTGTTTAAAAGCAAGCATGCCAAGTAGGTAGACAGACGGACAGATAGATGGATGGATAAAGTCGGTATTACTGCAGTATGGAAATCTGAGGCTCAGTTCCCCTCCCAATTAGAGTAGTGACTTCTGAAATGCCATAATACCCATTAATTAGCAGGCTGCTATTTTCTCAGTGATTTGGCTAATTAGTCTGCGAGGCTCTACACTATCTGGACCATTATTATTGGGCTGAAGCCATGCAAACACACTCGCACGCACGCCTGTGTTCGACTCGCTGCACAAACACGAGTGTACACACCGTGCACCTTACAACTGGAAGCACAGTTAAGACTAATTTAAGTGGCATCATTATTTGCTTGTGGGACAGCATGAGAGAGTTCCAGCTAAAGAGTGGTTTGATGAAGAGGCAGACACGCTGCCCTCTTCGTTAGCTATATGCTCTCCGTAATGTGGTACTGATACTGGTAAAAGCCCATCCTACTGTGAGAAACATAAGGGAAGCGTTTCAGCCCTCTGTAATGACTTGGCGTGTGTGTGTGTGTGTGTGTGAGTGCAGCTCTCTCTCTTTGCTTCGACAGTCCATCAGTGTCTCCCACCGGACAGACAGGCCACTGACACAGCACCACAAGGCCAGGAAACCTCTTCAATCACTCCCTCACTTTTCCTTCTCTGTCAGGCAGCAGAAAGGCGTGATTGATCTGTTGTTTCATCACCACCATGATAAAAGAAAGAAGTTGCGCTGAAATAAAAAACAAAGAGGATCTTTTTTTTTCTTTTCTTTTTTTTTTTGGCATCCACTTTCTTAAACTTTATTAATCATCTTCATCAATAGCACAGCCCCATTCCTGGTCATCTTATAGCTCTTCTGTGCGCGTTTGCATGCTCGTGTGTGAATGTATCCTCGCACTCCTTGCAGCACGATGAACTTCATAAGTGTCCCATCACCACTTTAATCAAATTACTTATGAACCAAAATTGACAGTTTTCATTAATTATAAAGGATTATTCTAATTGCGATTCAAATTTATTCATTTAGAACAGACGGCATTCAGTAATGTTTCAGGAAATTTGCATATTAAATGGAGAGGGTACGCTATTAGCTATGCTAATGTATGCATGATTCCTTATTTTGTGATTGGTGGGCCATATGTAGCAGGCTGGGGGTGTGCAGGTGAGGAATCTAGAAGGAGCTGTAATATGTTTGATAAACACAGAGGGATGCAAGGCCAAAACATGCACTTTCACATGTATATGCACACAGACACACACAGACACATACACACACATACACACACACACAAGAACTGCTGGAAGTGCTACGTCTGTGTTCAGTATCAATCTCCCTCTGCCTGTCCTCTGTCACATATTCTTTCTCTGTCTTACATTTTCTCGGTCTCCCCCGCTCCCTGCTTCCACATTCCTCCCTCAAGACCCATTGGAGGGAACAACTTTTCACCCGAGAACAAACATGGCACACTAATTACGTTTCTGATTTCTGATCCTGCTGCATTTAGAAACATAACCTTGAGCCTGTGTACAGTCACAGTCACAGTTATGATTTAATATGGTGTTTAAATGGAACAAAAAGAAAGAACTTTTGCAAGCGGCACATTCATCCCCACAATGTATGGGGCCAGTCCGGGGTTGACACACTGCTCTTTATCAAGCTATATATAGTCGATGCATTATGCATTAAGTTTAACATGTGCTTAAATCAACACTATTCAATATAAATGCATCAGTCTTTAAGTAAGGCAGAGAGGAGAACAGTTAAGGTAAATGACTGCGCGGGGAGGTACACAAGCAGACTGAAGGGCCTGGTCACACAAACACACACACATGCACGCGGTCACACACAGCCTTCGGCTGTGTGGTGGTGTCAACCCAGGCTGATGACAGGGCCATTATTCACTGGTCAGTCCCACGAGGGCAGGGTTTGGGCTGGACAGGGTAGCAGCACGTCCCAGCATGGCAGGACAGCGCTGAGGTGAGAGGGACCAGGACCCTTCATTACTCCTGTGGTTGGGGGCATTGAGCCTCTCTCTCTCTCTCTCTCTCTCTCTCTTTGTCTCTGTCTCCATCAGATTAATGGGCCAGGCCCGACAGAGGAAGTGTTTCAATCAGTGCCGCCTGCCAAGATTGTCCATCACCTAGACAGCCTCCTATTCATCATGGCTTTGATACACAGGCGCACATACACACACGCATGCACAGATGTTTATTTGATTGCATTTTTCCGTTGGCGCTGTGGTGCAAAGTCAGCCCACAGGTAGCGATCTTATCAGGCTACAAGTTGTTGAACCCAGCACTCTTTTCTCCGTCACCAGGAAAGATCTCATTTCCTTGTCTTTCAGTGCTCGCTGCACAACTTCTCAGCTGAATTTTGAATGATCTTTTTCGGATGAAATGGATGAAACACAATTGGTTAAGTGTCTCTGGGACTTCTGTCCCCAAGCTGGGACTGGAGCTCTGGCTCCAGGGGAAAGCGAAGAGAGATATCTCCCAAGCAGAGCCTCTCCCTGAGCGGCAAAGGCACAGCGTGGATCCCCCCTCTGACCGGCCATCTCCCTCCTCCTGGGTCCATTTGTTCTGAGAAATATTTAACGACGGGGCAAATTCAACCGACATGACGTGCACACACATTGAGTAGATAAAGAGGAGGATGGGGACGATGCACGGAGTGAGCTGGAAATGAATTTTTCAGCGCAGTGAGATGTTCTATTTGAATAAATCATGACACTTAAGATAGACATGAGGGCAATATAGAGGTGCCCGCCACTACTTTGAGGAGTAGCACTCCAAAGGACTGAAGTGTGTGTGCGTGTTTGGGAGAGAGAGAGAGAGAGAAAAAAAATTGCCTTTCTTTGTCCATCTACTCCAAAGTTTTTGTGTTCGGTATTTTTATGTTTTGTTTTTTGTTTTTTTACATATTTAGTTAAATATTTTCTCTTCTTAGTCAAGTCACATCTATTTATCTTTCTATCTGATAACAGTCATGTTGAACTGGGTGTTTCTCTTCCAGTCTATCTAAAGTGGGCCATTGCAGACTATTACAGCCTAGTGTCCGAGACCGAGGGCCAGGCCCAGAGACAGACCTGGTTCTGGATTATTAATGTCCCCTCCTGTGGAGCCAGGCCGCCTCCCCCACCCATTGCCCCCCACTACACCCCTGGGGTCAGCCTGCATGGCTCCTGGTGCAAGGCCCCTCTCATAAATCTCCCTAAATTAGTGTGTGTATGTGTGCATGCGCGTGTGTGTGCCTCCATGCTTAAACATATACTGCAGGCAGGGAGACAGGTCACCACAAAAACAAGCCAGTCAGGCTCTCGGTTGAAGTGTCAGTGATGCATGGCGGAAAGAGTGCAAGAAAGAGTTGCAGAGAAAAGAAAGAAAATGAGAAATGAAACACGAGGGGAGGAAAAGAAAATATACAAAACAGGAGTTGAGGAAGATATTTGATTCCGTGAGAGCACCGGACTTCACTTTTAGTTTAGTTGCCTATTTATTACTTCCCCCCCCCCTCCCTTTTTTTTTTGTGCTGTAACATTATGTTTGCTTACAAATATTTACACTTAATTTGAATCTCCCTCTGATTTCATTAGGATTGATTTCCTGAACAAATCTTACTGCTTAATTGCTGAAGTGCAGGAACTTCCATCCTTCTACCTGCCTAGATTAGTACAACATGTCCCACGGTGGTAACAGGCATGGGGAAGTGCTGTTGTGTCACTTAGTTAACCCCCGAGACAAATGGCTCCCCTCCGGAGCACAGTGAATTACACACCTCATGAAGCATATTAGGAGCCAGACACAGGGCTTTTCTTCTGGAGATGATCTGTACAGCAGAAATGGATGGAGGGAGAGAAGAGGGCTGAGTTATGGTATCACCCGCAGCCATTTTTACAGAACATCAGCATCAGAACAAAACCGAGAGAGCAGCGTGAGGAGGGGCAAAGAAGAAAGAAATGAAGCATGAAGATGTCCCACAAAAGGTGGAAAAGATAAATAAACTAGAGCTGCAGAGGAAGACAAAAACCACAGTTCCAAAGTTATCTGTGTTAGATTTGACAAGGAAAACAACTCTTTACCTCATTTGTGGCTAATGTGGCAAAAATATTAGAAAATATAACAGCATTGTCCCTCGGAGGCTTCATTGCTGTTAGCTAATCACTTAGACAATCTTTATCACCACAGTAATAATATTTAGATGCTACAGGGATTACTTAAAAGTTGTGTTATAATTGCTTTCCTTGTTTTGTTTTTTATGGGCAGAGGGTGAGTTTGTGTTTAATTGCTCCAAAGTGACAAATAATGCCCCTTATGATATGATGAAAGTGTGAGATCATTAAATTACTACGCCGACTGGCTGCATGTGTTTATGCGTTCGTTTTCGCTTTTACAAATTTATGCCATGAGGCTTCAAGAGGCCAAGCAGTTATTTTCACAAATTCACTTCCACAGCCATTTCTAGATTTGGGGGGGTAATTACGTGAGAGCAAAATGGTTTTATTTCATTTAATCCAGCCGGCGCAGCAATTTGCACCGGTAATATTTGTAGCTGTGGAGTCTGCACAGTAAAACAGCTGAAAACCACAAGAGTTTCACACACAAAAAGGTAGAGGAGGCAGCAATCGAAGCACGAATCAGTGCGTGTGTGTGTGTAAACCAACTGAAAACTGATGTCTTCAGAGAAGATGCTGCTTTATTTTTCCTTTATTATGTGTAAGACTTTAAAGCATCATATGCAGGACCAAGAATATAACAAATGTAGGAATATAAATACAGAGGCAAGGAGCCCAAATCCCCAAACACGCAGAAAAAAATGAGTTTTCGAGTTTTCAAACAGCTTTTTTGGCATTTTGTTTATTCATTTCACTCTTTTCTATAAATGTTACACGACTAGATAATTATCTAAAAGCTGTTTCAAAGTATTTTCCTACATTAAAAAAATAAAATAAGTTATACTCACTTTGGGAGAAGGGAAAACGTGGGTATTGAGCCTGATAAGAATTGATGTGAACACAGATATTTTGCTTGGTGTCACCTGTTTGTGCTTTGCCTTTTTAAATTGGACTGAACTACCCTTACAACCCCACGGTGTGCACAGAGAGAGAGAAAAACAACAACTGTTAAACACCAAACGGGTTCCTTATTGATCAAAACGCAAAGAAAACGGGATAATAGGCAGCTGAAAGGAGCAAATGAGAGAATTACAAAGTTATCTGTCCATATTTACCGGTCAGCTGTCAATCAGATTATCCATAAATCCGTATGGTAATCTCCTTGCTAATGCATATCAACACACATTGCTCTCTATCCACCCCACTCCCACAGCACACACCCACACTCTGTTGATCCATGTAAATGTGTGCAGTGATGATCCCAGTCCCTCGGCTCTCCCCGGGAGATGAGATGGAGCACAGAGGAACCAGCTCACTGCAGTTTTGTAATGTTTCCACGCGGCTGACTCGAGACACCTTAAGTCATGTAAATAATGAATCAGATGATCCACGCATGTGGGAGATCCACAAGCTGACATATAGTGCAGCCAATGAGGCACGCTGACTTTCTCTTGCTGTGTTTCAGAGCAGTCTGACATTTTCTTCTGGAGCACCCCCTCCTCCAAACTCTAATATTTAACCCTCTGATTTGGTCACCTCTGACTCGGCTGACCCTAACTTTTCTCCTTGCACTTATCCATCATCTATCCATCATGAATAGCAGAGGAGGAGGAGGAGGACAGTTGGGGAAAAGCGTAGAATTGATGAATTAAACAGGAGTTGCAGCCAGGAAGGTGGAGTATGTTGGACAAGTGGAGGTAGGCCACAGCTGTCTATGAGGCTGCTCCCTGACCTCGAGGAGATAAGAAAGTTGGGAGACCCTCAGTCTGTGGGGTCTAACAGCCACTGTAAAAAAAAAAAAAAAAAAAAAAAAACTCCATCTCTCTGCTTCATGAATTATTGAGATATTGGCCTACAGCTTCTAAAATATACAGGAGGGTGGTCTGTCTCTCCTTTCAGATTTCACATACTGTCTACCTCATCTTTCTGTCTGTGTTTCTATCAGTTTCTCTTCTCACTTTCTGCCTCCTTCTCAGTTTTTTCTGTCTTTCCCCCCTTCTCGTTTCGATTTGGCCCCTCGCGCCAGCAAGACTGTAAATCAGAGCACAGACAAAGCCAAAGAATAAAACGGAGCATCAGAGAAAGACAGTTTGTTATTGAGAGCATAAGAGGCTTTTTCTTCTTCTACTTCAAGAGCAGCATCTACCACTAACCAGCTGTCATGCATTTAAAAGTTGTCAGGGATAAATTCACGAGTTCTTGTGTTACATCAGATGCTTATAATGCACACAGCAGTAGGCTGGCCCTTGGAATGAGACACAACTCTAGCTTGTCCATTTATCTTCTTTGCTCCTTTTTTTTTTTTTGTACCTCTAGATGAAGCAATTGTCCAAAACTACTTACTGTGTTTCTCTTGACATGTTTCTCTGTGTGTGTGTGTGTGTGTGTGTGTGTGTGTGTGAGAGAGAGAGATGCGTTCACTCTTGCATGATTATATCTAAGGCAGTTGGCTCCAAACACGCTGCCCAGTGCAGAATCCTAGCCATAACAAATGAACAGAGGGGAGAAAATAAGACATATGAAAGAAAAGCTGAGCAAAGGAGTGATTCTCTCACTGGCTGTTCAAGATCTGTATTGTAAGCAGTTTCAGCTGTCAGCACTTCTTTGAGCTACCTCAAAGGGAAGAGGAGGTGGGGGGTGGGGGGAGTGTTGTAGTTTTATTTTTCCCCTTTTGAGGGTTCCTGTTTATTTGTACATGGTGCTGTTTATTTTTGTGGTTCATTTGATTTTTTTTTTTTTTTTTTTTGGGGGGGGGGGGTGTTAAGACAGACAATGCAGAAGGGAGAGTGACGAGTTGTACAGCAGTGTAGGTTCAGTTAAAGAAGAAGTTGTCAGGCTTCAAGCCTTGAGGTGGGGCTAGGGAATAAATTGTCAGCCGTCCCCCCTTTCTGCTTTTCAGCCCACCCCCCACAACTCTCCCCTTTACTCCTCCGACCCTCGCTCCCTCCCTCCCTCCCTCCCTCCTTCATTAAGTATTGATGTGGGTAGCCATACTTGCCATCTCAGCCTATTAATAATGCATGGCAGGTGCTGTTGATGTGGTCTCTCACACTGAGATTGAGAGAGGCAGGAATGGCAACACTGTGCTGCAGAGTAGCTACAGCACAACCTCCGTCACACGGCTGTGCAGCTGATGGAGGGGGGGGGGGTGTAGTCTGCATCTGCCCTGGTGAGTTTATGGCAAGCTGTGACAGCAGCTCCTAGAGATGGATATACAAGGTAGCATCTTACTCAATATCCCGGAGCTGTTTTTACATAGAAAAGTGGCTTTGTCATAAACAACTGATGGATGAGGGTGGGATAGTGTATGAGCCTTGTCTGCCACTGCTCTTTTATTTGTTTTATTTGTGTTGTGTGTTTTATTGAAGAAGCTCGCACTGTTCATTCAGTGACTCGCAGGTGCTGCTGCAGCAGCTCATGTGATTCTCTTGTTTTTTGTCTCTCTTGCACGTGCAGGTTCTTCCTCAAGTTCTTCCTGAAGTGTAACCAGAACTGCCTGAAGAACGCAGGGAACCCTCGAGACATGAGGCGTTTTCAGGTGACACATGAATACCCACACTACAGTATGTAGCTCAGTGTTTATAGCAGACAAGAGTAATACTTCTTCATTTCTTTTTTCAAGGCAAGGGACACAACCACAGCATAATCTCCCTCCTTTTACATAATAAGAGAAAGAATTCAAAATACCTCTTTCGAGAGAAATGTCCAGAAGCCACAGAGCATAAATGTTCCAGCATTACAAAAGAATTAGTAAATAAATGTCCCGACGAGTCCGAGAGGAATATTGCGACAAAAAAAATGTTAAAGTCTAAAACCACATACATAAACACCACAAACAAAGCTGCAAAATGCCTCATGAGACGTTAAGTGGACGTGAACCCATTAGGAATTCTAAGCCCGAGTTTGTATTTGAAAGCTCTTCAAAGCATCTTTCTGCTCTTTGTTTTGAAATCTTTACAGTTTTGGATGACTCTTACTGTTCTCATAGCATTGTTTTCAGTGGCAGCCAGCAGCTGGTTTTAGGAAAAAGCTCTGAAAATCCACCGTACACGTGCTTCCAGTTCCCTCTGGAAGCAAGGCTCACCGTTAGTAGCCATCTCGGCAACAAGCTTGGTGGTTATTTTGAAGCCTCTGTCTAAATTAATAAGGAAAGAGCTATAAATTACATTTCAGTGGTCACCAGGACATAGAAATTGCATGTCTAGATCACCAGTTTAATCGGAAAGTTTGCACTGTTTACAAAGTTACACTTTGCCTATGCATGAGCACTGACACACTATATCATGGATTTGTTTGATAGCTCCATCCTGAGCACAAACAATCACTGAGTTATCCAACCAGAGCACTTGAATAAATCCCATACTAATGCATGTTATGATAAGCCAGATGCACTTACCTACATCTGTACTGTGATATTAAGAAGCTGAACCTTTAGTGAACCTCGACTTTGAAAACACATCAATGCATCAAAACAGCTGGCAAAGGTGTGGTTGCTGATTGGCTCTTTGGGGCAGAGACAGGACAACCATTACCTCTGCCTTTAAGGAAGTCTCCTATAAATTGCTGTTCAGGATCCAGGGTGTAATATCTCTGGTACAGAGACCAGCTGGTAAAGATAGAGAGGCATTTAGCAGCTAAAGGGCCTGACGTTTCTCCCACAAGTTGGTGGAAACCTACCTACTGCATATCATGCCTTTCCAGCTATTTCAAGAATCAAGAAGACTTTATTGTCATATATATGTAACCATATAATGAAAACATATAATGAAATTTGCGTTCCTCTTTTCCTAAGTGGCAAAAATAATTAGTAATTCCAGGTTTAAACTAAGTAAATGTGACAAATGTGGCAAAGCGGGCAAAATGTTATGTTAACATTCACCCCCACCCCAATGCAAAAGTCCAGAACAAAAAATGAAGTAAAACTTATATAGTGTAAAACACACTGTTCATAAAAGAATTTAAGTGCTAAAATTCCTGTTTTGATGCACAGCCGTTTTTATAGAAAAGTTATTATTCGTACAAAATAAAATATATTAACTAGTTTTTATGAAGTGTAAATAGGAAATATGACAAAAGAAGTCTAAACATGTTTACTTCATAGAAAAAGTCTGCACTTAATCCACGTAGACTTTGCAAAAACTCGTAATGCTTGTTCAGCGTAATCACAACATACAGTTATTGAAGATTTGCAAGCATCTGCGTCGGTGTGGCGATTATTGCTTTTGATCGTTTGTTCCTTAGATTCTCTTGGTTTTCCCTTTCTCAGGTGGTTGTGTCGACTACGGTGAGCGTGGAGGGTCACGTCCTGGCCGTCTCTGACAACATGTTTGTGCACAATAACTCGAAACACGGGCGCCGAGCTCGGAGACTGGACCCCTCAGAAGGAACACCATCCTACCTGGAACACGGTATTAAAAGCAAGAACAAAAACACCTAGGTTCTCTCTCCTATCTTTCTTTGTCTTCCTTACTTTATTTCTCTCTCTATGAATCCTCTCCCTCCCTCTCTCAACCCCTTCCCCCCTGTCTGGCTCCACACTCAACCCTTCCTCTGTCTCCCACTCCACTCCCCTCCAACCTGCTTTCTTTCTTATCTCTCTCCTGTTTCCTCCTGGATTCCCGCTTTCCTCTCTTGTAGGGTTTCTAACTCGAGCTAAGAGAGGAGTGAGTGGTAGCTAGTGAGTCTCTTGTCTCTCCCTTGTGGCTTGCTCCCCTCAGGTCTCTGCCTCTGGGCCTTCTACTCTGCCTCGCATAAGCACTATGTGTCTTATGAGGTCTGTTCTGCTTAAAGCCAACACTGGCTTTATTTCCTCGGAGACCTGCTTTTATCCTCCAGCCCTCCATCACTCCCCATCCCTCAGGTTTTCAAACACACCCATACACATACTGAAAAGCCCCCTTGCACACACATACACACCCCCGCATGCACAGTCAAACCCAAACCTTTAATACTTCATAATGACATGTGCACATGATTTAGGAGCCTGCACTGATTCCCAAGTCCCTAATCCAGTTATTTTCTCATTTCGATTTCCCAGACATTGAATAAGAGAAACATATTTTTTTCTTTGAGGAAAGTCAACCTCACGGATGATAATGACAAAAAAATAAGAGGGGATTTACATGATGGCCTATAGTAGATTGCATTAAGATTGAATGTTATGGTTAAGTCTTTCTAATGACTATTCTCCAGAGGCAAGGTGGACCACTCGTCCCTGCGACTGGTCTCACAGGTGATTAGAAAAGTTCATAAAGATGAGACATATTGGAGACGTCAGCAAGACTTGGATCTTACACATAAAGGAGAGTACACACAGTTCACTAACAGATGTTCCCCGTGTCGGAGAGATTTGTTTGGGAATTTCTTCCCCTCTGATTTTCTGTTTTCCTGGTGATGGGAGTTAAAAGGGAGGAACAAGAGGAATAAAAGAACAGAACAGAGGGTTACAGGGAGAAATGTAAATGTGATGAATGAAAGGGGTAAAAGTGCCTAACAGTATAAAGAAAAGATAAATTGATTTTAAAAAAAAAAAGAAAGAGGACAACGCTTTCTTTTTTTCCCCCTTTTCCCTTTCTCTTTCTAGTGTGGGTTCAGTTTGTGTGCAGGATACGCAACTTTGGGGCCCATTTCAGGCGGTAATAGATGAGCAGTGCATAGAGTTGAACAGATGGCACCGAGGAACACCCCAAAGTATAATCCTATCACATGGATTCACGTTCCACCATCTGGTTAATCCACACACACACAGACATAAACACACACATGCACATCGAGCGCACATAATATCAGCGGCTGTGAAAAGGAGGCATCTTAGGCCATGATTACGGCCACAGATTGCTGCTTGGTGAACGCTGATCTCTGCAGGCGTGTCGGGGGGCTAAATATCATTCCAGCTTGTTGGGGAGGATCAACAGAACAGGGAGTCAGGCAAAGAGCAAAGGCTAGGCTGCAGGGAAAAAAAGTCAGCCTAGTCTAAAGTGGATTATGCCGCTTTACAGAATTACAGCATGTCTGACAAGCTGCATATCTGTTAAGGAGAGGAGATTTAGCTTGTATAAACATGTATTTTCCCAATGCTGTTCTTTTCTTCAATCACATCCAGTAATCTCTGAGTCCATAACACCAACAGATAAGGTCAAAAAGCATGTTGAATGGCAGCTATTGAAGATCAGTCTATTGTTGTGATTCCATGTATGTTGCCTGATAAGATGCAAAGCATATCCTTTAAGAGAAAACACTGAGAGCTTTTAAAATGCAATACAAATATAACAACCAGAAGCTGGAAGGAGCCCATGTGGTCATGCGCTCCACGGTCAGACTCTGAGATACAGCCTACTTACACAGATATATGAAACAGACAGCTGAGCAAGAGCTAAGTGTTTGGTTAATGAAGGCAGTGTATTCAGAGGGCAGAGCTACTGTTGGCTCTGCTCTGTTCCCCGGTCGCATGGCCTTTGATCAGACACTGAGCACACCTGACATTTACACGCCTGCACGCCTTGCCACGTGTCATAAAACAAGTGCACCGCTGCTGCCCTCACACACAGGGCAGGGGTGATATTTAATAACGGGGTGAATATAATCACTCTGATTAGTATTCCTCGCTTGCCCCCCGACCCCTGGGAGAGAGGCAATAGGTGATATATGTGTGTGTGTGTGTGTGTGTGTGTGTGTGTGTGTGTGTGTGTGTGTGTGTGTGTGTGTGTGTGTGTGTGTGTGTTAAAGAGAGGGGGAGCTGGAAAGCAGAGGGAGACTGTACATGCTGCCAATAGCAAAGACGATTTAGGCTGTCGTTAGGTTAGTTAGCATCTTATATATTATCTATTTTTTTCCAGCAACCCCCAGCATCAAAGCCATCAGCCCCAGTGAAGGCTGGACCACAGGGGGCGCAACAGTCATCATCATCGGGGACAACTTCTTTGATGGCCTACAGGTCATCTTTGGAACCATGCTAGTCTGGAGTGAGGTGAGTCACAGTTTAGTCATGTTTGTGTTTGGGGTTTTCTTTGGCTGGGGAGCCAAAACAAAAGTCTGCTTTTGACCACTAACAAGTTATTGACTTGGTGTGGGCAAACATTCTTTAAATGCTTAATTTTAGGACCATTGTATTCAGTACATTATGTAGTTACTGTTGCTCAAAAGTGGCAAAAATACCTCCTTTTTTTTTTTACCAGTAAAAACTGAAAAAAACCACCACACTATTAGTCATTTGATAATTTTGTAATTATTTTCTAGACTAAGAATATAATCAGATGCAACCTTGTTCACGCTGCATGAATTATAAATAAAACAAAACAAAAAAAAAAAAACCTGAATGCAACAATTTGCTATGAAACCATAGCAAATGTTGAAAATGAGAAATGTTCTTGCCAGCAACACAAAATGGGGATTGGGGGGGGGGACAAAAATCATATGGAAAAGCTGGGTAATTATACCTAAATAAATAAATAATCACCTAGAGGAACACTTGTAACAGTGTGTGATGATTTTGTCAGATAAAACAAGAATCCTGAAAAACGATTTCCTTTATTTTAACAGAACAAAGCATATGTCGTTCTTGAGTCATGTTCAGCAGTGCTGATTGTCTGAGGACCTGTATCCAGCAAGAATAGGACAACATTTGGCTTTCACAACTACTCGGTTCCCAAACACTTACATCGTGCTGTTAAAAGAAAAGGTGATGCAACACATTGGTAAACATGTCCCTGTCCCAACTTTTCTAAAATGTGTTGCTGGCGTCAAAATCCGAAATGGGCATATATTTTTCAGCAAGGCAAAACAAATCCTTTTGGTTTCAACAAACCATAGGACACATTTATGCTCTTCCTAAATAAATACAGGGTTTAAATGAATGGGAAAACACTTCATTCTGTTTTAATTTACATTTTACACACAGTCCCAACTGATGTAGTAATAATAATCACTAAATAATACTGGTTTGCAGGACTATAAATGCATATTAGAAACGCTTTATAATCTGAATAGAAGGCTGCTGTTATTATTGTTTCTTTGGCAGCTCTTATTTCTGTCATATTGCTACTCACCTCTCTTCCTGTCTTTTAATACGGTAATATCTTACTACTTGAAATATGTTCACATCGTGCAGTATGAATCCCTTTGTAAGGAGCATCTGCTACATGACTAAAATGTAAATGGAGTCTATGTGTGAAACTGAAGGTCAGTGAGCAGCGCAGCTAAACAGCTTTCGCTTTAGTAAAGGAATAATTCTATAAAAAGCTCCTATATTATCTCGCTGAGAGGTGAGTAGGGCCAAACAATGCTAGAATGAAAGCCTACCTAAGTGAGCAATGAAAAGGACAGTTCGAACAACACACACACACACACATGCGCGCACACACACACACGCACGCAAAGTGCTGGCAGTACCAGCGATAGCTTTTGAGCACTGCTAGTTTTGAGTGCTAGTTCACTACAGTGTGCAGGAAACGAGCACTCAGAGAGGTCTCATCTGTGTTTTGTCTTGTTACCGTTTTCCTTCAAAGACCCTTCAGCGTGAACACACATACGTGGAGAGCGGGCTCATCAACCGCACTAAGTGAGCCTGTTTAAGACACAATTGTGCTTTAATGTGACTAACGGCGGCTTCAGCTGACAGACACAGAGACAGGGGCAGCAGAGACAGGCGCATTATACATTTACTTACAATGTTCAATAGGCGTACGCAGAGGAAAGTGTGTTTTATTCATAAACAGATAACTGCTTTTGAATCCCTCTTACAGAGTCCATGTCAGCACTGATAACCATCCTAAGCCTCACAGTGGCATTGCCTTAGGCTACAAGGCCACCTGAGGGCTTCTGCATTAACGCATCATTTTCAGGCTTATTATACAAAGAAAGAAAGTCAGAGCTGCACAGGAAATGTCCGAGATGAGCCAAGAATAGTCCCCTGTGCACATGCTTCGATATGGAGTATCATCGCATTAATCTGCCTTCCCTTTCTCTCTCTTTTTTTTTTTTTTTTTTTTTTTTCTGTAGCTGATCACCCCCCATGCCATCCGTGTGCAGACTCCACCCAGACACATCCCCGGGGTGGTGGAGGTTACACTCTCCTACAAATCCAAACAGTTCTGCAAAGGCACACCTGGACGCTTCATCTACACAGGTAGCTTCACACTAACATTTACTAATGACACTAATTTACAGCCCCAGTCTACCAATCTGCTGGCTTCTCTGGTGCAACGTTCTCGCAGTTTCTCTCAATTCTATGAGCAACTTGTTAAGAATCAGTTTAAAGCTATAATCGCATAAAAATTTTCACACAGTGACTTTAAATTTTATTAAATTTATGCTATAGCTGCTAAAGTTTTTGTTCAGTATATAAGCTGTCATTTCTCCAGATGGTTTCTCGTGAAAAATGTGCATGCTAAGCAACTTAAAATTCAATAACGCAACTCAATAATTCAGTGGAAAAAGCCTGCTGATCAGAGGAGGAAAAGCATTTGCCCTCTTTTACGAAGCAGGTGAAGGTCAGGGGGAGGTTTAACCTTTTGATTGGTGGGATTATTGAGAATTGACCCTGTCGAAGGCATGATTCAGAGAGGAAGAGGTCTGAGTGGAGTGTGTGATATTTGATGGCCAGTGAAGGGGCATGAATAGCTTGAATGTTACATCAGAGTGAAAAGCCGCAGTGAAAAGAGTGGCAGAGAGAGTGAATGTGAAGCGGTGATTAACCAATGCAAGGCCACAGGTCCTCTGGGAGGTTGTGAATCACATAAATCTGTCTGTAATCTCAACCACTGATAGACTTAAGCTGTAAGCCCAGGCTGGAATTACCAACATTTGACAAAATCACAATTGAGAGTCACATTACTAGCATGCGTTCCTTGCATCTTGTGTATGTCTCAACTACTAAACAGAATCCATGTCCATGCGTCACAGTTATGACTGTGTTTGTGTACTTGTGGGGAAGACTGCAATAGGATGCCTGTGTTTGTTTGCACGTTAAGTGTGAACATAGTCCAAGTGCACACATGCACGTTGACAAGTAACTGCATTACTAAGACACAGGGCAGATGGGTGGGCAGCCTTTGCCATGCCAGAGCTGTCCAACAGCCCACAGTCTGCCAAACCCATAGAGCTGTGTGTGTATAAGTGTGTGTAGGTGTGCATATGTGCGTACGCAGCCTTTTAATGTGCCAGACATGTGGGAACCGCATGCATAAACGCCCTATCGCTTCCCAGCCCTCTAATCTTTCACCTTGTCACATTCACTTATTCAAAACTTGCTTCTTTGAATGAATTCATCCTTCTCTCACTTTCTCTCTCTGCGCTTGGCTTCTGTGGAGGCACATAGAAGAATCTCAACAGGTGAGGGGTAGCAAGAGGTCATCCGCTGGGGGGGCCGAACACATACACTGCAATGCCGCTTGCCAAGAGCTGGCATCTTCATAGTGACAGAGTCAACTGTGTCGAGGCGCAGACCCCAGTTCTACTTTTCACACACTTCACTTCAGCCACCCTCATGGGTATTTGCACCTCTCACATATAGGTTTTTTGTCATTCTATTTTTCTCCTAGTGAGGAGGAAGCCTGCTCACATTTAGTGGAGGCAAAAAAAAAAAAAATGAAGGGGAGGATGAGCAGGGCATTTGGAGCAGAAAAGCAATCGATGTGAGTGGAGAGACAGAGAGGTGGATGAGAAAGAAGAGAAAGACAGGAGCGAGGGATGGAGGATTACCATGGGCCATGTTGCCCTCCTGGGTCTGTTTGGCACCAGTTTGAGCCCAGTTGCCAGTGGGTACTAATCATGGAGGATTGGCAGCACTGCGTGGCAGCTGGCAGCCAGCACATACACACACATCAACACAGCCCCGCACTCACAGACATGCATATACTCATATATTACATGTGCATGCACGATCACACACACATGCACACTCTGAATTACATTGGGGACAGCTGGCATTGCTAATCAACTTCTGCTGAGGAGAGGAAAGCGAGCAGCTCACAGACCTAATTAAGTCAACACATACCCAATACTGCTGCTACTGCTGCTTTGCAAACATACCCAACACACACACAAACCTTCCCACATAACCATACCTATAGGTTTATCCCCTCCACCCTTCTCTGCATCATTATTGATACTCTAGAACCAACCGCCACCAAATGAAAAAGAAGAGACAAGAACTTTTGGTGCAGCGAAAATTCGAAGAGAAGCTATTACAGTAATGTGTCCTCTGCCGTCTCTGAGGACTCCTGTGCCATTAGACTTCAGAAAGCTCCAATTAGACTCATCAAAGGCAATTAAGCTATCCACTGATAAGAATAGAAGAATGTTTTTTTTTATTCCCTGCTCTTCCTCTGTCTTTTTATCCCCTTATCCCCCTTCTGTTCCTCTCTCTGCCCTCTGCCTTACCCACCTTTGGGGCTGAGAGCTTTCCCTAATCTCCCTCGCTCTTGCCTGCTCTCTCTCCCTCCCTCTCATTATCAGGTCATTGCTCGCCCCCCCCGCTCCCCTCTGTACAAATGCATCTCCATGTTTGGTTGTGTATTACCTTTCACTGGATTGCTGTCTTTGTAACATTCATCAAGGAAGCTCTCTCTTTTCTTTTCGGCATGCAACATAAAGTGATAATACTCCACCAGTGCAGCCTGTGTGTACGTGTACTCGTGTGTGTACATGTTTGTGTGTGTGGGTGACACAAGGATGCCGGCCATAGATTGGGGGAGTTGATGAATCACCCTTGTCGTTCAAAAGGCAATCCCTCCCTCCTCAGTATGCAGCCTTGTCTGCTTAGTGCTTCCACTACAGCTTCTGCTGATATTAAAAGGCTCTGCTGGCTCACATTAAGGCTGGCACCGTGCGCACCGACACGCATCCGCGCACACGCACGCACAAACATTAGGGATAGTTTTTCAGCACTCAGTGCAGATTAGGTGTGTAGGAAACATCACTCAGGTGCCGCAAAGAGGAGCAGGAACAGTGAGGGAAAAGACAAAAGTCAAGAACAGAATTTAAACCAGCTGCTGCTGACATATCTCTCCATCTCTGCACGCCTGCCTGTGTGTTCCAAATTAGTTTTAGGACTGTCAGTTGTCTCTCATTTTATACACTGCAGATGCCGTAGTGTAATATAGGTAATGTCAGTAAGTGCTGCAAACTAGAATGTGCACTGTAAAGGTTTTTTTTTTTTTTTTGTAAAGTGCTAGCTCTAATGAAACTATCCCACACTGTGGTGAAATCTGCTAGTGATACACACTGAGAAGCATCGGTTTAATTACAAAGTGTCAAAGTGCTTTAAATTTGTACGTATATGTGATCCTGGTTGTGTTGATATCATAATTTTGGAGCAACGTGTGTGATAATCAGCGAGGAAATCTCCTGCACATGTTTCTGCATAAACAAATCTAACATTAACATAGACAGATATAGTCTACATTCATATACACATGTGGATCACCACACGCATGAGCACATTCACACATCACAGATGCACAAATGCAGCATGAAGTCATCTGGCAATAAAAGTGGGGTGCAACCACGGGTTGGTCAATTACTTGTCTTGCTCCTGTTTGTGAATGCTTGTCTTTTATTGAGCTTGGGTGGATGCCTGCTGTTGATTAAAACGGCTGGGCTACAGCTGGAGACAAGGCCAGCTGAGATAGCTGCATACATTCACGTTTACAGCACACAGTCTTAACTGCGAGGAAATTCACACCTCTATTTGAGATTGAGATTAATTTTCTGCACCATGTGGCTTGTCTTTGCCTCTTTAGCATGCTCCGTTCTTATTACAGGAGCATCTGCTCTATGATGATGATGTAAATGAATTTTGAATGTAGATTATTTTGTTCCCTGCCGAAATGAGCGGCGTTCACCGGAGGGAATGATTTCTTATGTTTTCTTATATCTTAATTCAAGCGCACACTTTTCATCTGGATTTTTCAGAATTTGCATTCTCCCAGTGAGAAGCCGTGCTGTCAGGTATTGTTAACTGTCGACGTGCACTTTTTTTGCAACAGATAATTAGAGCTTAGGTTGTTGTAGTATCCACACCTCCATTGATTTGTAGAATCTCGCTACACGCACCCACACACACACACACACACACACACACCACACACACACACACACACACACACACACACACACACACACACACACACACACACACACACGCATTCTACTCCTTTCTCTCGGGCTCAGCCTCTCCTCTCCTTTAGGAGCAAAAAGCTCTACTCATCTGTTTTCTGTGTATGAATTTCCAGCCATGCATTAGTCTCCCTGACATGTTCAAGCGATGCTTTATTTAGCTTGTCGGATTCTGCAAATAAACGCAATCTCAGGGTTTATGGAAAAATGGATAAAAATTAGATTGTAAGGTATTGATCTGGATTGTGAGTACTTGGTGGGGGTGTTGTGTGTGTGTGTGTGCGCGCATGTGTGTGCGTGGTGGTGTTGAAGGTGGGGGGACGGGCAGTTCTCATCTGTGTGTGTGTGTGTGTGTGTGTGTGTGTGTGTGTGTGTGTGTGTGTGTGTGTGTGTGTGAGAAGAGGGTTGGGGGGGCAGAAATGAAGCCGTAATTCAGGGCTATTGAACCCCCTGCCACTGGCGGCATCGATCGCCAGGCAGCGGTTATGAGATCACACCTGAGCACTGGAGACTGCAGAGGGGAGGGAAGGACGGGGGAACTGTGGGGTGGGTGGGAGTGGGGGGGGGGGGGGGGGGGTGCAGAGAGAAGGGGGAGATGAAGGAGTAAGGAGTGAGGAGGAGAGAGAAACAGAAGGTTGTGATATGATCAGCTCCTTACCCGCTGTCTGAGGGCCTGTTAAGGTGTTAACATCAAGCCTCAGAGCCAATTACCTAACCCTGCAAGTACACTACCCACTCACCTCCTCACACTCGCACTGTTGTGACACAGAAGGAGAAGAAGACAGGGCAACTGGACGCTGGCTGTTGCTTCCCCTCCTCCTACTCTGTGTTTCCAGGACAACTCCACTGTTCTGACCTCTCAATTATCCCTCGTCCCTCCTCCACCTCCTACTCTTTGCACCCCAAACATCCACCCCGCTTTTACTCCACCCCTAAAGCTCGAACAGCCCGCTCCCTTCACCCCCCAGTCCCACCCCCTTCACCCTAGCCTCCTCTCCTCCTTCCCCCTCATCCCTTCATACACACTCCCCCTGCGGCTCTGTGGGTTATTATAGTGAAATATGAAGCGATGTGGATTCTAGGCTTCATGAAATTTCCATGAGCATTGATCTGATCTGATGTGGGTGATTGCTAGGTGAATCCCTCCAGTCCAGAGCTGTTGCTCATCTATTCATTTATTTATGGCAGTTATGTTTTACTGGCTTTGATTTGCTCTTCTGGAGAGCGACAGCTAAGGATTATAAATATACCTGAATAGGAGAGTGTGCTTGGAATCCTGGAGGGTAGCAGCACACCACTCCTCTTTCCAAGTTGGAAAGTTTTGTTTTGTTTTTCTTCTAGCATTAATTTCTGGTGTAAAATGTGAGATATTGAGCATGGATATAAGGGCATAAAAAACCCCAAGACAATCCCCAAAGAGACACAGGCAGGTAGTTAGTGATGTGCGTTGTCCCCCACATACTCATCTTCTGGTTTATGGTCCTTGAAAACGAGCAGAGACAATATCACTTCCTCTCTCAATTACCAAAATTGTCTCTTTATTTGTAATAGGGGTATCTATGTATGTCTTGGGTTTTTATGCTATTGTTCACTCGAGGCTCATTTGGCACATTGTGGAGAACTGATAAAAAATTCATCATAAAAACAAAAGCCTTTGAGACGAAAGAGAGGATGTTGTCGGAACAATCCCCTCCTCAGACTGCAGGCCTAATCCAGGGCAAATCCTCCTTAAAGCTTTAGAGAGATCAGTGAATAGGGAAGTAATGTCAAATATTTGTCCTCAGAAATAATTCATGCTTTATTTGTTGCATGTGATCACCTCATTGCTTTGGCTTATTTTATCAGTGAACCAGCTGGCCTGTAATGTGTGTCATTCTCCGTAAGCCGAGCCGGCCTCTGGCATCTCGACTTCGACTTTTCCATCTCTTTGCTGTCTTTGCTTCTAGCTATTCACCTTTCCTTTCATTCACTCTTATGGATTGCTGGAATGCTCCACTGGGAGAGCTGTCCAAATACGTTTGTGTTGCCAAAACAGAGAATCACCCGTTCTTGCTCTTGCGCTCTGTTTTTCGGTCTGTGTGTTTGAGCGGGCGGCTCAGGAGGAGACATGGTCACTAGAGGTCCAGCAGGACAGCTTGTACTCATAGCCTCTAGGGGCCTTTTTCTGGGGGCCGCCTAGTCAGCCTGGCTGCTCAGATGTGAGGCGAGCAGGGCATCAGCCCCCAGGAAACGTCCAAGCTGCGACCCACAGGGGAAACAGACGGACGGCACAGACACATACAGGCGATTCTCACTCATAATGGCTGCTTTTCTTTTTCTTTCATACAAGTACAAATACACAAACACTTTATACCACATGCATTGTTTCAAACTCTGTCCAGATGCAGCATCTTAAAGGCCATAGCACAGAAAAGTTGTCAAGACTGTGCATTGACCCCCCGAGGCAGCTCACAAAGACAGGAGAGAGAGAAAGAGAGAGAGAGAGAGAGAGAGAGACAGTACATTAGGAATGAATTATGTGGAGAGAGAGCACTTATCCAACAATCCTCCTCTGAAGTGTTTGTACTATAAGCCTCAGATCTTCATTGTATTTATTCTAATGTTTAAATATTCATGGTAAACCTTCTCATATTCAATTACCGTAGCACGACCACAGCATGCAGAGAGTGCTTTCTCCCTGCTGCCTGGATGATCTGACTGTATGCGTGTGTGTGTGCACGTGCGTGTGTGTGTGTGTGTGTGTGTGTGTGTTTAGCTTGTTCCCTGGAGCGATCAAGCCTTTGTTATATTGGAACCAAGCTCTGTAATTGCTTATATTAGTCGCTGATCAACGCAAGACCACAGGACACACACACATATGCACACACATGCACGCACGCACGCACGCGCGCGCGCGCACACACACACACACACACACACACACACACACACACACACACACACACACACACACACTCACTTTGCCTGATTCCTGACAGTCTTTTTATTAACCACCAAAGCAGGCGACAGAGAGAGATTCATTACATCACAGGCAAACAAAGACACACACCAGACCTAATAGAGAACACCCACATTTTCAGCGTGTTTAGTTTAATGTTGAAATATTCATGTAAAGCTGCGCTGGATTCAGTCATGTCTACTGTCACTTGCTTCTCCTGCTGTATCTCTCGGGTGCTTTTGAACATTAGGTGTGTTCATCATTAAGGATCAAGCTATAAATGTATTTTTCCCTCTGCCTGTTTCTCTCTATTTTCTGCTTAGCGCTGAACGAGCCAACCATAGACTATGGCTTCCAGAGGTTACAGAAGGTCATTCCCAGACACCCCGGAGATCAAGAGAGATTACCTAAGGTACAGTGCCTCTGCTCCTCTCATGTATCTGCTCACGCTAGTTGCCAAGTACAATAATTTTATAGGAATTTGTCTTGAGAACACTGGTACAAAGATGTATTGAAAACTTCTTGAGTTTCATAGCATATATAGATATACATGCACAAGGACAGCATGACCTCTCACACAGAGGAATAAACCTGTATGCTGCAGACAGTAGACCATACATGACACTATACACTATGCACATAAACATTTAATCATATGTTCATGGTCATTTTCTGTTCAAACAAACACTTTATTTGTGCAATGAATGCACAAGCGACTCTATTCATCCTTCCACTGAGTATAAGGTCATTTAGACTGGCAAAGTGGGAAGAGGAAAGGGATAGATGGAGAGAGGAAAAGAGGGAAAGAGAGGGAGGAAAGGAGGTTGAGAGGAAGAGAGAGGCAGAAGCAGGTTAGGTGATCCATCATAGCTGTCCAGTCTTACCTCCTGCTGGGTCAGTGGATCGAAGTCAACCCCGGGTGGACTTTATTACTTCCAGCACACACACACACACACACACACACACACACACACACACATACATCCACAATGCAGCACACACACACACACACACACACATCCACAATGCAGCACACACACAAATGCACACAGACTTCTCTATGCCTTCATGTGCACACACATACACACTCAGTGGAGGGAAGTCACCATGAGGCAGAGATGGAGAGCACAGGTAGATGCAGAAGGAAGATAGAGAAATCACTTGTCCTCACTGTGTGTCATGTCTGGTGGATACAAGACTTGTCCCGGTGAGTTCTGGTCTTTAGCCTATCAACCCCCTGTATCTTTCCAAATATCTCTGTATCCATCCATCTCTTTTCCTCTCCTCCTCTTTCTCCCTCGCTCGGTGGTGTCTCTTTCACTTCTAAATGAACAGCAGTAGCTGGCAGGCCTGGTTGTTCATTTCGGCTCTATTGATTTGTGCCTTTATTGAGGTAATAACAGTTTGTTGACCACGTTTCTCTCAACTGTTGGCCTCAATCATTAGAGAGGGGCAAGAGAGGGGCATATGCTGGCAACTTCTTGAGCTACAAATGCCCATTCACAGCTACCTTGGCACAAGCGTCCATGTGGCTGTTCTTAGATCAGTTTTTAAACTAGATTAAACTGACTGGGACTATAATGTATTCTGTTATATTGACCCCCCCCCCCCCCCACACACACAAACACACACACACACATACACATGCACAGACACTGTGGAGAGAACAAGCAGGATATATACCAATGCCTGTTCTATCTCTGTATGTTGCGATAATGATTCAGTGATCCAGCTGAAAACAGCCCCCATACTGTGCTGTAGAATAGTCAGGCAGGCAGACTGAGTGAGGACTGCTGGGTAACCAGACTGCAGGGTGTTTAGCTAAGGCTGCGGTGTAGCTGGGGGTCTGGGGCTGGCTAATGAGTGACCGCCCTGCCAGACGAGGCCAGGCTCTGCTCTGGATCAGGTTCCCCTTCCTGTTGACGTCTCTGTGGGCCTGACTTTACGGGAAGAGACCCTGCGCCCAGGAAATGGTCTCCCCTTACAGCAGCAGAGCTAGGGAGGCAGCACGGCGCTAACCACATTTATCTGTTTATCAGAATGACTCTGGAGCGCTGCCTAATCGCGTTTAGCTACTGGACAGATCCCTTTGCTAACGAGAGACTGATAGGTACAGACAGGGCACAGGAGCACAAGAGAGTGATTAATAGAGAGAAGGAGAGAGGAGAGGAAGAGGGAGGCAAGTGAAAGTAGTTTCGAGGCTCAGGTGAGGAGAGAGTGAATTATAAACGAGGGGATGCACAGACATAATAGACCTAAGGAGAATGAGCAGAATGGCTGGTGCAGAGAGGGGCAAAAAATAATTTAAATAAAGTGACTGAGGTTACACGTGTCCTCCTGGAACACCGTTACACTCCAGCTGTAGATCTGTTTGTGTCCTAATGCCTCACACTTCCTTCATTTCCCCTCCTCCCCCCTTTTCCTCCTCCTCTCTTTCCCTTCATCCATCCATCTAACTATCTAGCAATCCCTGGGAGGCATGGGGCGTCAAAGAAAAGCAGAGAGAAGGAAGCGAGGAGCGGTGCATACATACTAAAGAACCACTTACCTTCCTAGGGCCTCTACATCTCTCAATCACCTCAAGCAGGCCTCCTTTCTGGTCTCCCCTCTTTCCAACTCTCACCCTCCTCCTCCCTCTCTGCCTCCTTCTCTGCCTCCCCCAGATAGTGCTAGTAATGGGAGGTTAACACAGAGGCAGCGCTCCCATTATTGAGTGAATTTAGCACCTCGGACAGCGCTCTACAATCTTTATTGCTTTGCTGACCCTCTCGTCATGTCCTGGGCGTGCTCGACAGCCTCCACATGTGCGTGGCTGCGTGTGCGGTTACACTCGTGTGTGTGCGATATGAGGTCTGATTGAAAGGCAGTGTGTCACGGAACAGAGAGCACACATGCTCCAGGGCTTGTTCACAGCGAGGGATACACTCAGGAGAGTATAACGCACAGCGTGAGTGTGCGCGAGTGGAAGAGAAAGAAACGAGGAGAAGGTTGGAGGGGAGGGGGCTGCAATTTTCTGGTTGTCGCGCCTCCAGCATATATCCTGGCCCCGGCACATTAACTTTTAAAAAGGGTTTCGTAGGACTGTAGGTGTCTACATCACACACACACATATAAAGACTGCCTGGAGTCACACACTCATACACTCAGGGAGGAAAAAGAATAGAGACAGAGAGAGGAGGGAAAGGGTGGTAAGCGGTGGAAAATGAGTGCGGAGAAGCTGCGTTAGGATAAATGTTTGATGTGGGAAATTCCACTCGGCGGTTTTCACCTGAGCAATGATGTTCTACATTTATCACACAAAGTGGATACAGGGCTATTCACTCGGATCATTACCAGGGTTAATACAGGGCAGGAGACGGGTGTGTCCCAGCTGACGAGGAGAGTTGTATAGCTGTCAACCTGATGATATGTTGTGTTAAATGAGATTGATGCGTGATCATGTGCGGTGGATTCATGATCCATCAGCGACAGGGGAGAGAGAGAGATGTGGAAGATAGTTGACTGATAGAGAGATATAGGCTCATGTTTTATTCACAGATAACAGTATCTTCCCTCTGCTCTCCCAAACTGCCCAGCTAGTAACAAAGTGCTGGGATAGGCCCATTTCTCTTCCTCTCCCTTCCTCTGTCTCCCTCTTTCCTCTCCCTCACACTCTCTGTTCTGCATTCACAGCATAATGTAAGAAGTGAAATGTAATAAAAGTGACTGAACTCTTTGAGCCGCCACACTTGTGATCAATCCCCTTCCTGTTTCTGCGCTTGATTGCAGGAGGTGATTTTAAAGAGAGCAGCTGACCTGGTGGAGGCCTTGTACGGGATGCCTCACAATAACCAGGTAAACTCACACATAGACACGAAAACACAAACAGCAATATCTCCTATTAGACAATATTGTGTTTGCGGTTCGGACCAGTGGCAGCGTCGAAGGCGCTTGTCTCTGCTGGCGCTGCAGCACCCTGCCGTGTTCATGCAAGATCTGAGACCAACAAACATACAGATTGGAATACGTTAGTGCTTTTATCAGCCCAGAGGAGGAAGGGGTAATAAGTGCAATGACAACTAAATGCAGAGGGTGGATATGAGAGTAGAGAGAGAGCACAGAAGGCAGATGAAGAGGAGGAGGAGGAGCAGGATTAAGGCTTGACTCTGAAGGTGGAAGAATGGATACACAAAACAGGGAGGAAGAGGCAAAGCTAAAGGCTTGATGAGTCTGTTAATGAGCCTTTCCTCCATTTACTGAATCAATCCCACCGCTCCCAGTGACAGCTGATAAAAACCACTCAGCTCTGCTAGATTTACATGTGCAGTATCTTGAGTGGAGATCTAGCATTCTTATCAGGCTATAAAGCCTACATCAAGAGTATATTTTCCCCTCTTCTCTTCTCTTGCTAACCACAGGGTTTTTTTTTTTCTTCCTCATTGTCAGGAGATGATTCTGAAGCGAGCAGCGGATATCGCAGAGGCCCTCTATACAACAGTGCCGAGAGGGCACAACCAGCTAGCCAGTCTTGGCAGCAGCTCCGTTCATGCTGGCATGATGGCAGTAAACTCCTTCACCGGGTCAGAGGTGGCACAAACAGCCAATCAGGGTGAGCAAAGGCAACAGGAAACAATTTGAGTTTATTATCATGGGAAAAAGCGAAAATGTTTATTTTTGTCCATTTAGGGATGATAGTAGGGAAAAGAGGAAAAAAAAGCTCAATAGAGATTTTATTTTTCATGTGGGAAATTTAGAGTGATTTAAGAGCATGGGGCAAATAAAGTCTGAAAAAGGAGGACAAGCGGAGGGGGCGGAGGAGGCAAGGTGGCAGTAAGAAACAGGGAAAACTTGAAAGAAAGATGGTGAGAGAGTGAAGAATGGAGAAAAAGAAAGCCATGGATGGAGTACGATGGAGAAATATGAGTGGGTCCTAGGGGTGTGTATATTAGACTGGGGTCGGCCCCTGTCTGACAGAGAGAGATGTGGGTGCAGTCAGTGGTGATTCATCACATGTATCAGGGGAACCAGAGGAGAGTGGATGGACCAGCCTCTGGATGCATCTCAATAATTCCAATGAGCTTCCTCTGCCCTTCATCTTCATCTGGAAACATTTTTAACCTATAGTTTGTTTCAGCTTCATATCAGATGAGAATGTGAACCTAATTAGGGAAGAGCAAAGCAGTGAGGAAGCGAGACAACACTCGTGACAACTAGCTTTTGTTGCACTACTAGAGAGTGGAAATTCCTGATGTTCAATTCCAGCTGTTTTTTTCCAACTATGTTGTCATGTTAAGCGTGATCAGCCACAGCATTAAAACCACATGCCTAATATTGTGTAGGCTCCCCTTGTGACATCAAAGCAGCTCTGACCCATGGAGATACCCATGGGACTTCTTGGGTGTCCTGTAGTACTGAGATGTTGACAGTTGGGTCCTGATCATCTCTTGGATGCTCTATCCATTTGGAATCTGGTCAACAGACTGGGCACCATTCTGCCGGGGGAAGTTGCTGCCATTATTTGGGGGAGGACTTGTTTAGGTGGATGTCACATGGTTGCCAATACACAAAGTTTCCCAGAAAAACACTGCAGTGTAACAGTAATTTTCTCTGTTGTAGCTGACCAGTGTATATTTATGGTCTTCCATTTTACATCATTCCCCTTCTGTTCACTGCCCCTGTAAAGCATGAAAAGTCCTGTCAGAAATACTAGCTTCATTCTTTGTAAATTACAAGAGCGCCGCAGAGGCCTTTTACTGTTAATTGCCTTATCAATATATCTAATTCTGAAGAGGAGCCAGCAGGGCGAAAGTCCTCTTGTTTCAGTCGTTGGGCTGCGGCTAGATCCCTCTCATATCATTCTTCCTCCACTGTTCATTGCTTTTTCTCTACCATATGCTGGCTAAGATTTTTCTGAAATTTCTTTTGGCTTATAATGCAATGTCCATTAGTATGAAAAAGAGTTTTTAGCAGCAGCTGCATGTAGGCTTTCTCATTTTGGTATGTCTGCCATCTGCTATACCTCTAACACTCTCCATCTCCCTTTCTTTCTCTGTCCTTAGGTTTCAGTAGGAGTACAAGCAGTGTGTCCCCTCATGGTTATGTCCCCAGCTCCACTCCCCAGCAGAGTAGCTACAGCTCTGTCTCCACTAGCATGAATGGCTACGCTAACTCTGGCATGGCAACCTTGGGCACCTCGCCCAACTTCCTCAATGGATCTGCGGGCAACTCGCCCTATGCTAGTGAGTAAATACACCGCATACTAGAGCTGAAAACAAAGAGGGGGTGGAGGGGGGGGGGGGGGGGGGGGGGCAAAATCTGTGCACAGAAGGCACAAAGATTGGATCAGGGTGTTTTGAAAATGACAGAAGACATCTCGGACAGGAGCTGAGAAACACGAGTGGAAACAAGAATTGACACAAAAGGAGAAAGTATTTCAGTTCAGCTGGCTCATCTGTTTCTTTAAGAGCAGAGTCAAACACAAATCCCCCCTTTATTGGCCAGGGGAGGAGATCACCTAGCGTGCCCCAACCCCTCCTGGAGACACACACACACACACACACCCACACGCCACCACCACCACCTCTACTCACACACATTCACCCTCTACATTAAAGACTCTTGATTAAATCAATAAACTAATTGCTAGAGAAGCAATTCCATTTCAGCTCTTTGATTCCTGGGTGTTAACAAGTATTTTAACAGGCTCATCGGCCCCACACAGACACTTTCAATCAATGGCCCCTCGGCCTGCCTTTGTAGGTCCAATTTTCATTAATTGATTAGTTAGGCCCCTTCATAAATGGATTATGACTTTATTGCAAGGATTTGTCAGGAAGAGCCATAAAAGCTAAGTGTTGGATAATAACAACAATAAAGGCAGAGGCAGATATCACGGGCAGGTGAAATACGACTCAGCTGATTGTAAAATCACTGAAGGGGGAAATGCTCTTAGTGTATTAGCAGACAAAAGACAAACCCAGGAGAAGTGGATGGATGGGATGATGTCAGAGGACATGATTTGGATTGTGAAGAGTTGAGTCATTTGGCTGTGTATGACTCTCATGATTGTGAATTACAGCGGCCATGGTAAATTTCAGCTAACGGATATCTTGTACAAAGCTTTGATTTCATTTCAGAAGCACCATGGAGCTCTTTTAGATTTGAAGAATTTTTAAAAAGTTTCACTATCTTGCATTTGAATTCTTCAATCCACAGATCCAGGGCAAGATCCTAAAAGTAAAATCCCACATGTAGCTCCTAAATTACCTTGCCACTTTGTGACAAATGGCTAACAACTGTTTAAAGCACGTTTAAGGCGGTCAACTATGTTTAATATGCAGGAAAATGCAAAGACCCAGCATATTGCTCTCAAAAAGAAGTCAGCAGCTTATTCATTCTCATTTTTGAAACCTTGTTGATTAAAACCTCTGGCATAAATATCTGTGATAAACGTGATGTGGGGGAGCCTTGTTTGTAAGTTGCCCTGAAAACAAATTACAGGTTACAGCACCTCAAGTAGGTGAGGAGATGTTTATCAGCCCACTGCACCCCTTGAGCGCAAGATGAGTCATCAAAACAGATTGATCACAAGAGGGGGAAAAAAAGGCCTCGGGGCATTTTTAGCAGAGTTTTCCAACTAAACACATTTTTGTGCAAGCTATGGGAAATCTCATTGCCAAATAATTGCTTAACAGTACAACAGGTAGCAAAAAAAAAAGTCTGAGCCAGTTGATCTGAGACCAAAATATTATCCCTCCTGCCATCATCCATTGACCAGTCCCTTTCTGTTCGTCCCGTCTCCCTGTCCTCTGCCCTCGGCCCTCTCTCTAACCCCCTTTCTGTCATCATCATTCCTCCCTGTCCTTCTTCCCTGACATACACCTGTGACGTCCCTCCCTTAAACGCCCTTTCCTACCCGTCTCTCTCTTTCTCTCAGTCGTCCCATCCAGCCCGACCATGGCGTCGTCGACCAGCCTGCCTTCCAACTGCAGCAGCTCCTCCGGCATCTTCTCCTTCTCTCCAGCCAACATGGTGTCTGCCGCCGTCAAGCAGAAGAGCGCCTTCGCCCCTGTTGTTCGACCCCAGAATTCCCCTCCTCCCACGTGCACCAGCGCTAACGCTAACAGCCTGCAAGGTAAGCTGCTAAACAGCCTCACATTAAGGTAGTAATGAATGTGAAGCTGAAGTTTGTGCACATTCAAATTTTTAGTGTTAAAAAGTATTTGCTCTGAATTGTTCATCCTCAAGCTTTAATCCTGCTTTTGTTCACCTCTTATGATAATTTCTCACTTTTATTCCTCTCATTTTCCTTTTCTTCCTCCTCTTCACCCCTTGTTTTTTTTCCCCTTTCTTTGCCCTCTTTCCACTCTCCTTCCTCACTCTAGATCAGTCTTTTGTGGACTCTAGCAAGTACTCATCAGCCAGCTCTCTGCAGGGCCTGGCCTTCTCCTGAAGTATGTTACTCCTCTCTTTAATTTTCTCTTTCTCTCTTTGCTTTATACTCCACGCTATCCCAGACAGCTCATTTGCACCATCCTGCCCTACCCTTCCTTCTCGTTTCTGTCTTTATTTGTCACTCTTGAGTTGTCAGACAGTCAGCATGCTACCCCATATGTGTTCTATTTCCTGTTTTCACTTCCTGCTTCCTGCCCATCCTCCAGTGGGTGTCTCTGCAGGGAGGGTGTGAGGGGAGGTCGTTATGCCACCACGGGTCATTCTGTTCTCTCATTTCCATCGAATGCGGCACAGGGTCTGTTCGTCTAGGCAGGATGTTGTATAGTGTTGAGATCCTGAGAGAGAGAAATGATGGATGGGAATCTTTATCAGAACCCCAAGCTAAGCACTTCCTCACTTCCTTTGTCGGGCGTTGATGAGCGCTGACCACTGTGACCCAAGGGCCAATGGCCACTATGCTCTGAGCACACTGACACACACACATGCACACACCATTCTGTTAATCCCAACAAGCCAGAGACACTTAGGAAATAACCTGGGAATTAGTGGATTGAAGAGTGGGGGAAATCAATAAGGAGCCAATATGTTATATGAAAAATTTCTCTCTGTGATGGTTTCTGTGTAAGGAAAAAAAAAATAACAGGATGGAGGAAATGGGTGATGGGGGAGGTAGCTTGTGGGGAGGCAAAGATGGGAGGAGTTGGTGATGTAGGGAGGCAGAAATCTAAATGGATTCATGGATTCCATTTCCAGTTTTGAGTGTTGAGCCTAATTTCATCACCTCTGTCATTCCACGTCAGTGCATTCTCTCCCCCCTCGTGTTTGAGTCATTCCCCATAATGAACAATAGGCTTACACTGTGTAACTGTTAACAATTAACAGTGGCAGCTCTTGCATGAAGCTGCTCAGAAGGCCTGTGAGAAGCTCAACAATGTTGTCGGTGTGCGGCCAAGTCAGCGGCGCAGCGGAGAGAAATGTTTTGATTCTGGGGCCTCGGAATGAAGAGATAATGAGGGAGAGTCGTCTTTGTTCACCAGATGCTGGAGCACATTGCTGTTATGTGACTGTTGTGATGACAGATGAAACCCAGCAATCACATGACTGACCTCTCTCTCTCTTTCTCTCTCTCTTTCTGTACCCCTCAATCTCCCAATCACTCCTTCTTCCTCCCCCTCTTTTCCCACAAAGCAGCGATTCCCGGGATGATCGTTCCACCCATGTAGAGGATCTGGGATAGCTGGAGATTTGGGAAAGTTGAGAGGAAAAGACACAGTAGCGGAGTCTGGCGAGTCTCTGTTATGCTCCGGAGCTGAACTGAAGGAAGTCAAGATAAAGACGCAGGACTCTGTTAAACTCAGGCCTTTCCATTGGGATTTCATCTGAAGGGATAGGAGAGAAGGAAAAAGGGGACAATATGAACCTTTTGTGATGTTATTTCCCTCTTGGTTGAATTAGTGTAGCTTCTCTGACACCATGTTGGATGGAGTGTATAGAGACTGATAGTTTGCCCACAGTGTGACACTGACCTCATGAAAAGAGCATTTATTTATCTTTATGTTTATGCCTGTAAGGTTTGGGTTTGATTACTGGAGCGCCCCACGCCGCCTCGCAATCTGTAACTCGCACAAACAACAGTGAAGTGTTGGTTGGCCATGAAGTTTACATAACTTCTGTCACAAATGAAGAAGCTTTCCTTAGCGCAGCCGCCTCTCTAAAACCACAGAGCAACACAGTGGCCAAGTGGGTGGAAAAAGAAGAAAAAAAGAAAGAAAAAAAAAAAGGTCAACAACACAAAAAAATGAAGAACAACTGTAAAATCAACCATCAATTTTGCTGCTAATTTTCCCATAAATCTAAAAATTGTCTATCAAAACTGCCCTATGCTGTTTCAACATCATGCCTTGCTTTTTTTTTTTTTTTTTTAAATCTCTCTCTCTCATTTTGGTTGGTTTGTTTGAATTTTAATAAAACTGTGAGGATAGAGCTGTTTGCAATATGCTTTGTTTCTGCTTGACATGTGAAGAAAAGATGATGATGATGGTGATGATGATTTAGCCAAAACTGACGAGGTTTTAGTGAAGACTTGAAAAGCCAGAGGATGTGTGTGCGTCCAGCCAGCACTGTAACTGAAGGAGCCTAGCAAATATCAAATTAGAATAAATGCGTGATATATGTGATATATTTTTGTATATAAAAAAAAATGTTGAATTTTTTTTCATTTTATTTCTTTTTTCTTTTTTTTATTTTTGCGATAGCTCTAGTTTGAAATGTAAACATTAAATGTCTTAAGGCAGCTTCTCAGTACAGAAGATAGATTTACTGCGTGTTGTCAATATCTCATTTGCTAAACATGAGAAACATGGATTTGGATACAAAAAGGGGATTCCTGTAAAATATCCTATAAATAATGTATTTATCCCTTGTATTTGTACATTGACTCTCACCCTCGTTTAGTTGTGTTGTGTAAGTTTAATACAGTAAGTGAACACTTTTCACAGTGTTTTGTTTCATTATTTGCTGTTGTCTCTCATTATTTAAATGTGACTTTTTTTTAATTTTTTTTTTTTTTTTGGTTTTGTTTGGTTTTGTATGTGTTTTTGTTTTGCATCGGTATGCCATGCTTCTGTTTGTTGATTCAAAACATGCCATTGTCTATTTTTGTATTATTTGTAAGTTAATAAAAAAAAAAAACTTTTTGTTTTCCTTATGAAAATGTTTATTGTATGGCAAAAAAAAAAGTAGCATCTTATTCAGAGTATTTCGTTGAAGTAGATTTTTTAAGAATATAAACACACATTAATATATACTGTAAATCTATATCTTTTTGTTTGAACTCTGAGGCTTTCAGATTGATCCTGTTCTTGAACTGATAATATGCATGGGTTCTTCTCTTGAGTGACTCTTTCTTTTGTGTGTGGAAACCAAGAGAACAAACAAATTGCTCTGTTTTTCTTTCTTTGTGTTCCTCTTTTCTCCCCCCCCCCTCTGTTCTTTCCTATGTTATTATGCTGCTTACATACTGTATCTATATACTCTTTCTTTTATTTCTGTCACTGTAATCTTTACCAGCAGTCTAGATGCCTTAACAATGCAAACCCATTCTTCATTCAATCATGTGTACAGTTTTTCTACCCTCACCACAATTGTCTGTTGCCACAGAGGAATTCATGAGAACTTGGGGACAAAGCACAAACCCACTCTGTTTGGTGGTAAAGCCAGACTAGAATACAAAGAGCCATAATTCAACAATCACACACACCCCGATGTACTATAATACTGCAGCAATGGCACGCTTTGAAGGACAAGTCAGAACGGCCTTTCTCAGCTGTGCTTCCTGCACATTCGCCGAAACACTTTTTGTAGCAATTATGTAGCTTTTCTTTTTTTTTTTTTTTTTTTTTTTTTTATATGATTTCAACAGCATGATAGGAATATTTCTCATCAACCACAGGATCACAACAGTATGACAACACATGGCTGTTTTTATTGTAGTACAGAGGGGCGCACAGTGAAGACAAGCACCGCCACAGCACAATTTTAATCTCGCATGGAGTCGTAGGTCTGACTCCAGTATCCGACAGCCGACCCCCCCCCCCCCAGTCCTTCTCTGACTGTATTGGTCTTTGGACAATACAGCTTCATTTCAAGCTAAACGGACTAAAAAGAACATGTGATGAAGCACGAAAGGGAGCTCCTTGGCCCATCAGCCATTTCTGTATTCTTTTTCTTTGTGTCTGCCGTGTGTCTTCAAGCTGTTGCTGGACAGAGAATAGGGCTTTTCTCTCTGCTTTTCTTTTCTAGAGCCTGGTTTTGTTAAGTGGGTAGAAAGAACCGTTTTAACAGAGGCGCCTGCTGACAGACGAGTGTTTTTCAGGCACTTGTGTGCCTGTGCCGGACCGGGCCGGGGCGGGAGGGGCCGCAACATATCTGTTTCAAATGAACTACAGAGGTCTGTTGTCATACAATGGCATCTTTGTAAGCAAAGTTCCATCCCAAATATGAATATCAGTAATGGGTGACAAAGTTTTGTATTTAGGTAACAAACAACAAAAAAAAAAATGATGCAAACCAAATAGCTGGTGTCTATTTTTTTCCTCTGTTTGTCTTTGACTGCAAATACACTGAACAGCTCTATGATATAAGGGAAGAAAAAAAATCTACTGTATAGATTGTTATTGTTTTTGATGAAAATTGAGCTGTAAGATAACTTTTGGACTCTCACAATGTTGAATTAAAGTTACCTCTTGTCTGTGACTTTGTCAGGTGTCATTTTATTTTTAAATGTGCCTCATTTATGATTTAGTTTTTCCTCTCTTTTTTTTTTTTTTTGACTGAAAATGCCTTCTTCAATTAGCTGACAGGCAGCTGACTAAGACTAGAGGAGGACTGGCTACGACTTATTCCACAGGTCAGAAACAGGCCTGCATCCCTTCCCCTACTCGGCTCCTTTCTCTAATGAATCTAATTCATTAATGCATTACTGATGGCATGGTGAACATGGTTAGCCTGACAAGTTTCCTCCTAAACATATTAGTTAATGATGATTCCAAGGTTATTAATTGCAAAGGCACCAGCCCACCATAATTGAGTCATCATTTGCATACCCGGTCATCAGCAGAAAATTAATTTCTTTTTTATTTTTTGCATATCTAATTTAGAAGGCTGCGATTGGATTAGCTTGAGAAAACAGCGGATCCCGGGATTCTGCTGACCTCAAAGTATTCCAGGGTCTCCTCAGTAACTGGAGGCTTCCGTAACACCAAGGGGGAGAGCAAGACGACCTGGAAGTACTGATGAAATAAGGACTCATAAACACTGTGTGTGCTTGTGTGTGTGTTTGCCTCCCTAATTGCCCAAAGGTTCATAACAACACAGAGTTCTTTTTTCTTTTTCCTCCACTAAGTCTAATAACAGAGTTGATAGTTTGCTGACAAACAGTAAAGTGGGTGGTAGTGTGCATGATTTAGCTGTAAGAGGTGGGATATTGGATTATGGAGGTTGCACACATAGTCCTGAGGAAAATGAGTCCTGGAGCCTAATGTTTTTGATTAGCAAGCTGAGCACCAACACCGTGTTGCACCGAGGGATTCAGCTTCCCCTAAATGTAGCTTGCAGTGCAGCACATGCACGCAGACAGACGCACACTTACACACATTGAAACACACACACTCATAAATCATAAATACACATAGACAAAAGGTGAACGCATTTTGCTCCTTATTTCCAGCTGCTTTTCAGGCCCCAGATAGACTGGTCAGTGTGGGAGGAGGACAATAGGAGTGGGAGGCCGAGGGCAGCGTGGAACCAGCAGACCTCAGCCCTCTGGAGACGTAACATTAAAGACGCTATTCCTGGAGAACTACTCCACTGGATACAGCCTTGCAGAGCCTTCGCACATCAAGAGAGGTGCTGTTCAGGAGCTTCTGTGCTACTAGTATCCTAATGAAATATATTAATGCACACATTCCTCACTCTCCTACTCCACCTCCTTCTTTTTCTCATTCTCCTCCCTGCATGGACACATGAAGGGAGGAAGAGCAGAGAGGCGTATTTGAAAGAAAAACAGGAGTCCCCATGGGGATCTCAGATAAAGAAGAGGAAAGGAAAGAAATGGAAAGGAGAGAGGATGGGAGTATGAGTGTGTGTGTAAAGGGGATATTCAGAATGGAGGCAAGGCTTAGACAGTGAGCAAAACACAAGGAGAGGAGGGATGAATATTAATAATATTCTGTGTTGGAAAATAGTCACAATGGACATCATAGAAAGACGCAGAGAGGCAATGGGAAGCAAGAGCCATCCCGGCCTTACTTAGCGAGCATGTGTGCAGGCGCGCGCACTTTCCTGCATGTGCACGAACACGCCTGCCAGTTAGAGAGAGCATATTTGAGCACACCTAGAACGAGTGTGTACCCACATTCAGGTTTTGCGCTCTCGCTTACGAGGGTGTGTGGTCGTTTCCCACAGTAATTATCCCGATGACTGTGGGTGTCTGTCTATGATCTGTGTGGTACCTGTCAGAGGGAGCCCAGCAGAGCCCATGCTTTATATTCCCTGTAATTGCTGCTGCTAATTTACTGTGCGTTGGCCTAATGAGTAGGGAGGTGAGGGGCTGGGGTATGTAATGGATGTTAGAGAGATAGAGATAGAGAGATGGATTTCACCACTGCCGGCATAGAGAGAGGGAAGAGGGGAGGAGGCCAGCGAACTGTGTGTGTTAAGCAAGCATGTAGAACACTTATCTTTATTGTTCTACTAAAATGATAAAAAAAAAAAAAAAAAAGATAAGCTATTTGCCCCTCCACCACCATCACCTTCCTCCTACTTTCCCTCTCCCTCTTTCTCCCCCTCCATCCTCCCCTCCTCAGCTGACGGTACACTGGCTACTACAGCAAGCACATTAGACAAGCTTTTTGTTATGTTGATTAATGATAAAAGCAAATCCATAAATAATATAGATTATTTATTCCATTTATTCACATGCTAATTAGAGCTAGAAACAGATACCTCAGAGAGACGGCTCGTTTTTTTCTCCCCCTCATCTGTTCCAGTGCAGCCGGATAGACCAGCTGACATTCACACATACGCATAGACAGTCACATATTAATGTCATTCACACTTTGAAGCACCAATGGTATCTTGTGATGGGGATACGTCCACCCTTCATTTCTCCCTAATGAGGTCATGATAGAGGCCAGTGGTTTCAGCGCGCCGCACACACCCCTCTGTTTTCCTAGGCGCACACACTCAACGAGCGCTGGATTGACAGGGTCGTCTTTGATTGATGCACCGCGGTTCTTCCACATGTTCTACAGCTCACTCATTTAATTATGTTTCCTAAGCATCATTAAGTACCATTATATTCTATCATATTCTAATGAGAGAGGTGGCCAGTCACAGGACAAGCTAATTGGTGATTAATGTTGTGTATCAGTGAGAGAAGAACGCAAGATTGGCCGTTTAATGACAAAACACTGTATTTAAGTGCTGAATGTGTAAAAAACACAAACAGAGAGAGGAAATTAGAGAGACTGTGATTGAAATCAAAACAGATATGGCCTCTTAGAGGTCTAATCTCCCACCTTTCCTTTCACACACACCGCCCTCTCTTTCCTCCCCACCTTACACACACACACACACACTTCCTGCATTATTCTGAATTGTTCACCCCTTAGCTGCATTATGGACACTTACTCAGGTAATGCTGGAGCCTGTCTCTGCAGACATAACTTACCTGCTCCTTGAGATTAACCACTAACTCAGTATTGATGCACTGCTTCACAAGTACGCACACACACACACACACACAGTACACAGATACAAACATTCTCATCTGGTATTGACACACCACGCGGCTGTAGGTGTTTCCATTTAAGGTCAGTCGATTGCCTTAAGTATGTAATGTTAGGAGGGGGGTCCGTAAACATGTCAAATTAGCAGTAATGAATGACCAGGCAACGGCAGGGGGAACTGTCAGGGTGCACGGCCAGGACAATACATTACCCTGAGTTATCCTAGTCTGCCCTCATTGTAACACACCCACAGTGACTGAGCAGACATGAGGTGTAAACTAGTGGGATCCATTCAGCGGTCACACACTCTGCTTTAATGGTCTGTGTGGCTGATTGGTGCCCGAGAGATGAAAAAGACTTGAAACAAGAAGTAGACACGTTGCCAGAGCATGGAAAGTTCAGGGTAAAATATTCTCAAAGCAAAGTTTGAAGATTGACGGACACAACCAGGAAGGTAGGGGGAAAAAAATGCATGAAAATAGATAGAAAGATAGATAGAGGACTAAGCTAGAGAGAGAGAAAACAAACTGTGGTATTTATTTTTTCTTCTCCGTGTTGAAACAGGAAAAGGACCTCTGGTTTAATAAACCATGAATCCTTTCACAGAGGGTTTGTATGTTATTCTTCGGAGGAACAGATACGTGAGGAGGAGAGGAGAGAGAAGGAGAAGCAAGGAGCAGTGGGGGGTGTGCTCTGCAGCCATATGAATTTTGCTCTCCCCCCTTACCAACACACACACTTCTACATACACTCTTCAGCCCACTTCCAGGCTGTATGTTAGTTTTGGGTAAGAAATGTGGGATGAGGAGGAAGGGCCACACATCCTATTCCTCAGCCTGAAACTGAAGGAGCATAAATGAGAAGAAGAAGATATACTTTCCATCTGTAAACACTCAAATTCCTCTCTTCCTCCTCTCAGCATTGTGAAAATGACCCTCTAACATATTCTGTCCACACGGAAAAATCATCTGTCCACCACAACAAAGCGCGCACATCAGTATGTGGCACGTAACATAAGCAGAACGACACTGTCCACTTGAATTTCTGAGCTTGTTCTTACTGTACACACAGTACTGTGGAGATGGTGATAAATAAACATGTACACAAGCATGAACCTACTGTTTCTGTATGTTGTCTCCTTGCCTCCCACACTCCTCCCCACATCTTCTCTCTCCCTCTCCCTCCCCTTCCTGTAACAAAGGTTACATTGATCATGTTTCTAAAAGAGTCTCTGTATTTCCACACGGCCCGGCCTCTGATATGTTTTTCT
Source organism: Archocentrus centrarchus (assembly GCF_007364275.1). Lineage (NCBI taxonomy): Eukaryota > Metazoa > Chordata > Actinopteri > Cichliformes > Cichlidae > Archocentrus > Archocentrus centrarchus. Next base: position 22,335,879 of record NC_044355.1, on the reverse strand, counting down.
TGGCAGGTCCGACTTCTACTTTTGTCATTCACTCAGCATATTTTAACAAATTAGAAACATTAGAAACCGGGATCGCGGCAATGTTTTGGTTTGGTTTCGAAACTCTTACAGTCTCCACAATTATATTTCAAAACACGGGTGAATTGTTTGACAGCCTGAGCGGAATAAAACCCTAAAACAACTTATTCATTAGAAACACATGCTCTCGCAATTACAGCTTAGCATTATGTTAATGTGTGTTTGCACTGGTTCATTTGTTGTCGTGTGAAAGGCTATGTCGCGAGTGTGCGCGCGCGGGTTCGAATGCGTGTCTGCGTGCACGTGCGTGCGCTCTCGTCCGCAGACGTGTGTGTTTGTGTGTGCGCGTGTGTTTAAGGGACAAAGGGACACAGTGCTCCACATAACAGCATTACAGATGGCTGTTGTGAGTGGTTGTGACAGTGAAAGCGAGTGAGTTCCCACTCCATACAGATGTACTCTGAGTGACCTTACAAACACAGTGGAACTAAAACAGGCCCCCTACCTCTCACTCTCACTCTGGCACACACTGTCAATTCTCACTCAGCCCTTGCGGGGCACTAAAAGTTGTTTCCTGAGCCAGGAATACATCAAGGGCCAAGAATATATAAGCAGGGAGTAGCAGAGATGCATAGCTAGGGTCCAGGAAAGCATAACTTGGATTAAGTAAATACTGGACTGAAGGATTAGTAGCTTTTGCCACTTATAAAAGCAAGACTGGTATGCCAGCCTAAGTTAACGACCACACGCTCTGACTTTACTGTGGATTGTTTTACCAAGGAGCTGTTGTGGACAAAGAGGACATTTCAACAAGATCACTTTATGGCAGAAAAGGGAAAAACGAGAGACGACTTCAACAATTGCCCCCTTCCTTTCACAGACTTCGAGAAAAATTACTGGAGTCGAGGGCTTAGGGGGGGGATATCTTTATGGCCATGCCCACCACTGCTGCTGCTGAACCTTTTTTCTTTGGGACCCTCCTCTCAAGTAAGAGAAAATGACAAGCTATTTCTAATATCTCAAGATTATGTAGCAATACTAATTTAGTGCAATGATAACAACAAATATATGTAAAAGTTGAGAAGGTGACTTTACACGTCTCTCATGCCGCAGCTGATGGCAACAAGTTTGAAAATGAAAATAGCAAAAATCGGGCACTGTATAGAAAGACAGGTGCTTAGTAGATTTAGCTAGCACCTTGAGGCTATATTCATATCTGCTAACACACCTTTATTTTCTCTGGTTTCTTCCATGTGGCGCAGTTTCATTTTGCTGTTTCTTCTGGAAAACTCACTCAGTTTGCATGACCCTCAAACTTTATTATAAACAGACCATTTAGATGCAAAAACAAATTAGCATGCTATCTTAGCTATTATATGCTTCAACACTTTTTCTCTCCTTGCAGCAAAGACACAATAAAGAGCAAGGATTTAAAACAAACCAAATTAAATAACGGTGAGTCGAGTCATACATGCAACTCATTGGATGTGTGAAACAGGGAGCTGCAGACTATAGTAAAGTTGGAAAGAGCTTCCCAAATCAATAACTCTTAAAAAAAAATAAATAAAAAAAAAGAGTTATCCTCAGAACTGGACAGAAAGCACTGATCTCAGGTGTTACAAACAAACTGAAAACTGGGTGCATAAAATCAAGCACCAAGTCATGCAGACTGCTTCTACAAACATTTGTGAAAGAATGGGTCGCTCTCAGGAGCTCAGTGAATTCCAGTGTGGTACCGTGATAGGACGCCACCTGTACAACAAATCCAGTCATGAAATTTCTTCACTACTCAATAGTCCACAGTCAACTGTTAGTGGTATTATAACAAAGTGGAAGCGATTGGAAATGACAGCAACTTAGCAACAACATGATAGGCCACGTAAAATCACAGAGCGGGGTCAGCAGATGCTGAGGCATATAGTAAAGAGAGGTTATCAACTTTCTGCAGCCGATCGCCACAGACCTTCAAACTTCGTGTGGCCTTCAGATTAGCTCAAGAACAGTGCACAGAGAGCTTCAAGGAATGGGTTTCCATGGCTGAGCCGCTGCATCCAAGCCTTACATCAGCAAGTGCAATCCAAAGCGTTGGATGCAGTGGTGCAAAGTACGTCATCACTGGACTCTAAAACAGTGGAGACATATTTTCTGGAGTGACAAATCATGCTTGTCCATCTGGCAATCTGGCGGTTGCCACAAGAACAGTACTTGTCTGACTGCATTGTTCCAAGTGTAAAGTTTGCTGGAGCAGGGATTATGGTGTGGGGTTGTTTTTCAGGAGTTGGGCTCGGCTCCTTAGTTCCAGTGAAAGGAACTCTTAATGTTTCAGCATACCTAGATATTTTTGGACAATTTCATGCTCCCAACCTTGTGGGAACAGTTTGGGGATGGCCCCTTTGTGACTGCGCACGAGTGCACAAAGCAAGGACCATAAAGACATGGATGACTGAATTTGGTGTGGAAGAACCTGACTGACCTGCACAGACCTCAAGCCAATAGAACACCTTTGGGATGAATTAGAGCAGAGTCTGGGAGCCAGCCAACTGACCTCACAAATGCGCTTCTGGAAGAATGGTCAAATAATCCCCAAAACACACTCCTAAACCTTTTGGAAAGCCTTTCCAGAAGAGTTGAAGCTGCTATAGCTGCAAATCGTGTATTTGTGCCGTTACCAGAATCTGCAGTTGCAAAATTTGACCACAAGTCTCACGTTTTGTGACTTGTGCCCCGCTGCCGACAGAACTAATAAACGACTACATTCATCTACAGTGAAAAAGAAAACCTAAAATGCATAAACACCAAAGAACACCACAATCCATGTAAAGTCAATGCCGCATAAAGTTTTGCAACTGCTAAATAGCCATTGGCACTGCACTGTGAGAACCCACCAGAACACTTAAGTTAGGGTTTGCTTTGTTTTTTTGTCCTTGCGTTATTTTGTTCATATTTGTGCTATTTGCTTACTCATGCCTCTCCTTCCTGCGCTCTTCAGTCAGGATTATCTCCTCCACTCTAATGTGCTGTACCTGCATCTGTCTTCTCCATGTATATAATGTGTGTTTTTCCCATGTCCTCCGTCAGATTGTCTAATCAAGAGTCAGTGTTCCAGCATTGTTTTCCTCATGATAGTCTTGCTGTGTGCTTGCCCCTCTTCTGTCTCCTAGTTTTTCCCTCTGCTTGCTCCCTCTGGATTTGTTTGCCAAGTGAAACTGATCAACCATGTACCAAACTTTGTCATTTACCTTTACTTCATAAAGATTGCGAACTCTTACCTAGTCTCTACAATTGTGCATTTAAGTCCTCTTCCTGCATCCTTCTAGTCATCACAAGTGCTGACCTAATTGGTTGATGGTCCCTATCTTTATGCTACATAGTCAAAATGGTGATCATGTAGCATATGGAGCACAGCATATTCAAAAACCGAAACCAAATTTTTCAATTAGCACTCCATAATCGCTCTTTTTTCTTGTATAAGCATCCATGGGTCTGATATTGTTCTAGGGGTGCAATGACAAGCCCTTTGTCAGAACAATAATTTTGACATTCTCTACTAAATTTATGATTATTCCAGGCATATGGCAAAATACACACAAGGGCCATTTAATGTGTAACTTCTTGAAAACTCTCCCAAGACAAGAATAAAATAAACAATAAATCTTGAATGAGAAAAAGACGACCCCCTGTTTTCGCTTAGAATTATGACTACCCTTTCTTCAACAAAGTTAAAAAAAAAAAGAGAACCCTCCACTCTTCCAACCCCCCCCGTAATTTCTGTGCAGTCCCTCACTGTGCCTCTCAGTTTTTTCACAAATACGAATATATTTTTAAAGGGTCTGTCTTGGAGCGTTCCTCTGCTTGCTGTGATGTTGAAGCTGATTTTGATTTTTGTCTTTGCTTGCTCATTCTTTTATTCATCCTCTGAGCCAGCTCTTTTCTGGTGGTGGATTGTGAAACAACAAGAATGTTTTTTATCTTCGTGCGGTCTCACCCGCAACATTTGTTTCCAATTTGACAGATTTTGGAACAGAAATTCTTGGGAGAGAAACTGATGGTTGCATGATGGTTCAAAAATAAGCTCTTTGCAAAAGTCCACCACCTATTCTTCACCTCTCCACCCCCCACCCCAGTGCACTAAGGCTCTCTCCACTCTACTTCCTGCAGCCCTTCTCCTCTTTCCTCTATTGGTTTAAGGCCAAACAAAGTCACCTCATCGTGTATTGTGGGAGAGATTGTAAAGTTTTCATTGAGTCCATGTGGAAGTGATTTGGCTGTAATCTCCAGTAATTGTGACTGTAACACAGAAACAGGCTGGAACAGATTGGCCTCATATTTTTTCTTCAGGGTCACTATGGGCTTATCTCAATATTTAGCGACTTGCCTGATTGAGTTATCATATCACATTTGCTGTTAAGAGCTGAGTGATGTCAACAAATGTAACTAGAGAGTGCAAAATGTTGCTTTAAATCACAGAGAGGAAGGTTCCTGTTTGAAGAAAGCACACACATCAATGTCAGCGTGACCCGCTGAGACCCGGCTTTTTAAAATGCATGACATTTAAGAGCGCTGGTAGAGATGTGAAACAGAAATGCTGTTAAAAAAGGCACCATTACAGCGTGACCTATCCTAGATCTGAACCCAGTTTCCCCCCCCCGACCCATGTCACACACACAGAGAGAAGTCAAGAGCACTCTGCTCAGTTGCTGCAGAGGTGCAAATGGTTTGCCTGTATGCATCATTGACCCAATGCTGCTCCTTCACCTCCTCTCACTCCTCTGCCTGCTCCTTCTTGACTCCGTACATCAGAGCTCCACCTCACTCGCCCCCCTCTTCTTGTGCACTTTTTGTCTCCTGTGCCCTCTTCCTCCTCTTCTCCCATAATTTGTCTCTTTGTCCTCTGTTCATGGTATTTTTTTTTTAAAACTCATGATGTTTTCTCGCTGCTTCCTCACCTCTACGGCTCTCAGTCACACATCCTGATGAATGAGTAATCTTGTTGCATTATACTCAGCCATCCTTGTCCGTGTTTGATAATGGCTCATTTGATTCTTTCCCACTAGTGTTCAGTGGATGGCAGAGACTGAGAGCTGGGAGCCATGCAGTTATCATAAAGAGCATGTCAACTGTGAAGCCACAAAGCCTGCAAGTGATTAAAACCCTTCAACTCAGGGTTACTTCATCACAATCATTAGTCTTTTCTTGTCCTACCTTCTGGCTGTAAAACCCACACAGCCTAACCCTCCCCATCCGTTAATAATATTCACTCAGCTTCTGATACATTAGCCAGTGAATGATAGGGCAAAGCCCTGGCCTAATTGCTTTTCTTCTTGTAAAGTCTCAATTCATTTTTGCTGAGGAGACACAGAGATGTGTGCCTATAGTGTGCACATGTATGAGCCAACACACACACACACGCGTGCGCACACACAACCTGAAGCGCATACTTTCACACGCTTGCACTTACACACAACCCCACCTTCCCACTGCTGTTTTATGATGGATGGGGCTGAGGATGCACGGGGGAGGGCGGGGGTGGGGGGGGGGGGGGGGGGGTAGACTATAAGGCTGCGTGTGTGTCTGTGTGCACGAGCAAGTGTGTGTGTTGGTTGGAAAGAAAGAAAAAAGGAGAGAGAAAGAGAGAGAGAAGCTGAGCTGAGAAGCTCTGATTAACGACACAGAGAAGGGGTCCCAGAGGAGCTGGGGGAAGAGCAAAAGTATCTGGGGCCAGCTGAGAGAGTGTGTGTGTGTGTGTGTGTGTGTGTGTGTGTGTGTGTGTGTGTGTGTGTGTGTGTGAGAAAGAGAGAGAGGGCACAAAAAACAGGTAGAAAATGGGGGCGGATGGGGGGTGGTTGAAGATGTTTTCTTTTCATGCCTTTCATTACAAGAGACTCGCAAACACATGAAGCTCTGCATATCCGTCATGATCATCGGCAAATGGGAGTATCAGCTTTATCCACTTTAGTCCTGCTGCTACTCGGTGCATTCCTTCTCTCTCTCTACCTTCCAGATTCGACACACACCCATCAGATTAGATCTTCTCACCTTACCTAACTTACGATCCTGCAGCCCAGTGCCTCAGGCTTCTGTCCACAGAGCTGTCAGAAGGAGAAACAGGGTGTGTGTTGCCAGAATACAGGCCATCACCTCTCTCTGATTGCACATGAGAGTAGAGGTAATGGGAGTGTAATAGCACCTTAAGTACCCTGCTCTCACTGACATTGGCTGTATAGCATTACCCCTTGGTCTGACTGTGTGGCAAAGAGTGTGTGTGTGTGTGTGTGTGTGTGTGTGTGTGTGTGTGTGTGTGTGTGTGTGTGTGTGTGTGTGTGTGTTTGGCTGAGAGGGTGTATGCATTGGCATATGCACAAGTTTTTCTTCTGTCAATCCATTTGTCTGCTGTGGATATGTGTGTGCGTTTCTGCTAAGTCTGATCCAGGTTTGAGTGTGTTGTGTTTTCCCTGAGGGTCGTCTGAGCCGCAGCGATCAAAGAGAGAGATGGAGGTTAACTGACCAGACCCGAGAAGCTCCACAGAAGGACCTGAGGGACTCCTCTCTGTTAGCCCAGGTACCGATCATCTGACACATAAACACACACAATCAGTGGAGCGGTGAGTGTACAAGGGGGCAGTTTGAGTGATCCAGGGGGATTTAAAAATCTGTAAGGCCCAAACTAACTTTGTCACTTCACTCACGCAGCCGTACCCTTTCACACAGTATCCATTACCTCAGATACGTTCGCTACAAAACATCAAATAGCTTTATCCCAACTCCTACCTCAGTTCTTTCACAGAGAGATGCCTTCCACTGATATGGAAGTCCTGTAAAGTGAGTATAAGGTATATAGCAGAGCTCCCTGGAGAAAAACTCAATGACTAGTCTTGTACTAGAAAGTTAGACTGTATTCCTGAGTAGCTCAAAGTAACGACTTGCGCTGAAGGACTAGGAGTGGCGCACTTCTGCTGGAAGTTAAGCTGGAAGTTGTGTTCTCAAAAAGAAAAGGGGGGGGGGAGAGAACAAGCGTGTTCGTGTGTGCGAACGTGTGCAACTGTGCAAACGCCGGTGCGCAAATGTGCGTGGGTATGGGCATATGTGTGTGTGCGTGCATGCGTGTGTGCGTGTGTTTGTTTAAAAATGAATGAGAGATAACCATCACAGGCAGCTGCTGCAGTGAGGAGAGATGACTAGCACCAGCCATGCAGCAGAGAAGTTTCCTTGAAAATAACATCGGCTACTTGTTGATTCCACGGCTGCTTACATCTCTTATACACTTGTATCATAAGAAGGCAGATCCTTTAATTGTTTTGCAGCACTACAATTTGATGCTAGGCTTCTCGCAATTAAAAGTCCAGCATTTTCAAAGCATGCTCAAAAAAAGTGCAGAAGTGCTTGCAGCAAAATGCACTTGAGTATTAAAAATAAATTACTCATTAAAGTCCTCTTTAGTACATTGAAGTAATACATGACTGAATTTCATATTGCAGTGAACTGTACTAACAATATTGGTCTGTGTAATCAACTCTGTGCCACAGAGCTCAACAAAAAATGATCAATATGACAATAATGAGCCAAACTGTTGCACCAGGTGGCATTTTTTTTTCTTGATTGTGATGAACACAGACATTTGTTTGATTTATTTCAGCTGATTTTTTTTTTTTTTTTTTTTACACCTTCAAGTAAGAACCCCGACTTTCATCACAGGATCTGCAGGTAACTTTTGCAGCTGTTGGTGTCAGAGTGAATGAGGCTACAGTCCAACAGAGATTTCACTAATTTGATCTGGATGGGAGGCGAGCCAGGAGAAAGCTTTCACCGTCCTAGAAGAACATTAGAAGAAGAATACAGGCAAACAGCCCTTTAGGAAAAAAAGTGTCCTGAGCAGATGAATCAAAGATAAAGTTGTTTGGTCACAGTAACAGAAGATCTGCTTAGCTCCAACTAAACTAATTCAAACTAATTCAGTTTTATAAAACTTATGCAAGAGCTACAGTGCCCATGTTTGCTTAATAAGAAAATATGTTAGGGAGCGGTTTGATAGTAAAAATTAGTATCTTATGAATTTGCACTGAATGTCAAAGACAAAGTAGAGAAGTTATGATGGAAAGTATTGAGAGACACTAAAGCTTTTTCATGGAATTTGTTGACAAAAAAGAAAACTATCGAAAAATAATGATGCGGTATGCTTGAAACAAATTCAGACGCACAATGTGCAGCCACATTCAAAGATGGGACTTTGTGTAGCTTCACAGAGGTGATATGAAGACGTCTCTTTCACAGCGTTTTTTTTTTTTTTTTTTTTTTTTTTTTGTGGCAATTTAGGAAGTTGCAGACACAAAAAAATAAGCTGTAAAAAAATAAAAATGAGAGAGAAGTGCTTTGCTTGCTTTTACTTTCACGCCTCCTCATGCCCTGTCAATTGCCCCGTAACGTGAGAACGAATGTGGGTTCTTCTGTTTCAGAAAGTTGTTAAAATTGATGGATCTGGCAACACCTGCAGAAGCTGATGCACAGAGACGCGCTGAGGCTTTTAACTTCTAATTTTGTTCTGGCTCTTAAAGGATGAGCAAATTTGAACACTTCCAAATATATTGTTAGCCTAAACCTAAACCTTTTACGACGGTATATAAAAGTGCATTTAAAAGTGTACTGTAACATGAAATAGATATACTCCAAAAAAACAAAAAAAGTAGAGATACCAAATTCATTTGTGTTCATATATAAATGTTATAAATACTTTCCCAGCACTGCTGTGGCATAACCTGAATACTGCTGTCTCATGCAGATGCATAATAGCTGCATTTCCTCTATGTGAGGAATGGTCAACTATCCTTTTCCTGGAATAAACAAAGTATATCCTTATCTTTCAAGTTAAACATGACCCGAATGATGACATTGGAAGCCAGGCTGTTTGAGTAGGTGATGGCAGTGTGTGAGTTCCTGTGTGTATATGTGTACAAAGGGGGGGGGGGGGGGGGGGGGGGGGGGGGCTCAGGATCCTGCTGCTGGGTAACATCTCTGTCAGTACGGCTTTGCTCCATCACCACCCCGCTTCCACGCACAAGCACACACACACTCCATCAGCACCCGCTCAGCGCTCATCAGTCGCAGTGGCGCACATGTGGCCGGAGTATTCCAAACAAAGCTTTATAAAGAGCTCAACTAAGACTGGCCAGTGTGACAGTCAGAGCACTAATGACGCCTGGAGACCGCTAAATACGCCACTGACAGACCAACAGCCTGCATGCTGTACACACACACACACACACATATCGCACACAAGTTTTCATTCTGGCATGCACCAAAAAACTTTTGCAATCGCCATGGCAGGATGGAACACATGCTCACTGTGGCAAATACACAGATCCACACAAACTTATACAAACACACACACACACCTTGTGCCCAAGGGCATCTGTCCGCAGCCTAAGAGCTCCCAACTGTTGAGGAGAAACAGCTCAATTAGCTCAGTGGAGGAACTAACGAAACACATCTCTCCATGCACACACACACACACACACACACACACACCACCCACACACGTACACACACATACACTCAGAATCGCATTGATCCTTTCCCAGTCTGTGGCTCTAATTGGTGTGTTGATGATACTGTGAGAGTGTGAGATCCTTCAGGCATCTATAGAATGACTTCCAGCTCTTTATTTCTCATTTAAAGTTAAAAATACACCCACGAACCCTTCCAGTTACATGCTGCAAACTATATTCTACCCAAAATTCCTTCTGAGAATCTTTTTTTGTTTTTTTCTGGGGTTTTAAATCAAATTTTTCTGGTATGTAGTAATGCCATATCTGAGATCACAAAGAAAACACACACGCACACACACAGTGCAGCCAAAAGAATCAATTCCAGTGCCATAAATATCTAATAGCCCGATGACTTTGTTGCTCCCTGTAGATTGAACAGTTGTAAAAAACCATCTATCCATTATGTGCATGTCCATTAAAATTATGTACGCAAATGCTCAATGAGCACCTTCAATTCAAATACACACCACCCACCCCTACCAGCATGCACGCATGCACTGTTACAGCAAGCTATTGAGAGCAAATGGGGTAGAGTTATTTCCATAAAGGGTCTCAGTGGGTCTCAAGGATCTCTACTCCTGCCGACTGGGAGCGATTTAGCGCAGCACACACTGGTATATTAGTAACTAAAGACGTCTGGGGACAAATCTGCTCTCTCTAAAACCCTATCCCTCCACTGTGACCTCCAGAACATTCACAACTGGGACTGGGAGCCACTCTTCATCTTTTACCTTCTCTTTTTTGCTGACTATCAGTGTGTTTGCTTTTTTTTTCTTTTTGACTTTTACTTCTTGTTTTTTTTACTATCTTCACCCCATTCTTGAGTGGAGACTTATCTTTTTTTTCTCTACCTCTATATATGTATATAATATTTTTCTGTCTTCTTTCTCGTTTTGCATTCCACTCATATCCTACCCTATTTTACCACATTTCTTCTCTCTCTCTTACATCCATCCCATGTCTCTCTCTCTCTCTCTCTCTGTCTCTCTCTCCATCTCCCCCTCCCTCCCTCCTTGGCCCCAGGGACGGACTGCTGATAGACTGTGTACACCAGCTGCCCAGGGGCTATTTTTAAGGAGCATTTGTCCTTCTCCTTCCCTCTGGAGACTGACTCAACCCAACAACATCTCGTCCGTGCACATTCACATGTGCACACAAACACACACAGGCATTAACACATGCACTCATTAGCCCATGAGCATGCATGCCCCACACTTTTTTTCTCTCGCACACATCCTCCGTCCAAGGGCATTCTGTAAATGTAGGGGCAGCTTGTAGAGCTGTAGCCTACTGCTTAACTGCACAGGAGCCCAGGCGCTCCCCAGCCAGCCTCAGAGGGCTCATAAAGCTTCCCTCCTCCCAGGGCCTGGCTAATACTCTCCCTTGTTCTAACCCTGCCTTACAATAGTTTGTAAAACAATACTGTAAAACACTGTTGCCGACTATTGCGTCAGGCTGCTTTCATCACTAAACCCACAGCAGCCAATAGAGGCCCTTGAATAATGCATACAGGAAGTCGGAAGATTCGAGTTCCATGGCGCCCGGTTTACTGCAGCTTAACATTGCTGTTGTATGTCTTGTTTGACCCTGCTTTCCTATCATGTATGCAAATAGAAAATGATATCTAAAGCCTAAAACTACAGCAGACTTAGTAGTTGGGTCTGTAGTACTTGGAAGATGCGTGAATGATGTTATTAGACTGCTTACTGGAAAATCAGTCCTAAAAATACAAAAATTCTTTCAATTTTCATTTGTAACCTTGGTAATAATTGTAAAGGAATTTGTTAACAAGCTACTAAATCATGTTCAAAGCGTAAAATCTAGGCTGCGAACCTTGCTTTTGTGTTGTGTTCAGCCACTCCTGCTCAAAGCGAATGTAAAGATAAAATGAATCCTCAAACAACTGCTCCAGCAACCTCGTTAAGACATTATTTACTTTCATCGTTAGCCAAAGAAGAGGACACTAAAAATCTGTCAGCAGCCTGAAACGCCTGCTCGAGTGTCTGAGCACTGTTTAATTGTGCCATTTATCAGCCAAAAAAAGCCTACACACTCATAAATAAACACAATGCCTGTGCTAAGGAATTATAAAAATGTCACGCCGAGCCCACAAGTGAGGCCAGCGTTGATGCATATTAAGCGATTTAGTCAGTGAAGGAGTGGAGCAAAAATATGATGGTTAATTTAAGAGTCATTAAAATTGTATGAATGTGCATTGCGCTTGCTTAGAGTGGGATTTTCTCTGATCGGTAACCGAAGAGGGAGAAAGAGCAATACAAGCTGCCACACAATGTGGTCTATAAACCCACTGACTGACCATGGAAGAGACACGCAAACCTGAGAGAAGTGGTCCAATCAATGTTTCTGGAACCGGGGAGATACTGGGGAGCATGGGGGGGGGGGGGGGGGGGCATGTGTGGCTGCAAGTATATTTATGTGTACCTACATGCAAGTGTGCACTATTTTGCCTGTATATGTTTACAAGCTTGTGTTTCATGCATATTGAAACGCATGCTTGTGTGTGTGCGCGCGCGTGTACGAGAGATTGTGTGATTCCCTCATTTGAGGAAAGACAATGTTCTACATTCCACAGGGGAACAGAGTCATTACCGAAGCAGGAACTCAAGCCTGGAGGCCACGGCTCTGCATGTAGTGTGAATAGATCGAGCTAGTTTCTCGCTGAGACGTGCTGTAGAACACTCACTCCGCCATTACCAGTGCCCCGCAGTTCAAACCTCACTCCCACCTTATTTCAACTGGGAAACATAAGAAGGAAAAAAAAAAAAAGTTGACAAAAACAAACAAGTATCTCACCGTGGCAGCTCTGGGGTGGTTTCATCGCCGCTTTACATGCAAACACCAACTCGATCATGTGCATCTAACATGAAATGATTGTTGAGTGGCTATTTTGGAGGTGACATGCAGATCTATATCCCCTGATTCTGCATGAAGTAGAGTTTTTTTTTTGTTTGTTTTTGGCCTGGCCTCTCTGGGAAATGTCGGCTCTGAAGCCCTCTGCTGCCCTCTGTTGGTGACTTAACCCTAACCGCCATCCATTCACACGCAGTGTAGGCAAAGATGGACATATGGCAGCTGCCTATCACTAAATAACAGGTATGGGAATGACTCTTTGTTCTCACACTCTCCTTTTGTCGGTTTCCCTCCTGACATAAAGCAGACTCAGGGTTAATTTCCCATGTTGCTAATACACTCAGGTCGTTAGCATGCCCCACAGGAAACTATTGTTGCATCATAATAGACAGTAATCAGAGGTGAGGTCTGATAACGCCTGCTGTCACCTGATGCTCCGTCTGTTTGCTTTTCTCATTCTCTTTTCTTCTCAGTTTCTTAAAGCATAAGAGCAGATGCTGTGTGATGCAGTCTACTCACACTTCTGGATCTATTGTACATGTATTGTACATTTCACAGCAATTTGTAGGGTTTTTTTTTTTCTCTCCTTTTTTCTCTTGTACTCTTAGCCACTAAATTAGGCATGACATATTTGGGTTGCGATAACCCTATAACACAATAGTTAATGCTTCTATACAGCGCCAAATCTCTTTTGATAACACAAATACTCACGTATGCATGCACACTTTTAAAAGAAATGTCTCTTTGTTTCTACACATGCCCGTGCACTTCTTTTATTCCATTTGTCCAACTTTAGGACCTTTATCTTCTCGGTCCAGACCCCGTTATGCATTTTCTAAACTAACTCTAGTATCAACAGTGGGTTTCCAGGACCTGCAGTCATAAACATTGTTGTACACTTTCAGCGCCCTCACAGTATGGCACAATAGTGTTGATTTTGATTGACACCACGGGTGATGTGCAGAAAAAAAAATGAATATTTACAGTATTAGTATTAGTCATGGTAAAAATTCCAGTCACATCACATACATACGCTTAAACCACCCTTGATCTATAAACAGACTGAGAATGAAGGGCCTTGATTGGCTGAGAGAATGATTGACAGTTGAACGAGTGGAACCTTTGAATGTGAAACTCAAAGGAAAGATGGGAAGCGTGTTTGTGCAGGTCCCATGGGGGGAAAAGCCTGGATTTCACACACACACACACACACACACACACACACACACACACACACACACACACACACACACACACACACACGCACACACACGTGCATGCATGCATGCACACACACAAATGCACACACACATTGTGATCTTGCTCTACTTTGGGCTGTGCTCCACATGAAAGCATAGATGCTTCCTGCTGTTTGAGACGAGCTGTGTGTTGCACTGCAAAAGAACATACAGGTCTGTATATACATGTAGACGGACAGGTCTGCGTGGAGACCAGAGCAGGTGAGATTGTATCCAACTTGTCCTTTGTGGAATTTCTCTCTTCCTTTACCTCTCTCCATGTCTGTTTTTCTTTTCTATATTGTTTTATTTATTTTTATTTACCTCCTCCTTCTCCTCCTTCTTCTTCTTTTTCTTTGTCTTCTTCTTATTCATCTTCTTCTTCTTCTTCTTCTTCTTCTTCTTCTTCTTCTTCTTCTTCAAATCCCCAGAGAGTAAAATGAATGAATTTCCTTCTTCCTTCTTCAGATCAAACAGCAAATAGCATTTTTCCTGTCAGTTTCTGTTCTTTATTTTTCCCAAGAAACAAACAAACAGAAGACGAATGCTATTTTTTAATCTGCAAATTTAAATGACATACAAGTCTACAAAATTCCAAGTTTCATTGCAATCACATTCCGTCATGTAGACATGCTCCTGACTCATCACTCCCTCAAAAAAAATATTTAATATAGAAAGAAATTGTATCATCGTGTTCTACAAATGGCACTCCACAAATGTGGAGGCACTGTGCCCTTGACTATCCCCCTGCTGAAAGTAAGTCTTAGCCAATTAACAATGTCTTCCACTAGGTCTACATGCACACACACAAACACACATGTGCATGCACTCACACACACCCCAAACCTCACAGCTCATGGGACTAAACCTCATTAACTGCTCTGAGACAGACACTCTCTCTTTAATCAATCCTTTTCTAAGACTGCGTGCACACGGAGGAGCGTTGACAATACAACGCAAGCACACACTCACACACAAACACATACATTGGGGGGGAGATACATTCACACACTGGTCTCCCAGAGAGAAAAACATGGTCATTTGCCAGGGTGATTCAACTCTAAAACACCCTAATTACATCGACAAAGCCACTTTGTTTTGGTGCTGGATAAAATGTGAATGATTTTGCATATTATTATTATGCCTCTGAAATATTAACCAACCCCAGGGGAGTTTATCTGCTCTTTTAAATATATGCAAATTATTTTATTTTGGTTTGGTTTGTTTCCAATGACTTTTGTGAATTGTGTTTGGATAATTAAATGAGTGCGTGCAGATGTAGAATCGCAGGCAGTACCTACATGATATGATGATCTGCCAGATTAGCATACAAATTAGGAATGTTGCACCTCGACTGCTAATCGACTAACTTTTGTTTTCGCTGTAACCTTGACCTATTTGAAACATCCACGCCGTGTTTCGCCACGGAGAGGGAATGTAAACACCGCTCCCCTGGCTTTATAAATTGATAAGGCTCGTTTGATATTGTCCTTCATTCCAAACCCTTCTCCTTTCGCCCGTGTCAAGCTCTTTCAATTATGACTTGCCCTCCTATCTCGCTGATTCTTGCAGCGCCACTGGAATGATGCTATGCGGGAGATTTACTGCAAGCACCTACAGGTACCGTGGCTTTCAAATGACGTATTGGACCTGGAAGAGTTGATGTGCAGAGCGCCAACATTTCAGCTCTGTCTTACCTCACTGATTGCCTTGTGAATCCCTGATGGGTTCCGCTTCGTACATAATCATTTCCCTAACATGGGATAATTTGATTCTATTACTCTAACAACAGCGCAAACAAATTGCCTACGTAATTTATTGTGCCAATATAGCAAAAACAGATGTGGTAATGGCACTGCAGCTTTCCAACCCCACATTTATATGGACTTAAACCAAACTGCATATAATTGTTAAAATACATTTATGAACACCCACCCAACATTTTCATTGTCCAAACATGTCTAATTATGGTTTGGCAAAGGAATGATCTCCAGCCTCTGTTTTTTGAATCTTTAATACTTTTACACACAGTTCAAGATTGCTTTCCGAACCCCCCCCCCCCCCCCCCCCCCCCCCCCCAACCATCAGCACCACCAGGTCTTTTTTTTTTTCACAACTTCCCCCAGCTTTTCCACGGATTCCTCTCTTCTTATCCGAGTCATTTCCTGTTAGAAGGTTCGAGAGGCAAACAGCCTCAGATATGTTGTCTTTACTGTATTTCAATCCTCTACAGTAGGCCTTGCCTCTTGCTCCCCCCTGTATGCTCTCCCTCTCCTTTCACTGGTGTTCTATATGCCCTCTAAAGCCCTCTGCTCTGTCCCATTTCTCCCATTGCCTCGGGTCCTTTTTGACACCCCTGGCATGTTAATGGGCCAATCAGAGCCACTGTCCTTGAGAATCTCACTTTGGCTCATTTTCATACACCTCCCCGCCTCACCTCCCCTCTCAGATTTATAACCTCTGCTGCTTACTGCTCCAGATGTTTTGTTCTGTTTTTTACTCTCTGTAATTGCTAATTCAATCTGGCTGTAAAGGAGCAGATGCTCTCAGGACTCGAGCATACCTGTGTGGGTTTCACCCTGTGTGTGTGTGTGTGTGTGTGTGTGTGTGTGTGTGTGTGTGTGTGTGTGTGTGTGTGTGTGTGTGTGTGTGTGTGTGTGTGTGTGTGTGTGCAGATGCTCTTTTTTTTTCTTTTGCCTGTGTTTAAAGCAACAAGATCGACTCTAACACCCTGACTCATAAACATAACCCCTCACAATTACACCAAGCTCACTTCCTCTTGAATAAGACAACAGCAGTTTTAACTTGCACACAATTGCACACTGGCATCAACTTCCATTACACCCTGCATTACTGTCACCCTTAAATCACCACTGCTGAGGTTTTGCTGGTTTAGCAGTACTGACAAGTTGGCTTTGGAGGTCTAAACTGTGGTGGGAGCCTTCTCATCAGCCTCCTCGCATTTTTTTTTTTTTATCATCTTCCATCCTTTTTCTCACCAGAGAAAGTGGCAATCCACTCCGGTTTAGAGAGAAAAATAAATAGACTGGTTATCCGCAGGAATGCGAATGCTACTTTCGTCCCATTAGGAACATCTGTGAGCGTGGCTTGGGATCACAGCGGGTTGTCTATGCGACTTTGAACATGTGACAAGTGGCCTCATTGTTTAAGCATATTCAATATCTACACACTGTGCCAGATACGCTCTGTGCACTTGCATACATATCTGCGCAGGGCACACATATTTACAACACATTTACATGAAAGCAAACACCCACATAAAAGCGCACACCCATCCTTGCTCACATGCCCACACACACACACACACACACACGCGCGTGCATACACACAGACGCACCTCTGTGGACCTGTCATGTGTCATGCAGACAGGGGTCAGATACTGTGTGATGTGTGTGGGGGTTATATCGCTTGGGAAAAGGACTAAAGATCTTACCGGGTCTGCAAGAGGGCCAACAACAACAGCCTGAAATATAACAGCAGTGAAAGAACCCTCGCAGTGACAGGAGGAAAGCCGGGCCCCAAGCCAGCGACTCCACAGATCAGAAACACTTCTACTGGCACAAAGATGGGGCAGGATCACTAATTCATAGCTAATGTGCAAAACAAAGAACATTGTTTTGTAATGACACTGTAAAACAGCTAAGGAAAAGAGCGGCGAGTGTTTTGACAGATTGGAAGCACATGTTTGAGAAGAAAGAATAATAGCAGAGCTGTACAAGTTTCTTTTTTTTTTTTTTGTGCACATTCCCAAATCAAGATGATGCTCTGACCACATTTGTCATGGGAACTTCAGCCATGTAAACACACAGCCTTGACTCCCAGCAGTTGTACCGACTGACACACACACACACACACACACACATGTGAATAGACACTGAGCACGCTCACCCAACGCACAAGCAATGTGCAGAACCAGAAAAGTCAGAGTGCCCCCTAGTGCTGCCTGTTTTACCATTACCTCGTGTTTATCTTCCTCACTATTTCATCTTCTGCAACTCACAAGTTGTTAGTGACAACTTGGTCTCAGTAGACCAAATTGATGATCAACTGAAGAGCGAGACAATAAATGGGAGGCATGGTTATAAACTATGAAATATCAAGAAAAGGCTGACCTTTTTTTCCTTTCTTTTTTTTACATATCCAAAGAAAGAATGTGGGTCTACAGAGATTCTTGCAAAATTTGTTTTTTTCCTTACTTTTTTGAACATTTAGTCTCTGCAAAGCTTGCTTTGGCATCGCCTCTCAACCATGAATAATGCTTAAGATTATACTTTTCCAATTAAGTCTTCTGCCAGTGCTGTTTTCCCCCCCATGCTGCATAGCATTACATTGTTTTTACAGCAAAACTCTCAAACATACCGACTCACCCCTGCGTACAAAATCCTGATCTTTAAGGACACGGGAGATTTTCAATCAAAGCTTTGATTGAATACTTTGCCATCCTCAGCACTCGCACACCCGCAAATACACACAGGTTGTTGACAGTGAGTGTCTCGAGCAACATCATTTACCACTTAGGCCCCTCCCCGAGGACCGTGCCATTCTTAATGCGAGGCAGATAGTTTGATAGCTCTGGTTTCTGTCGAGAAGTGCATGTCAATCAACAGCTCCCGTCAACGTCACCAAGGCAAAGTGTTTCTGAAAGATCTTTTTACTGAGTGCCTTTCTAGCCATCCTTTTCCCACCCCACCCCACCCTGCACGCACACAAAAACACACTCACACATGCACAAACATACACACAGCCATTTCCATCTCAGCAATCACTTCTCCTAGAGTTCTCCTTTTTCGGACGTGTAACAGTAATTGAGGTTGGTCCCTTGGGTGCAGTGCATTCTGGGCTGTTAAGTGCTGTTTCTTGTTTTTTTTTTCTCAAATGGGTTGTATTTTGGCTATTGTGTTGTTTCTTTCTGCTTTCCTATAGAAGTGTAAGCAGTGGGCCATATTTACATGTATCATTAGAGAATAGAAACCCTGTCGAATGCCGGGCATGCGAGGGTTTATCTTGCCCCATGGAATATCAATCAATACGACAAAGAGACTTAACACTTTTTGCACGCACCCAGTCACTAGAGAATCAACAAAAAAAAATGTTTCAGATAAAATGACTACTGCCAACCTCAGGACTGAGACTACCATGACCTGGATGACTGAGAATCTACACAGACTGCTGTCAATCATTTAATTCATCCCAAATAAAAATTGCCTGTTGGAATACCGACTCAGGTCACTCATGAGCCAACCATGTCTTTTTAATACGTTACACAGTCATTTGAGGGTGTTCACTTGCTACGCTGACCTCCCTGCACTCCACATCAGGCCTGGCTTGAGCACACTCAGTGACCTTTCTGCACGTTGATGACGTTGTCTGTCCAGAAGAGGGAGTGATTGATCTGGATTGACACAAACAGCCAGTGCCCTGCCTGGCCTGTCAGACAGCATCACTGGGTCACTGTAGCATGCCTGAATGCCAGATGAGGAGGGATGGTGAACACATGGGGCGGGTGACCTGCTGTCTGTGATGCAGACCACAGTTTTGGTGAAGCTGGAGTTCATTTGGACAAAAAAGAACAGGCTTCTCATATGTGCAGCAAGCTGTGTGAGGTAAACACAAGTGAATTTTGCTTTAAATTGCAATGAATAATAAACTGAGGAAAAAAAACATATTATTGAAATGGTGATCCTGAACAATATGACATGTTTTGGAGATATCAGTATTCGACAGTATAAAATATCTAATATTAGAAGATATATTAAAGGATCTCTTACATTTAGTTTCATCTGCATGTTTGCTTTTGAATTTTTGTTTGTTTTTTTAAGGAACTGGAATAGTTTAGTAGTCAGTGCTCTCTAAGAGAAAAAAAAAAAAAAACTTTTGTCACTACTATCACAACACTGCAATAATGCAGCATAATGCATCTTGCCTCAACTTCCCGTGAAGCTTAATGGCTATGATCTGAAAGCACAAGAGCTATAGAAACACACAATGCACAAAATGTCAATCTATATGTGGCTGAAGAACTTTTAATATGGGGTCTTAGGATTCTTATTTTATTTCTTACTGTTAAATTTAACATTTTGTCAAATTCAGTAAGAAGTCCTTATTCTATGGGGTCAGCAGAAAAAATGTCAACCCCCTATAACGTTTTTCCCATTATTTTTATATCCCCATAGTCAGTAATAACTATGAGTCATTTGTGACGGCTCAATCTCTAGCTTTATATGATGGTTAATGTTCTTATATGATCATCATATACGATGGTGTCTGAACACGACCTATAAACTACAATTCCCACGCTGCTTCACGCAGTCTTGATGACGTAGCACGGGCATTTCCCGTAGTAACCTTTCCTGACTGCCTGTTGGTGCGTGTGCGCCTCCTGTCTTGAAAGAGAGGTGAAGAATAGTTTACTTTCCATAGTTCAAGGTTTGGTGTCGGTGTTCGCTTGAAGTAAAGGCTTTTGCCGAGGCGTTAAGCCCCCGTTCACGGAGCCAAGATGCTGAACATGTGGAAAGTTAGGGAGCTGGTTGACAAAGCGTGAGTATCTGCTACTCACATTTAGAAGTTATTTGTGCTTGTAGTTTCACCTGTTTGAAAGAGACACGTACCCAAAACTTTGACGTCACGTCACTCTTACAAGTTAGCTAGCCTGTATGCTACTAGCGAGTTAGTTAACTGACTTTTATAAATGCTGTTTTAAGTGTGGGTGTCCCGTATTTTTTACAGTTGTTTTTTTCATTGTCGTTCTTTTACATTGTAGTTAAAATGTTGTGGTTTGACCGCGAGTGTCGCTTGTTCGTCTTCTCCGAGAGTGCAAGCTAACTCGCCTGGCTAACAAGCTAATTATGTAGCTCGTTGACAGGGTGGGTGGCTAGCCGACTAGGCTAGCCAGCTAAGCTAGTTTGACAGCTCCCAGGCTGAACAATAAAAAGCTGGATGTTTTTCAGTTTTGCGTAACAAACGTGTCATCTAACCGCTGTTTAGCTGCCACTGCCAGGAAGTTTATTTTAATAACTTAATTAAGGGTAGAAATGCTTGACGATCGTCATGACACTTGTAGCTAAGTTACACTCAGCGTTGTGGTTGTTGAGTGTATAGCACTCTGAGTTGTACTGTACGTTAAGTTAGTTGTTGATCTTCAAAGCTTTACAGTACAACGCTTGGTTGGATTATCTGGGATTTTCCACCAGAATTGACGTCCCAGCCTGCCAGTGGAGCTAGCAAACACTGCAAATTAAAACATCAAAGTAGCCAAATGTCCAGTGTTATTTATTTATTTAATTTCCGTTGTCTTCCAATGTGTGTTTTTTTTTTTTTTTTATGTAAAACTTGTATTGGAAATGTTTAGCTTTAATTTGGTGTATAATAACGTTGTTATTATTATTATTATCACTCAGTCGGACTCTGAGGCGTATTTTTCGGGGGCAAGAAGGCCAGAGTGTGTATTACAATAAAACTCCCTTAATAAAAACTGCTTTTACACTTTGTAAAGGCAGTTGATTCACAGTCATGTAGACAACCATTTACCAGTAAATTTAAGTACTAGTGTGTTTTAAAGTTTGTTGTATGTGTTGAGAATTTTGACCACAGTCTAAGACCCTTTGTGTGTATTTTAATTTTAGCCTCTTGTTTTTGTTTGTTTTGTTTTTTTAGTATACATAATTATTTGAGTTGATTTTACTTTTATTGAGTGTGTTTTGTATTTTTTGCTTTAGGTAACTATAAAAACCTTGCTTCACTCAGTAAACCTCTCACTATATTGTGAAATCTAAGAGCCACAGCAAAGCATTTATTAATGAGTGACCAGTCATATCCTGTGTTTTGTAACTTGTTGGTGGATATCGAGCTCATAGGCCAAATGCTAAATTTGATCATTTCACTGACAGGATCAGATTCGATCCCTTCAGTGAAGTGAGGCTAGCACATTATCGTTTTTGCACCTCTGGTGAGTTTTTGCATAGTTTAATGGGCGTGTTGGTCAAAGCTTTATCACTTTATCAAAGAGCTAACCAACACCTTAGGGTTTCTTCAACATGTTTTGTTCTGCCTTGGCTACTGGTTTATTTTCAGCTGGTGACTGCATTGAAAGGCTATTGTAAGCTATTGCACAATTTTTTTTTTTTCTTTTAAAGGGTTTAGTGGTTTATTGTGCACAGCCAGACAATAGCGTGTTCTTAAGTCTAGCCAAGAATGCAATCCTGTGGATGCACTTGACTCCCCTCGGTGTGTGACCTCTTGCAGCATGTTTTATATTTGTTTGGGGGGGGGGGGGGGGGGGGGGGGAGGGGTCTGGAACTCCAGATTTCAAAGAATTTAGGTGGAGAACATGCCACAACTTGAAAAATGGTGAATGATCGTGATGCACATGCATTTATCTACACACAACTATCTAAATTATTTACCAAACTTAATGTTATATAAATAACACTATCATGCAGTATTGTACAAATAGTTGATTTATATTTTATTTTCTGATGCTTCTGGACTGTTTTTATTTAAACTTTTGAAATTAAATTGATAGACAGAAAGGGGGTTATTTGTATGAGTGCACCTTCATTCCAGTCCGGCTTTATTTGAAATTGTGAGTGGTGAAAGAGCTTATGTCTCTAGGCATCTGAAGATGGTAACCTGCTTTGACCTTTTTATTTTCATGCCATGTGTCGTCAAACTCAAGTCATTGAGACTGACCCTGCCAAAATACAACACATTGTTTCTCACTGATTAATTAGATCGGTTTCTAAGGCGGGAGGATTAGGTGTATTTTATTTTTTTGAAATATTGTCGTAATGAGTAAAAGCAACACTCATATGAAAAGTAAAGTGCAGTTGCACTCATGAGTAAGGGAAATGTTTCAGCAGTATAGCAGCGGAAATATGCGTGATTGTTTGTCACTGAGAGCATCACAACTTCCGTTTTATCTGGCTGGTATCTAGAAGAGCAGCCACCTCTGTAAAAAGATAAGCAGTTGCATCAGTGCATCAATACCTTTGGGTTTGTTTTTTTTTTTTTCTTTCATTCATGCATGGCAAGGCTTTGCATTATCCCTAACTAGTTAGACATAGACTGGATATATAAAGCTATAACAGCATATAGAGTAACCAGACTGCTCAAAACTAAATTAATCTGAACTATAAAATTATGGCTATTTTTCCAAACTCTTGGATAAAACCAAGTGTTTGGAATAAGAAGGTTTGCACTCTGTCCGTCTGGGACTTGTCAGTAAATGTTTACTGTAATCCATAGTTGAGCTCTGAGGCTGATTTTAATCAGCTGTGAAAAGAGCCTGGCATGGTAATTTTCAAATACTTTTCATGGATTAGGCCACATTTTACAAAAGAGAGTATGTTGTCAGAGTTCTAACCATACCCTGCAGCTTGTAGCAATGCAGCCTGTCTGAAAACCACAGAGGGTGTATCCCTGTTAACTGTGTGCCATTAAATCTGTTTTGCCTTTCAGGGCCTGTGCAGTTTATTGCTGATGTGGCAGCAGTGAGGATGAGAACGTACAAGTTTCACATTCTTTATTTGCCTTGCCACATTTTTGCTAAAGCTACTGCAGGACTTATTTATTTTAAAGATGACGCCTGTATGGTTATTGAATTCTGTAGTCCTGTAACGACCACATTTTTCCAAGTTAATACCTTAAAGTGAATATGCACCCAGGTCTCAGAAGGTGGCTCAGTTTTATGCCGCACGTGCACTTTGGGATAGTGGCTATACTGCTTCTTATAAAGCAAACAATGCAGGAACTGTCTGGATAACCAGTTCATCCAGTTATTTCTGAATGCATACCAAATAGCATGTTGAATAAAATCCCCTTCCACAAATGGGGAATAGACAAATAGAGGTAAAAATCTCTACTAAAAAAACAAACACAAGTATACCTTTTGACAGTCGATGCAAAGCAGTTGATGTAAACAGCACCCCGCTCCTTTATTCAGTGCCATTTTAGCCTCCATTTATGTGTTTACATTGGATGCATTGTGCATGTTTGCTTTGGCAGGCAGTTATGGAGCGCACACGTGTTCCTTTTAGCCTTTAAAAGGATAGATATCGCTGTCTTAAGCATCTTTTAGCCCCTGATTTTATATTATTTTTCTGCTATCGTTTCTGTTGTTTGTCTTGGTGGCATGGGGTGTAGGTCCATACTTGGAGATGAAATGCCAAATGTTTGATGTATCC
The DNA here is from genome assembly GCF_007364275.1 of Archocentrus centrarchus. Taxonomy (NCBI): domain Eukaryota; kingdom Metazoa; phylum Chordata; class Actinopteri; order Cichliformes; family Cichlidae; genus Archocentrus; species Archocentrus centrarchus. Next base: position 22,312,011 of record NC_044355.1, on the reverse strand, counting down.
AGTGAAGTTTTTTTTTTTTTGTTTTTTTTGTTTTTAAATCGTAGAACCAATGTCGTGATGAACTACTCTGAGGTGGAGTCTAAGGTCAGAGAAGCCACCAATGATGACCCCTGGGGACCATCAGGACAGCTCATGAGTGAAATTTCTAGGTAAGGACAGTATACAGTGTCCTTTAAGGTGTCCCACTGTAAAGCACCAAAGTTGTACTGTAAATAAAAGCAAACCACAGAAAGATTACCTTTAAGCCCTTTTTTTTTTTTTTTTTAAAAAGCTCAGGAAATTTGCTTTTATGACTATTCAGATTTTGCTGGATGTGAAGCCCCTTCTCTCATGAAAACTGGAAAATGATAGAGCAATGGGAAATGTGTATTAAAGCTCAGGATGTAAGGCTAGATAGTGTTCTTGTGTTGGAATTGCCAGTTAATTTTGTTCTATTTTAGATGAATCCTGGAAATATTTTTTTGATATTTTCAATTTAATTTTTTTTTAGGTTAATAGGGATGTGGTAGATTTAGTTAAATTATAGTTAATAACTTGCATCACTTTTTCGATGGAGGATGTTTTTCATAAATGGAGGTTTTAGAATGATGTTCATTCATTAAAAAAATTCACTTTATTTTCAGCTAATAAAAAAAAATCATACCTCATTAATGTAGTGCACTTTGGTTTGGAAATTTTAACAGCTGAGTGAGAGCATTTATGAAGAAACTACAGTAGAATTTGATTTTTTTTTATTAAAGTTAATTATTGCTGTAAATTACTTGAAGCATTTCAGTAACTAAGGACTCCTCTGAACTGCATCTGAAATGTCTTACATAATTTTCTTTTAGTCCAAAAATATTTGTGAATTCTTCTTATGCCAAAAACCTACGAGCCCTGAAGTTAGGAGTGACGCAGAGCTTAGAAGCTTCTCATGACTCAGCCAGTTAGGAGCTGTTTTTAGCCTTAGGAAGTTTTTGCAAACATGGCTCCTGATGTTCAAGAATCTTGTTCAACCTCTCCAAATCTTTTTCTTCCTGCAGAAAATTGCAGTGAGAACATTAAACCCCCAAGTATACATTGTTGATCATTTATGATATACAAAGCGAAATAATAGTGGACATCAGTGTTTGACTTCATCTGGTTTTCTTGTGCGTGCTATTCTTGTGCATGTCTAATTGCATAACAAGTGTGGTCAAATCTTTGGTTAAAGGATTAAGTAGTTCTTAGTTTACATGCATTATAATTTTTTCAGTAAAAGTAAAATGTCTTAATTTTCTTTTTTCACCCCCTCTCTGAATGTTTTTATAAACAGAGCCACGTTCATGTATGAACAGTTCCCAGAGGTGATGAACATGCTGTGGGCCCGTATGCTGCGGGATAACAAGAAGAACTGGAGGAGAGTCTACAAGGTCTGCCTCAGTGCTGTTACAACATGACACAAACGCGTGTGCTTACAGTAATTGTGAAAGAAGGCTCGAAGAACTAAGTGCTGAGAACATTTTTGATTCTGTGTAAAACTTTGGACCTGCTTATCTAAAATGAACACAGATTTGATTTTAACTTGGTTTAACTTCTTTGGTTTAAATTCTTACTCCTTACTTTTAAGCAAGTATCAGGTATCAACAGGAATCCTTTAACACTGAGTTAACCTTTTTTATAAATAAGATATTGATGGTTTTCATGCAGCAAGAGACATTGTTTGAAACACAAACTAAAATCTGAAACTGAAATCACTGCTTGAATAAACCAGAATAACTCCAAACTTCAGGTTAAAAATTTAATCTTAAGTCTTTTTTTTTTTTTTTCCCCCTTCTCCCTCCCCCTCCAGTCCCTACTACTGCTGGCCCATCTCATCAGGAATGGGTCTGAAAGGGTTGTGACAAGTGCCAGAGAACATCTGTATGACTTGCGGTCACTAGAAAGCTACCATTTTGTAGGTAAGGGATCATTCTGGTCTTTTCCTTTTGAATCTTCTCAGAATGGCTAACCAGTGTGTTTTCTGAATGTTGCTGTCATGAGGTGAAAAGTTCTCTGTACATCAGAATCGTAATGTTTAACAGATTTAGTGTGAGCTGCAATGACTAGAAGGAGGCCCTAAGAAGTGCTTAGTCCACAAATTCTTAGCATGCTAGTGTAAAGCTGCTTTCAGTGTCCCAAACCACGTGTGTATTTTAGGGTTTGTTTACAAGAAAGGACACAGTATTTATTATGCATTGCCTGTGTGTGGCTTCAATCTACTACTGTTCCAAATTAAGAGATTTTTGTCGTTCTTTCTCTATAAAACTCCGTTCCTAGATGAGAATGGGAAGGACCAAGGTGTGAATGTTCGTCAGAAGGTGAAGGAGCTGGTGGAGTTTGTTCAGGACGATGACAGGCTCAGGGAAGAACGGAAAAAGGCAAAGAAGAACAAAGACAAATACATTGGTGTATCCTCAGACAGTATGGGATATCGAGGTTTCTGTAAGTCCACAGATGTGCAAGTAAAATAGTCTAAAAATAGAGGTGTTGAGAAAGGGCAACTGGGATTGATGTGATCACTTTGTTTTTAAGTATATAACCTTAAAACAGGAAATACTGTATGATATCCTATTCCTCATTTTTTTTTTTTTTCTCCTTTTCCACTAGCGGGGGACAGGTATGACTCCGGTGATAAAAAGTGGGATGATGACTGGGAAAAAAAAGGGCCATTCCCCTTCAGTGATAAATTGGGGGAAATCAGTGACAAAATTGGCAGCACCATTGACGACACCATAAGCAGGTTTAGAAAGAAGGACAGAGACGACTCACCAGATCGATTCAGGTAGGATACTGCCACCCTACTATCTGATGCCATGTTAAGTTGTAGGTGCTAATCATGTTCTAAATGCAAATAAAAGGAAAACTTATTGTTGCTGTTTAAGACAAAAGCATTTGAAGAACAGATTTATTTGGGATCATAGCGCTTTGTGTTCCTTGATAGGTATAATATGTACAAAGATCGTATCTAGCCGTCTTAATTCTCATATTATTTCGTCCCCAGTGACAATGAGGAGGACAGGGGTCGATCCTCTCGCAATGGCCAGCAGGGGAAAGAGTTCAAAGATGAAGAGGAGACTGTTACCACAAAGAGTGTACAGATTGTCCAAGCAACAGAGACAACAGCAACACGAAAGAGAGGAGGGATACCGTCCAAGAAAGTAGACCTTGGGGCCGCAGCCCACTACACAGGAGACAAGAGCCCAGATACTACCGCCAAACAGGTAGCAAGAGCAGTCTTGAGCACATGAAATGAGAAGATTGTATTGATATGGGATTAAATATGTTTTATTATTTCAGACCCAGCCGGCTGCAGCTGCAGCCCCTCAGCCATCCAATACTGCCCTTGCTGACCTACTGATGGTGGACACAGCACCTAGTCGGCCTGCTGCCACAGGTATAATGTCACTAACTTTGACAAACACCTGATGTTTGGTAAAACACACTTGTTTGCCATCGTATGGGGAGATAGATGAGAAAATTATCAGTTGCATTTCTTCCAGTAGACAAATTGGACTGGATCCTTAGAGAAACTGATAGTCTCTGCCCAAAAAATGAAAAATTTACCTTCTAGTCTCTGCAGTTGTGACACACCAGTAAATCCAGGAATAGCGTTTTTAGTTCAGTGTTACAGTACCACAAAGAAGAAACTCCACTGTGACTGCAGAAACACACTAGACTCGGCTGGAAGTGTGGTGCCCAGCTGCTGATAGCAGCTTCTCATTTTTTTTTTTTTGTGGGGGGGGGGGTTGATGTATAGGAACTAAGTGCACCAGATGTTTTTGGAGGAGTCCCCAGTGAATGGGGAGGGCAGAAGCACTGAACAGATGTTTGGTCCCCTCCACCTATTCACTGCTTCCCCCTCCGCTCCCTCCCACACTTCTGACACTGAAGGAATGCTAACTATGTCAAAATGACACCTGGAGCTCACTTGTTTAAAATTATTTGTTTCTCAATGCAGACCTGATCGGTGGGTTTGCTGACTTCTCCTCACCTGCTGCCTCTGCTGGACTGTCCTCTGGATCAGGTTGGTTTTAAAAGTTTTGTTGTTGTTGGTGGTGGTGTGTGCATGTGTATGCTGTCCTGTTGCAGCCATGCCACTAGAATATTCAGAGAGATTCTGGGAGGGAGCCCTGGCCATATGGAGCCTGCTACCTGCTCTGCATAATAAGAACAGACACACATCAACTCCTGTTATGGATGACAAGGAGACAGGGACAGAGGAAGAAGTTGGTGGGGGTGGAGAAGAATGAGAGACTGAGAGAGGGAGAGAGGCAACAGCTCAGGCCAGTTCAATAAAAATTTAAAATGTTCCACCAGTGGTCACTGAGAATGTCCTCGATAAAGCTAACCTGGCCTAAGTTAAGATTAACTTTTTGTTTGCTGCCACAACAGGTTCAGACGTATGACTTTTGTTTCCTGACTCTTTCAGTCATTTACACAAATCTCACTATTTGGACGGCAAATAAAGTCATTCATGCAACTGTTTTTTGTGAATGTTCCTGCAGCACCGGCGTCCAGCACCAATGGAGACTTTGGCGAATGGAATGCTTTTCCTGGAGGTCAGATGCCAGCACCTGCTCAGACTGCCGACATTAGTGGAAATGACCTTTTCAGTGCCATGACAGCAGGTCCTTCTGCTGCCATGCCAGTCGCTGCCCCGGCCCCAGCTTCTGGCTCTGGTCTTGCCTCAGCAAGCCTGTTTGACTTGATGGCGCCAACACAGTCCCTCACTGCCTCTCAGAGCCTCAGCTTTAACATGAGCAGCACACAGAACATGACCACCACAGTCCTACCACAGTCTAAGTCACAGGTATGCATGATTGCACTCATGCATACATACATTCTTTCTAAATTATTGATTGCTATACATATCATTACAAGACTCATATCAGGCATAAATAGAATACAGGTGGAAACAAAATGTCTAGTTATGGGTTGAAATGGATGAAATTTTCTAAAGCTACAGATAAATGTGATGTATATGAATCATAGGATATGAGACATTGCTGGCTTTCCAAGGATGTTTGAGTGATTGGATCTGGTTTTGGTCAGCATTATTTTTAGATCTTGTTAATAAGCTGAGTTAAGCACATTTTTGTTAATTTAATTTGTTTATATTTTTTTTACTACTTGCTTATTTGATCTTGGCCTTCAAAAACAAGTGCTGTGAAAAAATTTCCTTCACATGCCATGCTCAAATACCAAGTGTGTAATAGATCAGTGTCAAACAGACTTGACAAGCTAGATAACTAATATCACTGAGGTTCAAATCCTTCCGGTTGTCCTCTTACTCCCACTTTTAACACTGCTCCTTGACTTTCTTGTGTGGAGACATACTTCATGTGATTGAAAGACAGAGGACAAGCATGATGGTGGAGAGTTAACGCGCAGCCACTCCAGATGCTCATCCTCCCCTGAGACTTTCCCATAACCACCCACTCCTCATTTTACTGACACAGAATGAGGAAAAATGAGATTTGAGTCACAAAAACATTAAAAATCCAAGAAAAGCTTGCATATGTCGACTGTATTTTCATGTAAAAAGGGTGTTGACCTACTTTAAAAGGAAAAAAAAAACAGTTTCAGTGAGAAGACATTCACCTCTTCCATTTCCTCTATTTTAGATAATGTTTTTATTGAGTTAAGAAAGGGACTCAGAATTCCCTCTGTTGAGGTTAAGTGGGTCATGCAAAAGGTTTGGAGCCTTGAATTATTATGAAAAAAAAACTGCATCTTTTAATTTTATTATGGATTTGGCACAGACGAGCTTTTTTTTTTTTTTTTTGGTAAATTGTTCCTGCATCTTTGTCTTTGCCAGCCCCTCCAGATGATGGGGGGTCCTCTACAACCACAGCCCCTTCAGCCTGTACAGCAGGGAGTGTCATCTCAAGGTGCAGGAGCCAAAGCATCTCTTCCATCCACCTGGTCAGATCCCTCAGTTAATATCAGCCTGGACTTCCTGGGCCCTGGGATGCATCCCCCCAAACCTAGCCAGCCCAGTCTCAACACCCTTCAACAAGGTGAGAAAATCAGTACTTCAGATGTGACATGAATAGTAACAATGCCATAATCAGGGTTTTTCCTTAAATCATTTTACAATGTGATTTTTTTTTTTTTTGTTTTTTTGTTTTGTTTTTTTTCTAGGCAACCAGGCACCTCCTAACATGCTCTCCCAGGGATTTTCCAATATGAGTCTTGGATCTACAGCTGTCCGACCTCCTGTTAATCCCATGATGCACCCCGGTGCTGGCATGGGAATGGGTATGGGAATGGGCATGGCCCCCAATCAGGGCATGATGGGGATGGGGATGAACATGGGGATGCATCAGGGTGGTTTGAACATGAGAATGCCACAGGGAGGTATGACAATGGGGATGCCTGGTGGAATGGGAATGGGAATGAACCCTGCAATGGTCCAACAGCCCAAACAAGATGCCTTTGCTGACTTTGGAAATTTTGGAAAGTGATGGAACTGGAGAGCAAAGATTATCAGAGGAGCAGTGGCAGTCTCCCTCTCCGTCCACTGGTGAAGGATTGTTAAGAGCTGCAAACAAAGAGTACTTGAATAATGTCAATTATCATAATACCAACACCCTGCAATCTCTTTTCTATAGTAATATAGTGATTTGAATCTAATTGAATGAGTGTGTGTATGTGCGTGTGTGCGTATTTGTTGTTTGAACCAATGATCTGTCAGGTCTGGGTTCGTGGTCGGACACACTGAGGATAGTGTGCCTTAGTAGGTTAGTTGTAAATCAGTGAGCAAAAAGAAGAAGAAAGTGCCACTGAGAGAATGTCGGGGGATTTGCTTTATAACCTCAATCAAGTGAAATCACCAGAATAGCAAAAAAATATCAATTAATAGCTGCATTTTTTTTCCTTTTTCTTTGCTATACATTGTCAATAACTTTACTGAATGATACATTTGGATAACTTAATCTGCCATTTTAACTTTCTAACATACATTGAAGAATGTCAAGTTACCTCTTTTTGTGTGTGTGTTCTTGCTCTTTCCTTGACATGTAAATAGAAATCTGGAGCCGAAATAATAATTTATGAAGCTCATATATAAGAGGTGGTGACAATGTGAAGAATTGCATCGTGCAGACCAAATCTGATATGATTTAAGAACTATAACAAAGCACACTGACTCCTTCTCTTTGTATCCACACTCCAAATGTGCCTACAGCTGGAGTAATTAATTTTGTAGTCAAAGCTATAAATTAATTTGAGGAATTACTCCTTCAAGACCATCATTTGCTGCCTTTCTTATTGGTATATATATATCTATATATTTTTCTTCTGAGAAATATTATAATCAGTTAGCATCCAAATGAGATAATCAGTAGGTAGAAAAGCCTCATACAGGGGTACAGAGTGCCTGAAAGACCTTTGCCTTTTCCCTTCAGTTAACCTCTTTGAAGGCGACAATGTGACTGTGCAGTGTTGAAGTTAGCTTTGAGGATGGAGGTTTTGTTCTCGGTACAAACATGCCTATGCCTCAAGCCAAGTGTACTGTCTGTACAGATAGGAGATGCAGTTGTTTCACTAGTTCTGTTTTGTTCATCTGATGCAACTTTTTTGTTGTTGTTGTTTTTCAGTCTGTTCAGGCCAGTGAGAGCTTCAGAGCTACAAAACACCAAGAAATTCATTCAGACCTCAAGTGTTGATTCAGACTGTTAAGATTGTAAAATGCATCTGTCTGTTAGGTGTTCATCAGTGCATTTTGGTGCATGATGCCTTCCGTATTGATTTAATGTTGCACATTAAAGCAGAAATCCTGAAAAGATTTTCCATCATAACTGCCACCAGTCTGACTCTGTGTGTTTAGCGACTTATTAGGTACAGGAGATTGTGTGAGAGGAAGCACTTTTACCTGCTGTGGTGCAGATTGTACATACCCAGTATGTTGGTTGGATGCATTTGTGTCATCTGGTAGCACATCATGAACAGTCCCATCCTGCTGTTACACTATAGATGTACACAACATTGCATTTCAGCGGTTCAAGTGCCTGCCGATAGTCACCTCCTGATCCTTGTGATGAGTGATAATCAAAATTGAATCTTGACTGCCTGACAATTTTTTTTTGGCATGTCAACGCTGAGATAAATAATTCACTGACCAGAGGAGGAGGCAGTGGATTTTGCAGCCTCAGGAGGATTTAAGTTGTGCTTTCCTACTCCCCCCTCCCCAAGGGCTCATGAGGCTGAGCACACTAACACATAGTAGCCTTGCATCGGTGTCTGAAGCATTAAAATGACCAAAATCTGTTTGCTGTTTTTTCTAATATATATCTAGAGGTTTGTTTTATGCATTTTGTTTTCTACTTTAAATCCTCTCGGTCGTCTCTAAAATGGGATTGTGAAACACTAGTATATGCAAATGTAAAAACATGAAAATCCTTATAGAAAATGAAATTTTGCGTTATTCCCATTTTGATTTGATTTACATATCGAGATTCTTTATCTACAACATTAAACAGTTGATTGAAATTTGTTAATGGTGTGTGTTATTTGGTGTGTTGTGTCATTAGCCTCATTCAAAACTGCTTCAAGCAGCAAAAGTGAAGCATCTGCACTTGGCTTGGAAATTACATTTCCTTGATGCGAGTTTAATTTGAGCCCCATAACAGAACACTGTACAAAAGACTGTCATTAAATCAAAGCGAGCAGCTGCACACTGCCAGACACATTGCAGTGCAGGTAACAACAGTGATCCCCAACACTTTTTGTCTGATGTGCCCCTGCAGGCCAGATGGACTCAAGTACCCCTCCAACTCTTTAATATCTTATGTAACGCTGATATAAAAGCTGATAGTGTTTAAATGAGCTTTTTACCCAGTCCAGCTGTCAGTTTTTAATTTAGGCCAGTTTAGTCTGAGCTGTGCATTTATCAGAGTGAGCTATAGCCTATATTTTAACATCCATTTATTTGAGCTTTTTAACCATTTTTTTTTATTACCTTTTTAAAAATTAGCTATTTTTTCATGTCTGCACTTTGTTCAGCTTACCGTTTACTTTTAACTATTACACACTTAGCTAACCATTAATCACTCATGGCTAACTGTTTAATGAGTTTCTTACAGGTATTTCTCAATTTAGTTAGTGATATGCAGCACTGTGCAAAAGTCATTTATATTTTGTTTCAAATTTTGTAAAAAGGGCTTGAGCAATAGTTCTGAAGGTCTTTGAAAGAGTTTCTTTGGGATCTTCTGCTGCCATCATCAATGAAGATTAATGAGCCCATCCCAGAAGAAGCCATGCAAGTCCAAGCCATGATATTACCTCCACCATGTTTCACAGATGAGCATGTACGTTTGGGATCATGAGCAGTTAGTTTGCTTTTTTTTTTTTATTTTCTTCTCCAAACTTTAACCTTCCCATCACATTGGTAAAGGTTCATCTTTGTCTCCTCAGTCCATAAAACTTTGTCCCAGAATTTCTGAGGATTGTCTCTGTACTTCTTGGCAAATTCCAGCCTGGTCTTATTCTTGCTAATTAGTGTTTTGCATCTTCTGGTGAAGCTTCTGTACTTTTGTTCATGATGTCTTCTGCAAACAGTAGATTGTGACACCTTCACTCCTGCCCTCTGGAGGTTGTTGCTGATTTCACCAACAGTTGCTTTAGGGTCTTTCTTTACAGCAACTATCAACTGCTGTTGTTTTCTTGGTCCACCTGTTTAACATCTGTTAGTACACCAGGGACAACTTCCTTCTTCAGGACATTGCAGACGGTTGTACTGGCGATGGCCAATGTTTGTCCAGTGGCTCTGATTGGTTTCCCATCTTCTCTCAGCTTCACGGTTACTCCTCAAACTATAATGCATGGGCAAAACCCAAATCTGAAACCAAGCGTAGACATTCAGCACTATTTATTGTTTGAATAATCAATGTTATAGGACACACCTGGGCAGCAAAACACACCTGTCAGCCACGTGTTCCAATACTTTTGCTCATAAGAAAAATGGATGGATTCAGACAAAAGGTGCTATCTTCTGAACTGTGTAGCAGATTCAGATGTAAATACCTGAAAATAAAAGCTGAGACATTGATCTTTTGCCTCATATTCATCTTTTAATGTCAAATGTTTTCAGTCTACACCAAAAATAAAGGGATTGGCCTCACTGGTTCAATACTTTTGGAGGGGAGTGTATAAAATACGGTGGAGGATCTGTCATGGTTTGGAGCTGCATTTCAGCCAGTATGAACTCAGAAATATATTGTTAGAAGAGCCACCTCAACAAGACAAGACTCAGCTGTACATCTGCATCTAAAGGATAAAGGACACTCTTTTAAGAATGCCCATGTTCACATTTTGGACCAGGAAGACAGATGATTTAAAAGAGGAGTGAAAGAAGCTATGTCCACTGTGAACAACCATCACTGAACAAAGGTGGTGGCTTACAACACCAGCTGTCACCCACCTTCAATGTAGTCCTAAGATCCCTTCCCAGGCACCTCAACCCCTACTCAGACCTTAGTTCAGGTGACCTCAATAGGTCACATGATAGGGTGGGGCAAGGTCTCACAGTGGTTTCACCCCGGTGGTAATGATTCACGCATTTTTTTTTCACACCTTGGCTCATGTGATGCACATGATTAATAGCCAACAACCACCTCCAAAGGGGACATCCCTTACTAGAGTTTAAATACCAGGGACTCCCCACTTTTTGGTTTCAGTATTGAAGAAGCCTCTTAAAAATAAGAAGTCCAGTCACCTTTTTTTCAAGCTCTTGGGACTACCATAACCTGGATGACTGGGGAATCTATACAGACATCATTAGAATCATTAGATTTTGAGCCACCAGATGCAATACCATCTGGAAGGGATCTGATTGGCAATGGCTTCATTTTTTAGAGTAACAATGGTCCTAAACACACTACCACTGCAGTAAAAGCATACCTGGATAGAAAAACACACCATGGAACATTATCAGTCATGGATTGGCTTCCCCAGAGCCGGGACAAACTCTGTATTTGCCTTATATACTGTATTTCCATGTATGCATGCATATTTTGATAAATTGCAGCACCTGTTTCCCTTTTCCCCTGGTGAAATATAAAGAGATGACAGGTGTCTCAAGACTCTTGCACAGTATTGTATTTCAACTGTTTATTCATCCTTAACTATTTTAACTGTAGCTCTGATTTTAGCTGGCGAGTTTATTACTTTTTGACCATTTGGCCACCTGGCTCTTCTGTGTGTCATTATTGCTGATTAAGTAACTTTTCTTCTGAAACCAGTTGCGGTCCACTTAATTCTTTAATTAATTGTACTTTTATATTTTCTGATTAGTTGAGCTAATTTTCTCACTTACCCAACTAGTTCCTGCAAATGCACCCGTGGCTGAAAAATGCTGATAAAGAACACGAGACCAAATCAAGAAAGCAGTGGACAAACTGCAGTTTCTGAACTCACCACAGGCTTTGAACCTTCTACACTTTTACAGACTATTAGGACTTAAAGAATGCTACAAAAGCTTTTTGGTCTCATAGTTGGAGAAGCGCTGGATTATTTTACTTGTGAAGTTTATAGTGTCTCCCAGTGCGAGTGATGGCCTGATTACTCTGGTATAACACACGCAAGAGACAGATGCTGCAGTTGTTGCCACAATTAGACCACACAATCAGTGCCGTGCCCTGCTCACACTGCATCGAGGTTTGTTGGAACACACTTTTGTGACAAACACAGCTAAAACACTGCTTGCATTAAACAATTGACCCCATTTTCCCCTCTCTGGAGAGGCTTTTAAATGGGCTACACTAATAATATTCTGATACATTATCTGAAAAGTAACAGTATATACAGTAAATGAATAAAAGCTCACCTACTCATAGAATATGCCCCACTTATGACATAAAACATATGGAAAGCGGGTCAGTCTCTCTACAGTCAAATTAAGAGTAACAAAAATGCAGAAATAAAACTGACGCAGACCCAGAAACATTGCAGCGACAGTCATTCTGTGCCACTCATCATCCGAACCTAACCTCTGTCATTTGAAAAGGGAAAAAAAAAGCAACATCTTTACAACTTCTAAGAGATGCAGTAAATCGTGCTTTTATGGGTAATGTGCCCATTAAAGAGTAAAAGCAATCTAAGACGTCAAGACAAATGACAGCTTTTGAGTGCCATCTGCAATCTCGAGCTTCACAAACTCAATTATTCATAATGCATTTATGAAGTCCGCTGAGACTGCGCTGTCATTCCCATTCAAACTAACGGGGAAATGCAACATAAAGGGACAAGCTCTTTGAGATGACAATGGCTGCAGATGGCTCGAATGTGTTTATGCTGCCACCTGCTGGGAAACAGCCATAACGCGGGCTTTTCTTTACTGGGTGACAAAAAAACCCCTAAAGAATAAAACACACACACACACATTACTATAATTACAACTGAGAAGCTTTTATTTATCAAAAGCAAGATCATTTCTCTGGTGGGCCAGAGACAAACCTCCATATCAATATGATATACCATGCCAGTCTGTGATTCCTCTGAATCTCTAATCTGTCAGTATTTTTACACCTGTTAGTGCAGATGTTCAAACTTTTTTTTTTTTAAATAGAGAGAATAAAGATCAGAGAGGCTGTGGGTTAACCAGGATGACATTCTCGCCGCGGATGAAAAGCTGGTTGATGTGGCGCGTGTGGACCTTGCCGTACGTCTTGGTTTCCTTCTTCTGATGAGCCTGTAGACTCTGGGCCACGTGCGATGTTTTGTGTGCATCCTTTCTGGTTTCAACACCTTCTGACAGCTTTGATTCTGCTGTCCTGCCATCTCCTCCCACGCCAGCGAGCTGAGAAGAGGAAGAACGGCTTTTTGGAGTCGTTTTAGGATCTGCAGGCTCGCTGGCTTCATCCTGGGTTTGCCGCTTCTTCACCGACTCAGCACCTTCAGAGTTGTCCTGGAGACGTAGCTTCTCAAAAAGCTGCGCAAACAAAAATTTGGTGATAATTCTTAAGATTTTCATGAAACTGAACCACATACAAGCGCTCTGGGTGCTCAGTAAGGGTGGAAGAGTGCTATATATATATATATATATATATATATATATATATATATATATATATATATATATATATATATATATATAAACACCATACCATTTACAACTTAAACCAGCAATAGTTTTTCTTCCTGCTATCAACTCCAATTACAAGCAGTCACTAGAAACCTCTAAAGGTTTTTAGCTTTACTTATAAAAGTGTAGGATAATATTTTAGACATATATAGAATAAAAACTCATCCATTACCCGTGTAGTAGTGAGAGCTTTCTCATGGTAGAAAGCCTCTCCAAATAGAGGCTCTCTGTATGTTTCATCTACATCCACCAGTGCCTGCCAACAAGAGATAACAACCAATGGTGAAAGGCCAAATTAAATGTGTATTTTAACCATGTTGGGTTATATATTACTAAGAACACAACATGCATGGGATCATGTACCATATTCCAGAACTTGTCGAAGGCCACAACAAAGCCGGCGCACACTCCCCTCAGACCTTTGAAAGTCCTGATGTGAACTTTGACTCTTACCCTCTCCTCAACGCAGCGGTAGAGCTCCCCCAAAGGACTGCCTTTACATACTGACAACACAGGACAAGCAGGTCACAGAACTGCCTCCACAAATCATAATAAATCATACAAGGAACTCATCTAAAACCAGAGGGAAAGGGTTTAAAAAAGGAAGGAATGCTAAAAATATGACTAGTATGTGGAAATGCAGAAAGACAAGGTGAAGATAACAAATGGTGCTGCTTTCACTGGGGGGCAAAAAGAAAAGGGTCGTGTAAACATAGGCCACAGCTGGAAACCTGTCAACTAGTACTGAAGCAAGTCTGCCTCTTCTGGTAGTCTATCTTAATTTAATTTTTTATCTTTTTAATTTAATTTTACAGCTTTATTTGGAGTAGTTTGAAAGTTCTTGGCCTATTTTAATAAAGAAAAACACATTAATGTAGTCTCTCCGATATGATTTACAGCGGCTCAGGGCAGCTTTCCAGGGTCTCCAACACATGCAGTGATGGGAGCTGAACCTACGGGGCATTCTCGTCAGGACATTTTTCACGGGTTTCTGCCTCCTCTTCCTCCGCGTCGTGCCGCTGCTGCTCTCTCCCTCCTCTGACTCAGACACCGGGTTATTCACCATGAGCTTCTTCAGTCTCTCGATGCGCTCCGGGTCCACCACCCCTCTCATAGCCTTTCGCTGCCTTTTCTCCACATTCTCCGGTTTGGCTCTTCCGCGGCCACCCTTCAAAAAGCTCTCATACTCGGCCACGTTGTTGAAGCACTTGATGTTGGGGAAGGGAAGCTGCACGGTCGGTGAGTACAAGGCCAAGAGTGGGTCAAACTTATCGGAGCAGACGTTTGTTTGATCTGCGTCATCTTTGCTGCCAGCCTCCAGATCCGGCGATGAGGTCGTGCTCCCGGTGGGTGCTGATACCGTCTCTCTGCTGTCTGATTTTACACTTCTTCTTTCCCTCTCCTCCATGTTCAAAACAACCGCAAGAGTGCACACTAAGTGAAGCGAGGAACTCTGGGTATTTCGTCGAGTTAAGCAACTGGACTACAAATCCCATAACCTCTTAGACGTACTGCTTACAGTTTAGTTTTTTTTTTCTTTTTTTTTTTTGTCACGAGATGGCGCTAGAAAACAAATTATGTTTGGATAGTTTCTTTAAGAAATTCTGTAACAAATTATTCCATGGAGCCTCCAAAAAATATTTGAAAATTAAGACAGCGTGTTTTTTTTTATTTGTTTGTTTGTTTCAAGAGGACTGGATGAAACGGGGAAACAATTAGCATTTTGTGGTCCGAAATTTTGTGTTCCGGGAGATTGTAATTCCTGTACGACACAATTTGTGGACGGACTGTATACAAGTCAACGTGTTTGAGTGAATGAGCCGAAGACAATTTTTTAGATACATTTAGATACCAGTAAATGAAATCCTAATATTGTTGTTGGTGCAACTTATGAAATAGCTATATATTAGCTGCTGAAATAAGAGGACTCTCAGAAGGTTAGCTTGCTGTCTATCTAGAAAGCTAACACCACACATGACATTCATACGTAAGTAACAAGAGCTGACATAACGTATAACACGAATTATTTTATTATAACACTTGCCATCATTTGATGTTCTTGAATTGTCTTTTATTTCAAAATATCTGTGGTCCTGTTTGCCTCAGTATTGCTCCGTTGTTGACATACTTGTGCTCGCTGTGTTTTCTCCTCAGGAGCATCCTGATGCTGATCAGTAAGGCGAGCAGATTTGGTGTTTGGTCCTGTGCTGTCACACATTCGGCCCGTCTTTTTTCCAGATCCAGCAACATGGCCAAGAGTAAGTTTGAGTATGTGCGCAACTTCGAGACAGATGACACTTGTCTGCGAAACTGCTACATCGTCGTGAGACTCGATGGTCGCAATTTCCACAAGTGAGTTTTCTTCTCAGGCTACTTTTTCGTTAAGACATGAGGGACTCACTGGAGTGTTTGAACTCACAGCGTTGTGTTTCAGGTTTGCAGAGCAGCACAAGTTTGCAAAGCCCAATGACGACAGGGCCTTGGGACTGATGACAAGGAGCGCCCGCTCAGTCATGGAAGAGCTGGAGGATATTATCATTGCGTATGGCCAAAGCGACGAGTTCAGCTTTGTTTTCAAGCGGACCTCTAACTGGTTCAAAAGGAGAGCCAGGTACTGATGTTTTGCACGCTGTAGACCAACATCATTCTCACACAAACCACCTCTAGCATTTCTTCCCCTCTCGCTTTCCTTACAGTAAGCTCATGACCCATGTGGCCTCCCAGTTCTCCTCCTCATACGTGTTTTACTGGAAGGAGTTTTTTGAGGATCAGCCCCTCCTGTATCCTCCGGGCTTTGACGGACGGGTGATCCTGTATCCTAGCAATCGTAACCTCAGAGACTACCTTAGCTGGAGGCAGGCAGACTGTAAGTACATGTGATGCTCTGGCTAATAAATCACACATTCGCTGTGGGGTGAAATATGTCACACTGTGTTTTATTTCTTTTCAGGTCACATAAATAATTTGTACAACACAGTGTTTTGGACATTAGTTCAAGGAAGAGGACTCACCACAACAGAGGCAGAGGATCGCTTAAAGGTGAAACATAGTTGATACATGTGTGTTTTAATGCAAACTGGCAGATGCATGTGATTATGAACGCATAATGTCGTTATACTAATAACGAGGGTGAATGCTACTTATTAATTACCTTTAAAATTTACGTTAACAGAGTAAAGGAAAAAGAGAAATAAAAATAGTTGAAGAAATACTATAAAACAAGTCATGTTAAGGAAACACCTACATATTTAAAGTTGTAAAACATGAATATGTTAAAGACACTTGTACACAAGGTCGTACACACACTATTCGAAGTGTGCTGTGTTTCCCTTTGTCCTAAAGGGAAACTCTGGCTCAAAAAGCATGTTCTGTAGATCCATGTTGGCTGCCTACGTATCAGAAAAAAAACAACAGTGAATGCTTCCACCTTTCCAGCTCTCAAAATTCTCCACATTAAGGATATTTGATTGGCATACTTACGGAGTTTTTCTCTCTAGCTGCAGATATGTTATTGTAGGTATCAATATGTTCAACTATTAGTGTTCTGACTGTATATTTCTATGTGTAAACAGCATCAAAAATAAATTCCCAGTGCACCTCCAAGTTTGCTGGTGCTGATATATTTATGTAATATCCATCGCATGTGAATGAATTGGTTAATTCATTAGCTAATAGTCACTTCATTGTTAAAGGCATTTATTAAGTTTCATTTTGAAAAAATATTTCCATATTTGCCGCTTGGTTTTATCGCTTCAAAGCAAGCTGAGCTATACATCACTTGACTTTAGGGGCAGATACGATTTGAAGCACACTTGGTATTATTTTTGATATTTTATCAGAATAAACAAAGGCTTTATTTAAAAAAAAAATGTCAGCTTCCAAAACACTCTTCATGAACTGTTTATTGCTGTAGTGTGTACAAGATCAGGGCTGTCACTGTTTACAGCAGCTGCTCCCGGCTGATGCAGCTGCTCTCTGGAAATCACCTCTGTGAGGGAAACAGCTGACGAGCTGTGGAAATATTCACTCTGCCTGGATGTTTGGGCAGCACGAGTCATTCACAACTCACCGAACATTTGTGGTTCACAGTTCCTATTATAGTAATAAAAAATAGATAACAGAGTCATTTACTATTTATGTCTGGCTGATTTCCTTTTAGTTTTAATTCTGAAGCAACCACTAAATATAACCCGTGGTTTGGTGGGTGGTGTTGTTCTTATACTTTTGTTGGTAGAATAGATGTTGTGCCTTTATATAAAGCTGTACTATTTTAAGATTCAGTGAGGCAATTTGTATGTACACACTTAATTTTGCATGTCTCACAATATTTCTACCTTTTCAGGGAACATTAGCCGCACATAAAAATGAGATCCTCTTCTCAGAGTTTGGCATCAACTACAACAATGAATCGTCCGTCCACAGGAAAGGTACCACGCTTATTTGGGAAAAGGTTTGTTACTTTTCGCCTTTTCTCAACATAAAAGATTTGGGGACGTGTTCCTGTATTGTGACATGAATGTCCTTTTTTTTTTTTGTAACGATATGTCTGCCTCTACTCATGGCTTCATCCTGTGTGATTTGAAAATGTGTCAGAATAGCTTGAGGCACTTATTTTAACAGTTTGGCCCAACAACGAAACATTTATGCAGAAGTTAGTGGCAGTCTGAAAAGTGAAGCCAAAAGAAAAATGCCTGAAAGTCTGCATTCTTTTAAACCGGTGGGTGTGTTCGGGGGATAACTCCTGCCAGCAGGGGGCGACTCCTGCTGTTGCATAAATCAATTCAGCTGTATTGAGGCTTCTCATTCATATCTGCCATATTGCATATTGTGATGCAACCACTGGTTGCTAGGAAAAAGGTGAATTCCCCTACGGGTTGCAGTGGTTCCTGGAGGTTGCTGGCTCTCGCTGAGTGAAATCAGTTGCAAAGAAGATGCTGCACTCTAAAAGGGCAGGGCATGCTTTAGAGAATGGCTTCCTTCTGATTGACAGATTGGTGTTGTAAGGTGCAATGTTGGTTTTTCCTCAGTCGGATCCACCGCTCACTAGTCACGCTATAGATTTTAAAACATCAGTCAAAATGCTTCTGTCACAGACTCAAACCAGTAGTGCTCAAATCAGTGGGTGACATCATGGGTGTGACCATCTTTTATACAGCCTGTCATTGTTTCTAATGTGGTTTTGCGTGTTTAAGCACACTGTTATAACTGTTCACTTATTCAGATGTTTTCCTCTTTGCTTAAAGCAGTGAAGTCTGAGAATGAAACATCATCTGCTTTAAAATAACTGCACTGCCATTTTTTTCTTTTTGCCCCATTGGGGAAATTAATATTGGCACAAGAAGCAGAGAAAAGGAGAGACATTCATAAAATCCCACCCATAAAATAACAAAATATAGCTCACTGCTAGAGTAATGTGCCAGGCTGCCACTTGCTGTGGCGTCAACAGTAGATCTGACACGATCATCAGGAAATATGGGTTACATAGGAAATTTGGGTATGCTGATTTTACAGGGGTTATGTACTAGACTGATCGCCTCTCTACAGAGACGGATATCACCAGCAGTTCTCCAAATGTTGAACTGCTCATATTAATCCTATTTCTCATTTCTTTTATCTAGCGAGATGAGACTGTCACTAAACGCATGAAGCTACCAAATGAAGAGGAAAAGGACGTGCCTGTCACACGCAGCAGGAGGAGGGTAGAGGCTTACCATTGTGACATTATAGGAGAGCAGTTCTGGGAGGAACACCCAGACATCCTGGAGGATGACAACTGCTAACGGAACCTTTCCTGTTGAAAAAGAACTGCTCTGAGCATATCTGACCTCAGAGGTTGAAGCTGCCCCATTTAAGCAATGACTCCAGAGTCGCCGCTTGTTACTGACTTTGTGTCAAATAACAGGCTACCCTTGAAGCTCGAGTATATTCTTACTTTCATATATAAAAATGTTCCTAAGATGTAGACGTGACGATGTCTGTAACGTTTAAAGAAAAGCAAACCCTTCAAGAATCTTTGCAGCCCAGTGAGATGCATCTAGCTCTCCTAAGGTTGCCTTTCTAAAAATGTATCCTCATTTGATATCGTGAATGACATTTAGAATACTACCAACACTTGATCTTTCAACATGTTTGCTATATTTTCTCTTGGGCTTCTGCTTTCGTTGCTCGGGGGTTTTCCATAGCAGTGTCGATCTGTTTTACCTTGAAATTCTAATCCTTGAGTTTTAATGCTGGAGGGTGCATTTCTGTAAAGCATTCACTTGTAGTGTGTAGTAAGAAACAAGAAATAAGAGTAAAGCAGAAATCAATACCCTGACAGGAACCCGCGGCCTTGTCTTGCAGCCAGCGTAGCATTTAGAGATGTGAATGGGCTGCACTGTCATCAGAGCTAAGAATACCTCACACACCCTGCATACACTTTATCCTTGTGTGCTCGGTGGAATAGTTATCATCACACTTACAAATGACCGGCTCAGTATGAATGACTTCTGGAAGCTTGAACTGGTAGAAGCCTGCTGTATTTTGTTACTTTAGTGGGCTCGGTTACTGTCGATATTTTTGGCTCAGTGACCTTGTTAAAAGCATGTAGCTGTACTGTACTTTATGTAACTAGATGTGAACTTACTACTCACACATTTGGAGTACATTCCTTTACAGAAGCCCTTGTGTTTAAATTACTCACCAATCATTACCTACAGTGATTTAATGAACAATTATACACCGTTAATAATCAAAATAGCAACATGTGCTGTTATTTTGATAACTAAACTGCACGCTTGAGCCATTGGCAAACTCAGATCATACAGCGGTTCAGCGGGTGGCCTAGAAAGTCCAGATACCAGAACATGTTAGAGCAAGTGGTGCAGTTATTTAAAGACAGCATTTGCAGAGCCAGACGTAAACCCACAGGGGTACTGAGACTGAAAATAAACTCAGGAGTGACTTAAATTGAAAGCCAAAATTTATTTGGTCTGCCGGTAAGCCTCCTCAGTTCTAATAAGGTTGCCGAGCTACTGGGAAAATGGTGTGAATAAGTTGTTGTGCGATAATTCCTGCTAAATTTAAAACACTGATACATTAGTCCCTGGTGACACCATAGGTGTGAAAACCACAATTTGTGGTTTTATGTCACACATTGAGATGGCATCTTTTAAACATCCATTTAAAAAAGAAACCAAGATGGGTCAGCAGTAAGTTTTAACTGCCAATGATCTGTGAATGCAACATCATGATCTAACTTTATGATTTTAATTTTAATCCTAATCAGATGTTTAATAATTGTGCAGGCAGTAGTAGTTTATAATGTCCTCAGTGCAAATATAATTCTGCTGATGTCCCAGTGATGTCATCAGGAGTATCTGAAATTGTGGTCCAAGTAGATTCATAACTGTATTTAATAGTTAATTTTTTGTTTATACATTTCAGTTTATAACTTATATATCTCAGGCTACACGTGGTGGCATTAAACGTTCATAACTTGCTTTGAGAGACACAACAGTGGATAAGTATTTTCTAAATGTACTGTTTGATGGAGTTTATTTACAACAGAAAACCTTCATAAAAAAAAGCTGCTTGGGTGGAAAAGAAGCGGGCATTAAAGGCGAAAAATAAAAATACTGCTAGCAGTAAATAGATGACATTTTTACGGTGTCTAAAAGCCACTATTTTGTCCTCCAACATAATGGAGTTATACCAAGTTACTAAATTACACTTCTGAAGCAAACCCTTTCAAAAGATATGTAGCCAGTGCAAATAAACCTAAACAGAAAAAAACCCCGTTTATATATCTTTCAACCCTCTGTTGAAATAAGGGGGCGGAGTGGTTTTGACGAAGGATGTGCACTGGGGAGCATCTCTGCGACGTCACACGGTCGGCGTTTTCTTCTCTGATGAGAAGCACCGGGCTGGACTGCACATTTATGCCTCTGCTTAGAGATTTCATCTTGAGCCGTTTGCTTTTAGAATGCGTCCTGGAGCGCGTCCTCCTCCACCGCCGCAGCCGCCGCCTCTCGATGCCGCGCGGTCCTCTCTGCGTGTCTGCCTCTTAGTTGCCCTCCGCTTCGTTGTTGCTGTTGCTGTGTCTGAAGGCGCCGTTTCCATTGGTGAGTCCGATTGTTTCCCGAAGCCGTGACTAGAATTTGGATGCCTTCCTTGAATAGATGAGCGTTTTTTTTTTTTTTGCACAGGAGCGCATCTCTGTTTAAAGGGTTGCATCAGGTGTTGGTTGGGTGTGTAGGGTGTTATTTCTTAACTGACACCAAAATGAGACACTAACTCTCACCGTGCGGTGTTTTGCCACCGTTTCCCTCCATCCCATATGTTTTTAATCAGGAGAAAACAAACAGGGCTCGCTGGAAAGCATCCTTGAGAATGTGCAGAGTTACGAGATCACTTATCCCGTATGGCTGCATCCTCTCAGGCACAAGAGGTCTGGCAACAACGAGGTGAATCTATCTCGCTATCTGTGCATTTGAAAAAAACAAAAAAACGATTAAAAGACACACAGACACACAGTTTTCATGCATAACATTTTATTCCCTTAATAAATGAAATTACCATTTAAGAAACAGCATTTTTGTATTTACTCTCTTTATCTTTGTGTAATGTTAAAATGATGCAAAAAACTAAGAAATCAAGCAGGAGGCAACTGGGGGCTGTCACTGATTAGTGTCTGATGTTTTCCTCCCAGCATCCAGCAGAGGCACAGGTTCTCATCGTAGCTGAGGGCCAGGACCTCACACTACTGTTGGAGAAGAATGAGTGAGTAACTTAAGTTTATCTTTCCATTCAAAAGAGTAAAGCAGTAGTCCAGAGGTGCTGATTAAATCACTCATCAGCATTGTCTTTGGACTTCCACAAGATGCCCTTGTGTTTATTTGGCCAGATGTTAGCTGTCACATGGAGGTATTTAAAGGTCAGTACCCCTTGGGGAGGTGGGGGGGGTTGCTGAGAAGGGGATTAGCTGAGGAAGGTAGGCTGATGGTTTTTGGACAGCAGAGGGATGACACCCGATCTGCATGTGTTGGGCAAGCAGGAATTGTGGCTCTGCATCTAACGTCCTGCAATCTGATGGAGTGGTTCCTGTCCAGTAACAACGGACTGGTGATAGGAAGGGAGCTTGGTGTCTCATCTATGTAATAGACTGTATGCTAGCTTGGTGGTGGGGGTGTTGGGGAGGGGGAGGGGTTGCAGCTCTTGAGATATCAGTGGTAACAGCGGAGCTGCGGTTTATCACTCTTGGATTCGAGCCAGAGTAGAAGTGGATTGGGAAGCTTTTACGAACATTAGGAATGAAGTCCATTTTTACCCTTGAACGCTTGCCGTCTCTGTCATTCATTAACTGGCAGGCGCACAAACACTAACAAGCCATGACTCCACTGTGTCTGACTGACTGTCCCCTGAGGGGTTTAGCCCCCTGTTCTTCAAGCCCAGCAGGTGGTCACTCTCTTATATTTCCTCCTGGGTGAGGAATTTTCATCAGTCACAAACTGCCTGTGCTTGTGTGGTAAGATAATAAATGGAGACGATATGACAGGAAACTGATAGCAGTCCTTCCTTTTTTTTTTTGATTAAGAAGATTGAGAAGCTTTTAACTGATGTAAAAAATTAACACACATTTTACTAAGAAAGAGGAACTACAATTCCTGTGCAGTACTCTCTGCAGGAAAAACAATTGTGAAACTGTTTTTTGTGAAACTTCTCATTTTTCACGCAACAGAAAAGTTGTGAATATTCACAGTCCGAGCTGCATGCAAAGACAGGTACTGGTTTAAAAAGATGTATCATAGTAGCTGAAACAGTGCAACACACGATGCACACGCTTTAGTGTAAAACTGGATGTTTTCAATCGCAGACACGCCATACATTTCTCTGCTATTGATTCTTTAATGTATAGTGTCTGAGAGCTGTATTGATCTGGAAAAATTATGCAAATATTCCCACATTCATCCAGCTGTTCATCCAAGCTGCCATTTTCTGCTTATGTGGGTCTTCGTAGTTTGTGAGAGCTAAAGTCTAACCAGAGCAGCCCAGGGGCCCTCTGCCATCATCCACCACCTCCAGCTTTTCTATTGGGACACCGAGTTGTTCCAAGCCAACCAACGAGCAACACCCCTGGGTTTCCTCACGGATAGATAATATGCCCCTCACATATTACCTAGGAGGCCTCCAAACCACCTCGACCAGCTCCTTTCGGTATACAGAGATAGTAAACTCTAAGCCTCTCCTGAATGCATGAGCTCCTACACTCTCAGTTTTATATTTAGTAACAAGTATCAAAGCCCTACAAACCCACTAAGCTCTAGCTGCTCCACACTAAAAAGCAGGCAAATGTAGCAAATAGCTTGTGAACAGTTACCGCCAAAAATAGTGCTGAAAGAGACCGAATATCAGAAATTAATGCACCATGTGGCCAGAAACACAACATCCAATACCTATCTATCTAATGCATTTTGCATATCAAATAGAAACAACTCAACCTTTGTAACAACAGCCCAACATTCTTTAAAAAAAAAAAAAAACCAAGGCTTCAGTTCACCTCCTCAGCTCAGGTATTTTCTGTACTCTGCAGCGTGGTGCTGCAGGTTCAAAGAAAGCTTGCAGCTTCTTCTGTAGATCATAATTTAGACTGAAGTTCACCAGTGTTGCCCACCAACTCTGCTCCTCCACAGAGAATGCTATACTGGATTACTCTGTTTCTGTTTACCCTTTGCCTGCCTAATGTGGAGCCATGACTGTGTGAGACTTTAGGCTGGGCTAAGCAGAAACCAGTTCACGTCAGGGAAGATTAATGTCTGATTTTGGAGAGAAGCCAGAGAAAATGCTGCCAGTGTCCACCCTGCATCCTGGTTACTCCCATTATGTCCTCGTTGCACCTAAAACCAGACGGACAGCAGATAATGGGAGAACCCAAAGTGGCTGTGAGATCTCCAGCTGTACTCCTTTGAATCAGTTTTCATCTCATCTGCTCTTTACTTAGGGTATCACTTATTCAAAGCTTAGAGGGAAACTTTGAATTTATGTGGGCATCAGTTCTCCCCATGGCTGGAGTCAACACTCAATCCATTTCTGTCTTCCCTGGTCGGGGGGGGGGCTTTCTTTGTCCTTCTGGGTTTATATGTGGCTGCCTGAGCTTTTAAATTAATGAAAAGTAGTGCACCAGTAGAGAGTTAATTCAGTTAAGAGCAAGGCAGGGGCCATTGCGTGTGCTGAGTCAGATAGCAGGAAAAGGGTGTAAAAGCAGTGGGTGAAGGAGGAAACAGAGTAACAAACTGAACGATGAGCTGGAGGTGTTGAACGCCACAGAAAGAGGAAAACAGAGATAGTTGGAGGCAGTTTGGGTGTGAGTTCTGGTTCATAGTGGTTGATACTCTTCCTTCCTTCCTCCTCTGCCTGACAATCTCTGTTCTATTTAAATGCCCTTCCTACACACTGTTGAGTGCATTAATCTGAATTAAGCACCCTCGTGGGAAATTTACACCATATAGTTTCTCCTCTTCTCTACTGTCATCATGCCCACACCTCATATGTCTTAACACTGCCCAACTGAAAAAAAATGTGCACCCCATTCTTTCACGTTTTTTGCCCCTTCTCTCACCTCGGGCTCTAATACAAATATACGTGTCCCACATGTTCGTTGTGGTCAGGCTTTGGGCGACTGTGGCCACACGCAGACAGACGACACACGCAGACACATTTGTACGCCCCAAAAGAACACAAACATGACTTGAAAGCACGGCTCTGATGGATTGCAGGTCTAGGGAGCAGAGAGCAGAGTGTGCATTCGCTTGTCCTTGTTTCCCTTGCGTCTATGTTTAGTTTCACAGTGGTCCTGTTTGCTTAGACGCATTAATCTAGGCCTCCGTGTTGGCCTGTGTGTTCAAGCAGGGCTTCACACAGCAGAACGTTAGCCTCTGTCTGCAATAAAAGCCTCTTCATCATCTGTTGCTGAGAGGTAATTTGACTTTGCATCAGCCTCCCCCCCTCCCCATCTTCCAGTTCGATGTGGTGATGTCATCTGATACTATGAGAGAATGTGACCCACTGACCCTAAAGCATTACCCCCAACCCACCCCCCCTTCTGTCTCTCAAGTACATTAGCATTACTCCCCCATCCCGTCTTTCTCCTCCTGAGGCTGAACCAAGCCTTTGTCTCCACTCCACCGCCAGACCGTCCTGATTCAGCCAGTACTGCGCTCCTCAATCACAGCATCTGTCCGGGCGCTGGACGACATCCAGTCGCTGCTGCTGGCTGCCATTGCACAGAGGGTTTTTTTTACAGTCTTGATTTGAAAGCTGTCACAGTATTCAGCAGAATACAATTAGGCATAAAGCTTTGGGGTATTCCAACAGTGTTGGTGCAGAGTTTCACGCTGGCTGACTCGGGGCTTGTCGGTGACGTTAGATTTCATCGCTGGCCAAAAATTATGACTGAGATTCAAAAAAAGGGTGGAGAAATGAGCAATTATTAGCAGTATTGTATTTAATTTCCATGAGAAATTACAGTAGCAAAATAAACAAATAAATGAGCAATAAATGGCTCCCCTCACCCTTTCAGCATTAGGATACAAACCGTTTGTATTTGGCACAAGACAGTGCAGGCTGGCTTCACCAGCTTCAGCAGCTCATAGACTAACCAACCTCTTCTTTATATTCCCATTGCTGTTATTCTAATTTGTTTTATCACACTGCAGATAGGCCACTTACTTGAACCTTGTGCAATATTTTAAATTTTTTCTTTTACTGAGGTCTAAATTCTGGAGACTGATGAGCCGAAATGAAACCTAGACACACCTGCAAGCTGTTATTCTCTGGTTTCTGTGGTTGCTGTTTTGTAAGTTGCTCAACATTTATTCAGATCTTTACAGATTGAATTTTGGCACTGCAGTTGTTACATTTACAAGTGCAGTGTTATAAAGTAACCTTTTAGAAATTATTTTCCATCTTTTAAATCATTTCTAGCTGCACCAGAATGTGACTTCTAATCCACTGTTAGGATTAGACTTTTCATTAAAATTTGGATGGTTTATTCTTTACATGCCAAATATATATTTTTGTTTATCCCATGTTGCATCGACATGTCACGCAGTTGCAGGTTATAAAGCCATTACATCAACTCAGAAACTGAGCCACTGACTGGCATGCGAGGATAAGGGAGAATAGAAGTGGAGTGCTTATGTGTTTCCGTCGTGGAAGAAGTGACTGTGGAACAGCAGCAGGCTAAAGTTCAGTCATCTACCATGATTGACTGGTGTTAAATATGCCATCAAGAGCAGCATAGAGGGCATGAGAAGAGAGGGTGATGGGAAATATCTCAAGGAAGTTAGGGAAGCTGGAAAAGTGGAGGAAGGTCAGATATAAATGCGGTTTAGGTGAAATCACAACACGGCGGGGTGGGGTGTGGTAGGGTATTTTGTTCATGGAGACATCAGCCAGATGTGTCGGACTGATCATTTTGAGGTCCCCTATAGAGTTGTTGTATGTGTATGTGCTTACACAGCCCCTCCTCCCACTGAGTCATAATCTGTTAAAAGTAGCCGTTTTGTGCCTTTGTGTGGCTTTGTTTCAGATCAACAGGCTGCCATTGTCTTAAGAGACACGTTTCCCTGAGGGCATATAAGACAGATAAAAAGGAAAATTCCAAGCGTCCATTCACTTGTCTTCATCATCCTTTCAAAGAGTTTGACACACTTGGATCTGTGCTAATTTGCCGTCTTAAAGACAGTGAGATTAGAAGCCATGTTTGCATCTGCATTAATGTACAAGTGCAGCTGGAGGTTGTAGCTTAGCATAAAACATGGAAATTGTGGGGAAACAGATTTCTTGAGTCTGCAAAGCATTAACAAAATCCCCCTAAAGGCAGCCCTAAAACTTATTAAATAAGATAAATATTTTTGCCCATAACCTCCTATAAAACCATAATTTATCAGGTTAGCATTAGAGGTTTTGTGTAGGTTTTACAAACTAATTTTAACCCTGTTTAACCTAAACAGCTTCATAGGTTTCGGATAGGCAGGTAGATGGGCTTTAGTACCTTTGGGCAGAACATAGTTTCTACCGGTTTAGACATTCGTGCAAGTCGGCCAGCTCCTGGCTGACAGATATGATATTTAACTAGGAGCAAGAAATCAAATGGGGCTGAGGCATATTTCCAAGAAGATTAACTTGTTTTCATTTATTTCCCTTAAAAGCCATTAGATTAAAAATAAATGAAGAAAAATTATCAATAATGAAATCTGTTAGGTTCGTTTGAGTCAAACTCCTGCAGTTTCCTGCAGCAGGAAACAACATCAATAGATATGTTTGGGGCTTCTCTGCAGCTTGACTTCGCTGCAGCTACAACCTGTTTGACGGATCTGAGTTGGCATGAGGAGGAGATGAAGATAAGTTAAAGTTTATGAGTGAAACAGGAAGAATGGTTTTGCCGCAAACATTGGGCTTAGTCACATGCATACACATGAATAGAAAATAAGGGGATGATGATGTTTTATCCAAGTACATTTTTCTTTGTGCATGTGCATCACAGCCTGAAAGTTACGAAAGAACCTCGAGCGCATTGGTAAATAATACTTCTGTCAAACACATGCAGTCTGGACATACCGACAACTTAAATTGTCAGCATAGGGAAGTTATCATCTCTTGCTTCAGCAGTACAACAGTACTCTAAGAAGTAAAAAGGATCACTGTGGAAAGGTACATATGGGTTTAATAACAGTTTTCCACATTTTCCTGTGTGCTTTCTGATCTCCAACAGGGTCTTTGTTGAAGTCTTGAAAGCAGTTTGGTTTTGGGGAGTGTCTCTGTTAGAGAATGTTTTATGAGCTGCTCCAGAGAAACTGTCCTCTGCTTTCTTCTCAGTTTCGTGCAGTTTTGTGTTTTACTATTATTTCACCATATTGCTGTTTCCACTAAATCACTGTCACTAAATACAGTTTATTTTGTCATCCCTGAGTTTGTGTTGACTTTCCCCAGGCAGCTGTTGGCCCCTGGATATCAGGAAATATGGTACACTCCCGATGGAGCTCGCAGGTCCACTTCTCGACCCAGCACTGTGAGTCTGTGAGACCGTTTCATGCTTTTAGCCTGTAGAGGGGACTTATAACTAATAAATATCAGTGTAGTTGATCAACTTGAGTGGGAGGAGAGTGATAAAGTGCTGGTGACAGTTTTTGATTTAAAA
This sequence comes from Archocentrus centrarchus, assembly GCF_007364275.1. Lineage (NCBI taxonomy): Eukaryota > Metazoa > Chordata > Actinopteri > Cichliformes > Cichlidae > Archocentrus > Archocentrus centrarchus. Next base: position 22,283,749 of record NC_044355.1, on the reverse strand, counting down.
TACTACAATTTCTGATTAATTAAGATTTTGTCTTCCAGGGACACTGTTTCTACCATGGCAAGGTTCAGGACGTGAAAGGCTCCAGCGTCGCTGTCAGCACTTGTTCAGGACTCAGGTAATAAAAAATGGTTTTATTATCATTAAGCAGCCTAACATTTAGAGTTTTAAAAGAATAAATCCCTCCAAAATTAATTACCCTTTCATTAAGTCAGCATGGCTCAGAGTAAGAGTTGGCCTTTATAGCTACATGTTGTCATATTCCATGGATAAAAATATATAAAAGACAAAGTAACAACACCACAAGTCTGCCCCCATTAATTAATTACATTAAAAGTTATTTTTTTGTATTACAAGTTATATGAAAATTAAAGTTGAAATATGCAATTGAGCTACAAGCTCCACTTTCCACTAGTTTTGTATAAACGTCTAATAGACAGTGTTGGTAAATAAACACTTTAATGTGCATTTGTGACATTTTCTTTGCACGAGTGTTTCATGTTCTGATTAAATGGCTCAAAATCTCCAAATTGCTCAAACCTGTGTTTCACCTTAAGAACAGATTCTTCTTCTTCTGCAAACTTCTGTAAACTCCATGTTTTCTTGGGGAAAAATAGACATGCACAGATTTTGACAGATGGACAGTAGGAGTCAAAGATTGCCTATGAACATGATTTTTCAGCCTGTGATCAAGCTGTGGGTCAGTAGATAATGTGACAGGAAACAGTCCTGTGTGCTGTCTCGTGTAGTCCACGAATTTAGTAGGTCACTGGCTTCAGTGTTGGTTCACTGAGTACAGCTCAGTACTGGAGATCCTGTGTGTTCTCCTGATGTGTCTCCAGAGCAGCTGCTGCTTCCTGCTGGAGACAAACAGAGAGAGGAGAGGCAGGCAGCTGAGGAGGGCTGACAGACATCACAGCCGTGTGTGTGTGTGATTTTTCTGGGTTAATGCTCTGCATCTGGAGGATAAGTAAATAACCATCTTCCTGCTAATGCAGATTCGCTGAAAGAATGCAAATACAGCATAAAGGGACATTGACATGTGGGCGTCTGATTTCTCCAGATGTTTTCTGCAGCTGCATGCCCCGCTGCTCTGTGTGCACTCGTGTGTTTGAGTATAGGTGCCTGTGATGATAAGTGGCTCTGAAGGCGATAGCATACGACTGTCAGTCCCAGCTGATCTTCATTTACACAACAACAGAGAAACACAGAAGCACAACCCTCTGCCAAATGAATATTAAGACATCACTGATGCACACTGATTTCCTCAGTATGACTTTTTTTTCCTCCTAGGGGACTAATTTCTCTGAACACAAGCGTCAGCTACCTGATAGAGCCTCTTACTGTTTCTACGGATGCTGACCGGCACGCTGTGTTCAGAGCCGAGAGTCTTCATCTACCTGGGGGTCACTGCCAGCATCACCACAGTGAAGAGGAGCATGAGGAGAGGCGTAATGACTTTATCCAGGGAATGATGTCACCACGGAGTGTGAGGGTGAGCTGAGTAGCAGTAACCTCCTCAGTGAGATTCTTTGCAAGATTTATAAAAACTTTATATTGTCTTCCTCTTTAGGTAAAACGGGATCTGAGTCAGAATATGAAGTATGTAGAGCTGCTCATAGTGGCTGACAAGACTGAGGTGAGAACACTGTGGTGACTGTGCTTACAGTTGGTGACTTTGCAACCACACTGGGGGTTTTTGTAGTGAACCATCAAATGTTGTAGTTGGGGATGTGGCTGTTTACATGTGGCGTTATCTATGTGGGCAGAATCATGGATCATGGGATGACAGCATCATTTGTTAGGCTCTAGAAGTATGGCTTATATATTTTCCTACTTCAGCTATTATGTGTGAATTGTGAGATGTACCCTTTATTGGAAAGATTTTTAAAAAATATGTGTAGATGTTCTGTGTTCATTGTGGTTCATGTTGGTTGCAGTATGAGAACCACGGCGCTGATCTTGAGAAGACAAAACAGAAATTAGTGGAGGCTGCCAACTTAGTTGACAAGGTAACATCTGATATGAAACCAAAAAAAAAAAAAACAGACACTTGGTTTTTTGTGTTCATGATTTTTCTGTTTTTCACTCTTCCTTTTTCTGCCTAAACCAACAGTACTACAAAGCCTTAAATATCCGTGTGGCATTAATCGGCCTGGAAGTGTGGACCAGCCGGGACATGATCAGCGTCTCTGAGAACCCACACAGCACTCTGGCAGCATTCCTGTCGTGGAGACAGAAACAGCTACGCAGTCTCCCCAACGACAATGCTCAGTTGATCACGTCAGTGTCTCTCATTCACTCTCATATCTCCCACTTGTCTTGCCATTTGTCACACGTGTGGACTGCTGTCACTCTAGTAGATTTCGTGGTCATTGTGCAAGGCAATACTCAACACTGGTTGTATCCCAGTGGGCTGCTGTCCACTTGGAGCTAATTCCCAGTGATGTCTTTTGTCTCTAGGGGGAAGTCGTTCCGGGGCACGACCATCGGGCTGGCACCTCTCAAAGCCATGTGCTCCGAATACCAGTCCGGTGGAGTAAACATGGTAAGAGACGAGTGTAAACAAACACAAATGTGACCTACTTAGGATTTCTACTTAGATTTCAGTTTGCTGATACTTCACTACATCAACGTGCATCAAGTGAAAGCATAATGCGTTAATTTCTGCTGATCCTAACGTCCTTTTGAACAGGACCATTCAGAGTTAGCAGTTGGTGTTGCTGCCACCGTGGCGCACGAGATGGGCCACAACTTCGGCATGAGCCACGACATTCCAGGTTACTGCCACGCAAGCGCAGAAGACGGAGGCTGTATCATGGCTGCTGCTACTGGGTATAAAATACAACTTGCCAACATAAAAGAAACTGCATTTAGTAAACCAAGAGAAAGGGAATAAATAATAGATTTGGAAGGTAAAATCTGACTTGATTTCCCTGATTTCCTTACCTCGTGCTCAGGCATCCGTTTCCTCGTGTGTTTAATGAATACAACCTGAAGGAGCTGCAGAGCTACCTGAGCTCTGGAGGAGGAAAGTGTCTCTTTAATCTTCCGAACACCAGAACAATGTACGGAGGGCATCGCTGCGGTAATGGTTACCTGGAAGATGGAGAAGAATGTGACTGTGGAGACGAAGAGGTCAGTGGGTGTCTGTGCGTAGGCACTGTTTATTTTCTCTTGCTGCTTTTGCCAGGTTTCATGAATCTACAACACATTTTGCCTAGGAGTGCACAAGTCCATGCTGTAATGCCAACAACTGTACCCTGAAAACTGGAGCTGAGTGTGCCCACGGTGTCTGCTGTCACAACTGCAAGGTAGGTATATCGGAAACTGATGATGATGATGCTGGTGGGGGAAAGAAACAAAAAAAAAATTCCTAAATACATTTCAGTAGGAAATCCCCAGCTGTTATTCTCACTAGAATAGAATAAATGTATCTACATCTTTTCTAGCTTTATTTTTGTCATGATTTCAGTCTTTTTTTAAAGCTTGTCGCCCGATTTCTGTCTGTCACTATGAAAGCTGAAGAGCCCGGGTGTGCTGTGCCGTGGTCCCTCTGGGTCATGCGACCTTCCAGAGTACTGTGACGGGAAGACAGAGTCCTGCCCTGCTGATTTTTATTTAGTGGATGGCACGTCATGTGCAGGTGGGAGGGCCTACTGTTACACCGGCATGTGTCTGACCCTGGAGCAGCAGTGTCGCTCACTTTGGGGACAAGGTGGGTAAAGTGGATTCTCCAGTTTAATCACAGTGTGGAAAAACTAAGTACACCATTACTGCTTCCACAGAACTAAGTTTCACCCCAAACCCCTGCTGGTAATGACCCACGCCTTTTTTCACACCTTGTTTCATGTGATGACACACATGATTTCTAGTGGGTCAATGAACACCTCCCAAGAGGACAACCCCCCCCTCTAGGGTTTAATGCCTGGGACTCTCCAGCTTTTGGTTTTAGAACTGAAGCCTCATGGATAAGAGGTGAAATGTCTACAAAAACTTAAAGATGTCCAGTCACCCCTTTTTTTTTTTTTTTCCAAGCTCTTGAGACACCTGGTTAGGCTCAGTGTATTTAAAGATGAGTCCTTGGTGGGTCACAGAACTAGGGACTATTATTGGACGGTGTCCATATTCCTGTGGTGACAGAACCTTTGTAGTACCACAGGAGCTACATTGAACAGTGAGGGATGCCATCTGGTCTTCATCAGATGGTCAAATAACACACTGTGCATGCATCTCTGCATGTGTATTATTGTGTTTGTGTATGTGCAACAGTTTTTATGTTTCTGTTCATTTTTCCACAGATGCTCGCCCAGCCCCCGACCTGTGTTTTAAGAGGGTAAATGAAGCTGGTGATATATATGGGAACTGTGGCAAAGATGAGTTTGGGAGATACAGGAGATGCAGTGAGAGGTGAAAACCAAATCATTCAGCCAAACACTCTGCACACTTTCATTTACTTCTCCCTCACCTCAAGCGTATCTTTTTTTCTTAATTCTTTACATGACAGGGATGCTAAATGTGGGAAAATCCAGTGTTCATCTGCAGCCTCCAAGCCTATTGAGAACAATGCTGTTTCCATAGAAACCACAGTTAAAGAGGGCAACAGCAAAATCACGTGCAGGGGGACACATGTGTACAAGCTTGGCAAGGAGGACGAGGAGCCACAGGGTGACACTTTGGATCCAGGCCTGGTCATGACGGGCACTAAGTGTGGTGAAGACTCGGTGAGACTCGTGAAGATGTACCAAACTGAATTTCCAGTAGTAGTAAGGAGCGCGCACTGCTGTCATTTAAAAAGCTTGTGGATGTAATCTTTGTGATTTATCATGAAGTAAATTCTAATATAGTGCTGCAAAATGACTAAAACATGTTTAGCAGATCATAAGTTTTCCATGAGATTTCTGCGGAAGCCCAAGAGGCAAGTCACATGACTGAAGTGTACCACCACTCCATGGACCATGACTAAAAGCATGGCTTTTTTTTTTTTTTCCTCGATGATTTATTTCAAACATGGTGCAGGAAGTTTCACTTGTTCTTAAGTCATAAACACAGCAGACAAAACTGTTTAGATCAGACAGAGAAAATGGATCTTCGGGGATTTCGTTTTCACCTGAAAGTGGATAAGTAATTTGTCTCTAACCACTTCTCTAATGTTCTTCCTCACGCTTCTTTTGTTTTAACAGATTTGCTTTAATGGAATGTGCCGCAATGCATCTTTTCTCAAAACGGATGACTGCAGTGCCAAGTGTCATGGACACGGAGTGAGTTTCTTTAGCCTAGAGTTACTGAAAGCTGGCAGCCCAAGCAGAGGTGCAGGTGCAGGATCCTTTACTGGATTAAAAGTAGCAACACAACAATATATAAATAATAACATAAACAAGTAGAAGACTGGGATTCGTTATCTTACTTAAGCAAAAATTAGACTGTATTATGCAACAAGATCATCCCCTCTATAAAATATAGTAGCAATACAAATGCCATAAACTATACCTGTTTTATTAAATGTACCTTTTTCAGTATATTTTGTTACTACACCTCAACTTTCTGTCCCAGATTCTCCTTCTGTCATACAAAATGTCTCTGTTCTCTTACCAGCTGTGCAACAACAACCGTAACTGCCACTGTGATTCGGGCTGGGCTCCTCCTCTCTGTAACCAGAAAGGATCCGGGGGGAGTGTGGACAGTGGACCTGTCACCAGCTCCAGTGAGACCCATGCAACAGTGATTCATGAAATCAAGAGATTTCTTTGAGATTTTTACTATTTTTCTGACTCTTGTCTGGTTTATATTCCAATAGGCAGTGCTCTTCCAGTCCTACTCGCTCTCCTCCTGGCTGTCTTTATGGGTTTGGCTGCTTTTGGATTTTGGCGCTTCGGTAGACATAAACTCCTCTTACTGAAACCTTATGCTTCACCATCAGCACCAAGGTATGCAATTCTGAAGTGCCAAATACTAAAAACTTTGTGGATAACATCTTTTCTTTGCATTGTGTGAATGTCCAGAATGAATCATGTCTTTAGGTTTATCTGTGTTGACATCCACAGCTCAGAGCCAGTCGCTGTGAAACCCCTGCATGCAAATAGTGGCAATAATGGTCATAGCAACCCAACCTTCTCACCAAAGAAACAAGACTCGGTAAAAAAGCCCACTCTTAGACTATCTCAGTAATGTCTGTAATGCTTCAGAATTGATGAAATTACTTGTTATCTTTGTGCTTTTCCACATCGGAAGGCTTCTCCTCATCCAAGTCAGTCTTGCCCATCTTGGCCCAAGCATGCTATCGCACATCCTGCAGGGAAGCTTCCTCCAGTACCCGTGTTCCCTGCAGAGCAGAGAAAGCAGACACCACAGCCCCAGAGAGGGATCTCTCCTCAGGCTCGCACTCTCCCTGTGCCTGTGGGGCAGAAACCGAACCATGCTTCTCCACTACCCGCAAGACCTTCACCTTTATGCTCCCTGGACCCCAAAAACCAGTCACAGCCTTCAGCAGTACCCAAACATCGACCAGACCCCCCAAAAAGACCTCCACCACCTTGCCCTGTCAAAAAACAATCAGGGGTGAATGCATCTTCTTCACATTCATAAGTAAAGATGTGTGTACTTTGCATCAATGAACTAAATGTGCAACGTCTCACTTGTTATTGGCATGCAGAACCCTGTGAAAGGCCCACAGGTTACCACCAGTGCCTTGCAGTGAGGAAAACCTGGTTTGGCTCCATCTGCTGGACAGAAAACACCAAACAGGTAAACTGTCTTGTTTTTCCTAATGTCAAACCGTATGAATAAACAGGTCTTGATAAATTTTTTTTTTTGCATCTTTTTGAATTTCTTCTCTCTAGAGCCTAATCTAAGAGCTTGGAGAGGCATCGGGGACCACCGCTTATCCAGTAACAGACTGCCTCAAAATGTCTTTTCTGTATGTTGCCAGGTCATAGAAAAGGTGATAAGTGAGGAACTCTTGACGCTGTACACTGATGTGCATTAAGTGGAAAATGATATAAGTACAGCACGCTATAGCAAAGGTATGTTTTAAGTCTAAGATTTAGGCTTGTGTATTACATGTGTCTGCTTTATCCACTTGAAACAGCCAGAGCTGTGAATTTTAGTGCTTTTAGTTTCTTTTACTCTGTTTACCAATTTGTTGTTGGAAATATGAAATTGTTCCAGGAGTATTTATTCACAAAATCAAAGAGAAATTAATGTTTACAGTGAAGCCTCTGTACCAAATGTGATGCCTCTTCAAGTGAATTAGTCATAAAGGGATGTCTTATATTAAGAAAAAAATGCCACTAATGAAGTTTTTATCTGTGAATGATAATGGGTTTAAACTGGACTGATGGTAGCCAATGAAAAAACCTCAATGCATGCTGTAAGTTTATTCTCATGGTGAAAGATGCATGTCTGATATGTAGCAGGAAATGAGAAGGGTTTTTTTTTAGTTTTTTAGTTTTTTTTTTTAGTTTTTTATTTTCACTCATTTTATTTTTTTATTGTATTTTTGAATTAACTCACACCCTGATGATTTTAAAACTGCAGCTGCAACTGCAACTGCAGGCTTTGGAACAGGGATATTTTAGTATTATTGTTAGGTGCTTTCCTATTTGACTACTTGGTGGAATCTGTATCGATAACAGGAAAATGCAGTTTGCCAGCTCCCATATTTTACCTCATTATCAGACCTATGCAAACACAGGCTGTGACACTGTGTCTGAAACCGAAATTCAAATGAACACATGGGAAAATAAAAATTGGAAAATAAAAATAGATATTTTTAACTGATTGTTTTTATTTATTTAATTTTTGTTTAGTATATTTAATTGAATTTTTTTTAATATTTTTGCAAGTCAAAGGTAATTACTGGTCACTTAAACCTTTCCTTTCCTGCATAGGCTTACAGAGGCCCATTTTCAGGAACTGTCACTCCCATGTTAAGTTCACAGGCCACTTTGTTAGGTACACCTATTCAGTTGCTCATAATGCAAATATAAGCCAATTACATAGCAGCATCTCAATGCCTTTAGGAATGTAGACATGCTTGAAGCTGACAACAGTAACCACCGTTGGAACAAGGTATGCAGAAGAGCGTCTCTGAATGCACAACATATCAAACTTTAAAGCAGATGGGCTACAGCAGCAGATGATTGCAGGGGGTGCCAGGCCTGTCAGGAAGAACAGGAAACTGAGCCTTCAATTCATACAGGAGGACCAAATAGAAGAAGACAATAGAAAAGTGGAAAGCTGTCAGCTGGTCTGATGAGTATAGATTTCTGGTGTGACATTCGGATGGTAGGGTCAGAATTTGTAAACAGCATGAAGCGTGGATCCATCCTGCCTTGTATCCACAGTTCAGGCAGAACACACCATGTCACAAAGTTGAAATCATCTCAAACTGGTTTTGAGTTCACTGTACTCAAATGGCAAATGGCCTCCACCGGCACCAGATTTCAATGCAGCAGAGCACCTTTGGGATGTGGTGGAACAGGAGATTCACATCATGAATGTACTGTCATGCCATCATGTTGCTACGGACCAAAATCTCTCAGGAATGTTTGTTGCTCCAAAGAATGAAGGCAGTTCTGAAAGCAAAAGGGGGTCAAACCCGGTACTACCAGAGTGCACCTAATAAAGTGGCCAGTGAGTGCACTTTTGCCAAATGTAAGTCTGAGTTTTCAAAGTCAAGTTGACCATGTAAACACACCTGTGCTGCAAAAGAGCTTATCAGCTTCATGTTACATTAAATGTTGCATTAGTTAAAAAGGGATGTGCTTTTCTTTCAAAAACAAAAACATTTCTCAGTGATGTATTTAGAATTGGCAGTGCCTGTTTTTCCCATTTAAAGCCAGTTCTACAAAACAGAAAAATATCTACAAGAACAATAAACTAGATTTGAACATGACTTGATTATAAAACTAAACACTAAATGAACTGCAACACTGAGGAATTTTAAATGTGTTTCTTATGCATTCTTGTGTATCTTCACCCTATTTGGGCCAGTAAACTGGAACCACCTTTATTTACCCTTTTCACAGTTACATACAGTGGCTCAAACTTTATTGGGAAAAGGAAAAAAAAACTTCATATTTTGGCCACCCGGTGGCAGCACAACAACCTGGAAACAGCACTGACACATTGTCATATGACACAAGTAGCAAGATAAATGCATCACAGCACAGGGTTACAGTGTTACAGCCACCTGAAGGCCACCTAACTCATTTAATTACTCTCACCTCAGTCCTGTATTGGTGTGTGTTCCTTAGGGAAGTCGCTAACTCTTTATCGGACTCACTGTGTTTACCAGCTGTTCTCTAACTTTGTCCTGTCTGCTGTGATAACAGCTTACAATGGCTTTATTACACATATTTCATTTAAAATAGCCAACCATCCATTTCATTTATCACCTCCTGCTGTTCTTGAATACAACCTTGGTGATTAAGGTAAACTCAAATCAGTAAAGTTCAGTCGGGGAGAGTGGACTAAAATGAGCCAGTGGGTAACTTGACCCACCCTCTGTGTATTGTCAACCATGCACTTTTAACTCTTAAAAACAGTTATTGGCAGCTCCATCAAAACAAATGTATTCAGGTGTGAAAAATTTTTGATGCACGTTGGTGATTGGCCTGAAACAATAAGATGGGTAGTAATTTACAAAATGGGAGCTATCGGGTGAAGCGGGGCAACTGCTGTTAGGAAAACTGAGCCAGTGGTTCAAAGCAAAGATGGTTTTTACCAGAGGAGAAAGAGAGCAAGTGTGCAGGAAATGAGGTTGTTTAATAGGTCAGAAAAGGCTCGTTTATCTTGTGTGAAAGTTAAATAGAGTAGCTTGATAGAAGAATCCGTGTTCTTTTAGGTCAAGATTGTCTCAAGAGTTTTATGATTCACCACGATCATTCCTGCTACTGCCTGAAGCAGTATCTTTGGGAAGAGCTTCAGTGTTTAAAAAAAAAAACTGTTTAGGAATTCTTTGACAATCTGGCTAAAACAACAGAATTAATTTATATTAACTATTAGTGAGAACTGTACATAGCAGTTAAGTCAGTATCAGTCAAAGGTTTGGACTGGTACTGTATATTTACAACAGATTTGCACATACCTGTACACCTACCAGCTTTAGCAGGATATCTACTTATAAGGGGTGCTAAGATTCTTTTTGCATGAACGGTAAGTCACTATAATCTTTAACAATTCAGATTGCAGTAACAGCTCTCTGTTTGGTCTGGTTTTAGGAGGGTTACAACTTTGGTGTTCTACACATTGTTTCAGAAATCATCTTCTTTCAATTGCTCCCTTTAGGGGTCACCACTGCGCATCATCTGCCTCCATCTCAGACTATCCCAGCATCCTCCTCTGTCACACCAACCCTCTTTATGTCCTTCACTACATCCATGAATCTTCTCTGTGGTCTTCCTCTTTTCCTCCTGCCTGGCAACTCCATCTTCAGCATCCTTTTTCCAGTATATCCGCTATACCTCCTCTACACAAACCATTAAAGATACTGAAATTTAAGCTTCATTTGGTTAAGTTAGCTTAAAGAAAATAAAAAATAATACTGTATTTGTTAAAGGAAAAAGGGTTATTAAATTCATTTTTAAACAAGGTAAATTATCTTTAGAATTTAACGTGGGTTTGATTCACATTAGATGGTCAGTGTAACTTACCCACCAACTCAGATCAACTTACCCCTAACCTGGGGAAATTAAGCTGCAGGAAGCCTTTTCTTTCTTTCTTTCTTTCTTTCATTCATTCATTCATTCATTCATTCATTCATTCAAGAAGCCATACTTTTAGAGCTCTTTGTCATCAATGCAGCCTGATCATTTAAATTGATAGAAAACATCCTGAAATTAGCTTAAATACTTTCGTTGTACTGCTGCCTGCCTCATTTTCCCCTAACCATGAGGATCACATAAGGGGAAAAACATGGCTCTTCTCACCCCACTCTCCCCTACCATCTTTGGTGAGAGAAACTATCTTCAGTGTGCAAATAATGCTAATTTGGAGTTGAACTGTTCTTTGTACATTCCTCTCTGCTTTTATGTCAGTGACCTGTCATCAGTGGAGTGTTTGTATAAGTGTAAATGGCATCCCCCCTTAGTAGGACTGGAAATGCTGAAAGGTGTCTACCTGCCCTTTAGATCTCTGCACCGAGATGAAAGCGCACTGATTTATTCTAATTAAAAGACTGTTAAATATCAGGGTCAGACCCCCTGAACCAATCCTTCTCTAACACAAAAACACCCTCCTATTGCACACACACACACACACACACACTCTAGTCAACTCTCTGTGGACTGAAGAGCCAGGTGATCTTCCACAGGCATTGCTAGGCAAAGGTTTTAGCATGTGGCTTAATTGCAGCCGGCCTCCCCTGCTGAGCATAATTAGTGTTCACTGGCATGTCACTTCCTGTGGAGTTTCATTTATTAGAGATGATGATTGGCTGAGGGATGAAACGCAGGGGTGACACCCCCACCTCCCCTCACAGTGGGAGAGGGCCACAGCCAGGAGGCCAGTGAAGAGAGGATCTCACCTGCTGGAAGCTCCCCTGCCTTGTGTAATGACCTCATTAAGCCCAAGTTGTTTTGCCATTTGTAATCTTGATTATTTCACACAAAAAACTTTACTTTTCTCCCAATCAGTTTACCAGCTATTACATGTCAAAATAGCTGCTGTGACAAAGGTCTGTGCCAACTGGAGCGAGGACCAGACACTGGGAGGCAATATCAGTGGACCCCAGCAGTATGATGTTTAGCTGCCATTTGTGTTTAAGCACTGTAAGATTAAACATCAGCACACTGACATCGGGCTGAGTGTGAACCAATTCTTTGTAGTTATCCATTCTATAACTTGCAGAAATGTAAGTTTCTCATTTGTTGTGAGGATAACTTGTGAAGTGATTTACTGCGGTTTAGTCTCTCATGGGGAAAAAATGAACAGTTAATCTCTTGCATTGATTTTTCTTGTTTGTTTTATTATTACAAAGTAAACACCTGACTGAGGATATGATTTTCAATATGGCCAGTAATCTATGTCAATCACAGTGAGCTCTCTGGTCTTGCACAATCAAACAGAAGCCTCAGGGAGTTGTTACTTGGGCAGTTTCAGTCTGATCGGGCACAATAAGTGAAAACAAGTTTCCTGCATGCACCAAAACAACATTAAATATATTACTATAGTGCAAAAAATAAATAAAAGAACACTTTTTTAGCATAGTATAGCATCGAATTGCTTAAACTTATCCGATATTGATCTGGTCAGTTAAGAATGAAATTAACAACAGGTGCACTAAAGGGGCAACAATGAGAGAACCCCCTAAACAGGAATAATTTTACAGATGGAGGCCAACAATATTTTATCCCTCCTCATCTCTTCTGACTGTTTTTTCACTAGTTTTGCATTTGGCTAGGGTCAGTGTCACTACTGGTTGCATGAGGTGATACTGGACCCTAGAGGTTGCACAGGGAGTCCAGCTCCTCCAGGATGGCACATCAATGAATGCCATTGCCAGAAGGTTTGCTACGTCTCCCAGCACAGTTTCAAGAGCATGGAGGAGATTCCAGGAGACAGGCAGTTACTCTAAGAGAGCTGGACAGGGCCGTAGAAGATCCTGAACCCATCAGCAGGACCAGTGTCTGCTCCTTTGTACAAGGAGGGACAGGATGAGCACTGTCAGAGCTACAAAATGACCTCCAACAGACCACTGGTGTGAAAGTCTCTGACCAAACAATCAGAAACAGACTTCATGAGGCCCAACATCCTCTAGTGGGCCCTGTGCTCACTGTCTGGCACCATGGAACCCGTCTGGCATTTACCATAGAATACCTGAATTGGCAGGTCCACCACTGGAGCCCTGTGCTTTGCACAGGTGAGAGCAGGTTCACCCTGAGCACATGTGACAGACCTGAAAGGTCTGGAGAAGCTGTGGCAAAGGTTATGCTGCTTGTAACATCATTCACTGATGATCTAGGGAGGTATATCCATGGAGAGACACAAACCTCTACAGGCTATGCAACAGCACCCTGGCTGCCATTAGGTATTGGGATGCAATCCTTGGATCCATTGTCAGACCCTGCGCTGGTTACAGTTGGTCCTGGGTTACTCCTGGTGTACGACAATGCCCAACCTCATGTGGCAGGAGCAGAGGTGGCAAAAGTACTAACATTCTGTACTTAAGTAGAAGTACAAGTACTTGTGTTAAAAAAAATACTTTGGTAAAAGTCGAAGTACTGGTTCAACTTCTTTACTTAAGTAAAAGTAAAAAAGTACAGGATCTGAAATTTACTCAAAGTAAGAAAGTAAAAGTAGCTCTTTGGAGGACGTTTCTACCAGCTATTTTTGTGTAAAGCTAACTGAACCCTATTATATATTATTGTAATAATATAAAATAATGCATGAGAACACAAACGTTATTCCAATCTAAATTTTAATTCTAATGAATGTACTCAGCTTGAATCACAAACTGTGAAAGTGAATTTAAACACAGCTCTGTTCTCTGTGTCCTCCATAGTAGAGGGTGACTGTGTCTCCACCTAAACACCAACATGAGGATACTCAGGGGTTACAGTGGGATTCAGAAGGTGGAGGAACCCTAAGATCAGCTGTAGTGGCTCTGCATGGGGAGAAGAATCACAACTTTCTATTGTAGCTGCAGTAAATGATGTTGGTGTGCAGGCTGTGATCAGCTGACCTGCTGCTGCTGCTGCTCTGAGGTTTACTGCTCTGTGTGGATGAACTGAACTCACAAAGATGTAACCCAGTATTTCACAGCTCTCTGAGCTGATCTCCATCCCCTACACTGACAGCATACAGGCTGTAGAAATGTTGGATTCAGTGAATGAATCTCAGCATCAGCAGCTTTGATTCAAACTCATCTCTGCTGCACTGATGTAACCTGTAACTCTGACCATGAACACAAACACTGTGCTCCAGTCCAACACAGAGCTTTACTGTAAATACAGTACAACAAGATAACCTGTTTATTACGTACTAAACTGCAGTATTTTCATCCAATCTTTGAATAACACAAAGTCAGCATACTTCAGTTTATTTTCCAGTCCTTACCTTTAATTCTAGCCTCCCTTCTTCCTCTCCTGTCCTCTTTCTCCATCTCTGAGTGAACTTCTCTCTCTTTGCTCTCCCTGAAATACAGCAGCTCTTCTTTTAGCTAGCAGACACACTGTGTGACAAACTGCACACACTTTGTGTGTTTGCTGATATTTGTTGAGCATTTAAAAACGTTGCATTTACCTGCCACACGTTACTCCCTTCATGCTCGCTCCTCTTCAGTAGCGCTAGCTAAGCTGTTTATGTCCTGCGAGCATAACTTACGGATTCGGTCCGGCCCGCTGTAACCCCTGATTATAGCGCTATAAATGATACATTAATTATATGGGTTTGTGTATTTAATCCCTTTGTACCCGATAAGCCCCGGTGATGGAGGATACGCCAGTACGATTGTCTCTTATATGTTAATATTCCTCCGTTTAGGCTCAGATCGCTTGATGACTGACGGCGCACTGACCGGAAACGCAAACTTCTCCCTGACGTGTTGAAAAGTAACGAGTCTGTTTTGAAAATGTAAGAAGTAGAAAGTACCGATACTTGTGTAAAAATGTAGGGAGTAAAAGTAAGAAGTACTCAGAAAAATAAATACTCAAGTAAAGTACAGATACCTAAAAAATCTACTTAAGTACAGTAACGAAGTATTTGTACTTCGTTACTTCCCACCTCTGGGCAGGAGTATGTAGGCACTTCCTGGAGGATGAAGGAATTGATACTATTGACTGGCCCCCATGCTTGCCTGACCTAAATCGAATAGAACACCTCTGGGACATTATGTTTCGGTCCATCCGATACTGCCATGTTGCGCCTCAGTGATGGTCCAGAACTGAGAGGAGATCCTCCAGGACACTGTCCCCTGTGTCATTAGAAGCATGCCCTGACATTCTCAGGCATGCATGCAAGCATGTGGGGGCCATACTGAGTACTGAGTACCATTTTGAGTTGCTGCAATGACATTTCAGCTAAACGGACTAGCCTGCTGCAGCATTTTTTCACTTTGAGTTTCAGGGTGTCTTTCAATTCATCCCTCCATAGGATGATAATTTTCATTTCCATTTCCAGTACAATTTTGTTTTCCCATTGAAGTCTGATGTGTTTTCAAAGTGTTCTTTTAATTTTTTTTGAGCAGTCTATATTCTGTACAATGAGTCTACACTACAGCATGTACTGTAGAGTAAGTGCACGAGCTTCTCAAATAAAATGAATTAATGGTAGCAGACAGGCAGTGCGATTGTTGTGCACATGCTTTTGGAAATCATTACACCTGCCAGTAACTGCGCCAAATGAGCAAGCGAGATGCCTGCCAGATATTAGCAGCTCCTGGTGTTTCTGTTGAAATTGGATAAAATCCCACAACTGCAGATTTACTGGCTCATTTACCAGACTAAATGCCACAGCCAGAGGTGCCAACAACGAAGGCTGTAAATAATGGCCACACAGTTTTGTTAAAGATAGTAGTACAACAGCTATGATTAATGTTCAGTCTCTGTTTGCTTTTGTGTTATTGCTGTCATTGCAGTAATGTTGCATTATTTCACAGCTGAAACAGCAGAGGTTAAAATTTCAGTCCGGTAATGAGCGTCTAGCTTTTTGCCTTCAGTGTTTATGGTCAGGTCACTACCCCAGGGACTGATGGTGGGTTGTATAGTTAAGTGTTGCTCCGATTGATGTATTTGCCTCTGGCAATAAAAATGTCAATATAAATGATTAATGAGAGGAAAATGTCATAAGGGAGGGGAAAGAGAAAACAGGATGATTAGAATCTAAACTTTCCTGTACTCTCTCTGCACCTCATTGTAGGATGCAAAACCCTGAGATTTAACTACATGTAAAAAAAAAAAAAAAAAAAGTAAGAATGTAGGTCTTTCATTAGAGAGAAGGAGGATTATTCAGAATGGGACTGAGTGTTAATCACAGCAGCAGACAGACAAATTGATTACAGATCAGCACAGTTTCCGCTTGTGATGTTTATCCCTTTTACTGTGAGACCTGTTATGTGCATTCAGATCAATGAAGAGAGAATTCCTTATGAGATTCCCACAGAGTCCAATGAAACTACTTCGGAGTTCAGACAAGAGCTCTTTCCTTTAATTAGAACCCTTGGTGAATCTAATAAAAATATATTTAATGACCCCATCAGCAGGAAACATGTTTGATATGTGCCATCCGGATGCCACTGAACGTGTTTGCATGCCATTCCTTTAATCAATAACAAGAATATTTTTGACACCATGAGACAGGAGGTCCATTTTGGCATTTGTCTTTATTGTAAACACAAGTCACTCAGATCACAAAACAGTCACTCTCACTGAAAGGGGACAGTAAGCTCAGAGCTTTTCATTAAACATTGCTTTATAACATTCAAAGAGTATATACAACCAGCTATTGCACAGGGGTAAAAATATGGTGTCATTTTCTATATTCAAAGACCAGCATTAAGTCCAAATAATATAATCTGAAGAATATTATATTGATTCACTATGACATACAGAATATACAGACTTACTGTACTGTGTATATATATGTGTAATTTACATCATCATCCTTGTCAGAAGCATCCATTTACAGCCACCAAAAACCACTTTGCTCTAAATGTCGTAATGCTAAAACATTAATGCAAATTTTATCATTTACACAAATGATGCTACTCTGTTTGTAGTCCACACTCACACTGCTTGCACCTCTTACCTTTGTTTAATAATTTAAACACACTTGACAGAATACCAGTTATTTACAGTGCAGCACTCTGCAGTCCTCTCAGCTCTGCTCCGGGGATGATCGGCTGAAAAGGTGGTAGTTATTTTTTTTCCGCCATGTTCTGGTTCTCCCACGGCACAGGATCGTTTTCCTCTGTGAGTGACCCGCCCTCCCGCTCGTGCCAGAACTGCTCCACATCAGGCAAGACACTCCCATCTTTAAGGCTCACCGTGTCTGCTTCCCTCCCTTGTCCCTCTGGTCCCCCACCTTGCTCCGGCTTAAGCTGAGCCTCCCTGATGGCTTCCTTGCTGGAGCTTGATTGCAGGCTCCTCTCCCCTCGCAGCTGGCCTGAGGTCTCTGGTCTAGGACAAGGGGACTGGAGAGTGGTGGGGTTGTGGGGTCCGGGCTTTGGCTTAGGTGGAGGTTGCTTGCGCAGGGTGAGGCGCCTCCAAAGCCCCCTGTAACCCTCTCTGAACTCTTCAGAGAGGGAGAGGACAATGAGAGGGTTCACCAAAGACAGAGAGAAGGTGAGCACCTGAGCAGAAAGGATCAGGAGAAGGGGAGGAGAGGAGATAAGGGGCTGAGCTCCTTCAATTTCTTTTTCTGCAATATGACGCTCCCAAAGCCACACAACCCAGTGAGGAATCCAGAGGATAGCCATGGCCACAGTGAGGCTGAAAAGCATTAAAGTGAGCTTCCTGGATCTGATCTGTGTACGCAGATTCTGACTCTTACTAGAGCGGCGCTGGCACTGGCCATAAGCCTTCCAGAAATACATCAGGGCAATGCTTAGAGGTGCACAATACACTCCCAGAGGATATGCTCTCACATACACAGACATGAAATCCTGGGCTTCAGGAGGAACCATCAATACACACACCAGCCCGCGGATCTCTCTCTGCAGCCTAGTAAACAACCAGTGAGGGATGGTGACAGTGCAGGCAGACAGCCATATGAAGAAAAGCACCACCAAGATGGAGCCCAGCTGTATGCTCACCTGCTTGGTTGGGTTTGACACATAGCGGTAGCAGGCTTTGGACATGATAGCCACTGTGAAGCTCTTCACAACCATGCAGGATTGGAGAAACCAGTCAGCTGTCTTACATACCACCCAGCCTAGATTCCAGCTTGCTTTGGAGTATGAGGCAGCCCTAAAAGGCACTATGAACATCAGCACTAGCCCATCAGCAAACATCAGGTTGAAGATGAGGGAGTTGATAAGAGACATTTTGCCTTTATGCGCATTAGAGAAGAGGATGGCCATCGCGGTGAGATTGCAAGCCACACCCAGGACACAAATGACTCCCAGAATAGCTGGCACCAGGACCCTGAGCTCACTCGGATCCGGGTGCTGGAAGGAATCGCGCTCACTGAATGACCACATGTCTATGGAGCTGTTCACCACAGTCCCATTGGTCCCACTAAGCTTATCCATTGTTTCCAGAAGATGGTGAGCTGTCACAAAAAGACAATATATGAATAAATAAAAAAAAAACAAAACAAACAAACTCTGAAGTAGCTAGGGGATGGGGAAAAAAAGCTCTGGGTAGAAAAGCTTAAAAATATATCTGTTCAAATTTAACCATCAGAGAAGCAATTAATTAACCGTCTGCAGAGCTCCTGTCAGTCCTATAGTTTATCCCGAGATGCAATGATGCCGCATCTCGAGCAAGTTATAAAGATGCTGGTTGATTGACAGCTACCGTCCCCAGCTGGCAAAATGTGTGTAGACTACACCCTCATGGGGCCAATTAAGGAAAATCTCTGCACAGATGAATATACTGGACTGGTATAAGTGATTCATTAAGGTTTTCTAAACAGTAATTAGAGGCCTTAAATAAGAGTTAAAGGTAACAATGTCAACCTGTTGATCAAAGAATTCTGTAATGTTGGCATTACCATGAACTGTGACTTCCACCAGCAATGATGATCGATGCAATCCCAACAGTTTTTAAAATGACAATATAATATGAATAAACATGAGCAACCTGAAGAAGAAAATCTGAGCAGAGAGTATACAGTCATGTGCAAAAGTCTTGAGCCACCCCTCATTTCTTTATATTTTGCTTCCAAGGAGCCAGATTTTCCTGTAATTTTTTTTTAAAGTGGTCTTGCGCAGTAGTTCTCTAAAGTTTCTGAAGGTCTTTAAGAGTTTTTCCTTGGGCATTGGCTGCTTTTTCTCTTATTTTCAGTTCACTCCTTGTACCTGATCATTTTCATAAGAAAGTTTTTTGTTTGGTGTAACTCAAGGGTTCCACAACAACTCATAACAAGCCACTTAGCACAGAACCAATTTTAAGTTGAAGAGGAAAGAAGGGAAAGAGGGAGAAAATCAGTGGTGACAGGTCTTATGGTGTGATGAATCCAAATTTGAACATTTTAATCTACAGCCGTCGATAAAACACAGAGGAGTCATGGTTTGTGCTGCATTTCAGCCAGTGGTGTTGGGGGTCTTGTCAAAATTGATGAAATTATGAGTGCAGAAAAGTACCCTCAGCTTTTGATCCCCCATGCAACACCATCTGGAAAGCATCTCCCAAAGGGGAGTGTATGAGATGTGGTCCCACTCCTGAAATTCAGATAAATTATAAAGCCAAATTTCTGGTCTTCAGTCCCATTTTGATTGATTTAAAATGGTAAATGGACAGGTTCTTACATAGTGCTTTTCTACTCTACCTGAGCACTCAAAGCACTTTATACAGCATTTCTCATTCACGCACACATTTATACTTGCACTTTTTCTGTGTTTTCTATCTAACATTCACACACATTCACATCCCTGATGAATGCGTCGGGAGCAACTCGGGGTTCAGTAATTTGCCCAAGGATAGTTCGGCATGGAGACTGGAGCAGCCAGGGATCAAACCACTAACCTTGGGATTTGTGGATGACCTGCTCTACCACCACCATCACAGGCACCCACCACCAAAATTGAACGTGATGGTGCACAAAAGCAAAACTACAAAAACTGTGTCATTGTCCAAACACTCATGAACCTAAATGTAATTTTCCTTGAAGAAAATCACATTTCATCAGCCACACTGCCTTTACTTGTCTTAATTTTTGTCCACATGAGGGCGCACTAACACTAAAAATGATCAGAGCACATGAAACATGTTACTTAACATCTGAAATTTGATTCAGCAAGTGTTAACAGAGGAGGTCCACCAATGCAGGTTTTGAACTTGCACATCTTTATTCTTTTTTTATTCAAAGAAAGTCCAGTAAGCATAAAGACTGCATGGTATTTCATTGCATTTCAATACATTCTGAGCTATAAAAGTCTTTTTTTTTTCAATTAGAGTGTCACAAAGGAGGTTGTTTAGAAGACATTACTGTTTAAAGGAATCACACTTAATTATTCCCTGATTTCACAGAGTTCCCTTAGACCTTTGACTGCTTTGCTTCGTGGGAGTTGGCCGATTAGAGCCGAGTGCTGAAAGACAATCTGCTACTGTTCCATGTTACCCATTTTCAGCACGATGAGAAACATGGAAAGGCATTGCAGCAATCTAAAATTTAAAGAAAAACTGAATAGTGCCCCAGATGATCTGCAGATGTCCAAAAAACTACAACTATATGCAGGCTGTCAGTGTCATCAGAATCAGATCCAACGCATGCAAAATAAAAGCTATGCTAGCATTGTTAGGCCAAGAAAATCTCAAGTTTAAAGTTCAATATGTCAACATGACGAGCTGACCAATCTACCATCTACAGATCATTTTTAGTACTATCCAAATAAAGAAAAAAAATGTGGCAACAAGTTTAAAAATGAGTGTGGCTTTGTTTGCGTCTCTTGCAGGCTGATGACATCAGACTGACTGCAAGGTGAGCGCAACAATAACTTTATACATGTCGCAGGATTCTCCCCTGAGCTCACAAGCATGAAACCAGTGCTCTAATGTAATTGTGACTACATTGATTCAAGCACTTTTTATACTTGGGACCTGTGTGGAGCTTTTTTGTGTGTGTTTATTTATAGAGAGAGAGAAAAAAAAAGAAAAAAATCCTAAGTTAACATTTCATTTAAAACATTCACACTCCCTCCTTGTACTCATTACCGTTCCAGCCCCCCCTCCCCTCCACTACATCAAACCCCCACATACCAAAAGAAGGCACCACAGCTTCTAAACAGACTCATTGACCAAGAGAAGGACTCAACAAAAGAAAAGCATTAAATAAAACCAGTGACACAGCCTGGAAGGGCTTCATTCACATTACAGACTACAGCAGTCTCACAAGGAGACACAAGATTGGTACTAGAAAGACTGACTGTGTTGTGTCACAGGCAGAGAAAACTCAGTTTCTGGGGTGAAAGATTAACAGTCTGTTCCTCTTCTGCAGCAGGTTGCGCTGTTCAGGAATTGTGCCTCATTTAGAGGCTGCAGGGTGGTCACATGCACTGCAGCATGAGCAGACTGAAAGACAGGGGGCACTGTTGCTACATGACAATGAGCCACCATCATGTAAGCCTGGTTTCTGTCTGTGTGCTCTATTTTATGTTCAGTGTGCCCACATCTGCCCCTATCCGTAGGGTCCAGAGTGCTTCTACGTCATAATGTGATGGTAGCAATCCTCTTGTTGCATAAATGCACAGGAATCAATTCTTCAGGTATCCACATGGCTAAATAAATTAAATCAGAAGTCAAATTGAAGAAGTTCACGCTTGATTTCAAGGAACCACTTTGTATCCATTTGTTGCCTTCCAAAACGTATACTGCCCACTTCCCCACTTCAGTCGCTTTGGCCCTGCTCATCATCAGCAGAGTCGGGGAATTCAAGACAGCAGCCCCTCACAGGTGCAGGGTCAGGGGTCAGTAGGGGCAGACTCCCCTTTAGTTGACCTTGTCCTGGAAGATGTATAGGTTGTTAGTGGCTGCTACAGCAATGATGTTTTCATGTGGGTGCCATGTCGTGTGAAGGATCTTCTTGCTGAAGTCAAGGCTGTCTACGCTGATCTCATCCTTACGGCGTTTCCCACCTACACACACCTGGAGGACGACAATGAAAATGAAGAGGCGTTAAGAAGTGTGGGAGCTTGCACATTTCACTGATGTCAGTGATTTGAAAGATGACGGGGAGGTGCTGACTAGGCCCTTAGCTGTCTGCTAGGGTGTCACCTCAGCTAAATGGCGTCACCGAGCTGCAGCTCTCAACTGTGTTTGTGGTGTTGGTGCTAAGAGCTAAGAGGTCCATGCTCCAGTTCTGGTAAGTGAAATTCTGGCAGTAATTAATCATGTCTGTGAGATATATATACAGTATATGGATGCATCTTGATAACCAGTCCAGCTAGTGTTAGCTGATAGCTTTGTATACATCCAAATATGGTCAGCTCTGTTCCAAAACCTCCGATGGTCACAGCCAAAATGCTAAAATTGAGGCTTCAAAACAGGACTTTAAAAGGCCAATGAAGCCCTTTTATATACAGGCTACGATCGCTTTACAAAGTTGATATAAGGGTGCCCTGTTTGCACATGGAGGAATCTAAGCACTCACGTGGAGTCTTTCATGGGCATCTGATAGAACTTAGATGAGAGCAAACAAGCTCGAAACACAACACAAAGCTGAAAAATGTTCAAATGCTCTGTATAGAAGAAGTTGGGCCAGGTGACATTTCTCTGTTGATTCACCACTTTAAGTGGCACTTGGCTCATTGAAAGCATTTATAATTGCAATTTCGAAAATAAGAAAGTGAGCAAGTCGTTGCACTGTGTACACATATTAAACTCAGTTCTTCTTTGCTGGATCCCTGCATCGTGAGTGTTACCTCAGATGATTTGGAATTTCTGGACTGGTTCAACAAGTTATCAGTGAGGACAATTTTTTAAAGTTACAGAATATCAAGAACACCTTTAAGGGGCAAGACAATTTTTCTGTTTTTAGTGTCGTCTCTAATTCAAAATCTGAAAACCAACTGGTTACAAAAAATTGGTGGTCCCAGCTTAATGCCTTTTTTGTCATAAATGTGTATCATAGGGCAAATAAAAAAGATGCCACTTTGAACTGGTGAAAATTATAGCTTGAAATTTCACTATTGACCAGCATTTTATAGATATTCATCAAATCAATTGACCTAGGAAATAACTGGCTAATTAATCAATAATGACAATTATTGTTTAAGCCCTGAACTAATGACATTATCAATTAGTTTGTCAATGATTGCCTCCAATACTTTGGTGAAAACATGCCAGAAAATAGTGAAAACAATAATAATGTCAATCACAAGTCCCCCAGTTAACAAATTGAATGCTTTTGCCTGACAAGTATTTACTATCACAGATCCTCACAATCCAGTGAATATTTAACATTTCTATATTAAAAACTCAAGATTTCTTCAGTGTCCTCACTTGCAGTGAGGCATTATAAAGCTCAGTCGAGTGTCTCTGGATTTCTAAAGGGTAACTTATGTTGGTGATGTACCTTGCGAGGCTTCAGAATAGCTCTGGGTTTGCTGTTCTCTCTGGATGCTTCCAGTGTGACGTCGCGTTTGGTGTTCCGGTCAAACATTCGGAAGAAATTGTTGTACGAGCCGGTCATTATGACGCTGAGCGGGAGAAAAAAAGAGAAGCAGTGTTATCGAGAGGGGTGGGTGGATGGAGCGGTTGGCGGATTTGATCGATGAAGGTCCTGGAAAGAAGTCTGACCTGTCCGATCCGTTCCAGACACACTCAAACTTGTCAAAGATGCAGTCGTTTTCATACAGAGAACACAGTTTGCCCCGTAAATAGTCGTGGACCTGAAAAACAAACCGAAAACATGAAGATCTGCAGTCGTTTTTGGATTTACCTTTATAGGCATCTAAAGTTCATCACATTGCCTTTCGATGGGCAAACATGCAACCATAAGCTGCACCACCATATGCTCTGCTTTCAGTAATCCCTCAAGACCTGGTGACCTATGCTAAGATGCTAGGTAGCAGGTGGAGGCTGAGGTAGAACTGGACAGAGAATCCCTTGAGCCCAGTTGATGGCCCTATCAATCATGATCTGCCCTAAGATGGCTTCCCCTGATCAGACAGTGTGGATGTGACTCCGGTGACCACACGGTGGGAGGTTTTGCCCTTTAGGTTCCATCAGCACCAATACAATCCATCTTCTTACAGACACTCAGTTCAATAAGCCCTCCCGGGGTAATTGCTACACATGACACGGTTACAGATTGGCAGTGTGACAGTGAAACAGGATTATATTGAGTGATAAGCCTGAAATCAATAAGTTTTGATTTGATCTGGGCACAGCGGTTATTTACTAACTTCAACTGTAGAGCTCAAGCTGTCCAAGAGGCACGTAAAAGCACAATGAAAGTGTACCTGGTACGTCTCGAGGGGTTTGTTCTCCATTTGAAGGTCCCACACCTTTACAGTGAGGTAGTCTCTTGTCATTAGGTAGCGTCCGCTGTGGCTGAACTTCACGTCAGAGATGGACGAGATGATTTCAGAGAAGAAGGAACGAGTGGAGGGATCCTCTGGCTCCTCAAAGTCTACACATAAAAGGAAAAAAAAATTAAAAAGCTGTTATCCTTTGACAGAGGATTTTACACCGTTGGTGCTCGCTGCTTAAAAACTGCATTTTCCCCTCCCACAAGCCTTTAAATCACTTAAAAAAAAACAAACCATGAAGCAGATTTTGTTCAGGCAGTGGAGGCTGCCATTAGAAAACAATGACAGCAGCGACAATGCCTGGATGCTGAGTTTGCTGCAGCAGCTGCATCTCCTCACAGAATTACATGTGTGTTTAGGGAGATAGTCATGGGTCAGCATGGTGGGTAAATATTGGTTATGATTCATATTGATTTTGGCAGCTGCTGTTCTGTGTGCAGGCCAGCATGCTGGGGATAACAGCCAGGCATTCCATCGTTAGCTGTCAAGTTATTGTTCCTCCTCCTCTTTTCCTCCCACCCTTCCTCCCCTCTCTCTCTCTCTCTCTCTTTTGCCCATCTCTCCAAAAAAAAAAATTAAAAAAACCCCACCATCCTCCCCACTTCCACTCAATCCCCCTCCTCAGCTGAGGCCTGGAGAATAGCTCTGTGATGTGTCAGTAGGGAGCCTAACTAGGGATGCAGCGTAAGAGATGAAAAAAATGGGGGGATGAGGAAGGGATAAGAAAAACAAATCAATGTCAAAGTGCTGGGTCCATATGAGCCCTGCTGGATTTGTATGTGTGTGTGCCAGTGAATGCGTGTGAATAAGAGGGAGTGCAATGTGTCCATGTATATATGCATGTGTGTGTGCCCCTGCCCTCCCTCCCATCCAGATCTAGGGGTGTATAATAGGGTCCCTGGGGACTCGGCAGGAGGGCTGTTTGGTCCCTCTATCTATCTGTCCTGGGGCTCAGACTGTTGGCAATCCTCGGCAGCCATTCATCCTTCCTATAAAACTGACTGATAGCAGCATACTACCAGCTTTATATATATATATAGAAGGGGATGCACTGTGATTGTGAGTTTGCATTTATATATATATATATATATATATATATATATATATATATATATATATATATATATATATATTTCACAATCATAGTGTATTATATCTGTGTGCGTGTGTGTGTCACAAAAAGAAGGAGGCATGTGTGAGTGCAGAAGGGAAGGCAATACACCGCTCTGAGCCAACCACGTTAATGCAGTGAGACAGTAGGTTGGTATTAACAGACCTCTCCTGAGGCTAACAAGAGCACCTGCCTGCTCTGCCCCTGTGTGTGTCTATGTGTGTATCTGCTGCAAGCACCTGTCAAGGAATGGCACACACATGCCAAACAATCCAGCCCACAACTTCAAATGCCCAATTCCTCCAATTCCAAACACTTTTTTCTCCCCAATTCAGCTCTCAAATGCTCATGTGAAATTCAACAGGCCGTGTTAGCACTGGGTCCAGTGGATGCATCAATTTATCTGAGGAAATGAGTGACATTATTGAACAACAGGGTGTGTCCATGAGGGACTAATGCGATTGCTCTTAACCCATTGATTTCCCAGTGAAAATGTCAATGTATTCATTATTCATTCAGCCAAAGTGTATCCATGTGATGTTAAGTTTTAGTGAAGGCCATTCATTGTTTGCGACGCAATACAAGATTAATTCATGTGTTATCAATCATTGTCATATTGAGCAAGGGAAGCCCATGTGTCACAGTGACAAAAAGGTGGAGCAGAATGTGAATTTACAGCCAAGGTGTTGGATATTGGAATAGGGATATATTTCCCTTGTTGACTACCATCAGTCTACTCGCAATAATGGCATCGATGGGAGTGGTCGATATTTGTCTTTTTGTGTCCTGTGAATTTTGCATTTATTCAGTATCTACATTTTGACTATTTTCAAGGAAATAATGATTACAATGGAGCAAAAGTATTCAGTATTTTAGCGCATTTATAAGAATTTTTACTGTGGCTAGCTGTAAACCAGTCGTGTCTCTGGCAGCACTACCTGAACACCATGGCACTTATATTAAATTTGTTCCCGTGGTGCACTGATACTCACATTTGCAGTGCTTGTCGCAGAGTGCGGCCTGTCTCATGTCACAGAGGCGTATTGAGCCCTTGCTGCTACTGTAGGCAAAGGTGTGACACTGCTGGGGATGAAACTCTGCTGAGGTGATTACTTCTGTCAGCTCCTCCATGTTGGCTGGCTTGATGTCCACAATATCTGAGGGAGAACCGCTAAGGAACAGATGACTACAATGGACATCTGACCCATGGATAACACTATAAATGGCAAGTAATGTTACTACTGTAACCTAGTTCTGGCAAAAAATACATATATACATATAAATACATATTTTCTGTATAGACTGGTAATAAATGATGAATAAATTGACTTTTTTTTTTACTCAAAAGCTATTTATCACCCTAGCAATATTAATTAAAAAGAGAAAAGCAATAGCTGGTATAACTTTCTTTAATGAAAACAATAAATACAGAAAAGCGCAGAGCAAGAGGATACTGAAGCTGCGGTCAGTGATCTCCAGGTTCCACAGGTTTATCCGAAGGTCATCGGTGGAGATGAAGGTCTGAAGGTCGGAGTTGACAGAGATGGAGTTGATGTGGTAGGTATGGGCATTACTGAACACACGTCTGGCTGTAGCCTCAACCATCAAATCCATGGGCTGCAGTACCGGCACCTGGAGCACATATTTAAAAGGTAAATGTAAGGAAATACAGAAAAATATGCAAGAAAATACTAATCAACTTAAGGGTTTCCTGTAGTATTTACTAAGCTGGCCTTCTTTGATATGTATCTGTGTCTGGTTTGCTCATGTGCATGGATTTTGTGTCTGAGAACATGCACAGCGTGGGTGTCATTGTCCAGATATTTTAGTGAGGACCATTTGGCCAGTTTTTGTGTGTGGGCGTGTGTGTATGAGACGCAATCGGATGACTCCAGGGATTTATTTGACATTTACTCCACAAATCTTAATGACACAGAGGCTCAAGGGCTGCTTGATGAGTTGGTTCAATCAGACCCGCAAATATCTCTCTGCTACACTGTTACCCAGTGATCACGCCCCCTTCTCTTTCTCATGCAAGTGCTGGTTAAGTCACTCCTGCCTTCTTGTTTGTGCGTGTGTGTGTGTGTGTGTTATGGAGAAAGAGAGAAAATGGAGAGAAATCGAAGGAGGTGGAAAAAGATATGGCCCGAGGGCATCGCTGGGCCCTGCTGAGGAATGATAACTGAACTCTGCAGAATTAAGACAAGCACACACACACACAAACACACACACACACACACACACACACACGAGCACCCACAGTTGCACATTGCTGCTCGGGCTTCAAAGACGCCCAGTACCAGTCTGCATGCAGCCCCCCGTCGGCCAGATAAAACCCAGACAAAGAGAGAAGAGAGGGGAGGGAGTGAGGAGAACAAATCGGCTGCTTCTTCCTTTTTTCTCTTGTCCGTTGCTGGCACTGACAGAGAGACATGGAAGCCCAGCAGGCTGCTATATCTCCATGGATGTCACTTTATTTCCATGTCTTTCACTGGCTGTCCAGAGAGACACGGATCATATTAACCCATAACCCCCAAAACACTGACAGTTGCACTGTTCAGCTTGCCCTCATACACTCACTGTGATCCAACAGTTTGTCTTCGTAGCCGAATATATTAATATATTTCTGCTTTAAAAATAATGCTTTAAAGCTGTTTATAGACAACTGATTTAAAATGAAAATATTTTATATATGTTTCAATGAGATACTGAACAATAAACCTTACAACCATGTTCTTTTTTTTTAATGATTTTTACAACTAATATTAGTGAATTCCTCCCTCTCCTCCTTTGCTTTCTCCCCCTGCTGAGATTTCACAGCCTCTAAACAGGATTGCCACAGTCCTGGCCTGTCCTCCAGGTTGCTATGATCCCCTGGCCAGCCAGACAAAGAGGGACAGACACGCTGAACGCAGCACTAATCTGCAATGGCAGACACACACACACACACAAACTGCCCCGTGTGTGTACGTTCCCTGTTTTGTGTGAAAATTAAAAAGGTAGCGGAGTGATAAAAATGAGCGAGAAGGGAGATGATCCCTTCACGGTGTTCATCTCAGTGCACATATTGATCGCTCATTCTCAATTTCTTCTGCCAGACTAAGTTCAAAAGAGTCCAAAGATAGCAGGTTGGTTGGTGTCAGACTCTCATTTATCAGTACTGAAACTGATCATAAATGGAAAAAAAAAACAATGTGACAGATACAGGCGTGCAGCATGTGTCACTAAGAAGTTTATGCTGGATTAAAGGCTATCATAGCATAAAGGCTGAATGCTAAATTTCGACTTAATCAGCTTATCTGAACTCTTCTTGCTTGGATTCCATGTGTAGGTCTTTCCAGAAACACTGGTTTATTCAGAACATTGGAACATATTGTCTTCAATTTTTCCCACACTAAAAAAAAAAAAAAAAGGCCATTAATGGGGAGCTCTACCAGTTTTACCACCTCTCTTTGACTGAGCTTGAGTCAGAGTTTTAACAGGAAAACCTGAGTCACAACACAAGCAGCACATGTGGGGTTTGTAAAATGTGAATCTACCCAGAGTCAAATGAAATATGCCACGAAGCTGAAGCGTGGTAAAATGTAAGAGCAAGTGCTGTTTGAGTCTGACTCCAACTCAGCACTAAAAGTCAGGATAATTCAGCAACAGCAGCAGTTATTTACTGGAATGACACATTTTCTTCAAATGTGTAACGATTTGCCATTTTCACAGTTGTTGGATGGCTGATGGTGAGAAGTTTGATTTTCCTTCATGTCTTGCCTTAAATCTTTTTTTTTTTTTAACTAAGCACCACAAATACTCTTAAATATTTCTCATTTCCATGCATAAAGAAATATTTCTAACACATGCATGAAATAACTAAAAAAGGTATATCAAATACCATTACCTTTTATTATTTATGGATATAGTGGCAATAACTTTTTTCTGTATTATATTGCCTAGGTTCTAGATCACTGATGGCTTCAAATATTTCATTTTTGTATTCATTTGAGATTTATCTGGTCTGTGCTTAACCTCATGGCCTCTTTCAGTCATTCAGCCTCCACTCTAATAGACAGTCTGTGGTTTATACTGACAGAAATGTAGATTTCTGACATCTCTAACATGTTGTGCGTTTCATCGTAGACAATGTTTTCATTCCATTTGTAGATATTGGATTCAAATGTTGTGCACTGTCTGATAAATTGAGTGTGATCTAGTCACAGCCTTTTCTCCCCAGATTTTCCTGTCTTCCAGTATCATAACATACAATTTGCCTGTGAGTCAAACTGTAACATTTTTACACACGAGCGAGACAGATCGAAGCTGTTCACTGGAATGCATGTGACACCGTGGGTAGTGTGACACTTGATAGTTTAGTGTGACTTCTTACCCGTAGAGTGGTGATGGTGGATGGGTCTCGGATCCGTCCGTCCTCATCCTTCAGGTTGTAGCCTTCTGGGCGCTTGTCCCTCTCACTGATCTTCCACAGCTTCACTGTCTTGTCTATGATGAGCACACCACAAAACAACACAGACATACAAAAAATACAGTTAGCTCACGGCTCATTACAGTGAATTTCACATACGAGGGGGGCTGGGGAGCCAATCTGGCAAGTAGCTGGGCAGAAGCCAGCGAGGATGATGAATGGCGACTCCTGCGTAGATTCTGATGTCATTGATATCAATCTACAAGTTGACTTCATTTCTTTGCTGCTGTTTATGCCCCCACCCCTCTCCAGAAAAAAAAAAAGAAGAAGCCATCTGGGTGCTTTCAATTTTGCATCATATAAACACCAGTTACATCTCATCTTCTCGGTCTACTGAAGTGGATGGCAGCCGCAGTCAGGTTGTCGCTTTCTGTCTCCCCCCTTTAATTTCCACTGTGAATATTGGCGTCAGAGCAGCGAGGCCATCACCACAGGACTCTCTACCATCTGCTCCAGCCACTGCGAGCACTTCTGTAGCAGCCATGCATGAAGCCCGCAATCTGCAAGACGTCTCTCAGCTGATGTGTGTGCGTCTGCTATGGCTGTCGTACATGTATGGTGTGTGGTGGCACATGCTTTAATATGTGGTCCTGCTGTGACAGCCATGCATGAAGCCCTTTAATCTGAAACTCTTCTGCTGGTGGCACTTGCTCAGCCAAGCAAAACCATACGTTCTCCCAAAAAGTCAAAAAGACACAGCCAAGTGATGTTCGTGACTCCTCCTTTCACATCAGCCGTATATTTGAGCATTCCGCAAAGCGAGTCATGAATCACTTTGCACAGTAGTTGATACTTTTTCTAACAACATTCGCCCACATGTGAACAGACTCCAGTGATAGATTATCGGTTCTTTTGATCATTTTGCTATTTGTGTTGCTCTTTCGCCACCCTGGGATACTGACCGTTGGTGGAAAGCAGAAAATATGCTGCATTCTGCTGAGGAAGCCATTTGATCTTGTTGATCTTCTCCTCAATCTCCAAACTCTTCAGGTAGTCAAACTCTGGCTCATGGCTCTGGAATGTGCTGTAAACATTGTACTCCCCTCGACGCTGGGGCTGACTCTTACTCTGCGAAGGAAGAAGAAAGAAAGTGAAATGTAGTTAGATGCCGATGTTTTTTGTTGCAAATTTCAAAAGATTATTGTGATTGCAAAACAGGTGTAAATGGTTAAATACTAGTCAATCCTCCTTTTTTAAACATAATATAACCAAGATATAGAAAATAGACTTAATTTGTTATTCAGTATGACTTAAAATGAGTGACTGAGACCATTAACTCAGGAGAAAAGCGATTACAGAGGTCAAGCCAGAAAGCCATTTTTCCCATAGACCTCTGTAGGATCAGAAGTCTTTTTTTGCAACCACAGCTATCACTATCTGGTGGTCTTCAGATAGAATGAAGGTTTAAGGAACATCTGCAGTGGCTTCATTTTTCCAACCTGGAAGCTACACTTTTTTTTTTTTTAAATCGTCTATGGTCCAACCTCAAATAACTCAAGTCATTGAACTAGACCTCTCAATCAGTGCTGTTGGTGCCTTTTACAGCTTTTTAATGGCTAACTATGGTAGTAATAAAATGGTATTAGTAGTAACCAAGCTAGGTAGGGTTAGTTGATAACCTAGCAGTCAAACCTCTCATTCAAATATTGTCACTTGTGGATCCAAAAAACTTAGATGGTGACAGCTAAAAATGCTAAAATCCAGGTGTTACAATGGAACTTGGAACAAATCAAGGAGTGATGTCATGGCCACATCCATCGTTTTTATACAGTCTATGATTTATACTGAATATTCTGTTCTAAGATGATATATTTAAATAGCTTCTCAAACAACCATTTAAAACATTTCTCTGCAATATTATATTTAGAGTAACTGAAAACCCTAGCATCTTAACTGGATTTCAGAATTGGTGGTTTTCAACAATGCTTTTCAGTGTTACTTGTCTTCATAATGATTGTCCAGCAAATGCTTGTGGTTTTAAACATATTTACAGCTGTCCTTTTTAAATATATCCCTTAGCTTTAATGTTTCAAAGCTGTCAAATCTTTTTTAGCAGAAGGACAGCATAAATATCATTCCATTGTTGGCATTTCTTACCTCCTGCTCCCTTTGGAAGACAACCACTCTGCCTCCTTTATCCCCAGTGGCCAACAGCTCCCCTGAGGAGTTAAACTCCACTGTTGAGATAATGTCAGCTGCAACACAGGAAGCAGAGCAGAGAGGGGGAGAAAATGTCAGTGGGAACAAACCTGTCAAGTATCTGACAGACAAAAAGAAACACTTTTCAATGGGATCTTCTAGAAAACACATCAGCAGAAGGGAGGGGAATCTCATGACAGCCCCACAGAGGACTCTTCGGCACAGACAGCCCAGTTTGGTGGAAATGTAGGTTAGGATAAACCACTGGATGAGTCACTGCATGATAATTGAGCCTCTTGTCTGATTGAACTGAGCCAATCTGTGTCATTTAATTGCACTCCTGCTTATTTAAGGACTCTGCTGCCACACTCTCACCCTCTCCTACTGGCTGGGAACCTCTGCCGCTCAGTAACTCTCATGTTCCAACAGAAACACACATCCATAAACCTTTAATTTGTTTTATAAATATAAAGTATATACCCGCTTCTACCTTGTCCCTCTTGAAGATTTCTAAGTCTCTCTGCATAGCTACAGGTTCACCAAAAAAGTAAACACCTACCCTTAAGGTAGCTTTCCTCTCATCCTCAAAGACATACATTTGCCTGGATTAAGAAGAGGCTAATGGTGACTCTAATTATTATACAGCCCAGGGAGAAATTGGCATACCATAAAGTCTGTTTCATGCACGCACACACACACACACACACACACACACACACACACACACACACACACACACACACACACACACACACACCACAGTAGAGGCGAGGCTAGCTCTCTGCTAAACAGTGACAATAATATTAGGCAGAGAGAGAGAGAGAAAGAGAGAGCTTGTTGTTTTGTACCCCCCCACGCCCTCTGTGGACCTGCTGCTGGTGGAGCTCTGAACAGGAGAGGGGAATGTTGCTATGGAGACCGTTTCCATCTCTAGCGGCAGTCGGAGAGAGAGAGTGTGTGTGTCAATAGCTCTCTGAGTTAGTTGCTGATGCTAGCTGTAATTCAGCAGACAGAGAGAGAGTGCTGCAATAGAATGAAAACCTGCTACTGCATTTGGGGGAACGAGTTCAGTTCAATGCAGCACACAACTTCAGACAATAGAGTCCCTGTAGATGGACTCATCTCTTCACAAAAAGCTGCTGTGCATGGTGGAAATGACTATGCATCCTATCTGTATATATACTGTATGTGTGTGTCTGTCCTCCTCTAGTTTCAGTTAAATGTTAGAGAAAGTCACATTCACAGATGAGGCCAGAGGGATTCTTACAACCATGTGTTGATAATGACATGATGTGGGAGGGCAAAACTAATTATATTTGAATGAAGAAATTAATAACCTTTCAGAAAGAAGACAAAGTCTGACCTAATTGTACCCTGGGAGAACCCTTCAATGTGCCATACTGGTGTCACATGCACTGTAGCAAGTGCAAACACATGCTAAACACTTTATGTAAAATGTCTTTCTAAACCTCATTCATGCACTACATTTGTAGTGCATGAATGCAGTGTGTGTGTGTGTGTGTGTCTCTCTCTCTCTCTCCCTCAGACACACACTGCTGTCTTCCAATACCACTCTCTCCCTCTCTCTCACACACACACACACACACATACACTGCTGTCTTCCAGTACCACCAGGCCAAAGTCACTCATGTGAATCGAATGGAATCGGCTTAGCAGTCAGCATTCTTTAATCAAAGCTGGTTTCTCTCTTTTTTGCCCTTCTCCTGTTTTTCTGCCCCCCTCCCCCTCCCTCCATACTTCCTCTGTTCCCTTCCCTCATCATCATCATCCACACATTAAGTCACTGAGGAGAAACAGTAATTGATGTATGCTATTTAACAAGTTTACACACGAATACATCCTTCAATCATCTCTCTGAATGATCAACCAGGCAGAGCCAGTGAAGCTGAAACTCGCTAACGTGATGGAATGCTCCCCTAAATGAGTTTTTCTTCATGCAAATGATTTCAAACTAGACAGTGCAATCTATGCAGCTTCATCCACCGATGTAATTGTGTTTGTGAATGGCAACATTTTCTTCAAATGAAACTTCATTACAAGGAACACATCGATTTGTGGGCGGGGTCTCCTGAATGATTTCCACTAGTGTAAGACGGGATTTTTATTACGTGACCAAGATGGACTGGAATTAGAAGCAGGCCAGACACTGGACTGATCAAATGCTTACTTAGATGCACACACACACACTCTCCCTCTCTTACTCTCTGTCACTCTCTCTCTTTCACACACACACATACAGCTTCATCAGCAGACCATAACCAGATGAAGCCTATAAATCCTGTGGCCAGCCAGGTCTGACAAACACAGGTCAGCGCTTCTTGATGCATCAGAGGGATGCTCGAGATAACGCACATCCATCACCAGTAATAACACACACAAGCCTGTTGGTCTGCTGCTGTGATGTCTACATGTAAGACTGAATTAAAACAGGCATGCACACTTCTTATCTGCTTCTATCCACCAATCTGACCCGCAATAACCCCTTCACCATGCAATATAGAATTGGCAGACACACCAGCTGGATGGAAACATAGATATGCATCGATTCTGGAATGAAAACCCTCTACGAAGAGCCAGAGACACAGGAACACCAGGGAGGGAGGGAGAATATTGAGTTTATTTATAGAGGCCTGTGTGCAGCATTCGCCATACAAAATAGAGAGGGCCACTAAAAGCAATCATAGAGAGAAGAAAAGTCTGGGGAGACTCTAAATAGCTCAATAAAAGCTTGTAAAGCAAGATTCACTGGCACATACACCGGCAAAGACCAAAATAAGAGTGCACTGGCTGACCTCTAGACAACACATAATCCTATCAGGAGGTAAGACAACAACAACAAAACAAACTGAGGTTGATCTGGTGGCATTGCAGAGTTGTGTAAGACACAAAGACCCAAAAAAGGTGTGCCTGAATAGAAAGCAAGTTGCATAAGGGGCGTGCACAAATTCCAGGTAAAGGGAGGGACGTGGGCAAACTTGGTGCTTTGCAAAAGCTTTGTTAGAGTTAGAGGTGGAGAGGAAAGGATTATAGCGCTGGTGCTGAGCTGCCTGCGTCAAAGGATCAAGCCAGTGGATAATTCAAGTCTGTTCTCACACACACTCTTTCACCTGCTAGTCTTGTTCCCTCAATGACAATTAACAAATGTATCTTTAGTACTGTTCTTCCAGGGGAATGAATAAACACATGCTAGTATTACACATTCTGGAAATAGAGACCATGTATCTGCTGAATAAGCAGCTGATAATAACATCACTGCACACCACCAACAATAGAGATCAATCACATTTTTGAATAAACCCTGCTACCTACTGGTCCGGTACCCAGTCATATGATTAAGGCTTTATTTGACTTTATTAGCTTCACACAAAGCAGCAGAGCACAATGCAGGTCTCTTCATCTGAAGAGAATGACTCTTTGTAAGATCTGGAATGAACAAGCTAATTAACCTGGTTTCTCCAGGATCAGCCCCATGAGACTGAGACAGGGTGTGTGTATTTTGTTTTGTTTTTTCTCGCATGTGTGTAAGTGGACTCTTTTGTGCACGTATCTGTGTGTGTGTGTGTGTGTGTGTGCGTGTGTGATTTTCTGTATCCCCACACTCCAGGGAGTTAAGGGTGAAATGGGCAAGACGTGGTACTGCTTCCCTTCTCACACTTCATTAACACATCGCCATGGCACACATCTGACTACAGACACAACACAGGACAAAATGACGCAGAAGGAGAGGGGATAGATAAACCACTGTTCATCTCCTGCAGGCCCTAAGCTGAATACCGAGAAGAGTGATTTCAAATGCTTGTTATTTGGTATTCTTTTAGAAATTGAAAATACAGAGGGGGGATGGTAGGGAAGCGAGGATGCGCAGTATTATAATCCCCACCAAAAACAAAAGCTGACACTCACTCTCGATCGCTCTGTCTGTGCCACTTTGGTTCAATCCCTTTCATCTTCATGTTTTCAAGGCTGAATCAAAGATTAGATGGCTGCTGTACAGACTAAAATCTCATATTTATTAGTGACCTTACCACCAGCACATGTAGGATTCTGAGTGATGCTGCCTCCTCGACAGGACACAGGAATTAGCTATCAAAACTTACAAATGTATCCCATTATAAAATCCAGAAAGGTCAAGCACTGCTTAGCCTTGAGGCTAGCTGCACCCTGAATGACTCACACACAGTACATCTATGCCAGCACTAACTCATCTACTGACCAGGAAGCCATATCACAGTAGAAAAATTTGATATTTTTGTAATCATCCTACAGTAGCAACACCACGGGTATTCTTTAATAAATTCTCATTAAATTTTCATGGTGCTTCAGACTTAATAAGAAGCTAATCAGGGGGATGAAAGCAGCTGCTGAATAAGGAGTGTGACTCGCCCCAACTTCACAGCTTGCCATTAAGCCTCTGCTACCCCCCACACCATCTCCATACGTGCACGTACACAGTCTATCTTGCACTATGCCGTGAGGCGGGGCCCTGTGTTTTGAGTGTTTCATAGTAAATAATGGATGGGACCTGAGGGTATGGTGGGCTAAGTCTTTTTATGCCGGGGTCCTAAAGTGTGGCCCCAGGCCGTTTGCCTTGGCACAACCAACCGAGCTCAGCTCTGCTCTCATCAGCAGCAGCAATAAAGGTTGTGAGCTCTCTGTTGCAGGACTGCATCAGTATTCAGTGGGGCTAGAGAGGTCACATCACACGCAAGCTTGTATCAGACAGATGTATAACAGCAAAGCAGAGAACAAGAGGCAGAATGTGAAGAAGAGGGGGGCAGGGGAGCGAAAGAGGAAGGGATTACATGTCCGACCAGTTGTTCTTTAAGTCATTGTTCCGGTGGCTAAATTGTAAAGGACCAGAAATCAATACTAAAGCAGACGTTATGTTAGGTCCTGCCTCACAGCCAAAAAGCTATTTGCATTTTTAAACCCAGTGTGGTGCTATTTCATCCATTATCACAACATCCAAGGTGGAGATTATGAAAATGAACTGAGAGAGATGTTGTAGGAGCACCACAGTCCAGTGACTCAACATGCGTATACACATCCACAGTGAGAAATCATCCATTCTGTCACCATTAGCAAAGTGTCATCTGCAGGCGGTTGCCGAATGCAAATGAGAGTGTAATGCAATTTTCTTCCTTCTAGATAATAATGATGATTCTGGAAACTTCACTGTAAGGTTGAGGGAACTTTGAAATTTCATGCCTGACTATTGATGACGATAGTGTTCACACAGAGTCAGTGTAACCACCCACAGGCCCACTGAGCACTGAGGGGTGGGATTGGTGCAAGACAAAGGTCAGCATGAGTGACATCATTAAAATGTGACATCATTAAAGTGTCCTGCTTTTGTGGGCAAGCACTGCCTGAGGGGAAACCCAACCAACTCACTGCTGCTCATCAAGGACCACTCTGTTTGTGTGTGTATGTGTGTGTGTGTGTGTGTGTGTGTGTGTGTGTGTGTGTGTGTGTGTGTGTGTGTGTGGTCTGCACAGACTGGGTCCGATAAAACACGTGAAATTTGGTGAATTTATGGGGATGGGCAACAGACCCCAACACCGGCCTGTAAGGCTGCAAACTGACTTAATGGCATTTAAGGGTGACAAGGATTTAGAGGTTGAAAGAATGAACACACAGAGAGTAATTCATGATATATGAAGTGTGATGATCGGTTGTAAATTACAGCAATAAACCACAACAAAAGTAGACATCTGAAAAGCACAGATGGGCTTCAGACTAGATGGTCCCTTGCTTTGAGAGGACATTTGACAGTCTGTATAACTCTCATCCACTTTCATTCATTGCTGAATGAATAAGATGGTGGAAGAGTGAGAAAGAAAGGGAAGGAGACACAGGGAGAAGACGATTTCCTCCCGTTTTTCATCTCAGCGCACACATCAAACAAAGATATTCACTGCACCCTCCCGCGTTCTCGCTGTGAACCAGTGACTGAGTTTAGCTGTGACAGGGAGTCATCTAAGTGCTAAGCAAATAATGGCGTTCTCCATTTGAATGAAGAAAAGGAAAGCAAGAGAAAGAGGGAAAACAGCAGAATAGCGTTTAAGAATGACAACCTATGGCTTTTGAGCCTTGACTTTGCCTGTCCTCCAGCCTGCAGTGGCATCTGTAACCTGAACCACAGAAACTGTGGTGGCTCTGACCCACCCTGCAGCCACACATAACCTCCAACAACCTCCATCCTATTCTACAGTAGTCTAGTACACAATTCTGTAGACTGTGTCCATAAATATCTTAGCCCATGTGAAACTCCATTTTATTTGAAATTATATTTCTATTTCCACTTATTTTGTTTCTTACCCAACCGTATGGTAAGTGGGTGGTAAAAATGTGTCTGGTGTGAAAAAACTAAAGGATTTCCCAGATCTGCAGTGACTATTTATACAACTGGCAAGTGCTTCAAACTGAACAATAAAAACCCTCAATGCACTCATCCCAAATACCCACAATATCTAATAATGATGTTTATTAAGCATAGAATTATAAATTTAAATATAGCAGATGCCTACTTATACAGGGGTTGAAAGTTGAGTTTAATCTGTGGTTAAAATCTATATATATAATAATGTGTGGCCCTTGGTATTTAGAAGAAATACACTACAAAAAGGCATTTAGTCTCTATGAATTTGGAGTTTACTGCAATAAAAAAAGCCCTCAGACCTCAATGCTTTTGTAATTTCAATGATATCAGTACAGCAGATAATTCTATAAAATCTGCTTAATGAGATCAACAACCATTTTACCTGTAAATCAGTGTTTTATGTTCATTAGTGATCTAAGGAGCTCGTAGAGGACAGCTGGAGCTAATTGGTGGAACATAAGGGAAGTATTAAACATCGCTTTTAATGGGTTGACACTCAAAAAGGCTCATGTGTGGTCAATGAGAAGGAAACACATGCATGCAACAGAGCAGCATTTATAGGTGCAGGGGGGGAAAGGCTTTTGTTCATTGCATACAGTAAAATGTGTGGCTGTGGATGCATGTGTGCTAGAGAAAGAGAGAGAGCGAGGGAGATCCATATTTCATTGTGTTGCCTCCTTGAATTAGGGCACCTTGCCTTTCTATTTTTTTTTTTTCAACAAGTGAACACAGAATAAAGAAAATACTTTTTTTTTTTAACTACAGCACACATTCTCTTTATATTCAGAAATTGGGAAATAAAGCATCTCTGTGTTGGTGCCTCTATAAGGAACAGTCCAAACAGATTAAAAAGCCTTGATTACCCTGATCATGACGCTTATTATAGAACTACCCGGTGATGGGAAACCACCCCATCCTGTCCAGTTATTACATGTTCACCTACAAGCTGCATCTTCACCACAAATAACCAGAATGTTCCCCGCTTATTCTGTGCCTAAGGTGATTAAAAGGGCTTTAACTTATCCTGCCTTTATGCATTTAATAGATCCCAAACAGCATAATTATATAGCCTAAAATAAGAATATTTATAGCAGCTTATGTGATACACAGGACCAGTTTTTGCTGTGACATTAGCACCCCTCTGGCTACAGCCTCAGGTTATTTATTATCTGTCAAACACCTTCAAATATGTTTCTTTCAACATTGCCGGGTTAAGTACCTTCGGTTGCATAGTTGTGGTCGCGAAGGAAGCTGTTGTTGATTTTCCGGGTGTCACTCTCCTCCTCCATTGATAAATCGGCTGGTTCGAAATCCTGAAAGCGGCAGACCTGCTCCCATCCTGCCCGGTACCGTCAGCAGGCGGGCTGTGGGACCAGCGGGGGGCCTGTCATGGCTCCAGATCTCCGGTGTAATCAACACAGTCACGATCAAATACCTGTGATGACGACGATGTACGGGGCAGATCCTATCCACACCTCAGGGCGCATCCAATTGCCCACCGTCCGCGACGCAGTGACGGTGTCGATTCCAAAAGTGGGTTTAATAGCCTAATTATTGCAGCGCATTATTGGTGCATCTGCTCCAGAGAAGTCATCGAAACGTGGATCTCCAAAAATGTTAAAACGTTCCCACCAAGACCCCGCAGCCTAGTGCTGAGCCGATTTAAATAAATGTCTTCTTGAAGGTTGAACCTGAAGTAGCAGCAACAGCAGCACAAGCGCACTCCGTAAATCTCTTTTGGAGGATTGGAGTTTAGGCAGGCTAGATTTTCCCCTCCCAGCGCCAGCGGGGCGGGTGGGATTATGCGTCAACAAGCTTGCTCCGATCACCTCAGCATTTCCATGTCATACTCTACAAGGATGCATCTTCACCTTCCTGCAGGGTCTCCTCGCTTCTTCTTATTCATTCATTGATCGGAGCGGACCGGCGCCTGCGATCCCCGCAGCTCAGCTGACTCACTGTGCCGGATAGCGCAGAGCTTTAGTGTAGCTGCCCACTCTGCTGCTGCTGCGCTTCAGCAGGGGCCCCTCCCTGCTGCTTGGCGGCAGGCTCTTTAAAAACCTACAAGCAGCAAATATGACGCTCAGTCGAACCACCAGGACTAGTAAAGACTTCAAAATCTGTTCCCAGATGACCACCGAGGTTTGCACATCTAAAGCCGCCTCTGGCCTTATGGGCTGGTGGCCGGTTGCTCTTAAACGTTACAGATCCTGCATCACCATTCCTCCATCCTGCTTCAGAGTCGTCTATGCACTGCAGCAGATTGAGTTGCTTTCTTCTCTCATTTAGACCCCACCAGCAGCTACTTGTGCTAGAAAACAGAGGTTTTGTGGGATGAATCTTAAGAAACATGACATGGCACATTTCTGTACAGACACTTGACAGAGGCTTCAGAAATTAGGGCAGAAGGTCACAAAGCAGAGAGAATGAAAGGTAAAATGAAACTGGAGACTAAAGAGGACCAGAAAGAATAAGAAAATGAAAAAAACCTAGATGCTGATTAATTAGATTAGTAAGGCCTCCGTCTGCGCCTCTTTCTGGAAAGATCTCATTTCACTGCTGAGTTTAATAACGGCACACATAACAAGGCATCTTCTGGTCAAACCATAATCTTTAATGAGTGTTTGTGTGTGCCTGCAGCATCAGTGTGCAATGCATCTCAGCTCTATCTACTCACTTTACCCTAAATCTCTTTGGTACCACAAAGGGACTGGGTATCTCCCCTGCATGAACCTCGGCACACATAGCAGCAGCAGCAATAAAGAGATTGTGGAGCCCCCTCTCGTAAATGCATTAGCTCTCTAATCCACAGGACCATTTGCACATCCAATCCTCTTCTCCTCTACTAATGGGGATCTGGCTGCGAGGGAGGC
Organism: Archocentrus centrarchus; assembly: GCF_007364275.1. Classification (NCBI taxonomy): domain Eukaryota; kingdom Metazoa; phylum Chordata; class Actinopteri; order Cichliformes; family Cichlidae; genus Archocentrus; species Archocentrus centrarchus. The sequence goes on along the minus strand of NC_044355.1, from coordinate 22,242,622 downwards.
AGGCTCCACATAGCAAAAAACAGGGGCCTACTACACATGCTGTTTTACACCCCATCAACCTCCAAACTCCATCTCCATCAGAATACATTACAGGGCATTATCCATGCAGGGGGATAATGAAGGCTGCTGGAGCATCAGCAAGGACTTGTGGTTCACGTTTCCATATTTACAGTCCTCTGCTCTTTTAATGAAATCTGCAGAGAAATGCTGCCATCCTTGACCCTCTTAGATTTAACTCAATGGTCAATAGCATTTCCCACCTCTATCAATATTTAAACAGGATATACAGGGACAAAAGAAACACAAAGCCTTCCTCTTCAACAAAGACTTTGGCTAAGTTACAGCTGAGCAGGCTGAATAAACTGAAATGGAATCGGCAAGACAAAGGGTATTATAGAATGAAGCCTCATGGATGAGAGGTTCAGTTTTGTCAGATTTCGTTGGGAGTTGAGGGGGAAAATTATGAGGGAGAGAAACAGTTGAAGCACAGATATTTGACTGTATAATGAAGGAATAAGTGGTGGCTGCTGCTTGGAGCCAGAGCCTGGGATCAATGTTAGAATATCCAATATCACCTCTCTCCCTGCCTCTCTCCCATTCCCTGTGCATATATGCCCATTCCTGCATTCCATTCTCCATCCCCTCGTCCCACTTCTTAAGACTTCATGATGTGACTGAGAAAGTGATTACAGGTTGATACACTCATATTCTCAAAGCCTTCACTCAAAAAGCCTCAAGTTTGAGCACCCCATGGCTCATTTAATGCTGCCCTCCTCCTTTGAACACCAAGCTACTTGTTCTCCTCTGCTACCTCAGCTCTCTCGCTCATTACACCCCATCTCCCACTCCACTGGGTAAGACACCAGTGACTGAGTGTCTACAGCCCAGCTGCTGCGTGTCAGACTTGTAGGAAATGCTCGAGGGGCCGCCAGAATTGGAGAGCGTGTCCTCAATTCTCCTCGATCGTATGGACAAAGTGGGTTAAATTAGACTCCAGCAGCACCAAACATAGGGACACAATCACATGGCAATGATATTTTAGTCATGGCCAATTGCTTTCCTTGATGTGTGGTAATTGCTTGACCCAGGGATTCCAGTGTACGGCCACAGGCGGGAACAACGCAGTCTGCATACCAAACAACACATGCATACGCTTTTACATATAGACACTTGACAACACACCAGCTGTGCAGCACACTTACCTATACTTCTACACCTTCAATACAATTACCTCATATATCAGAACTGCAGTCAATAGTATATTGATCACTGGATACTGTTGAGTTTATACAGGCAAAGATATTGACTATTGTCATCAGGCAATCCAATAAATAGAAGGCTGTGTTAAATAAAAACCAAAGCTATATATGGCACACGAGGATAATCATATTTTGAGCTAAATAAGAATGCAATCATTTATTTTATACCTGTTATCAGTTGTCAGTTACTTGAATGTAAATTGTTCATGTCAAGACTTAGTTAGACACAGTGGTACTTTGGTGCAAAATGCTAACACAGTCACAATAATAAAAGAACAAGATAGAATAGAATATCTATCACAGAACGAGTGTACAATGAAATTTGGAGCCTCTCTCTGAGGAGTGCATACAATTAAGACACACACACACACACACACACACATATATACAGTGTGCAGTCGTGGGTGTACAGGGAGTAGAGAAGTGGGCTTAGCACGCAGCCCTGAGGGGCACCTGGAAAGTGTCAGAGTGGGGGAAGTGAAGTCCCCAGTCTAGACAGTGGTCAGGTTGTTAAGAAGTTCTTGATCCACCTGCATGTATGCTCACAAATACATAGATTTAGCAGGTGGTCACCAGTCTGCTTCGGGATGATAATATTGAATGCAGAGCTGAAATCTACACATTCTTACACATATTCCCTGGTGTACAAAGTGAGTCAGTGCAGCATGGAGGGTGGTGTTTATGGTATCCTCTGCTGACCTGTTGGTCCCGTGTGCAAATTGGTTTTGGTCTAGGGTGGTCATTTTTTTTTTAGGGTTTTCAGAAAAGACAAAAAAACTCAACAAACAACAGAAATCTACATGATTTAGGCAAAAATAAAACTTTCATTAAAAAAATGACTTAGGCCATTATTTTAACAAGGTGACGAATTTAGTATTTTATTTTAATGTCCTGCCATGCTCTCATTTTTGAACTCGCAGCCTACATGAAAAAGTGCAAAAAAGGGTGACTGGAATATTTTACAGGATTTGTGATTCATCTATCAAATTGCTTAAGAATGTGACATTTTGAATTGATGGTGCAAGAGGAAGCGGTAACTAAAGTTAATACAATTAATCCAGAGGGGAAAAAACAACATTTGTGCCACATTCCTTGGAACATCACTGAGTAGTTGTTGAGGCATTTCAACAGAGAACCCCGTGCCTTCACACAGGGAAATGTCAAGAGACGATCAGTTATACAGACACACTATTTGGAAACATAAAGGATGACACAAAACACTGCCCTGGGCCATCAAGTTGGTTTTCATATATTTCATCACAAGCCAAAACTCTGATGTGCTGGCAGAACAAGACTAAAAGTCAGCTTTTTTTTTTCAGACAAGTGATTCATTCACATATATGCAACATTTTGTGTTCACGTTCATCACAGCTTCATTCAAACCTACCCACAACAAGGAGTGTAAGTCAGAAGAAAGAACAGTCTTACCTGTTAACCCATTTATTTAACTGGATGTACTTCAGACTTGTTCAGCATGACCAGGGCGTTTATTCAGATATGATGCAACGTGTTCACTTGACATTGGATTAATGAAAAACAATGCATATCTGGAAAGGCACTAAGATTGAACTCCTGGGCAATAACATTTCATAGCATTCCATCAAATAGCTGCCATGACATCTCAATAATACAAGTTTCATCCTCTGGTGACCATGAATCTTTATTCTAAGTTTCTTGACACTTGCTCAAACATTTTACTCTGGACCAAGTGACTGACCGACTGAAGCTGCCTAATGCTGCTATCCCTCCTGCTAGCGTGGCTTCAAATCCAATATAGCCATAATTGCTAACTGAGTTACAGCACTACCCACAATGCTTTAATACAGCCAGATATTTCAAATGAATAGCTGCCATACCCTAAACAGCACAGCAATATCTACCAGGCAAATCTAAGCTGCCTCAAGTCATACAGTCATGCAAGGAATTTAAGGAAATTGAAAATTATGGATTATTTCACTCAGGAATGCTGTGGTTTGAGAAACAGGTTAAGATTTAACCCCAAGCAGTATTTGACTCACTTTATTTCAAGATTTATTGCAGCATTATAAAGCAAGTATGGCCACAAAACAATTGTTCCTAAAAAGATGCCATTATTTGACAATGCTTTAACTGAATACAAGAACGAATTCTATTAATGTTCAGAGGTTTGAAAGTAGTGCAAAAAATCAAAGAAAATACATTAAAAACACTTAAAAGGCCACTTTCTTCCTCTTTAATGTGGAAAGTAACGCTGTTATTTGAAATATATACAGTAAAGTCTACAGTACTTAGTGGTTGAGTTGATTTGATATGACATCGCTCAGTGGGACAAGCTGTATCAGAGCACACCAGCTGAGCTACAAAGTTGTCATGGTCATAATATTAATGCATGTTCACTGGTTTTAGATCTTTTCTGTGTTACCAAACAAATCAGGATGATAATCGTTCAGTGGCATTAAATTCTCGCTCCAAACGTTCATTGCCTGCCATTAGCCATGCAACCCACCCTGGCATTAAGAGCAGCTAAACACATGGGAGTAATAGGATTGCCCTAGCAGTCCATCTGTCAGGGGACTGAGTAGCAGCAAACCCCAAGGAACAAGTACCTGGCCTGGATACGCCTTCTTATTCTGCCCTTTCTTTGCAGTCTTCTCCGGAGATATTCATTCAGTTTTTAAAGGTAACCTCTGTGAAAGTAAACCACCGCCATTCAAGCAGATAAATGCCAGAAGGAGAAGGTAAAAAGCTGGAAAATGCACTCTCTAGTGGGAGTTTATAACCTCCTGGCTTTAAGTAATATAAAATGCTACTACTCTTCTGTTAATAGACTACAGATGGAGATACATGTAGCCAGTGAATGAATGGAGTCAGGGTGGGGGAGGGATACGGAGGGGAACACTGGGCCTGGAAGAAGGAAGGGAAGAAAGATAAAAAGATGGATGTATAGTTTTGGTTGAGGGCATTAAATCAAGCCTAGAGGCTGTCCCTAAATCAGTAGGCTTTACTCTTGGTGTCATTCCAATTACATCAGGATGAGACTAATGCTCCATTGCTCCGAGACTTCAGACCAGCAGGATTGGATTTTCTGTTTCCCCCTGACTCTCTATTCACCCCCCCCTCCCCCACCCCCACCCCCTTTCTCGCTCTCTCTCGCTCTCTCTCTCTCTCTCTCTGCCTCCCTTGATAATAAATTAATTGAAAAGAATGCATGTACAATGATTAGCGCAGGACGTAGCATTTTGGTTGAAAATTAATCAAGTGAAATGATTGTGTTTGCATGTACACACGTCAAGAGTAGAGGCGTGGATGCATGACCCACATTGGCGTCTATATAAGGAGGCACCCTAATCACAAAACACACACACATACACACTTATAATTGCCTTTGTTGCATTAAAATGTTACAATCAATAAAGCAACACACAAATTGGCCTACAGGTGAAGAATCCTACACACACACTGCACATTTTGATTTGTTTTCTGACTACACAGTCTAGTCTTGCTGAGAGGAAATGGTGCCACTTAACAGAAAATCATTGCATTGCACTGCTACGGTTGCTAGGAAACTGCAATTGAACTGGCATTGCAATGCAACACAACAGCTGTCCACATAATTGGACAATTAAGATCTTAAAATGTCATTATTTTGGTCATATTCATCTCTATAAAGGCTCAAGCACGTCCCAACACATTTTCTACCAGTTGGGTTAATGGGAAGAACACAGAGGGTTCATGTTCGGAGGAAAGCTGGCTTTCATTAGTGAAAATGATCAGTGCTGTATCGAAGAAAACAGCAAAAAAGCAAAGTCTGTTTGCTCGACTCTGAGAGCTTGGACGAACACTGTGTGTTGTTAAGTATGCTATATTTATCCTACAGGACTCTCCTCTCTGTGGACAGATGAAAGACTGGCCAGTAGAAAGTAGGTTAAGCAGGTTAGTGAGTGTCTTCAAAGCCACCTCCCCATACATGACTAGGGATCAATGTGCAGCTTATGTTCAGGACCGTGGACAGCTCTTTATAGTGCTGAAGCTAAAAGAAAGTGATTCAGGAAAAAAGAAAAACAAAATTTAAGGGGAGACTCAAACATTACTCAAAAAAATTATCTCAGATGTTGTATAGGTCAGCTTTCATATGAATCAGTCAGAGACAAAAGTCGCTGTGCCTAGTGGAGCTAGATCTGGAGCTGCTTCAAGTATTAATTGACTATTCAGTATAATAAAAAACGCATAGCACACATTCTGACAGCCTAATGTGATGTCTTTAAATATTTTCTTTTATCAAACCAACAAGTAAAACCTTAAATCTATTCTACTGATGATGAGAAAACAAATAAACTCCTTTCTGTATGGAACAGCCAATGAATTCCCTTTCCAGCCATCAAAAAAATATAGGTTGTTGTTATGCTGTAGTACTGTACTGGAGCATTGTTATGTGCCAGCTATACAGCATGTAGGTGATCGCCCTTGTTGCACTGCCTGTGTCTATTCAACAAGAGTTCCTATTACTAATAAAAATAGCAGCAATGTGCAAAAAGCCTGACCCCGCATATGAACACGTTTCTTCCCCTTTTTTCGCTACAGCGTGCCAGAGAGGGTTCCCTGCAGCCATTCAGTCATGTTTCAACCAGCCCCATGTGACAACAGAACATGTTCTCTGTGTACCTCGGTTCAAGAGTCCCCCACCCACACCCACACACACTCAAGCTGACACACACAAGCAAACAGCTTTATTACAATAGTCCACGCACGTACTCCGTCAACCACAAAGACAAACACATGCAAGCATGTCACACTTAGAGGCTGTAATCTCCAGGAAAATCCCATTTGGCAGAGCAGCTGCCAGTGTGGATCACAGATAGACTGTAGTTGTGGTGCCCACAGGGTAGCAAGCTGTCCATCCACACTTTTCTATCAACTACAGTCGCCACCCACCCCCCCCAAATCCACACGGACACCTAAAGACGAGCTTAAGGTGGGATCAGGCTCTACCACTGTGGTGGTAAATTCTTGCCATTTGCCACTTTGATAGAAAGATGTCAATAAGCCCAAGCAGCCTGTTTCTCATTTGAACAGGACTTAATTTTTATTGCTCAATTTATTGATTCGTTATGAGGGGATCTATGTTGCAAAGAAGCTGCAGGGATTTGCCATTTTTGATGTAGCATGGTGTGAGGAGACTTGCTGGCAAAAGTGGTCTGTCCATCTGTCTGCTTATCGTGCTGGCTGGCTGTCAAAAGCACTTTCTCTGTTGATGTGAAATGAGACTTGGGTAATGAAATTAAATATTTAAACCATTCAAAATCTTTGATATACATTATAGATGTCATTTAAAATAAAAATGTATCTAGCTATCTATCCATCCATCTATCTGACACATACACAAATTTACACAGAAATAAAATTAAACATACAATGGTAGCATGTCATGAGCACAAGGCTCCAGCTTTAAAGGAAACAATCTTACAGCACCACCACCTGGTAAAAAATAAATATTACATGCTCAGTCCTAGGAAACAATTTAAGATTCATTTAGCTCATTTTATAATTCTAGTCATGATGGCAACAGCTATCTGTCAGCTTGTAAAGTTTACAGTACCAGTTATGTACATGTGTAGTTTGGGTTTGTGTGTGGTCAGTCATAGTTTTCATTTACAGGATGAACTTTTAGAGGAAGTATTTTTTAAGGCATCATTGTACCTACATTATTAAAGATACATGTGGCTGGGTCTCATCTTTGTTAAAACCAGATTAGAATTTAAGGATTTGGCATTTAATATTACGTAGGGATGCACCCACTTATCTGCTGAATGTTGGTATTGGCCCATATGCGCCCTATTGTATTTATTATTCATTTAACCGAGCCATGTGATGTTAAGCTTAGAGAAAGCCATTCATTGTAAGTGATCTATTGATTGGTCAACAGCTGTGGCATATTGACAGCCCATGTGTCACAGCTACAGAAAGGTGGAGCTGAAACAGAGTTTGAATTTGTAGCAAAGGCGTTCCCATGTTGTATATTTGTTTCCCCAGGTATAGTGGTGTTTGTTTAGAGGGATGCACCAATTTTCCAGGCAAATATTGGTATTAGTTTATATTCACTTATTGACTGCCATCAGAATATTGGCTGTCTTTATATGAGAATCCAGTTTTATAAATTTCTCTAATCACAGTTTGTGTTCATTCAAAGATCCCTGGTGCAAGAAGGAGAACAAATAACAAAATCAAAGCAAAAAACACATCTGTTATTGACGCTGTCACCAGCTATCAGGCAAATTCTTGTTTTAAAATGGTGAGAATTTTATGGTGCGTCCCTAGTTTTGAGTACACTTCGTGGAATAAATTAGTGCAAAGATAACACAAAGCAGAGCACAATCAATCCTAGAATTCTGAGAAAGATCCAAATATTGACATGCAAGAGATAAAAACTTATAAACATATAATGTATTCATCTACATTTTGGCAGTGACCAATTAACAGTATAATATAAATGATCAAACAAACAGCTGTTCTTTTATCGTTCTACTGCGAATGTGCCAATTTAATTACACACACAAACAAAATATATTAAGCCAGAGTTAAGACAAAAGTGACATTCACCTTTGACCTTTTCGATATAACATGTCATCACTTCATAATTGTAGGAAACATTTGTTTATTTTTTTCAGCACACTGATCCTTGAGTTATTTACTAGAACTTGCTTTGTGAGGTTAGAACCAAAATCTGATCACTTTATCCTTGAATCCCAAGAAAGTTTTTTTTTTTAAGAAAAACAATGATTTCAGCTGCAGCTGTTGCCAGGACAACAGAGTATGCACATGTTAATACTAGTTTTCTGTAATAAACTATAGACTGCATTAAAAAAAAAGATGGCTGTAGCCACTGAGAAATCTTCTTTTGGTTTGTGAGGTTGTGTTATGAAGCCTCAAGATGTAATGAGCAAGTGGTGAGTCAGACTGAGAGACAAAGGGAAACTGCTGCTGGGGCAGCGACTTTTCAATCACAAGGCACACCTGCCATAAAGCATATCTACTCTATGCTTAATAATACTTCAGCGTGGTGATTAAGATCATAAAGCAAGGGAGCTAGGGTTGACAGTTGGTTTTGATTACCGCTTTATTTTTCTATATAATCAGTCTTCTTTTTGTAACCAGTAATTGTCCCCTGCTGGCCAAATGAAATGTAGCAGGTGTTGGAGACTTCTATACACTTTTCTAGAGTCTGGCTTTTATCCAGTGGCTGTGAAGAAAGTCACAGCCACCATCTTTTGCTACCAATTCTACCCTAACAAATTGTGAGTTATCTCCAAGTCACAGGGTACATAGATTTGGGCACAATTTGATGGACTGGCCACAACAAAGACTGGGAATTTACTGATGACTTGAAGACGGAGGAAGGTGATTCTCAGAGAGGTTTCTACTTTCTTCCCCCTGCATTATTTTTCAGTTTCACAAAGGGAGAATCCACAGTACATGTGAGCCTCACATTTTTGGTTTGCTGTATCATACTTGCTCTAGTGTCCCACATTGTCCCACGCAAACATACTTCTTTGTTTTTCAGTTTGTTCAGGATCTGGCCACCCTGCTGCCCCCTGATACTAGTTAAGCAGAGCCCTTAAAATAAGCTATGCTAGGTGTGTGTATAAGAATAGGGTCACAAGTCAATGTAGGAAATGTTTGCATACCAAGCCAATAAATAAACATTGTGTCATCCTGCACAAAGAATTAAAAGAGTAAGATGGAAGTATGAGTTTACACATTTACATGGACATGTCAGGTCTGTGCATGTGTCCCGGGTGAGCGGCATAGATATGCTCTCCCCTCATGTGACATGACAGCATCAATATGGGATCTATATTTCGCTCACTCCTGCCCTCAGAAACAAAGCAGAGCTAATTACTCTAGCAACACAGAGGGCGCAGCCGGCCAGCTGAGGGCCTGGAGGAGAGCTTTGAGCTGAACAAGCTGCAAGAGGTCGAGATGTGATAGCAGCCCTATGATTTGAGAGCTCACCACAGATGTTAGGGGTCATCCACTTTGGTGCACATATATGCAGATAAACACACTCAAATGGATTTCTGAGGGGAGTGGTGCTAAGAGGACCTCCATCTCCTCAGGCACACGAGCCGTGAAGCCGCCAAGAGAATGCGGAGTGAGACAGGGATTCGGCCTGGGAGTTTTCCTTTACAGACACGCTTCAGTAATCACACAGAGAGCAAGCAGACAGATAGGGTGTTTCCTCCACGCAAAGGTTCATCCTGGCAAATCTAGCTTCTGGAACCTGACCCTACTGCTTACACTGAATACCAGAATGCTCAGAAAATCACAAGTTATGTGTTCCAGCTGCTGTTTTTCCATTTAGCGCTATTCCTATCTGAATGTAAAATAGCAGCAGTCAGATAGATTGAAACATGTCACACACATCTGCAGGGAACACACACTGATCTCACAGCTAATAGCTTAAGTTTGAGGTAAACAGTAAACAGCCACTGTGCCAGGACAGCTTGGTCTAGCTGCACACTGTCAATACTAATGACATCAGGACACAAAGTATCTCTATGGAAACCTGGAGGCCCTGGGTCTATCCCACACTCCTGTGTACTACCGGAAGGCTGCAGAAAAAAGCCCAACTCACACAGAGAATGAAAGTGAAGGTAAGGAAAATCAAAAACAGAGAGGGCAGAAGGATGGAAGGTAGTGAATGAGATTCAGTAAAATGAAGAAGGGGGGAAAACAGGGGTGAGCCAAATGTCTGAAAGAAGGAAAGAGAAAGAGAGGGAACGGGTGAGTTGTGGTTTGGAGCCAGAGGCGACTGCTTGGTATGAAAACAGGCAGAGCAGTGTGCGACAGCCAAGCCTGAGATTTAACTCTGCCGGAAAAGAGCTCCTTCCCCCCACCAAAAAAAAATCTGCACTCTCATCTTCTACCCCTCCTCCTGCACACATCACCCTATCTATCACCACACACTCCATTCTACAGCCTGGCCGCCTCTCTTTTACTCAGCAACACTTTCAAACAGAGCAGATGGGCTCAGTGAAGTGTACCCCACTGTCTGCTGCCATCTACATCACTGTAATGCTACTGCCCTCCTGAGCTACTTCATTTCCAAGTATAGTTTTGCCAAAGTGGCTGCTACAAAACCAGTTTGGCACAATGTCACTTTGAGCAGGCCCGGTATGAGGCAATGTGGTCATTAAGGGGAGAAAAAAAAATGTAATACCTCTCAGGTTAAATCAGCCAGGGCATGTTGGGTCTTGGCCTTCAAAAATATTTACTATCAAGCGTAAAATTGGCTGCTGGAGGGAAACCTAATTTAGCCTCAGTATTATACTTTGTCACACACCAGGCTTCCGAAGACATTTTATGCTAGGTGGGTCACAGAGCCATTTGGTCAGAACAATGTGAACTAATCACTGGAAGCCACGGTTAAGAACAAAATGAACAAAGCTCATTGTAACAGAGTGGGTACAAACCTCTTTCCACTACAGTTAAAGTCAGACTACAGCTTCTAGGAGGCAATTTAGAGATTAATAACTGCCTGTTTGTCTTTAATCCTCTGTAAGTATCAAAATTTAGGATTCTGTGCATGAACAAATTAAAATATTTGTGTGTTTTAGATATAAGAACTACAATGCTTGAGCTTGAATAGCTTCCTTACAAACAATTATGTAAAGGTTAGATTACACTGAGATTTAATAATTAATGTAATGGAGAAATTGCAATGTCTGATTTCATTTGGGTTGGGCTTTTTTTTTTTTCCCTTCTTTTGGACTCCTTGTCTTCTGACTGAAATCAGTTTTTCTTGCAGCTCAGCAGGCTCAAGAGATGGCGCCTAAGCAAATGAGATAACAAGTGCTGAACTGACAGACTGTCGTCCAGTCACGTCTGCATAATCCCAGAGTATGGTACTGGTGTCATGGTGGGATTTAATATGTGGTTAAATTCTAGTGAGACAAAGCTGGCCAACAGGGCACTTGGCTAAGAGTTGTTTCAAAAAAGCAGGTAAAATATTCAAATCTTATAAAAAGAATAAGACATGGGGCACAGGTTGTCATGCTATGTGGAGTTGTCAGCTACAACTCTTTTGTCAGGCTATTATTACACTAGAGATACATACAAGAGGGAAAGGACTAAATAAGGTCATCAGAACAAGGTATTTGTAATGCCTAAAAATGATCTGACAATAACAAGGCTGCTAACTTTACTAATAGTATGTCTAAGAAGTTTGTACTTCAGTTTTTGAGAGTGAATTTATTTTATTTGTATATTACTTAGCACTGATTAGCAGTATATGGGTATATGGAATGGATCCACAAATCTATTAAGTTGTGATTGCCATAGCATTATATTTCACAGATGGTGCTTTGAGCTCAAGTCTGTCACCATGCTGCGTACTGCATTTTACTGAAACCATGCTCGTGTTTATGTTGAGCAGGTAAACTGTTTACTGTGTTCACCGAATGAGCTTAATGTGTACCATTTGCATGTGTTTGGCAAACTAACAAAGTAGCGGACAGTGAAATGTATTTACAGTGGCTTGCAAAAGTATTCATACCCCTTGAACTTTTCCATATTTTGTCACATTACAACCACAAACATAAATATATTTCACTGGAATTTAATGTGAAAGACCAACACAAAGTGGTATACAATTGTGAAGTGGAACGAAAATTATACATGATTCAAAACATTTTTTACAAATAAAAAACTGAAAAGTGCGGTGTGCAAAAGTATTCAGCCCCCTTTTCTCTGAGTGCAACCAATTGCATTCAGAAGTTGCCTGATGACTGCTAATAACTAAAAAGAGTCCACCTGTGTGTGATCTAATCTCAGTACAAATACAGCTGCTCTGTGACGGCCTCAGAGGTTGGTTAAGAGAATATTGCGGAATAAACAGCATCATGAAATCCAAAGAACACAGCAGACAGGTCAGGAATAAGGTTGTGGAGAAGTTTAAAGTAGGCTTTAAAAAGATTTCCCAAGCTTTGAACATCTCACGGAGCACTGTTCAATCTATTCAATCTATGTACAACTGTACAACTATTAGTCATGCAGTGCACAAATGTGGTTTTTATTGAAGAGTGGCAAGAAGAAAGCCATTGTTAAAAGAAAACCATTAAAAGTCCTGTTTGCAGTTTGCCAGAAGCCATGTTGGGGACACAGCAAACATGTGGAACAAGGTGCTTTGGTCAGATGAGACCAAAATTGAACTTTTTGGCCAAAATGCAAAACGCTATGTGTGGCGGAGAATTAACACTGCCCATCACTCTGAACACACCATCCCCACTGTCAAATATGGTAGTGGCAGCATCATGCTCTGGGGCTGCTTCTCTTCAGCAGGGACAGGGAAGTTGGTCAGAGTTGATGGGAAGATGGATGGAGCCAAATACAGGGCAATCTTGGAAGAAAACCTGTTGGAGTCTGCAAAAGACTTGAGACTGGGGTGGAGGTTCACCTTCCAGCAGGACAACAACCCTAAACATAAAGCCAGGGCTACAATGGAATAGTTTAAAACCAAACATATTCATGTGTTAGAACGGCCCAGTCAAAGTCCAGACCTAAACCCAAACAAGAATTTGTGGCAAGATCTGAAAACTGCTGTTCACAAACGTGCTCCATCTAATCTGACTGAGCTTGAGCTGTTTTGCAAAGAAGAATGGGCAAAAATTTCAGTCACTAGATGTGCAAAGCTGGTGGAGACATACCCTAAAAGACTTGCAGCTGTAATTGCAGCAAAAGGTGGTTCCACAAAGTATTGACTCAGGGGGGCTGAATACTTTTGCACACTGCACTTTTCAGTTTTTTATTTGTAAAAAATGTTTTGAATCATGTATAATTTTTGTTCCACTTCACAATTGTATACCACTTTGTGTTAGTCTTTCACATTAAATTCCAGTGAAATATATTTATGTTTGTGGTTGTAATGTGACAAAATATGGAAAAGTTCGAGGGGTATGAATACTTTTACAAGCCACTGTATTCCTCACTGATGCTAACAAATTAATGTGGCTGGAACAAGCTGAGACCATGAGATAATTTCGTACAAACATGGCTATCTTATCATCAATATATGGCCCACATTCTTCATTCAAGTGAGATATTGGTGGCCACTAAGTTAGCTTTTTGGTAGACACTATTACTGGCTTAAATAGCTATGGATGAGATTCACACAGAGGAACTTAAGCTTTCTTTGCTGCACAACAAGAGCAGCTATAAATAAGGTAAGTGATGCTCCATCGCTCACTATAAATGTGCAGAAGATAGACGGTGTTTATCACAAGTCAGGAAGCAACTTATAGGTGGACAAAAATTACAAAAAGACTGAACTGGTTTGCTGATTTGTGACTAAACATGTGACATCATGTACCAGAGAGTTGGGTGTTCTGTACACTGTGTGTGCCTCTGTGTGCAGGGCTCTGGGTTGTGGGGTAGCACAGTAAGCGAAAAGGGACAGTAGGAAGAGGTTGACTGGTACTTCATGTACTGCTGCTGTCTGCTGCCTCATACAGTAACATCTGGCTACATTATTTATCCAGTGCCATGTCTTCGGTGTATAAGACCATTCAGATAGGACAGTAAAAGCTTTCACTGCGGTATGGCATGAGCAGTGATGAAGCAGTCCTCCCTCTTTCCTTCTCCCTCACACACACACACACACACACATGCAACACTACACTCTGTCTGTGGTTCTGACAGATAGAAAACATAACAGATGACTCATAAACATCCTGCTATCTATAGCAGTCTGCTCCAGACTATGTTTTGGTTTTTGATTCCTGCTTTTTATCGACCCTAATACTCAGGTTGTTTTGTACAAACAGAAGTGTGATGACTCTGCAATGGTGGATGGCTATTTTCAGGGGCGATATTGGAAAAACTATGCTGGGAAACCATATAAAGGGCACCTAAATCAAGATCTAATTGGATCACAGCCATTAGTTCTACGGGTGTGGTTGGGTTTGGGTTTCTACAGGCAGCTGAAAGGAACACCAAGCTGTGTCTGGTCTTTAAACTGATTGTCCACTGTCCTCAGAGCAGGTGACATTGTTATCGCTCCTTCACTGTTTGCCTGCAGGATTTCAGTAGGATTCATGTGTATGTACTCGGCATTATTCTGTTTTATTTTTCACTATTCCAAAAAAAACGGAACTGCAGTGCAATACAACCACAGTTCCCAGGCGGGGATTTTCAACCTGAAAAAGTGCTGTTAAATGAATTCTTTAGCTTTTACCTTCTTTGGTATATGGGCATACAGTCTAGACGAGTGACTCTGAGCCTTACATTAAGATGTATCTGATGTACCCCCACACGTATCCAGTCTGCCTTAATACCTGTTAAACAACACCACCTGCCATGTACCAGATGTAAGGGTTTCAATCAATTTTTAACTGTATATTACTGAAACCTGCAGAAACAGATTTTTAGCCACTTGGGGGCAGCGGAAACAACATGTAACTAAACCCTGAGGAATTATTTACTCTATTTTAGCTATTTTGGCCTTCACTACAGTCAACAGCTAGTTGCTAACTTTGTACTTCATTTGATGCTGCACATGTAGTATGCCCCCCCCCCCCCCCCCCCCCCCCCCAAGATTTTTCACTAAAAACATCTGCTGCTGCAAGAAAGAAACTGCAATGCTGAGAATGGACCAAAAAATAATGTTGTAGGCTGAAAGTGTCTATAAAGCCATAAAAGTTATAGCTCTGTGTGGTTTTATTACTATAATCCCTCTGATATACATCTAGCCATGATCTAGTAATATAAATACATTATTTATAGCTGCTTTAAAACCATTAACTGTAATTAAAGTGGATACTGTTAAAAGTGGATAATGTGATTACTATTCAACTTTTGTCAGTAGGTTAGTTTGCATTTATGCTACCAGATTCTGTTGCACTCCTAATTCTTCCAGGTGTAAGTATTGTGTTATGTGTGCGTGGTGTGTATTTATTTATTTATGATTTATTTTGATTTGTGGGGTTTTAAAACCCGCCAACAATTTCTAGTTTTTTCCACATCAGTTGAAACCCTACATCCAAACTGCATAAAAACACACTGGAGTGCAAGTACCACCGTGCAGCTCAACCAGTGCACAACAAATACAACTTTAAGCAGATGCACTATGCAATCGGTACATCTGCTGTAAGTTAAAAATCTGATTTCTTTTCTGTTTTTCACTGGATTGTTTCAACTATGTGCAGTTGCTTTGTTGTATTATCTCTTGTACCATTTGTTCTTCTAATCAGCTGTATATCCTCTTCTCAGCCGTGGCACAGTCTCGTTAAAGTTTCTTCCAAGCTATTCTTGTAGTCTAAATTCACAAAGCTTTAAAAAGCTGCAGCGCAAACAAGAAAAGTGCGTGTGTCACCTTGGCATGCTGAACACTTGTTATACCTTCCACTCCGGTAAGTCTAATTTTAATCGCATTGTGTGCACGTCATAACGAAAAGCCCCAAAACAGAAGATAAATTTGAGAGCCAGGTATTGAAATCATTTTAATAGCACTATGACAAAATCAAAGTAACACTTACTCTATAAGCTTGTTCACTGCATCCAAGACTATACATATGTCCCACTTACTGCATATTTACGCCACACACTGATTTATCCTTATTATTATTTTTCAAGGTCTAATAATAATACAAGACGTGGGAGCATTGCCATGCCAAGGGTTTAATGAATTGATTTTATTGCACCACTGTGAACATGTTCGCAGTAACCTGCCTCAGTCAACATCTCTTTTACAAAACCACAGAGGCAGATGGGTGGAGAGGGAGACTGAAAAGCAGAAAAAGGCCAGGCCCAGCAGTCCGGCTTGCAAAGGAGCCTCTTCGTCTGGCTCCCGACAGGGGCCCGGTCGATGCTGTTTAACAAAGACATGGGGTTCAGAACACAGAGGCGCACCATTAAGTTACAGGCCAGAGGTTGTGACTTAACATTTATTCTAGTTCTACATGTAACAAAACAGTGATAAGGAAACAGGACAAAGAGACTTGTGCCACTGTGTTTGCTGTAATGATACGCTACCTCCTGTGAGGCAGAGTCTCACTGATACTGTAATTGTGTGCTTCTTTTCTTGTTTTCGTGTAGGTTTGCTGCCGAAACTTAGCAGGAAGTGTTTGCTGTAAAGTGAGATTACAGAAAAATCCTGCTTGAGAAGGACACTGATATGTTACAGTGTTTTTGTCTCACTGTGCAAGAGAACGTCATGTTCCTTTCAGTTCCCAGTGGCTCCTGAGATCCTCAGCTTTTTCCAGATAGCATGTGATCTGCTATTCACTTCCTTAAATCCAAGGGCCCACTTGTTTTTCTTTATTTAATTCAGTATTAAAATAATTGTTGTATATCTCATATTCCTCACCGCGCTCTATCAAGGCTCTTTTTTTTTTTTTTTTTTTTAACTCTTCCCCTCACCCCCAACAGGTCACAGTAGAAATAGTGCACTGAATGACACTAAAGGCAGCTGCATAATTATTTTGGCACTACAAGCAGCACCTTTCATATTACAGAGAGTTACTTGGCTCCATGTTAAAATACACCTTTAGTTAGTACAACTTTAAACTTTACTACAGTACCAGTCTGGCACTGTATATTTAAGTATAACTCAGCTAAAACAACAACAAGCGTGACTAGATTCTGCCTTAAGACAGCTGGGACGGACTTCAGCTCCCCCGTGATCCCAACAAGCTGGGCAGGCAGTTAAGGAAAAGGATGGATGCATGACTACAGCTTTGCTCATTTTTGTTTTTTTGCTAAAACAGAAACAAATCGGTTACTTTGCAATTCTAATTCTTTGCATGTAGGCAAATTTCTTTTTTTATAATTACACTACTAGGTCTATGACAGGAGAGCACCTGCAGGCAAGAAGCCATGAAAGTGTCTTACTCTGGAAGAGATACAGCACATGATGTCAGAGGAATAATCCAATTTAACGGGGGAAAAAACAACCCCCACCAATTTTACACATCAAGTTTAATTTACTTTTTATTAGTGTACTATTCAGTTTTTAAAACCAGCTATATGCTGGCTTCTCTGTTTCTAGATAACCTTTCTAGAATACGTGGAAATAACCCTATTTGATCATTATTTTCTCAGCTTGAATACTATTTGATTAAAGATTTTAAAAGCAAGATAATGGAAGTACGATACTAACTGCAGGAGTAGCCTATCCCTTCAAGGACCGTCTCCTTTTTGACAAGCTGAAGCAGAACAGTCACACTCATAAGTGTGCAAATTATGTGAGTTGGGTATGTAGGGTGTTTGTCCCCAGCGGCATGCAAGGGCAGGATGATTACGACAAGTGTGTTTTGAGCAGTGAACTGGGTGTCTGCCCGGATAACAACAACAGAGCAGGATGTAAGATAAGAGAACGAATGCACACAAGCATACGCGGCGTTCCTCACACACACAAAACTCCAACTCGGTGTCATGCTTTGTCAGAGTGTCGACAGAAGTCCTCCTCCGGCATTGCATCGGGTGTTTTATTTGTTAGAAAAACTCTTACAAATAAAACACCCGATTCAAAATTGCACAGGGCACAAATATACAAATACAAAGGCACACGCATGGCACAAGACATGTATCAACTGTACTCATTAATCACTGAGACCTGTCACAGATCTAATCTTAAAAAGAAAAAAACCCACTACTTTTCAGCTTTTTTCTGACAGGCAAATAATGTACCACAAGGTTCCCCTCACACATTACAGCCAATAGAAGGAGGAAGCTGATGCAGGACTGGATCTGCTGATTTATGGCAGCTTGCGATGTTGTAAGATGTCAGTTGGGGATGCACTTTTTTTTCCCCCTGAATCAAACAGCAGCGAGACACACATACACACTCCTTTCAGAAAACTTGAAGACTTAATCCATCACACCACAACTGACAGATTCGTGTGAAAAAAAGGAGAAAAGTGAACACCAGGGGACAAAAAAGAGATAAAAGCTACAGAGAGACCAATGCAAACTTATACAGGGGCCAAAAAAGAGGCAGACAAAAGCTTGCTGTGTATCCCTCAGAGACTGGACCCAGGTGAATCCAAATGATGCTGGCACACAGCTTTCTACAATGGCCCAGATAAACAAAGAGAACACACATACACACACACACACACACACACACACACACACACACACACACACACACACACACACACACACACACACACACCATGGTCAGCGCAGCGCTTATATAATATATTTTCCACTAACATGGTAACTGCACACTCATCTTCCCTGCGGTGAACTCTGCTCAGCTGGAGCGGACATGAAGGAGGACTACAGTGATGCACCACCCGGCCTCCTCCAGACCAGCACGTTCAACAAAGGGGCAATAAATGGCAACAAGGTCGCAATAGGACACGCAAGCAAAAGCTTCTATACAATGCAAACGCATGCACTGATTCTAGCACAAAACATCTATCTCTTCTTACTTTTTAAAACACACCCAGTTGATAGCGTGCAGAGGCATTTGTCTTTTTTTTTTTTTTTTTTTTTTTTTTAAACACATCATATTTCGAAGGTTATCTGCTGTGTCATCTCACCCTGCTGGCCTGCAGCACATGAGATTCAACATCTCTCACTCTTGCTTTCTCCACACAACTGTTTCATATTTCTTCACACAGAGAGCAGCACGGGATCATGTATCATATTACCGAGGCTGAACAGTGCAGCCACGGGTTTTTTTTTTTTCTTCTTAATCTATCACTTCCTCTATTATACCACTCCCTCATGTCAGGAAGAGGGATTGAGACTCAGAGAGTGAGTAAACAAGGTTGGAGTGAAGACAGTGAAAAACATTTTGTTTGTTGGCCGCACCTTTTAACATCAGGGAGCTCAAAACTAGTTGGTATTTGTGATTTCCTGCAGTAACAATGATGATTTCTATGATGTTTACACCATCTTATCACATTGGACTTTATGGAACAGCACAAGCAGATCAGGTAATGACACAAATGCAGTTTTCTTAGAGTAACTATTACATTTTGCAGGATAAATATAAAGTCACTAAATATAACACTTTTCCCCAAAAATCCATATCTTTACACTTTAAGCATTTTAGGAAAATTAAAAAAGAAAAACACTTTTTTCCATACTGATTTTTTAAAAACTTTTGTTTTTACTGAGATTCACGTTTTGTCCAATGCATTCTCTTGTTGTCTTTCAAAGCCTCCATCCCATATTACATAAATGCACTTTAAACCTTGGACCTTGGACCTTTTAGTCAGACTCAACAGTATTTTGGCCAACATAAGTAAGATGATGTTTACTGACACCAGAGGCTGGTGTGTTGCGTTGACTTTGTGCTGGCTAAATGCTAAAAGACGGCGTGATGAAGATCTAAATGACTTTAAAACAGTTCCAGTCAAAAGTTTGGACACACCCATTCATTCATATGAATGGCTGAGTGTGTCCAACCTTTTGACTGGTACTGTATATGTTCAAAAATGCACTTGCATCCATTGCACAGTTAGGGCTAACAACAAAACAAAATAAACAACCAGAATCAGTACTGGCATTAGCTATGAGGCAAATTGTTACCCACAATTTCACAATCAGGTTCTATTTTACAGTCAACTTCCAATTTAAATACTGTAATTAATATTTGATCATCACACTTTAAATGGCTAATCAAGATTAAATTAGTCAGAAGGATGAAGGGAAGGAAAAAGAAATTTAGAACAGGGAAAGATCAGGGATGTGACATGAATAAGTGCAAGTAAGCCTTAAGAGCTTGCATGTCCTTCTTCTTCTTTGTGAATATATACAGTATATATAGGTCAGCTCTGCATGCTGTGAAAGACCTTGTCAATGCCTACAACATACTGGGATGTACAGTGAATCACACTATCTCCCTTTCTACCAGAGGGCTGAGGGCCGAGCGCGCACAGGAAAGAGGGCAACCATGCAAAACTAAATAATGCAATGCTTCAGTCTCCACATTATGACCTAGTAAGTGGTTGGTTATACAAACATTCAGATCCTCTCGGGCTGTGTCTGACAGCACAATCAGCAGGGTTATGAAGTCATTTCTTGGTCTAATGGCATGTCACTTCACCATTTTAACTCCAGGGACTCCAGGGAATGAAATAACTGGACTGGGTGTATGTAAAAAGGTTCAGGCACCTAGAGGAGATGCCGTGTTCTGAACTAAGTGCATCAAGCCAGTTGCTGTTTAAGGGGCATCAAGGCAAACTGTGAACTGGTGAAATGAATAAGAAAACCATGAGTAAGAAGCAATGAGGGTACTTGTCATGCAACTCCACAAACTGACTTTCTCGCTTGGCACCCTGTAGGCCTGTGTGTTGACACCTTTAAAGGGAGCAAAATGAGTGACACCAGAGTGGCAGTATTTATAACAGCCAGGCACACAGCCTCTATATGCCTTCTGTAGTCTGCATCAGAAATCTTTACTTCTGCCCCATATATTTAAGAAATGCTCCTTCAACTTCATGCACTGTGTCAAATCTGGATTGGTCTGAATAGGCTAGCCCTTCAAGTGGGCAGCCTAACTTCTGCACATGTGTACCATATGTGTAGCAGCCTAAAACATTAATGTCACAAGGCACAAAGTAAGCAACTCACAGCCCCGTGAAAGCTCCCCCTAAGCGTCCCACCCTACCTTCGGTGTGGCAAGTGGAGGACAGGATGGTGCTCGGAGGGCGGAAGAGATACGGGAGATAACGGGAAAAACATTTCATCTTCTTCTCCGGTGCTTGTTGACGGGTGTAGCGCGTTGCGTTGCGGGCTCCACATCCGCACTGCTGCCGCCGACAGCCAGCAAGAGAGGATCCGGGGAGGGGGGGAAACAGGCTCTGTCCGCGGCGCAGGGGGCTATGACAGCATCACTTTTTCGCAGGCAGGCAGGCAGGCAGGCAGTAAGCTCCGGGGAGCAAACAGCGCACGGTGTCAGCGCGCCTCCGCTTCGGCAGGTCTCTCCGTGTATGTGGGCGAGTTGCCTGAGCAGGACAGGGGCTCGCTTATGTCCTCTTAGATGGGAGGTCAATGTATGTGTGGTCTGCTGGTATAAACACCCACCTCCTGTTTATTTCTCAGCGTATTTGGGTTAAAAAAAAAAAAAAAAGAACAATTATTTCTGATAGCGAGGATGTGATGAAGTTTTCCTTGGTGAATTTGGTAGTCTATTAAATTAAATGTGCCTATAGGCAAATATTTTGCCTATAAATGGGTGTTTTGGGGTGTTTGTTTCTTTAACCAATAGAAATATGTGTTATCCAACTACTAGTGTTACTCACACTTATCTTTAGTGCGTTACAGTGGGGCGTGTGATGCACAGAGCCCAGAACTTGATGAATCATAGACAAAACGTGTTTGTAAACCATGTTATCGATTAACTACGTTTGGCGCCATCTTGTGGAAATATTTAATGCAGCGGGCAAAATCACAAGTTATTATAAAAGTCACAAAAACAAATCTAATAAACATAGTTTTGTTGGCTTACTACGATTTATCAGATACATAATTGTGAAGTAGGATTATTTTTCAAAAATAGGAAAGTTGTTCTGCTAACCAAAAAGCTTAAAAATTACCTCATTTTAGTCGAACTCAACTCCTCGCACCACATAAATAAGCGATAAAACGAAGAAACTGCGTCACGCTTGTCAGAGCCCTCCGTGTTTACAGTTGTGTTTATCTGTGTTATCAATTTAAACACTGACTTCTCGCGAGACTTGAGTGTGAACTAATGCCAGCGGAAGTACTTTGTGGGTCTCTTTTCCGCCGGCCATAGAGGAGCAAAAGGCAGGGTAAGAATTCCCCGCAGATGAATTCGTCAAAGTTATCGATATCCATCCTCCTTTAAATGCCTCCGTGTGTCCGTATGCAAGTCTGAACCCCACATATACATCAGTACAATTAAAAGTCAGGGAATATTGGCTCCATGTTGACGATGGATTACTAAATAAATGCTGTCACTATTTGGTCTCCCTGTTAGGTCCTTCGCTATCCGCATGTCTGTTAGCGACAGTGATGCAGCTTTATTCCAAGTGCCAGCCTTTAATATTTGGCTTCCTTTACACTTAATACGCCAAATGAGCTGTTTTTGTTTAGCGTGTAGTTTCTTCAATCAGTATACCGAGTTAATGTTGCTGAAATGCTGTCGCTTCGGTTTGGCGGCTAGCTTATGCTAACGTCTTAAGATAGGTTATAGTCGGTGTTAAAACGTAGCACTACCTAATATCACAAACAGCGGACATATTAAGTTTGTATTCTGGTTGCTCAAAGTTGCTTTAGGTGGCATGAAACTACCACATGCACAACCTACATTCTTAGAGTTTCCTGAAAGCTGTTGATCCTGGCAGGATCCACAATTTCAGTGCGCTGTTTTTCAAGCAAGTGCAGCTTTTGTCGCCTGCTAATGTCAGCTTCTCGCTATTTGTTTACAGCATCATGAAGCTGAATCCATTTGTAACATCCTCCCGTCGCAAGAACCGCAAGAGGCACTTCAATGCCCCCTCACACATCAGGAGGAAGATTATGTCTTCTCCCCTCTCCAAGGAGCTCCGCCAAAAGTACAACGTGAGGTCCATGCCCATCCGCAAAGATGACGAAGTCCAGGTATTGCAGTTTGTATTGCAGGTTTTTTCATATAGCGGATATGCAACATGTTAGCCGGATTTGCCTGACCTGCTTGCACTGTTGTATACAGGTTGTCCGTGGACACTACAAAGGCCAGCAGATTGGCAAAGTAGTCCAGGTCTACAGGAAGAAATATGTCATCTACATCGAGCGTGTGCAGAGAGAGAAGGCCAACGGAACCACAGTCCATGTCGGCATCCACCCCAGCAAGGTGAGATATAATTGAGTAAATTCTTGGTTTGTGTATGTAGGAAATGTGACTTGTTAAGTATTATAGTTGCACATGGGTGGTGAGAGGCGTCATACCTGTTTGACATGGCATCTCTCTGTCAAGACGCACGCCTGAGAGATGTAGTCTTGCCTTCTTGTCTCACACGCTCTTAAGCTGATAAAACATAAATTCCATGTGGAGAACAGCTACAACATAGGTGTTGCTTGGGTGTATATGGCAACTTGGCATAGTTTATTGATTATACTAGAGGACAGTCATCTTGGTCTAGTTTTGAAAGGTATTATTAACTAGCTATCTTCATCTCATCCTGTTTTGTGTTTTTCCTAACTTTGGGCTCAGGGTCCTATTCCAGGAAGCACGTTCAATAAACTCTGAGTTGATATACTCTGAGATCGGCAACTCTTGAGTTTTGCTTCCAGAACAGCTGACTGGAGTAATTTCCATCAACTGTAGAGTATGTTTATCTCTGATTTATACAGATGCATGAGTCGAGAAAGAGAGCCATCATCTTTGGAGCTCTGATACCATGAATTCAAGGTTAACAAACTCAGAGTAGTTGGTTAAACCTCCTTCATGGAATGGGGCCCCGTCACTGCTGTAGTAAACTTCGATATCATTCAACTGCTTGAGTCTCTCATCCTGTTGTCGAACAGACTACATCGTCAATGTGTGAGATGGTAGTGGCCAATGGTGATCTGTGTTCTGATCTGGAGTTAAAAGCTACTATTATGGTTGATATTATCGGTCTGATTCACTGTAGTCAACTCCTAATCGATAGATTTTCATAACTCAATCGCTGCTTTAGTGGTGGAATAGAAACAGGAGAAGCCAAAAAAGAAAACAAAGCAGAATGTCTTGTTTTTTCCTAACTGCTGCACCAGTATCCTTCTGTGCTATTAGGGAATCCCTATGCTCCTACAATTAATATATCATTGAAATGCATGCAGAGACCAACCTGCTCACACACTTCTCTCCAGTGAGGCTCAAATGTGTGCACCAGTTTAAAAGATGAAAGCTATACAATAAGTCCAAATGACGCCAAAGCGCACCATGCACGAGCTGTTGTCATTTTTGCTGTGCATCAGTAATCAGATGACAACAGTGAGCATAAACTGTCAGGGTTTGAGTTGTAGGGCCACTGTAACCTAAAAAGGTGGCAGTTGGCTCAAGTGCTGCTGCACAAAGCTCAGTAAAGAGAGCTACCAGGTTCAGTCAGTTCATCCACTTACAGAGTTTCTTTGGGATAGTCAGAGTTTACTAATAGATACAAGATGATGCTACATCTAAGCCATTCTTCAGGATTCTGTGTTGTGTTGAAGTTGCCTGTTGTGCCAGGATTTGCGTCTAAACATAATTGTTGTAATCCTGCTCCTGCGTACACACCTTAAACTCTGATTATAGGTGGACTGAGAAAAATTCACTGAGTTGGGCACAGTTTGAACGCGCAGTCTTTCATCAGATGCTGATGCATATCATTTTGCACACTAAAGATCAAAATTCAAAATCGATCAAATCACATTTTGTGGAGTTGTAGTTTAATATTGCATTGTAATTGTATTATTGTTGGGGGTTAAGTATTTGCTGATCCAATTCAGTTCTAAATTGCAGCGTAATGTATTAAACTACTTCAAAACTTGCTTCAAAATGTAGCTTTGAAACCAGAAAATGGTCAAATAACTAAAATCTTGATCAAGCTGAACTGTTTTTATTTAATCTCTTTTGTTGGAGCCTAGTTCCTTAAAGACTTATCACACAGCATCCCACGAACAACATTTCTGTTTAAAAATTCCTGCCAGGATAAAGTTGCATTGGAAGTTTTCTTTGTTTGTTTTGCTCTTCCTGTAGTTGCCTGGCTCATCTGCATGACTGCTATTTTTACAGTACAGACTGTTGGGCATTTACTGTTAAGCTTTCCCATTAGCTTTGTACCTATTTTGTGGCATTTTAGATCCAAAGCATTCTTAGTTTAAGAAAAGTGGAGATGTTATTTTCTTTACAGCGTATCTGTGCCTTGCTTTAAACTGCGCAGTTTTTTGGGAAAGGCAAAAACGTAGCAGTAAAGACAGAATTGTGTAATGGTAATAAGGAGGATTTCATTTTTAGAAGAAGAAAGTTGAGGTATTAGGTTTTAGTTTAGAATAATAAATAAATCACTGTCCACAACCCCACGAGTACTTGAATTGTCATTAATTCACATTCATTCATACATTCATTTCCTTGCAGTGGTAAGCTTTCTTTTGCATTTGAAAGAAAAATCACTGATTAAAATAGCAATGAGCCATTTTTCAATTATTAAGCAGTGTATTTTGTGTAATGCTGTGACATTGATTTAAAGAGATTTTCATCTAGTTTCAGTGAGTCGATACACGGTTTGATTACCAAATCTTTTTTGTGTTTCTGCAGGTGGTCATCACCAGGCTAAAGTTGGACAAAGACCGCAAGAAGATCCTGGAGCGCAAGGCCAAGTCTCGCGCTGATGGAAAGGAGAAGGGCAAATACAAGGAGGAGACCATTGAGAAGATGCAGGAGTGAAAATGATCTTTTGCTATCAATAAACTCTGTAAATGGACCTCATTTTGTCCTGTTTTCATTGTATTGTGATTGTTTTTAAAGACTTATTGGAATTAACACTTCATGCGTTGTGTACCCTCATAAAGTCTTGTGCAAGCCTCTAAACGGCACAAATATAAATCACAATGGTAATTCTAATACTATTACAAGGAAAATGTGCTACTGGCCAATTCATAAATTTTTCATGAAGAATAAAGTAGCTTAAAATTGGTGCCTTTAAATCACAATGAATTTGACAAAATGGCACGCAACATTTTTTTTAAAATGTCAATGAGAAATATGAGTTCTTGACATTTTTATTTTAATTTTTTCAAAATTTACAAACAAAAATTATGGCCAAAATTGATCTTTTTGTGGTCCAGAGATATTACAAAAGTTAACTACCCAGTAAAATGTTACTGAATTACACAAGTGGCAAGCTACTGAAAATAATTGTGGGTCACTGCACCCAACTCTGCTCATATGTTTATTGATTTAACTGAAATGTGCAACAAATTAAAAAGGCAGAATTAAAGAAGCCTGGTATTTGCTTGAACTGATAGATGGATAATTTATTGATCCTGCAAGTGAGATTACTGAGTTGCAGCATAAAGAATAAAAACAGCACAATCTACAATAAAAATGTTAATACCACAGGTCCGTACTGAAGGTCTCGTGAGGCAGTGCAAAATTTTATATACAATAGTGGAAAAGATTATTAAATGAATAACATGTACACTATAAATCTGATTTTATAGAGCAGGGTAGGAATGCTTGTGGTGGTCTTTATGGGTTGAATGAGCTGTGCAGTGTGGAGTGGAGCGGATGTGATGGACATCAGTTTATTCAGTGACCTTCCGTCCGTCACTGACTCAAACGCCTCGACTTTCAGAGCAGTTCATCTTTCCAACCTTGTGGATTAGTTTGTTGAGCCGGCTGACATCTGTGGCACTGACGCATACAAACATGAGGAGTGAAAAAAAAAAAAGGGGGATTTTGCAAGAACGTTAACATTCAATTTTAGCAAAATTGGAATTCTAAAAACTATCAGAAAATTTATGTAATGTGGTAACTATCAGAAATATGGCAAATTTTATGCATATGGAGTTTAACCAGTTGGGTTTAAAAAACATAGTTTTCCCCGTCTTGTAATTTTCTCTGAACGCTGCGGAACAAGCAGCCGCTCCACTTCCTCTTTCTCCGGCTCATAGTCATGTGATACCTGTTGCCTTACCCGGATCGTCGTTGTCCGCTGGGCTGCGTAAAGTTAGTCGGAAGTTTGTACCTGTGAGGTCTTTTTTTTCTGTTTTTAATCAAAACTGTCACAATGGTGGAAATTTCATTTACGATCGCGATTTCCGTGATGACCCTGTTTTGGGCTATTGTCGGAGGGGTTGTGCCGTGGTTTATCCCCAAAGGGCCAAACAGAGGGTGAGTTGGTTAGCTTCGCTGTAGCCTTCAGCTGGCTAAAACTAGCCAAAGTTACCGTGAAGTTTTCATGTTACGTTGTATTTTGGCCTTGTTTGTTTATTTATTTACTTTTTATGCAAGCAAGTGAAGTGTGAAAGAGTTAAATGTAATGTTTTTCTAAAAGTGTTGTATACCCTGTTAGCTACTCTTCAGTTTAAACATTAGGGTTAACTGAAGCTAACTGAAGCTCATTTTTACACCATTTATTCTGACTTTGTCCTAAAGTTGCTCATATCCCTGGGAATTAATAGTGCTTTTGTATTTGGGTACATGATACAACCATTAATATACTCTATGTCTGGAAAATATGCCAAAGTCAAGACAACTTCCTTCATTTGACTGTTTGTTAGTCGCATCACGAGATCAAGTTGTGTGGATGAGTGTGTTTTAAGTCCAAGGCTGCAGATACTACATAATAGATGTGCTGTTTTATATATTAAAATGTATATATAATTTTTCCACAGTGTGATAGTGACGATGCTGGTATTAACTGCCGTCTGCTGCTATCTTTTGTAAGTATTCACCATCAATTCCACACATTGCACACACACACACATCCTGTGGCACCTGATTTAACTAAACACAACGAAGAAAGCTCACAGTATAGCAGGCCTGCAATATGAAAAGCTGAAGCGAGCAGTCGGTTGAAAATTGAGGGGAGAGCTTTCCCACAGTTGGGCTTCTTTTTGACAGGTGATGCAATCGGATGATGTCTAATTGGTCTTTTTCCTTTGCTCCAAATTAATTGATGCACGTTGCTAAAAAAAAAAATAAATAAATAAAGCAGGCCATGCATATTGTATTTCAGTGATAAATTATTTACATTCACAGTTTTGAGTGCATTTGGTTTTATGTTACATGCCAGCGGGCAAAAGGGGGCAGTATAGTCTTAGTAGTGTGTGATCTTGATGTCCTTTCTGTTTACTCAGCTGGTTGATAGCGATCCTGGCACAGCTAAACCCACTGTTTGGGCCTAGCCTGTCCACTGACACCATTTGGTACCTGCGCTATCACTGGCCTTAATTTGCTCTCCCAGGACTCCCAACCCTTAAGGTAAACTTAATACCATCACTATGTTGCTTTTTATTGCTTGGCTTGCTTTCCTCTAATGTTGTGTTTATTGATGCTTCTTTCAGCAGCAGAGGACCTGAGAGTGCTGCATACCAGTGGATGTTTGCCATTGCAGAGATCAGTTGTCCCGAATTGCCTTAAAACTCGGGTCCCTGTGTGATTGAGTGGCACTGGTGCCTTGTATACAATGACTCCCAAAGGACTATGAGATCTGTGTGGATGTGCTGTACCGTAAATTTAAACAACATTTTTGTTGCAATTTTGTTTGTTTTATGCACATTATGCTCAATGATATTGAAAACGTGTGTGTGTGAGAGAGAGAGATCGAGAGAGAATGAGTGAGTGGTATGTATTTGTTTTTCTTTGTGTTTGTGATGGATGGGTCATCAGATAATTAATAAATTAATAACTCATTCCTCCACAATTATTGTTGATTTTTTTTTTTTCCACTAATTTATAAATTTATAGCTGTTCCTAAAAGTGTAATTTCATTACTTTCTTAGTAAGCAATTCCACTCTAACACTGTTATTACCTTCTTAATAATCCAATATATCCCTAATGTTAAAATTTCTTTGTACATTAAATGCATTTGAATATTTTCATAGAGCATAGAAAGTACTTAAAAAAATAACCAATGACTGCATAAAATTGTATTTTTATACATATATTTTATTGATTAAAAAAAAATTTATCCAACCATTATTGATAACGTTTTTACGTCATGAAGCACGCCCGTCAGGCCGTGACGACTGTCGGAGCTCAAACCGGCCTCTGGCTTTCCGTAGCTCCACCTGACTACGTTGGCAACATGGCGTCGTCAGATGTCCACGTCCGAATATGTGAACAAGAAATACTCAAATATGACTTGGAAATTAAAGCTCTCATCCAGGTGCGAATATTTATTTGGTAAGACTACTTAGGGCTGCGATAGGACACGTCATTTTTCGAGCTTGTCATATAAAGGACTTGTATTTATTTGCCTGATGGTTTCCGGTGAGCAACCGCCGTAAGTGGAGCAAAGGACCGTTTCAGTTATAACATGAGAGGGACGCTAACAAATATAATGGGGCTTTAAAGAAAAATAGCCGCAGCCTAGTTTGGTCACCTAACAAGATGTTGTAATAATAAAAAAAATAATTAACCGGTGTCGTGCCAAAACGCGATTTCCGGTGTTGCGCTAAAAGTGACTGGCTGTATTTAAATTATTATAAATGTTTGGGGTTTTTTTTGCCTATAATCTGTGAAACAAACATACGTCTCATTATGATATCAAGTCATTTTGAGTCACAAGGTAGAAGCTGCAAACACTTTTTTGCAAAGTGACTTTTATATGTTCTTTATTAAAAACTGACATTGACATTAAAAATATCTCTTTAAAGACAGATCTGTCCAAGAGGGTAGCAGAAATTGCAACAAATAAACATCACAGTTCTATAAAGATATTTGAAGTGGCCAAAAAGGAATGGATTGATTAGAATGTAGGTACAATAATGCAGACTCATGAAGATATTTGCAAAACAGGTCATTTTATATATATAAGCATTTCATAAAT
Source organism: Archocentrus centrarchus (assembly GCF_007364275.1). Taxonomy (NCBI): domain Eukaryota; kingdom Metazoa; phylum Chordata; class Actinopteri; order Cichliformes; family Cichlidae; genus Archocentrus; species Archocentrus centrarchus. Next base: position 22,212,914 of record NC_044355.1, on the reverse strand, counting down.
CCTGTTAACTACAGTCTATTTATCCATATAGGCAAAGACATTACACATAAAAAAACAACAAAAAAACATCAGTCATAAAGATACTTGCAAAAACAGGTAATTTCTTTATTTTATATATAACCACATTTGTAAATCATGTTGACTGCAGTCTATACAGCATAAACAAGAATATTAGGCATTTAAAAATTACTTCCTGGCAGGACAGCTTGGTTCTCACAGCAGCTGTTGTACCACTGTTTAAAATTATTTTAAACACAGTGGTACAAATGACCTTAACCTCTGTACCTAAATAAAAATGAATCTTCATTAATGTCTTTGGAAACACCTGCGTTTACCTACTATTTCATGTCAAAGTGCTCCTGTGACAAAGGTGCATTTATTTTTAACTGATATATGCTGCAATGGTTTTGCAAATAGTCAGTGGGCAGAAAACTTATCAAGAAAAGTATTATTTTCCAAACATGTAGCAGATCAAGTGTCTCACTTGTTCCATATGAGGAGATGAGGAGGAGGTCTGATTCCAATTGCAGTTCGGCTTAAAGCTGCACTGATATTCAGAACAGTGATCATGCCAACGTCATCAATTCCAGCAGCTTAATAATGACGACTTTTGTCCTTGTTTCAACATTTTGCCAGGATATCACTGAGTGCACAGGCCCTCAAAGCAAGCTGACAGAATTAAATGGAGAAGTGAAAAAGAATTTCCACAGCTTAAGATTACGGATTCAGGTGAGAGATTTTCCATACGTCACGTAACCCCAGTTAGTAGGCTATGCGTCAGTCGCTTGAACCTTTTTGTTGTTGTTGTTGTAACAGTAAGCACTTGTGGTCATTTTGCTTCTGTGTCAGGACTTGGAGCAGATGGCAATGGAACAGGACAAAGAGTCAGACAAGCAAGCCTTGATGACTCAGGTCGAGAGACACAGAAAACAGATGCTCAGGTGATGTCTTTTAGAAGTATGAATGGTGATGTGTGTGTCCTCATTTCTAAACATCTAGCAAGATGCATGGGAGATTTAGCTCACTTTAGTGCATTAAAACCTACTTAATAAAAAAGTTTATCGATTTGACTTTTTTGTATGTTTTGCAGTAACCAGACAGCCTGGAGGAAAGCCAACCTGTCCAGCAAACTTACAATCGACAACATGGAAAAGCAGGCCCTTCTTAACGGAGCCGATGAGTCTGTGAGGCAGAGGTGAGCTGAAGAGTGTCCTGATTTTTCAAGGCCAGCAAGCGTCAGCTTTGCCTTTAAATGGCCTCAGAAGAATGCACTGTTTTCAAAGGGTTTTATTGCTTTTCTATGATGCATTCACTTTGCATGCATTGTTTTTAAATCAGGAAGATGACCAAAGAGGGTCTGGCCCAGACCGCCAGCGACATCACAGAAAATCTTATGAGTATCAGCCGAATGATGGCCCAACGAGTTCAGCAGAGCGAGGAGACCATAACGTCACTAGGTTAGTGAATGAAAACCGGGTGTACATAAAAAAAATAAAAAAAATCCAGATTCTTCTGTTTAGACAACATGCTAAAAACTTTGTTGTACTTGTTTGATTTAAATGGCATTAAAGGGTTCTTGTTTACTGTGAGTAATTTAGCTGCTTTAAACTGATTCACAGGTTATACTGTGTTAATTCACACTCTCTGAAATGAATATCTGTTTATATTAGGGATGTACGTGAAGCCCCAAACTGCCTTTTTATTACTGTTTTCTGTTTAAAGCAACCTCCTCCAGAACAATCCAAGAGACAAATGAGGAGTTTAAGACCATGACGGGGACCATTCAGCTCGGGAGAAAACTCATCACCAAATACAACCGCAGGGAGCTCACTGACAAGCTGCTTATCTTCTTGGCATTAGCTCTTTTCCTCGCAACAGTCCTCTACATCCTAAAGAAGAGACTGTTCCCCTTCCTGTAGACCAAAGAGGTTCTCCTGTGACCACGTACGGTACTTTCCATCGTCAGTGGAAATGATTTAAACAACTCTGAATGTTGCGTGCCGTGTTAGACACATTACACGTGAGCGTCTGCACAGTGGAATGCGGACTGCTTGCTTGACTGAACTGAGATGCCGCTGAGGGTGAAATATTGTCCACATAGAGGGAGATCGGCCTACAGGGCTACAGCTCAGAGGCAGACTAAAGGAAAAAAAAAATCATTGTACTGCTTTGAGGATGCAAGATGTGTCTTTACTTGAGGGCAGATAGCATGCTGATTAATATAAAATGTGACATTTGACTTTTATGATTGATTTATTTTAAAAAGAAAGTCCAAAATATTAGGGCCGCTTTTTAGCTTCACCAGTTTTTATTAGCAAGTGTGTTGCTGAACGATTATTGTAGTGAGCAGTGATCTTAATTACTGTATTCAAGGCTATAACTGCTATCAAATGACACCATATTAAAAACATATATATTTGGGCTCAAAACTAGGCCGGAACATGTTTTAAGATTACCAGTGGAAACCAAGCCATTTACCGCAATACAGTTTTCCATAAATACTTTGCAAATAATGTTTCAGATTTTATGGGAATCTACTGTGGAACTTACTTCCTGTAACATATAATTTATTACTGCATAATGATGACTTCTTTCCATTTATTTAAATAGAATATTTAAGTGCTTTTTAACTTTATTATGATTCAGGCTCAGCTGCTCTCACTCTGCATTTTACTTTTTGAACAGCACTCATAGGGTGTACACACACACTTCTGACTGTCTCCGTGTTTATTCAGTTGCCGTGCAAATCGAAGTAAAAAAAAAAACCCTGTATTAAGCGTAAGATTGGACACACTCTGCTCCGTCTCTGTCCACGTAAACCCGGCTGTGGCTCGGCAGCCGAGCAGAAAAGCTCAGAAAAGGAGTAGCGGTGTTCACACTGGCAGAGATAGGACAGCATGCACCCCTGCCTTTCTTCAGATAAGACCCGGAAAAGCAGATTATTCCGACCCGTTTCCCTCTCCCTTTCCAGTGTGAGTGGAGGGTGAGGGGGGATATTTTTAGGTTTGTGTGGCATTGTTATCTGACGTTGCCTTTTCAACACCACAGAGGAGAGGGTGGCCAGAGAAGCTACATGACCTTGCCACCCTTTCTGCAATTGCCTGGCATTGCCATTTCGTTTATTATTTGTAAATGTCATCATTAATTATTAATAAACACAATGGCTTCTGCATCCTTGAGTGTGTCTGAAATGTGCATTTGTATTGTTTGCAACAAGATAGCAGACAATAGAGTATGTGTGGAGAGACCTGAGAGATGCCTAAGCATCTCTTACTTGTGTAAAGTGGTGGCAGTTGGACGGAGCCAATTCCCAGCCTGTTCATATAGTTGTACACTTTGACAAAGCCTCTGGCTCTCTGTCAGGCAAATTGGGCCATTCTTGCATTTAGCACCAAGATACTGACAACTGAGTGTTTGGGTTTGTATCTGGATAAGTGGGCAGAGGTCTCTGAAGGGGACACGACACCATACTGATGGTGTAAACATGGGGATCAGGTAGCTAATGGGAGACCTCAGCAACTTCATATTTGTTTGATAAATTTTACTGAGTTTTGATATCATTAGTATTTGATAAATACAGCAGTTAATTTTTTTTTGATACAAGCATGTGTTCAGTTAAATGTGAATAGAACAACAGCAACTATGTCAAAATAAAAAGCAAAAAGTTACATAAAGGTAATCTTCAGCGATCCAAAAATAGTTAAATATCTTTGATCTGATCCCACTTAGGATTTGCGCCCATATTTCCAAGTTCAAGGATAAGGTGACTTTTCGGAGTAAACAAATGATATGGAAATTACTTAATATTAAATTAATTTACATAAGAATTTAAAAAATGATAATTAGGTTAAGTGTCTCCTTATTAAAACCTAATTTTTAACATTTTGAAAGGTCAAGGCCACGCCTAGGCCGTCTCTTTCCCAAAGCAACCTTTAAACAAGTGTATAGCGAGTACACGAGGGCTGACAGTGGGTTGTAAAAAACTGTAAACATTTAACAACCTTTTAACTATGTTAGAGCATATTGAAGGAAGCTTTGTAATCGGCACTTGAACAGTTTAACCAGACACAAACCATGTGAGGATTTGACAGATGTCAGACTTCTTGTGTGGGTCTGTAGCTCGTTCCAGCAGTATATAACTCAGAGGTCTGCATTCAATGTCCTGTTAAAATTGTAGTTTGTTGTTGGATGGTTTGGTTTAATATTTCCTGTGTGTTTTTAATGATTTACAGATAGATTGCAAAGCTAAAACAGACACATTGAGGGTGTAGTTGTTATAAATTTTAATAATAACAGTGGTAGTAACAATAATAATATAGAATATGTACAATTATAGTTTATAAATATGTTGGAACTTTTGTTGTGATCCACTGAAAATACTTTTGGTAGGAAGAAATACTTAATAATCATCTTTTAAAAAGAAAGGAAAAATGAAGAGGGAATCTGGCAAATTCAGAATTTATTTTTTTTTATAAACTCAAATTAAACGTGAGCTGAAAATAACTAAAAATGTAACATATTTAGAACATATTTAGACAAAAACTGGTGCTGAAGTCAAACGGAAAATACGAGGAGTCATTCATCAAATATAAGTAAGTTACACAAATTGTTTTAATTCGTTGGTAAAAACATGCAGTCATAGAAACCTATTACGGTCAATGAGCTTTTTTTTTGTCTATTGTTTACCACGTCCTAATGCCATGTAAAGAAGACACCCCGTTGCTGGAGGAGTATGTGTTCTGGACATTACTGAAATCCCCTACCCCAAAGTTCATGTAATTGCCGTTGCTGGAGGATCCTTGCATAGTCTGCATTGCGGCTGCGGGGTAATTGCATGCATAGTTTGTGTTGCAGCCGGAGCTGGTGTAGTTGCTGAAGGCCGTATAGTTGTTATAACTAAAATGGTTAATGTGACCCATACTGTAAGAAGGACTGTAGGTGGCTGCGTCTGCCGCGAGACAGGGCTTCCCGTCCCTCACCAGCACCGGCACCGACACCCTCCTGGGCGGCGGCAGGGACACCATCTCCAGGCTCTGGTCCTGTCTCTGCCGCTTGCACTTATACCTCCTGTTCTGGAACCAGATCTTCACCTGCGTCGGGGTGAGTTTGAGCACCCCGGCGAGGTGGTCTCTCTCCGGGGCCGAAAGGTACCTCTGCTGTTTGAAGCGGCGCTCCAGTTCATACACCTGCGCCTGGGAGAAGAGGACCCGGGGCTTCCTGCGTCTCCGAGGTTTGGGCCGGTCTGGATCCTCAGCCTTTATGCCCCCCAAAGACTCTGACGGAACACTGAACTCCTCTGAAACCAAACACAGAGAGCAAAGAAAAATGAGTGAATTAGACTTCTTAGCATTTTTAGAACATATTTTTAGTCTTTTTTTTCTTTCTTTTCTGTTTTTAAGCGCTATCATAACAATCATAATTGCCACAGGTTGCTGTCCGCTATGGAGCAAAGACATCTGACATGATTTACGCGCAACATTCTGATTTGTAATTTCATACAAAGACGTTAATAATATTTATGACTTTATTATATTTGCAAATGTATTTTAGAAATAATAAGTTCATCAGGAGTATTAGCATTTTGTTTTTGTTTAATTAGAAAAGCTTAATTTTAGGGCCTTTGTCCAGTAGCCGACGCTCTTCTTGTATACTTTCCGTCAATACTTATTGCTTTAGTGGAGGTACATTTGCAGAATCCGATATGTTTATTTAAATCAAAGCGCATGAGCATCCAGGCCTACGTTTTTCAGGCCTCTAAACTAAACACAGTCCATTCTTCAGCTCACCTTTTCTTCGTTTTCCCTCTAACGCAGCTGCTTTACCATCCTTATCTATTTCCATGTCTATGAGGGATTTGCCATAAAGGGTAGAAGCAAAGTTGAGTGGATTGCCTCTGCCGGCTCTGGAGTCGTGGGTGTCTTCTCCAAACAGCGAGGCGGCGGTGGACGAGATGTCCCGGAGAGGCTCCTGCTTCATTCGGCCCATCATGCAGGAGGAGGAGGAGGAGGCGGAGGAAGATGTCGCCACGGTACAGCAATCCATGCGAGAAGAAACGTCCAAAGAAGACCCCAGAACGTCATGAGTCTGCTCCAAGTTTAATATATCCTTTACAGAGAAGGGAGTGGACGTGCTGGGGCTGGGAAACATTGCCAAGAATCAGAAAAAAAAAACTCTTCATCTATCATATGGAGGCAAAAAAGAGGTCAACAAAACCCTTTCCTCCTTGGTAGCATGTACTGGATTTAAGTATTAGTTTGGTATACTCGACTGTTCGTGAGTGAAGTGTGCATTTTGAATGTCAACTCTGACTCAAAACATTTTTCTTGCTCTCTCTCTCTCTCTCTCTCCTTTCAGTGACGCAGGGAGGGGGGTATCCAGTGGGACCCTTAGCCCTGGTACTCCCATTTAATGACGTAAAATGATGTCTGGTAGGCTACACGTTAGGCCTGATGTTGGTCATTGGCCTATCTCTTAATTTGTTGCAAGGTTGCCTACTTAGGTCTTTATGATCTGCACAAAGCAAATAAGATTGCGGTACCCACCCCACCCCCAAATCAATGTGTCGCTTCATCCTGTAAGGAAAATACACCTGACTGTGCTTTAATTGGGGATATCATTGATTTATAAAGTTTCTAAATTGAGTACCCATGTTGTTGGATAGTGCTTAGTACTGATGTAGCCAATTACGCATGAAGCGCGTTTCATGCGCCAGACAGGACGGATGTTTACACAGGTCTACAAGTACCAAGAGAAAAAATTCATCAAAATCGTGCGTTAGCGACCACGGACTTGCATTGTTTAGCTTATTGGGAGGAATTAAAATGGGTTCGCTTGTGCGCATGGCCCTCCGAGTGTGTATGTTTGGGGTGTCGACCCGTCCGTCTTCCGGGGGGAAACAGAGCAGACGAGAGTCAAAAAAGGAGGGAAGCAGACAGCAGGTTGGGTCCCTGAACACGGAACCTGAAACCAGGAGTGACACACTTTTCTGTCTGCCTCTAAGAGATTTTGGAGACGCTGTCTGTCTTATCAGGACGTGATAACAGATGACAACAAGCTCCCACCCAAGCTGCAGGCCAGGTTATCCTAAAAAAAGTGTCATGTGTGACGCTCCTGTCTTATGGCAGTCAAGAAGTCCCAATTCATTTAGACTTTGAGCTCGCGGCTTTAAATCTTCAGTTGTATCCTCTTATATGCATGTGTACCAAGTGTAGCACACAGGCAAAATGAGATGTTAATTAAGCGTATAATCAGTGAATTCTTAATTTAACAATGAAGTTGTCAGCAGTGAAATGGAGATAGCTGTGCGTAATGACGCGTAACCTACACGCGTTTCCCCTCGCACCGTTGGCACTAAACCTACTATTAATGCCTGTGGAGACGGTCGCAGGAGACAGAGAGCATTATCGTTTGTTTTATCTCCAGCGTTTAGCGCAGCCACGGGGTAAATGGGTCCCCCCCTGTCTCCGATCCAGCGATTGTGTTTATAGTTTTAAAGACTATTTGTGCGCCTCGCGAGCTGATGAATGGCCATAAAATCTTTCTCGGGAGCGGTGAGAGTCAACAATGGCCCAGCTCTTGATGTAATAATTGGCGAAATAAAGTAAACGCATGTTGGGGAAGCACAAGACATGAGGAAATGTTTTCGACCTGATTGATTTCAACTGAATAAAAGTTTCCCCACTTTTCTGGCATTAATCGCAAAAAGAGGTTGAAAGCAACGAGCCACATGCTGATGAACTGCATGCAGAATGAAGTGAAACTCTCAGTACTACTCTATACTAACTTATTCTGTCAACTGTAAATTGAACATGACAGGTCTGGCATGTGTTTCATATCCCTAATGCTTCGTCCTGCAGAAGCCCCGCGGTCCCCTTTGACCTGTCTTTCTGCAGCACATCTCCAACTCAGATAAAGCTTCAGATAAGGTTGCTTAAAAACTTCCGCTGCAGGAACGTGTGGGTATTTTGAGGGTTGCGTGTTAGAGGGAGCCTCACTGTGTGTGTGTGTGCGTGAGAGAGAGAGAGAGAGAGAGAGAGAGAGAGAGAGAAAGAGGTATAGCAGGTTTTTGGTGGGGTCTTAGACCGTGGGTTGTTATTCTTTTGTCTTGAGGCTTTTTGGATAATTTAGTTCCACTAACTGGCTGATAATTAGGCCAACAGTGCCATTACTATATAAACGGTCAACAGTTACATCACACTTTCCCCTTAGCTTTACTGATAGAGTAGGCTGACACAATGAAAATTATCCTTAAACTGACCTTAGCTTGCTTGTATATTATATGAATGCCTTTCTTATTTTATTTTGAATGCTGAATGCTATAATGTAATATATAGTTGTAAAGGAAATTACTTTATATGCCAGTGAGGAAAACAAAGGAACTCTTTGACTAAGATTAAATTCAACATTTAATTGAAATAGTAGCATATAGCTGGAATTCCAGCGATTAAATGGAAATGCTAAATATTAAAAATTCTGCAAGTGCAGCCAATATATGCAAATATGCGGATAGTGCTTCTATGAAGACTTATTTGACCCTGTAAAGCCTGAACCGATGAAATAATTGCCAGAGGATTCACATTTTTTTAAAAAACTGGAGCATTTATTGAACCTTCTGACAAAAAAAAAAAAATTAAATATCAGTTTGCATATTTGAGTTTTAATGTGTATAGTTTTTTCTACAGCTGGCATTTTTGTGGAATCTATTGGTCACAGTAGCACTGCATACATCTGATTGTAAAAACCAGGTTTTACAGTGGGGAAAAAAATCACACTGATGGAAAAAAAAAACTCACGTATCAAATATGATACATTTGACATCACAGGGTTAAAATAATAATAATAAGTACTTGTATGCACCAGCAAACATAAACAAAAATGTGGTGCTGTGCAAAAGCTTTTGTCAGTTTAGAAGATTATGTTACCATCTCATCGGTCCCAAACTCAGCCTGCAGCAGAACAGCAACACCAAACATACAGGAGAACAGTTCCTGTAGGAGGCCTGATCTCAGCTCATAGAGTCAGTCGGGGATTATGTGTAGAGACTGAAGACAATGAGGAATTACGGCAAGCTCTCCAAACTGCTTGGGATAACCTGCTTACCGAATACACTTAAAAACAGGTTTTAGGAGAAACAGATCCCCCTTTTTCTTTCTTTAAGGATAAGGCTTGTGACACTGCATCAATTTAGTCTAAAAAATCTATTTTATCAACTTTATTGTATATACTTAGTTTTTCTATTTATTTATATGATTGTATGAATTTCATTGATAAACACAAAATATTTTGAAAACATCCTAATTTTACATTTAGTGGATGAAACATTTGCACAGTAATGTACCCAAAGTTACACACTATGTACACATACATGAAAGAAATATAAGTCTTTGTAATGGACCGAAATCAAGTAAAACGTTTGTGTTACTAGAAATTAAGAAAGAGAAAAGTGAGGAAACTTAGTGGCTTTAACACGCAGACTCTACCAAAGAATAGCCGGCAGTCAGAACAGCATCACAGGCCCAGTTCATACAGAATGAAACAATGTGTGATATGAAATCTGTAGTGACTCTAAACTTCTTTGAAAGCAGTGACTGTGCTCTGTTGTTTTAGATACACTGACAGTCTCACTGTTGCCCTTTGATCAGAGGATTTCTGCTGTCTGATATTGGAGATGTAAATGGTGTAACAATAATTTACATGAGAAAATAACGCCCATCTGTTCATTTTCCTTCAAGAGATTTAAAAAACTGCCTTTAGAAAATTTGAAATAAAGATTTGCCATAGTCTGTTGTCATATCTTCTATCATTAACATTGTCAGAGAAAATGGAAACTTTTTTTACAGTATGAAAAGACAAAAATAAGAATACCAGTCCTGTCTGAACAAAATACCTCTAAGCCAAAATCAAACTAACAAGCATACAGCAGGATGTTATAACACAATCCAAAGGAGAAAATATTTTCAGCAAGAATCCATCATTTTCATATGTACAGCATTTGCTTCAAACTTGTGAATCACTGAAATGCTTTAGACTGAATATCTTTGAAGTCCTAACACTCAGATGGCAATTAAATGTAAATTCTGCATCCTCAGAAAATAAAATATGAACAGCAGAGCCTCAGAAATCTGTTTATTTTGAAAGGAAATTGTTGTTTATATATGGGAATCTAGCAAATAGCTCAGCATAATTGTGTAAAAAAAATTTTTTTTTAACGAATTTTAGCATAAAAATTGAAATAATAAACTTTAATATCACTTTTCAAGGTAAGTCACCATAACTGTTGACTGAATTTCAAATTGCAGTTTTCCCCAAACATTTAAACCCATTTCCAGAAACTGTGGCTTAATTTTCCCAAAACTCCAAACACAAACTGAAAGGAGTTCACCACTTTGTCAAAAATCGACTGACCTCTTGCAAAATGAAACACAGCACTCAAATGAGCTTCAATTTTCAGAACTGTGTGCATGGTTACAGTTTTTTGCATGTATAAAATTGAGAATATTAATCTAATTAAAACTGAAATTATAGATAAACCCTAAAGTATTTTTCTTATTCTAGTCTTAATATAACGTTTCACAGTACTTGTGTGGCCCAGAAGGCCTACAGAGTCAGATACAGCTGAAATCCATAGCACCACCTGTTTTTCCATCTTTGTTTTCAAGACTTCATTACATATTGTATTTCCCAGTGTACTTTCTTCTCCCCCCCATGCATCAGTTAATGGGTTAGACAGACCAATTTGCTTCCAGTTCAAGGTCAGGTCTTGGCAGCCGCACCCTCATGCTGTGTCTCCATCTCTGCTGCACCCTGGATGTTTCTCACAACATAAGTAAAAGGGGTGGACCTGACTGTTATATAGATATGACAGATGTGATTTAATGATTAATAAGTCAAATCTAATTCTGTCGATTTCTTAATTTTGAGCTCTAAGATCCCAGTGCAGCTCTTAGATTAAACAAAAAACTCACCTTTAATCCGTTGTCTGCTTGCTGTCTTGATGAGTGGATTTTTATTAGAGAATTAATGCAACAGAAGTCATGCTGTGGCAAAGATCATTCAGGGGTCAGCACTGTCTCATTCATCAAGTGACACAAGTGTAACCATAAGCATCCGCTGATCCGGATTCAGGTTGTTGTAACTGGAAACTATCTGAATATGGCAGTGATGTTGAGTGCCATCTGTCTGTGCATCATTTGTCTTCTCCATGATGGAGAGAGCAGCATCCCCTTTATCTACCCTCCATCCACTGCGTCCTCCCACCCTCCTCCCCCATCCTTCATACACACTCCCCAGGTCATGTTCATAAGCTTGGCAAGACTTCACACAATCATTTGCTGAGTTCAAGGTGATGTTCAAGCCCCCAGGGGACGCAAGGGGATGGCTCTAACTCTGCGCCTAATTTAGTTTTGTCTACGGTCCTTCACAGCTGATGTTTGAGGTCAGTAGCGGGGATACTGTGTTGTAGCTCATGAGCTGATGAATGGATTTTAAAGGGGCAGATTTTGCTATGCTGACATTTACAGATTGTACATGCTACAGTGACTTTAATGGGGTAATCCAGCAATTTAGTATTGCACTTTTCATACATTCGGAAGACATGTGCGCTGTAGGACAGCATAGAAACCACTCCAGCAACAGTTCCACATTTATGCAAGCAGGCCCTGCACAAAAATCAAGCTGTTTTGTTTGCAAATCATTTTTAACATCTGCATATTTTTTCCCAATCTATATGTTTTACAATAAGTATTGTAACACAACATTAAAGCGCTGCATTGCATTTTATTACACATCTGTTACACAAGCTCCCTCCAGAGGCACAAAAGGCCTCATGCTGTCCTGCTTGTTAAGTTGTTCTTTTTAAAAAAATCTGTTTGTTTGTTTCTCAATTTGGCTTGACTTGTTTCTTGTCCATTCTGGCCTGGGGTCATTTCTTGCACTGTGTTTACCTGCTGTGCCCTAATTCGTGACAAATTTTTTATTCCCTCATTTCTAGTGCATTTTGTTTGCCTGCACCCACCAAGTTTACAATCCTTTTCCTGGTGTTCAGGTTAATTTTTGTCTTCTGGATTCTCCCTTAGCCTTCCTCTAGACTGCTCTGTTGCCTGACAGTTTTGGACTGACCTTTTGCAGCTCCTAAGCCATGCTTTTGACTTCTCTTTTGCCTTCAGCAATTATCAGACCAGTGACACAATAGCTTTAGGTGTAAAACCTGTGGCCTGCCTGTTTAAATTAGCGTAAATTAATCTATTTTTCTTTTTCTTTTTTTCTTTTGATTTAACCCAAAACAGCTTTCTCAGTAACACTTGAATTTACATTTCATATCAAAGTGGCTTTTGTTAAAGAAGGTATATAAAATAAAATAAGCATTATTGCACCCTGAACTAAGTCAGTTTGAATGACTAGTGTTACCATGAAAATTGGCCACAGGGGGGCAGCATCACATAGTATTTCACTAACTCCCACACCTCAATATCATCTTGTCTATTTAAATAAACACCAAATAAACACCATGAGATATTTTGTCTCATCTGCAAGTAAAATTTAAATTAGAGTTTTTTTTTTTTTTTAATCTTTTTTTTCCAGCCCAAATTCTGGATGCAGGCCGTAACAATATGTACAACCTTGTTCCTTAAAATCTCACATTATGGTGCGTAAATGCTGCTAATCATGTATTAGGAGCTATATGACCCCCTTAATGTTGGGCCTATTTGTAGATATATATTCATTTTGTGTCCCTTCTTTAAATATTAGTTTTCTTGATCCTCAGTTTATCAGTCCATCAGTGAACCAGGGCCAACTATGTGCCCTGAAGTTTGTAGTGTCTCACTGCCAGCCTGGTTGCGTTATATCAGCTGCCATTGCTTTATGGCTCTTAAATTACCCAGTGCTCCCTGTGCCAAGTTAACATGTCGAGTGGTCTGTTTTTCAAACTGCTGGAGTTGACCAAGAAATGAGGTAAGAGCATTGCTAATAGACTAAATGACCAACATTAGACTAAGGCTTGCTGTTACAGCTTGAGTTACACATTTGACTTAATGGCATGATAATTCATGTGGAGACAAAGGTAGTGCAGAAAGAGCACTGGTCTCTGTGCATGTCTGTGATCCAGGATGAGTGATCTGTCACCCATCAGATCCTGATATGCACACACACACACACACACACACACACACACACACACACACACACACACACACACACACACACACACAGACACACACACACACACGCACACACACACTGTCAACTACAACATATTGCTCCAGGGGTCATCACGTCCCTGGCATCTTTATGACTGCTGCCTCTGGAAAAGCACATAAACTTATCATTCACCTGGTCTGAATCAGTTTTCATCACCTCTAATAGTGTGGCAGGTTGTGCAGCGCGAGGGCTTCGATCATTGTGTTGATATCTTGGCAAACAGATCCTGGCTGGCAGGTATGGACACTGACTCATACAACTCTGGCCCATTATTTTCAGTATTTAACAGCGGACTTCAGGGACACCTACATGATAGCTTGACCCAAATCTTGGGCAATGAATAGAAAGTCTTTTGAGCAGGTTAAAATGTCGATTTTCATTTTCAGTGCTTATTCTAACAGACTGTACTGTACCATTGGTGCCTCTGCACGGAGACACCAAGTCACCTTAGTAAGCACACGGCTGCATAAGGTTACTGTACGGCCACTGTGTGTGTATAAGAGGGAGAGAGAGACTGTTATTGTGTATCCTCTTACTGTCTTTCCTCACTGCCTGTCTTTCCCTCTCTAATGGGAACAGTATGAGAAGAGAGCTTGTGCTCCGTCTGGACCTTTCTAATTGCCCCTGCCACAGAGGCCTGATACAGCAAGACCCTGTGTTCCCAGCAGGTCAGGCGTGTGTGTGTGTGTGTGTGTGTGTGTGTGTGTGTGTGTGTGTGTGTGTGTGTGTGTGTGTGTGTGTGTGTGTGTGTGTGTGTGAAAGAGAGAGAGAGAGAGACTTGGGCAGACAGACTCATCACTCAGGTGGTGATCCCTTGGGTCCACCACATATATTCAGGCCCCACATAGAGAACACATTCATTATAAATTTCAGAGCAGACCAGGAGTGGTTAGGAGAGACATGAGAGGGGGAGGAGAGAGTGAAGGAGGAGAGCACAGGACAGGAAGATGAGCAGAGGCATGCAGCACAGGTAAAAGTTAGATATCTGTTAGATTGTAGCTCAAAGCTTTTGAACATCCTTATCAGCCAAAAGAACAGCCCACTTTGGTGAGTGAAAGCATCTTAGGATGCACACATGTAGACACAGGGATGTATGCAGCTCTATATTATCTTAGCGTATAATCTTCTCGCAGCCCCAAGGCTCTCCACTACTGCCAGGCCAGGTTATGAAATCCACCCAGGGCCAGGTTACAAAAATCCTCTCTGTGGCATCTGCCAGGGAAGGCGGCTCTGTGTTGACAGATGGGCACAGCATTCCTGGGCCTGGACCTTGCCAGCACGCTGCCAGGAGCTGGACTGAAGGAGCCATGGAGAGCCTGGCTGGCATTTCTTTACACTTATGTGTTTAATTTCTGTGGCAACCTCGAGGCACGTACGACAGGAGTTACATTCCCTGAATGCTGCGCGTTCAAACTGACACGTAGGGCCAGTGATGACTGTTACTGGAAAATAAATAGATGGGTATGGATTCAGGCATGTGTCTGTTTTTTTTTCCCATTAAACATACACTAAATTGATTTGTTCAGTCTCCCTTGACATGTTCTAGAGACTTTCTGTAATAAAGCATCAGTTAAGCCACAGAATTATGAGTTTCTTCATTCTAGTTTGATTTACATGCAGCACCAGGCTTACACTGATTGATAAGTTTCTTTTTTTTTCAGTCCCTTTATCAAGAGGTTTATCTTCACAGCTGAGACAGACTTAGACCCACGCTGCCCCAGTTACGTGATCTATGTCTAGTCAGGGAAGAAAGTTTGACCCCTTCCCCCATGCCTGCCTCGTGCTTCCACAGGGATAGTGTTTTACATACTCAAGGTGAGTGGAATACCAGTGCAGCTCTGTTAGCCCAGCATTTTACTCACTCAGGGCACCTACCTCTCTGCAGAACTGGCCACCTGCTTCAGCGCAATCCAGGTCATACTAATAAAACCTATATGTGACTACTTAGCAGTCACTTATGCTGCACACACAAATACACTACAACTCAGATGTTTATGAAGTCAGTTTGTTTGGTTTTTATTTTCATTTTCAAGACATGAGAAAACAATGTACAGTACATTGGACTGTAGAGCAGCAGAGCATTTGCAGCACAAATATAGCTTTAGCGTGGCTGAACTTATTAAACTGGCATTCTGCAAAACCATGCCACATTCTCTGCAATCACCACTCTTTAACATCTAGCACTGCATGGACACAATGTACCAAGATGCAGTGTACAGAAGGTGCCCTGCCAAGTCCTCCAACAGTGGGAAAATAACAGTGTTTACTTCTAAATCAGTCCCAGTATGGACTGATGTATGCATGGGGGTCAGAAAGAGAGATCTGCAGGGAGAACAGGAACATTGGCAAGTTCCCG
This sequence comes from Archocentrus centrarchus, assembly GCF_007364275.1. Lineage (NCBI taxonomy): Eukaryota > Metazoa > Chordata > Actinopteri > Cichliformes > Cichlidae > Archocentrus > Archocentrus centrarchus. The sequence continues at coordinate 22,197,361 of NC_044355.1, read as the reverse complement.
ACTTACAGCCCGGAACAAAAAAGACTAGCAAACGTGAGCGAGTTGCTGACCTCAAAATCACTGTTAAAACACAGTGTCCCCATTTGGTAATTATCCTCCTCCAGAGATGAGGTCAGGCTGAAAATCAGCTAAAAACAAAGTGGGATGATAATGGCAGCGGTGATGAAGGAAGCGAGAGAATGAAAAGAAGAGAACATACAGGGTGAAAATGAGAGAGAGAGGAGAGAGTGAGGTGGAACTCACTGCTTGATGTGACTGAGCATGGGAAATGCGTGGGACTTATGGTCCATCATTGGCACCAGTGATGGGGATCTGTTTGGTGGCTGACACACATATATGTAAGGATACACACACACACACACACACACACACACACTTCCATCACTTCAGATAACTTACCTTAAGCCAGATCTTAAATGTAGTTTGTAATTATTTACCTCACAGGGGACTTGCTTTTTGTCCCCAAAAGAGGAGGAAGGAACCTGCAATGTTGTGTAAATAAGTTTATGTCCTCACAACATGAGCAACACAAGCACACACAACCAAGTTAAGAGTAGCTCATTCACTTTTCATCCGAGCTGCGCACCTGCAATGGTTCTCTTTTGGTGCCTTAATTTTCTTTCATCATTTAAACTCATCCTTCGTGCACAGTCATCAAATGTTCGCTTCATTCGGGGTGGGGTGGGGGTGGGGGTGGGGGTGGGGGGGGTGGGGGGGGGGGGATGGAAGAATTGGGGGGGCAAACCAGTACTGCCTAAATTTTACCACCAGGGGGCAAAATCTGGTCAGAAACCTTAATGGAGTGTCTCTGGAGCTCACGTGTATGTGAGTCAAAGACACACAAAAACACTGACACACACATTCTCAAGAATAGGTGAATAGATGGCTTTAATATGGCAGCATTTCATTTTTCCACTCATGACATATATAATATATTCAGTCCTCAGCATTACCCTTTTCTTTATGTAACAATTCTGCTCAAACATATACACAGAATCTAGATTTCTAGCATGCTTGCTGAGCAGAGAATAAGTGTCATCACATGAAATAGTCCAGTCATGGTTTAATAAATTACAGTTAATAAGTCCACTAACTTCTGCACAACCATCATTTTTGAGCTATTAGGGCTTGAGTCTATTAGCTCAGCTCATGGCAGATCATGGCCAAATTTTGGCGGGATTCAGCATGATGCAGCCTTTTCTCATGTCTTGGTTATTTTTATGGCTTAGGTGGTGGTGGTGGAGCCACTGGGAGGTCTGATTACCTTTCAAAGTAAGCCAACACAATCAAAGCTGCCTGCAGTGGTTGATGCAGAGTGCTGCACTGAGAACCCCTTTGCGATGAAGTAAGCCTGCGTAGGGCTGCTGCGAGCAACAGCGGTATGTTATTCCACAGCCTTTAGTGTATGCTGCACATTTGGCCTAAGCAGCTTTGCTCATGTCGTGTTTTTATTCTTCCTATATGTCTTTGCAGGGATGTTAGCCATAGGTGGTTTGGGTCAGCTGTTGTCAAACCCATGCTGAGGACTGAGGGAAACAGAGCCTCTCAGGGCCATGACGTGTGCTGTTACTGCATGCGTGTGCAGTTTTATACGGCTTTAATTACAGGCTGTGAACACAGACAGACTTGTTTATTCTGCTGCATAGTATACACTGAGGCCTGGTTGGCACCACAAGCACACGTGCCACACACACACATTCACACACACGCTGCTTTGTAGTAGTAAAAGTATCTATTCTGGACAGGTTGTACCTGCCAGTTGAGTGACTCACTTCTGTTTTACGTCCATTAATTCAGTCATTTATGGATATCTGAGGGCAGGACACCATCACAAACAAGCATTAAAGTGTTCTTCTTTACATCATTTTGATGATAAATTGCTCACATCTTTTTCTACTTTTCAGGCTTTAAGCTAATTAAAGTTAGAGTATTATAATTATAGTAAGTGATCACCACCATAGAGTTGTGTTCTAATTCCCTTAGCTTAAACTAACAGGCTATTTAAAGAGCATCAGTCTAACATAGGCTGCTTTATTTTGAGTAGACGGAGAAAGTATAAATAGACTTTGAGTGCAACAAGCGAATGCTTCATATGAAATGGCTGGCGTTACATCATTGCCTGTGAGAGTGAAGTTCTGGAGAGGCACTGGGCTCTTTGGGCCAGCCATTATGGTTTGTACTAATGTTCTGGTTTCACAATCCAAACATTCTAAAAGCTGTTATTTTGTTCTTTTTCCCTTTTACTCAGTAATTCTACTGCTTTTTTTTTCCAGCCGAGCAAAGCTGTCAACAGAAGACTATAGGCGGCTTTAAAGTGGGAGACAGAAAAGCGATGGATGAAGATGAGTAAATAGACAACATGAAAAAGAAGGAAAAAAGAATGGAAAGTAAAGCAACACAACAGCCTCAGCTTTCAAGTTTATTAACTTGGGTTTAAAGTCAGAGCACGTCCATTTCTTTCCATTTAAGCATCAGGGATCCATTGTCCACAAATATTGACGGTTAAAGCATAAAACATCAATAGCAAGGTGTATCTCCGTGCAGACAGTATGAGGTCTGAGGAGGCTGCTAGTGAGGCAGTGACTGCCATGTGGTTGTACTGCAACTCATCATTACTGTTGGCTTCAGCTGTAGCTACTGAAATGACTTGTATAAGTGAATCAGTGCCGCTGTGAGACCTTCCAACTGGTAGCTAGATCACAGGACAAACCATATCCCCCATAAAGCATCTCTCCTGCATTTATCCTCTGTCATCTGTAACAGAGCCTGCTCTTTTTCAAACACAGCATAATGAAGTATGGCTGAGTCAGCATTTTCAGACACCAGACTTGTGTCTCTGCGTTGGCTCATAGATATGTTATTCCCTACAATGTCTGGTATTTGAAAGAAGTTTAATTTTGAAGTGCATGGATAAGGAGATGAAAATATAATTTGTGGTGGGGACAATTATGATGCCTGCCTCTGTGCGCTATATATGTTGTAGGACTGGGTTGTACCCAGCAGCATTTTGTACTCCTTTTTATTTCTGTATGACTGAGATCAGAAAAAGAAATCATTAGAAAAAAATGAAATCATGATTTAGGCATTATCAGTGGTAACTATTGCTGACAATGCAATACACAAATAAAATAAGGAAGGTCAAAAAAGTTATTGGTAATACATTAGCCATAGTGAGCTCACGGATGTGCATCATAACTGTGCTCGAATACTCCAAAAAAAAAAATTATTGAATGATATCCTAAATGCGAGCAATGCAGGAAGACAAAGCTGAGAGCATAGGGAAAGCAAACAGAATTATGATGAACCTTAAATTCACTTTGAGTATTTTAATATAGCTCATATGCTTTATTTCTAGACGCTTTCCAAAAAATAAATCTATATAAATCCCACAAGGCAAAACTTCAAAAGAATCAGTTTTTATTATAGTAGCATAACATTCATAGTTCACCTGTGGATTTAACAAGCAATGAAGGGTAAAAACATATGGGGATGGCATGAAATGGATAACACTGTTAATTAACATTTACATGTTCTCCATCATCTGTATCTCAGCACTCATAAGGCGAGAGGCAGGGTTTACCCTGCACAGGTTGCCAATCTATTGCAGAGTTAACACAGAGAGACAGACAACCATTCACATTCACACCTACAGCCAATTTAGAATCAGCCTTGCATGCATGCCTCTGGATTGTGAGAGGAAGCTGGAGTATCCAGAGAGGACCCAAGCAAGCACAGGGAGAGCATGCAGACTCCACACAGAAAGGGCCCAGCCGGCCAGTAGCTTCAAACTCAGGACCCTCTCGCTTTGCGGTAATGCTAACCATCACCCCACGATGCTGTCACTGTTTGTCAGTTACAATACTGTGCAAAAGTCCTGAGCCACCACCATTTCTTTATATTTTGCTAAGAAAGTTGAACTAGGTCCAGTGATATAGACTCTTAGGGCCAGTTTTCTTGTAATTTTTTTTTTTTCAATTAGTCTTCAGGAATAGTTTTCCAGGCTTCTTGAAAGACATTCAAAGCTTTTCTTTGGATGTTGGCTGCCTTTTGCTCTGTTATCTCTCAAGATGATCCCATACTGCTTCTATAATGTTGAGGTCTGGGTTCTGTGGAGGGAACTCCATGACTGATAGCGTTCCATTGTGTGTTTATCTATCCAGGTATGCTTTTACTGCAGTGGCAGTGTGTTTGAGATCATTGTCATGCTGCCAATCAGATGCTTTCCAGATGGTATTGCAAGGTGGATCAAAATCCGAGGGTACTTTTCTGTACTCATAATCCCTGGTGATCAATTTTGACAAGATCCCCGACACCACCGGCTGAAACTAGCCCCAAACCATGACAGAACCTCTACCACGTTTTACAGATGGCTGTAGAAGTCACTCTCTCCTGACCTCTTCAATACATAATGATGACAGTTTGAACCAAATTTTTCAAATTTGGATTCTTCACTCCATAAGACCTGCTGCCACTGATTTTCAGTCCAGTTCCTGTGTAATTTAGTATACCTCAACCTTTTCTCCCTGTTTCTTGAAAGTCACTCTTTCACTGAGAGCCTTTCTGATGAGCCGTTGGTGAACAGCAGGTCAATCTGCTGAAGGGTTAGCTGCATCTCTCAGGTCCTGTGTCAGGTCTTTGTTAGATTTTTTTTTTTTCCTGTTCCTTAAGGACATGACTTCCAGATACTGTTCATCTGCTGTAAATAATTTTTAGGCCTGCTCACCTCAGTTTACTGTTTCACAAAAGGATAAATTATGACAGAGAAGCTGTTACATATGTGCACAATTGTGCATTTGCGCACACAAAGTAGAGGTTGCACAGTACAAAACCTGTAACATTTCAATATAAAACAAATTCCATACTTAATGTGCACAAGTGGATTAGTGAACTCACCACACACAGCTGGAGTCGCCAAATGTAAGTGCAGAATCTCCTCAACACATTTCCATTTGTTTTGCCATTTTCAAGTGAGCTCATACTTTGAAGCCAGCTGCACAAGCTGATGAATGACCTCTTCCTAGTTCCAAAGAGACATAAGGGATACAAGCAAATCTGACTTGCTCTGGGCCATCCACTCTAAAATCATCAGTTTAGATGTGATCTCAGTCAGCCACCCATCCCAGCCTGTCCTCCTTGAAGAAACATGGATATTGGGGCCTGCAGAAACAATGGGTACTTAGTTTGGATTGGAGAACATGTTGCCTATCCCCACTGGCATCAGTTTCCTGTCATGCTAGTTATCTCTGTTAGTTATCAGATGCATTAAGCAGTTAGCCAAATTAACTTGAGCATGGTTGTTACTGTTTTTGCTTTCTGTCTGAATTTTATTTCAATAATGTGTTTTTTAGTAAACTTTGGCTGGTAGCTTTTGTTATCTCTGAACAGAGGCAGGTCATTCATTTTTAAATTAAATAAGGTTGTTCAGGCTAACTAGTTTATTTACCTGTTAAACTAACTAGCTTCAGCTGTATGTATAAGAATTAGGGATAGTCAGATTTTAATTAAACAGTTGAAAATAACTGAACAATTTATGGAACTATTTTTAACTAAATATGGCCCAAATATTTCTTAAAATATATATTCTCTCTGTCTGTCTCTTTTTTCTTTTACAATATTTTGCTCTATGACCACCAGAAGTTGCCTGTTTGCTGTTAAACAAGAAAGGGGAGGAAGTACATATTACTACAGGGCAGTTACAATCCTTGTTGCACTGTGATATTAGATATTACTATAAAAAAAGCTGGATAAATACAATATCACAGACTAGAACAGTACTCAAACTGTTCTGGTGGAAGTCCTTAAAATAATTAATGAGATTAAGCTCTGCTGAGTAAAACCAGCATATAATTTGAAAGCAGGTGGACCCTGAACTTTTTCTTCAAGACTTTCCTGTTTATTTCCCATCTTCATAGTGACACAGACTAACTAGTGCTGTGTTTAGAAATCCAGCAGGAGCACCCCTACCCAACCCCCCCCCCCCCCCCCCCCCACCCAAAAAACCCCCCCAAAAAACCAAACAAACAAACAAAAAAAAAACTATGGACTATTTAGTCAAGGCTGCCATCAATCAAGTCACCAGCTCAACTGGACACTTCAGGATTGTACATGCAGTCCTCACAGATGGAAATGTAATATTTTGACTAATAATGTGTGAGTTGAAGGAAAATCAAATCACCTCTGGGTCATTGAAAAAGCTATTGGAACATAATTTGTTTAAGCTTGATACAAATGGCAGTTCCAAAAGAAAAATGCTGGTTCATTACAAGATCTAATGTTGGAAAAATGAACCTGCTGTGCTCTTTTCAAGCTGGCATTCAGTTGAGTCTAACAATTGGTCTTTCACCAGTTATTGGGCTGCTAAAGGAATTTTTGTCAATGGTTGCCATTTTTTCATTGACACAAGTCATGTTTTCTTAATCTATAATTACTCTGCAATTCCAAACCAGCTGTAAAATCACAAGTGTGGCTCTTTTCTACATGCTGTTGGTCTGTGTTGCCAAAAATGTCCCAGCACTTTCTTTCTTTATTCTGTATATAATTAAAGTGAAGCTGCTGGAGGTCATTGAGAGCATTCTCACTGCATATCCACTGGATAATCGTGCTATAGTTGATACAGAGCCTTGCATCCAACCTCATATAACACTACTGATGGAATCTACACTAATCAAATAAACTGCTTGATAATAATGAATGTATAAACTGTTTCAGTAGGAAATAGTAAAGCTTTGGCTAGGTGCTTGATTGTAGATGGCTAAGTTTTCCAGGTGCTTGATTGCAGTTCCAGTGAAAACAGCGTTTTTTGGATAATTGTCCTGCCATCTCTTTACTTCCCAAATGATCCATTTCATGAGAGGCAGAGAGGATAGAGAAGACAGAAACCTGGGAAAAAAACAGGCATCATACTGTTTTCCTCCATGTATTTCTCACTCAAGTTAGACAAAAACTGTATGATCAGTTCACATAGAAAAGAGACATACAGATACAGACATTATAGTCTACCACTTCCAACACAAGGCACATACTGGAAGAAGTTTTGAGGGAGTGCCTGGCAAGGTTGGCACAATACTGTGGTCTGTGCTGCCTGGTGCATGCCACTCATTTCTGTGTGAAGCTGAAGCTGTCACCACATGGACAGCTGGTTGAGGGCTGCACAGCCCTGAGAGCACACAGCCACATCCTTTTTACAATATGAATATGTTCTAATGCATAATGCCCATTGATGTGCATCAGCTTGCCATCTCTAAATCACTACCATAGACATTTGTCTGGAGACTGTGAAACTGACCTTAGACCAGTGCCTGGAAACAAAATGACACCCTCCGGCGTTCCACAGCAGTGCAGCAGGACCCTGTCCTGAGTTAGATGAGCCTGCTTTCAATCAGCACACATCAGGCTGTATATCAGGTCTAATTAGTGTATGTGGGGCCTGCAGCGCAGAGCTTGTTGTGAGACATGAGCTTTCCGTGCACTGCAAGCTCTCCCCCGCACGGCACAACCAGACCTCGTGCCTATACGGCTTGTGTTGCGTGGGATGTGACGCACAACTTTTATGGGCTCTCTATTTCTCATCTTAACAGCACATGTGTCACAGTCTGAATAAGATTCCACAACAACTGGATCAAAAACATGAAACACGGACAGCCATATTCATGCCGCCCTCGCACACACACCATGGTGCTCATCAGTGCCAAACGTGTTCCAAGGCTTACAGGAGTGGGTGGATTTAAAGTTTAAAAAGACAACAGAGGGCTGCAAGGGAGGAAAATTGTAGGGAAACGTTCATATGATACGTCACTGTAAAATGTGCACAAAGTAAAATAAATAATAAGGGAAGCACAGAAATACAGGAAATTATGAAAGTTTTAAAGGGCTGCACCAGCAACAAAGGTGTGAGTTTCTTTAAATGAGAATGAAAAGATGCATTATTATTAAAGATGATTTTATTTTCAATGATGCATTATTTCTGCTTATTTCCAGCAAAACACACTTAAAGCTGCACTTGTCAGTATTTTTATAATTACTATGAGTGATTTAAAATGGGTTTCTTGTAGACAAAGGCACAGAAAACTCTGCTGTTCTCCTCAGTGATGTAGAGCTGCTTTGTGTCCCTCAGCTCATTGTTTTGGTTTTATGATCCAAATTGTTACTGCTTTGTCTCAGTCTTACCGCTGTTATGATGACAGTGAGAACTGTTTGTCAGAAGTTGGCAGAGGCTGAATGTTAGACTTAGATTCAGGTGGATACAAACATGACTCCAGATGACGCACGCTGGATGTGTACATAAGAAAAATGTTGCTAACATTTACATCACATTTTCATCACAAAACTTTAAAGGAGGCAGTTATGCTAATTTGCACCTCTGTTGTTTTAGTCTTGGACTCTGCTGGTTTAGCTTTGCATGATTCAAATTTCTAAATAGGGTTTATCTTATACAGGGCCTTGGTGCAGCTCTTTAGTTCATACATTGTCTGCATCAAGCTTTATAAACTCCCTTTAAGACAACTTTCTCCTGATTGGCTGCCTCTCTCAAGCAGAAGGTTTCCGCAGCAGGTGGGTGGGGTTTCTGTGCCTTTGATGACTCTATTAAGGCCATTTCACGTGGGAAGCAGCATGTGCTGCACTGAGCGCTAGGTTAAAAGGCCCCAAATCTGTGTTGAGCAGGCCGCTGCGCCTGTACTACATCATCTTTTGCAGCCACTCGTGGTCTTCACGTGTTCTATATACGCCTGCTCCTGGATATTCTGCATTTTATTTGGCTGTGTGAATGTACGTCACACTGCACTCTGGCACACACATGAGTGCTCACCAGCTGGCTTCAAAAATATTCTGGCTTTAATCTTAGAATTCTTACTTTGTTTTGTTTTGTTTTGTTTTGTTTTTTCCTGTGGCCCTAATCCTCCACAGTCGAAAGCAGAAAAGCTCTGTAGTCATAAAATCTCTAACATGAGCTTTTGACTCATAGGGATTACTTGTCCATATGCTGACCTTATTATCATGTTTAATATGAGCGTATACCACTGTAATAGTATATAGATGAAAAATAATAACACAAAAAGAAATCATTACTGTATTAAAAAAAAAAAGTCCAAAAGTCTGTTCAATTTTATGATGAATGTATTTAAGCTCTCATAACTTTTCAAACACAGATTTATTAATTCTAATTTATTTATTTATAAATGTTTAGAAGCCTTGACTTTGTCTTATACTACACATGACTGCCACCAGCATGTCAACGTTAGGATCTTTAACGAGCATGAAACCCTGGGTTTTCAAAAATGTTTCGCATGACGGTACACTAAAGCCAGGATGAAGAGTAAGGACAGTGTAATGGAAAGGTGTGTGTACCTCAGAGACATGCTTTTTGAACCAGTCCACTGTTCTCCTTAGTGTCTGTGTACTTCCTTGGCTAGACACGAGCCTGAGGGCAAAGATTGGCTGAGTTGTGTGACTTTATTGGGAAAATTAGGGTAAGTGGTGCGGTGGGGAGCATGTGGGCGGGGGGTGGGTTACTGACAGCGGAATTTACTTACTGGCCTTCGGGAGACGTTCCTCAGTTGCGCTGTGGCTGTTGAAAAACTAATCCTTGCTGTAAATCATGACATTATACATCCACACAGCTAAAATTATCTCGCGAAGGTCAGGCAGAAAATTGTGACCAGGGTTTGGCTGCATTCTGACAAAGTGCTAGCAATCCAAAAGCAGACAAACATCCAGATAAACATAGTTCTATCACTCTGGCAACTTCACAAGGCTCTCTGACAATGTCCAAACATTGCTATTTCAATTTGCACGCCCTGAATCATTACACAAAATGCAGGTATTTTAGGTAGGGCGAAATTGTTTTATTATTTTTAACACAGTAATTGCAAGGCAAATGGTCTTAATTGTAACCCCAGCCTCTGAAATAAACAAGGCTGAAAAATGAAAGTGGTGATTATGGTTTCCCAGGGCCTGATGTGGGATTTGTGGAGCCGCTGCCAACTGCATTTTCACGTCACCGTTTCGAGTTCCTGCTGAATATAGACACACTGAATCACTCATCAGAACACATGCCTTAATGGAGGACAATTCAAAGGCTCCATCCAATACTGGGGAGATGCTGAATCTATCTACCCCCAACATTCCTCCCTCAGTGGAATGTTCCGTATGTTGTACCCTCCACAATTACTCCTATCCCTGTGATTAATGGTGGAAAAACTGGACTTGACAAATAATATCCAACACACACACACACACACACAAAACAGTTAAATATTTGCACCCCAACCAGAAGACATGTACAAATGCCATTAGAACATACAGGAAAGATTTTGGTGCTTGAGTTTGATTAATACTCAGTGAGAGACAAAGTCAGTGGACCTCTGCTCTTCCTGATACACATCTGCCTTTAACAGAAGCTTACATTTTTCTTGAAGGCTTACACTGGAAATTTTGAGCATTAAGTTAGGATGCTTTAAACAAGCACCGGTGTGTTGATGTTTTTTTAACCTGAGATGCTAATCTGTCAGTGAAGACTGTGCTGTGGCAGCTTGGATTGTACAGCAGAGGTGCGGCTGTGACCTTTTCCTGCATACACTCGATTCTGGCCACTTCACCTTGGCATTCTCCTGTTGGATGGCCCTGCCCTGGCTATGGCCATTTTGTTGCTGTGCCAGTGTTATCTTCGGCCAGATGTAGGAAAAAACTCAAGCGATGGCAGCAGGGAAAGCTTCACACACAGACTCACACAATAGCCAGAGAGTCTGTCACAAACAGGTGCAATGGTTTAAGACCTAAATTACATTTTAATTTTGCTTCTGTCTGTTTTAGGTTGTTTATGGATCATTTGCAGACTGATGTGGTGACCGCATTGAAATCCAGGCTAGTACAAACACACACACACACACACACACACACACACACACACACACACACACACACACACACACACACACACACACACACACACACACCTGGGAAATGGCAAAAACTGTGCTTCCTGAAATGGCCACTTGAGGCTCACTCCAAAATCAAATCCAAGCTTACAGACTTCCAATTTCAGAGTAGAATTAAAAAAAAAAAAAATTATAGCCCAGACATAAATGGTCTTGGTCTCTGTGGCTTATTTCTTCTTTCTCAGCTTCTTGAAGAACGTTCCAAAGCTGTTCTGTTCTCTGTCAAGATGATCCCACACTCTTTTAATATTGTTGAGATCTGGAGAGGCCAATCCATGACTGATAGTGTTCTGTTGTGTATTTTTCTATCCAGATATGCTTTTATTGCATTGGCAATGTGTTTGGGATCACTGTGATGCTGAAAAATGAAGCTGTTGCCAATCAGATGCTTTCCAGATGTATTGTATTGTATATTAAAATCTTACAGTCCTTTCTTTGTTCATAATTCCATCAATTTTGTCAAGATCCCCAACAGCACTGGCTGAACCTGGCCCCAAACCATGACAGAGCCTCCACCATGTTTTAAAGATGGCTGTAGACACTCACTATTGTAGCTCACTCTTGACTCCATATATACTGACAATAATTTGAACCACAAAAACCAAGAATGCCTTCTTGACAGGATCAACTGAAGGACCAGATGCATCTCTGAGGTCAAGTCTTTGCTGTATTTTTCCTATTTATTTTCCTGTGTCTTAAGGACATGACTTTCAGATACCGTTCATATGCTGTAAATAGTTTTAAAGCCTGACACTTTTTCTTTTGTCCTCCACTTGTGCAGTTTCCTTAAATTATTTAAGGGAATACTGTGCACCATGCTGAGATATGCCAAGTTTTCAGCTAATAGCTCTTTGGAAATCACAGATTGGTGCAAAAATACTATTTTATGCTTGTCAAACGGTGCTATCTTTTCATAAATTCAACTAAAGAAATGTGACGAAATTGTGTATTTTGGCAACAGGCTGTTAGTAACAAAATGCCTAAAGGAACAGTTGGTTCTTTGCTAAGTTGTCTGTAACATGTAGACACAACACCGGTTCATCCCTTGAGTTAGGTGGCATTTTTGCACATGACTGATTCATACCTCAGTGTTAAGTAGTTCTCTGAAAATGGTCAGGTACAAGGACTGGACTGAAAATGAGTCCATTAAAGATGTCTGAGCTTCTGTCTTGGAGATTGCAGTTGCTTTTGTGGTCTGATAATTGGCACTAACCAACCTTTTAATTTGGACTTTATTGTTCTCTGAAAGAGTACCATTATCTCTTGGAGTCTAATGCTGTGTCAAGGCCAACACCTTGTGTACATCTCTGCCAGGCCAAAAGCATGTGAGAGAATGATAGTACTTCATAATATGGTGTGAAGTGTAAAAGTTGGTATCAAATAGATTTTGGCTCAGATCCTGTTTGGATGGAAGCATGAAATAAAGGTCAAACCTAAGTGTAAAAGAAAACTCCATGTTGAAGGAGGATTGCCACTCAAGAATCCCTAATTTGGTATTCATATTTTTTCTAGCCATCAGTTATAACTTGAAAGTCATTACAGAAGTTACACATGACCACTGAGCATGAAATTGTAAAATTTATTTCATAAGTATGCATATCAGCTGCACCCACCATCCAAATTCTACATTCCTTCAGTATTTTTCTTCCTCAGTAATTAGCAGCAACTCTGATAATAATATCAGTGGGCAATTCCCTGAATAGCCGGTGGCAGCTTATCTGTCACAACAGGAGCTACCTTGAGTAACCCTCTCTCAGCTTGTCTCACTTGTGTACAGATTTTCACACACGTTTCCCTGCAGCTGCAAAAACACTCACCCCGCCACGGTTGAACACACGTTATTAAGCTAATTTGAAGCTTTAAAGAGAGTGTCGCTTAAGCCGTGGACAAGGCTCATCCCGTGGTGATATTTTAATGAGGGAACACTGATCTACATAAGCCAATAAGCAGGAGGGCATTAGACGTTACCTCGGTTCATCCCTCATGCTTCCATTAATTTCTCAACTCACATATCTTTCTTTGTCTATTTGTCATAATTATGCAAATATGCCCTTCATTTTTCTTTGCTTTTTGTGCTACTTAGCCTTCTGCTCTGTCCTCAACCTGAGTTTCATCAATGCAGAAGAATGACAACATGAAAGATGAACAGCTTCTTGGCTCATTTGTGTAAGTCAGCTAGCTAAATACCCCTTGCCGGTACTTCTGCCTGGACCATATAAAACTAGTCTAATGACAGTTCTGGAGTCAGCTCAAGCATCAACATCAGTCTCCCAGCTAATGGGTTGTGACAAGCCAAAGAGTAACATAATTTTCACCACCAGCCATACAACACCCTCTCAGTATGAGAATCTTTAAAGCATCAATTCAGTGTCATGGTGGAATGTGCGTGAATATGCACATATCTTCATGTATATGTGCAGGGAAGAACAAACATTGGCATTGTGTCCAGTGTTCTGACAGTTGACATGGATATTCAGTAAAACCTCAGTTTCTCTGACTGACCATTGTCACTTGAGGCTTTTAAACACAGTTTTGGCTTCCAGAATGGTGTGAGTGTATCCCAAGCTTGAGTACAGAAGGCTTTTCACTGTTTCAGACATTGATGAGCCAAAACATAATGACGATTTCTACCTAATATGCTGTTTTCCTTGTGAGTGCCAGCAAAACAATTCAGACCTGCCAAGGCATGGACCCTGAAGTTGCCCTGTGGTATCTGGCACTATGACGGTAGATTGTTATGTCTCATTAGCTGCAAGTTAGAGCTGCAGCAGATCAGACTAATTCCAGTCCTTTCCCCATTACTGGTAGGAGCTCAGATGCATCAACTCAGTCATACTCTAAATGCTTTTGTTGATTAGATATCCTGCTACTGAAACCACTTGTTTTATTTAGCTCTATTTAGATCTGTTAATTTAATGAAGTGTGTCAGGTTACCACTAACTATGGAAACAGCCGCTAAGAGGCTAAAGAGGCTCTTAACTGTAATGGATTTGCAAAAAAATCCATGCTAAAGTCTAGACGTGTTCTCTGCTGTTTATTAAAACATAAGGACTGACAAGCAATAGTTGCTTCCACTGGAACAACCAAAGGAAAAAGTGACGGTCAGCATAACATTTTGGAACCCTACTCACCTTCTTAGTCTCCAACCCGCTGCACAAGTGAACAGGTAAGAAATGTAAAACCAAAACCGTCATGTCAGTTACAGAAATGAAAGTAAGACCTCAGTCACACAGGTATAGAGTCCAGTCCACTACCCCATCAACCCTCTGGTCACTGGGAAAACAAGGGGAATTCCCCAATTGGTTGGTGAGTAGTTGCTGGAGGTCGCTGGCCGTTTCCAGGTGAAATCGGTTGCAAAGAGGGTGCTGTACCAAAAACCTCCTTGTGACTGCTCTGTCAAATTTAGTTTGCATGGAAGATATCAACTTGTCTGCAAATAAGGTGTGCAGTCTCTGTTTCCAGTTGTGTTGGTCTTTTCACAGTTTCACTACAGCTCAGCCAGTAGTTGATGAGTGTTTGCAAAGAAGTCAGTGTCTTCCATGCAGACTATGGGCTAACACAACAACTTGCTAGCGACCAAAGCAATAGCACTATAGACCACTTTGTGATGAAGTTTACCTACTGACTCCTAGAAACCTCCAATGACCGACCGATCGGGGAATACACATGACCCATGGCTGTCAAGGTGTCATTGACTGGTCTCTAGGGCTGCATGGCTGGGGCCTAACAGTGGCTGACTGGCCATATGGAGCACCAGCACATTCCCAAGCATATAATATAACAAACAGGTATGAGTTTAGAAGTCGCCCTGAATCCACACATCAGGCATGATTCTCTCAGCCACAGACTGCCTGCTCACTTGCACTCTCTGTAGTCTCTGTGGGACACAAGTGTGAACTCATACGATGCACATAAATGCAGCATGCAGCTTCTTATTTTCAAAAATGAAGGCAGATAATGTGGTCTTGTTTATCTGGTGAGACTGATTAGATTAAAAAGAAAGGTTGAGGGAAAAGACAGAGAATGAAAAGGCATGCAGCTAAATGGTGAAAATAAGTGCCAGTCAGGAATCTGGTCTTTTTATAACACTCACTGCCTGTTTTATATTGTTGATGATCAGTTTCAGTCAATGTGTGTGTGTGTGTGTGTGTGTGTGTGAAGTCAGTTTAAAGCTCACTCCATTTCTCACTCAGTTTTAAAAGTATAGACTAATTGTTTTGTATGTTGGCCTTGTACATGTCTACGTGCTGTGATTAGTGTATTTCTAGTGAATATTCAACATTGCACCCACAGCCATGGTAGACCTTGAAAACTTCAGACATGAATGCGTCTGTTAGTCCCAGTGTTTTGCATTTGTAATGTAGATAACTTTCCTGAGACCATGAACACAGTGGACAAATTTCAGTGGTACAGATGTCACTATATAGCAGAAGTGATGAAAATTATATGAAAATTTAATTTGTATCTCACATTATTAAAACACACAATATTCTAATGACATTTGTTCTTTTTGTATAGCTTCTGTACAGTTATGATTACAGACCTTCACTTGTATTTTAATTGTAATTAACCTGCTAATGAAAAAGAATTTGACTAATAGCTCCATTATTTTTCCCACAAATTCTCCATGAATATGGCAATAACATCATTAAAGTAAATTCTTTTGATCATGTTAACTGTGCAATGAAAACCCGATATTGTGACAGCCCTAAACAGCAGCTAGGGATAGCCTACAAAATTAGCAGAGTGGCCAGGGATAATGTCAAATTCCCAGCCTGAGTGGCTGCCTCAGTCCTCCCCTGGATAGTAACCAAAGGAATGTGAGCAGCCCAAACAAATAATAAACACCACATTTCAAGGATTTCATGTTAGAAGAACTATTGCTTCTAAGCTTTGGCAAATTTTGAAATTAATAAAAATCTATATAATTACAGTAAGTTAACAGTAAAAACGTTTTTATTGTGCCAAATTCCTATATTTGCTGTGCTATGCTCTATACTTAACAGCTGTAATGGTTGTGTAAAATGGTTTGGAAGTTTGAAGAAGGGAAGAAGGAGTCTAACAACTCAGAATTATAAGACAAAGCTAACAACAGGCTTCTCTTCAGTCCCAGTATAATTTTAACAGAGAAAATGAAAACTGTGGCTTTGTGTACATGGTCTTTATAATTATTTTGCCATCCCTTTATGTCAAAGTAGTTTTGAGGCTGGGAAGTCTTCATTATGCTATGGTTGCCCTTGAGGACAAAACACATACAAGACTGAAAGCACACACATTAAGAGAAGCACACTGAAAATGTAGGAATTTAGCAAGTAGAACAGCACACATATATCCTCCCATATCCATAAGCTAGAACGTCTGCAAAGCCATTCCTGTAAACTGGAAAAGGATCGGCACTTGGCTGGTGATTGGATGAGCCATCTATCTATTGGCACCATCTACAGCCTAATTTCAACCAATCAGCTCAACAAACTGCAGGACATAAAGAACAGTGAAGCAAAAAAAAAAACAGGCTGCTTAAGGTGCTTTAAAAGCTCTCAGTGATTATTGCCATCTTTGTAAGGAAAATATGTCAGTAAAAGGCATTCACAGGTACTTCCTTTCACAAAATACTTGGCGAGTGTTTGGATCAATCATGGGTCTATTGTCACACCAAAAAACAAAAACAAAACTGTTCCAACTAGGGTACAGATTGGTCTGAACTGACTGTGGTTTCCCTCCAGTCACATATCTTGAAGCCTGGCACAGTAAGTGGGATTCTGCCATGATCTTGCTATCTAATGGAGATCCAGAAAGCAAAAGAAAAATACTACAAATTCTACACTGGAGATATATGCCAGGGTGTCAAGGCATGTGATATGCATTTTAACATTTTTGACCCTCAACACTTGGTTTTCTTATTTCTGTCCAGTCAAAATTTAAAACATGTGGCCTCTTTATCCAGTAATGTCTATGCTGAAATCTGCTTCATCTTTCCTTGATCTTGGACCATGAAACTCTGCTGTTTGTCATGACAAGACACCTGGAACAATGTGTAGACAATTACTAGTTCATTTTTATGCCAAGCTAATTATCTCCTGCCTGTAGCTCCATATTTGGCCAGACCAAAAGACCAAAAGGGTTGTATCAAATTTATCAACTAACTCTTGCCACAAAAACATACCCATTTATCAAAATATCGAGCAAGTTTTTAGTTTCTTTAGAAAAACTTCATCTCCATTCACCTCAAGAACTGAAGCTAGCTGTCCATCTGCCTCCACTGTCCAGCTGAACAATGAAAAGGTAACAGAAAGAGACAAAAGGTGCTGTCATCACTGAGACCTCAGATTCAGGTATGAAGCGGTGAATGGAGTGAGGTAATCTTGGACCCCAATGAGTAACAAACAGAAAAGGAGTGAGAGCATTCAAGAACTGTCCCCTGACTGAACTTTAGTTGATCAATTAACTCCATTATGTTAATCTGGGATGCACTCCATGTTCCCTGTGGCTCTCAGTCTACACAGGAACCTACGGATGAGCCAAGACACAGAGAACAGGGAGACGAGTTCATTTCCCGCTGATCGGTGAATGAGGTCACGAAACGAGGAGCCTGGGGGCATCTGTCCTTGCATGAGGTCACCTCAGCGTCCAAAAACACAATGCACGTCCTATGAGTGGCCACTTCGATGCCTTGTCATGCTCAAATGAAGATTTAGCACACTGTCTATTTTTATTGTGTTCTCATTTGCCAAAACTTTAATGAAGCTCAGATTTTTTGGTGCATGATACCATTTAAACCTGATGGAGTGAGGGGCAAAATCAAACACACGCCTTCTTGTAAATGCACACCCAAACACAAGCAGTCACACGGAAGAACTAAAAGACACAGACGCATTCTTGTTTCCACCGGATCCAGGTGAGTGGTTACATCTGCCGCTTTTTAAAAGCAAAACAAAGCAGTATTTGTGTTGGTCAGAAAGGTTGTGACTGCGGGGAAGAATGCATCCCAAAGGTGATTCATGACAGTTTAGGATCTGTCGCTTTGAACTAGCACACCACATCAAGGCCATTTAAATGACCCAGAGAAGCAGCCCTGACTAAAAATAAAGAGGCGGCAAGGCCAAGAATAGCCTTGGCATGAAAGGAAGGAGTGAATTACTGCCGCGATAAGCCATGATTCCTACACATGCAGTTGGATCACGATGTGGCGGGGGAATGCAAATTGGTACCAGCTGTGTGGCCTTGGAGTATGCCGCTGCAGACAGGAGACAGGGTCCAACTATGCGGATTAATCATTTACTCATATAACACAGCCACGCTGGAAACCTCAGGCACTCACTGCATTTATCTCCATTCATGTGTGGTGGCACTCAGGCTTGGCTTTGGGCAGCGGCGTGTGTGTGCGTGCATGTGTGCATGCATGTGACTCCGAAAACAATGCAGGCCTCAGTGCCCACTACCTAGTCCATCAAGGTTACCAAGGAAGAATGTTCACACAGTGGATCAGTGCTCCAAGTCATGAGAAGCACAACTGTAATAAGACCCCTGCCATGCCCCCCCCCTCCCATATCATCTTATTTATCACCATAATGTTCTCTATTCAGATAGCCCGAAATGTCTTGGTGTCAGTCTATTCCCAAATTTGACTTTCGTAGAAACCATTTTGGCCTGCACTTTGGTTTTTGAGGCATTCCTGAGATTTAGCACCCAGTTTTCTAGGAACAACAAATTCTGGGAAACCAAAACGCAATATTTCAGAGAGCTATACTTCACTGGAATTTTTGATTCAGGGACCTGTGATTTTGAAAGTCAAGTCAGTGGGAGATATAGCCAACATATAAAGTTTATTACCATGAGAAACACAGGCCTTCAAGGAAAAGCTGAGATGCCAGTAAAGAGTTTGCTGACACAGTGCTAAAAAAGACTGCATCCACAATGAATGCTACGGATGTGTGGCAGCCTTTGCCAGGTCTGAATAACTGCTGTGTTCACAAATATAGAATCATACACCTAATTTTATAGATTAGGGTTAAACTCTCTGTGTCACAACAGAATTTTAATGGCAGCACACACACGTATACACCCACATACGCAAAAAATCATTGCCTTGATGAGCTGTTGGTTTACAGGACGAGACCCCCATGTGTTACTCAGTGAAGCCTCTGTTTATGGTGCTGTTTTTATAGGTCTATAAAATATTAGTCTGAACCACTCTGCTCATGTGTGTGTGAAAAAGCCACATCTGAAGCCAGCTGGTTTGTCATGAGTGGCTGTGGGGAATAGGAGCTGATGCCGTGGCTTGGGACCCTTCCTATAACAACACAAACTTCTTCAAGGGTCCCACTGTGACAGCCAAGACCACTGCTTGGACCTTGAACATCAAACACGCTACAGGGGACCTGTGCTGCGTTTACCAACCAACCTGTCTGGTCATTTGCCAAGAGCAGGCTCTCAGACATAAGACATTACTCTGACATCACTGCACGTCCCAGTCTGTGAGGGGATGGATTGTGGTGCTGTGTGGAGCTATAAGAAACTATGATCAGACTAAAGCAATGCATGCAAACCTCTAGCCTCTGGAGAAGGAGAGGAAGTTTGGTATGTTACTGCAAAACTTTCAGCCTGTCCCTCTCAGCATTTTGTCCTATATGCAGTTTTGTTCCTGTCCATTATATTATTTTGCATCATAATAGCCTTTTTTCACAGGGCTCATCATTCAGCAGCTTGTAGAAGCACCTTTCACAGCAATAACTTGAAGTAACTATTTTCTGGATGATTCTGTCAGTCTCTCAGATCACTGTGGAGGAATTTTGGCCCGCTCTACTTCACAACGTTGCTTAGGTTCGTTGAAGTTTGTGGGCATTTGTTTATTCACAGCTTTTTTAAAGTTCCAGTTGGGTGAGGTGTGGACAAGGTGTTACAATGACTGGGTCATTGTAACACCTTGATTCTTTTCTTTTTCAGCCATCCCGCTGTAAATGTGTTGCTGTGCTTGGGATCATTGTCCAATTGCATGACCCATTTTTATACATGCTTTATCTGTCAAAAAGATAAAAAAAAAAAAAAGTATCTGTCAAAAAGACAGCCTCAAATTTGACTTTAGAATACTTTGGTATACAGAGGAGTTTATAGCTGACTCAATGACTGCAAGGTGCCTAGGGCTTGTGGTTGCAAAACAAGCCCAATTCATCACCCCTCCACCACCATGCTTGACAGTTATCATGATTTGTTTGTGCTGATTTACTGTGTTTGGTTTTTGCCAAACATGATGCTGTACATTATGGATAAACATCTCCACTTTTGTCTCCAAAGTCCTTTGGACAGTGGAGACATAAGGCAACAGGACTGCATAGATGATTGCATATCTATGGAAGGTGATAGTAGCTATTTCCATAACAGGTACACTTACAACCACCACCAGCAAAGTCAGCCAAGCAGATGTTTATCTGGGAAGTCTGCAAACAAGAGATGCGAAAAGCATTTTTTTTCTTATAAAAAGACTTCATCCCCATCTCTCTTCAGGCAGGCACAACTAATGCACCTAAGGCTTTGCACATCATTACAAGGAGAATGTTTGGAATCTAACATACACACAACATATAAACAGACGGAGCTATATTTGTATATTCAGCAAATAACTGCGTCGCTGAAAAATGTAAATAACTCAAAAAGATAAACTGAATCTGTACAGGGGATATAAACCATGAGAAAAATAAAGAAGTGAGAGAGAAAGGGAGAGAAATTGGACAATGAGGCATTACAATGGAAGATGGCCGAAGGTTTTGAACCTGGTGTACACACCATATGCAACACTTTGAGTACTGAATGCACGCACACACACACAAACACACACACACACACACACACACACACACATACAAAGTGCATCCTATCCACCAACTCAGCAGGAAGAATGCGGGTCCAGTAAATATCTAGAAGGAGAGTTGACAGATGGCAGTGCTGAACACAATAATTACCACATACTTCCCACCACTGTGCATGTCTGCTACATCCTCAGCTCCTCAGGCCAACTCCCTCTAACCCAAACCAACAACGCACATTCAACCAGCAAGTAGCCTGCACTGCAAAGTCATCCAGTTTAGATCTCATAAACAAAGCCGGGCTTTGAATTATCAGCTCAGCATTACCCACGTCACATACAGACTGGCTAGCTATCAACCAAAGGCATTAGCCCAAAGACATATAGATTTAACCTAACTCGAATCATGTGGTACTGCAGCTGAGATCAGCTCTCACTACAGAAGCCTGTAACCGCAGAAGCACCAGAGGAGCCATTGTCTGCTTCTCTCACCAAACCTACCGTGACAGACTCCACTAAAACCACGCTTAGACCCTGGGCTGCTTCTCACACCATAAACGCTCAAATTCAATTCACTAGCTGTCTGCATCTCCCACCCAACCCACAGGTATGACTACACAAGCCTGAATGGCCAAGACAGTGATCATTAGATTGGGGGGTTAGAAACCATGAAGATGAGTGGCGCCCACCATTACAGTGTCATGAAAACTAAGCTGCACCTCACTGAGGCTCCCTGCATTTTAAAAATGGCTTGCTCTGCTATGTGGTCTCCCAGAGGCAGAAAAGAGGTCCGCACTGGAGGAGGACATTAACATTGCAACAAGTACTTGTGGGTCCAGTTTATTTCAACTTGTTGCACAAGAGCAATGGAGCTTCAAATGTTTACAGCAGAGTTTTCAGCCTTGGGGTTGAGATGCTATTTGTGGTTGTTTAATATGCAAACAGGGTCACAGGAGATTTGTCAAATTGATACATAAATGTCTGATATATTTAGATGAAAAACAAGGAGTTCTAAATAAATCCAAGCACCCAAGGGATCTTTTTTGGAGATTCCACTTTGCTCTTAAAAAACAGAATTCCAACATACAGAATTCCAGGACCTGAAAACTGGGTCAAAAAGTTTCAAAAACCTTCATTCAAACGTAAGAAGTAACAGCCTTTCAGCCTTGAAACTCAACCTCCCAGGAAACAGATTTATTACATGACTCAGTAAAAGTTACTCACAGGCAATGGAAAAGAATGGGTTTAAGGGATAGATAAAGGATTGTGAGCAGGATAAAAGTGTGTTCTGTGTGTTGCACAAACAGCTGAAGGCAGCCTGATCCCTCTGTCTTACTGTGATCTTTCAGCACAAAGTAATGATGAAGGATGAACTGGCCTTCCAGGGTTCACTGAGTTGGTCTACAAGTACTCCACTGGCCCCTCCTTTCTGTGCACTCAGCTCTGATGCTTGCCCATGCCAGGAATGTTCACACATACAGATACAAACACAAACACTCAACAGGCGTGGTTTCAGAGCTGGTAGAAGGTTATCAAACATTCCTGACCTGCAAGGCATTGGCTAAATTTGGAGACTTGTCCTCACCACAAAAAACTACAGCACTGGTTGTTTGTTCGAATGCCATAAGTGACTTATGTTTATGATTTTTCTGAGAAGGATCTCATGTGGCTGTGCGAATTATGACTGTTGTCTGTCAGAAGCAAAGGTGGAAGCTGTGTGATGTTAATGGGCCACAAAAAACTTCTTAGGGAAGAGATCTGGATGGATGGATGCTTGGGAAACACCAGGAGCTGTTGTTTATATCCTATTTACTACTAGCTCTGAGCATTGTTTTATTGTATTGAGACCCTGATCCTCTCCTAAACTTAAGGATTTTTTTTTTTACATCAAACCATACCCTTTCTCTAACCTTAACAAAAAACACCATGCCACGCTGGCTCTAGTCATTCATATATCTCAACAAACTGCTAAACTGCAACTTTCTTGCTGCCGCTACATGGGATTGTCTTGCTGAAGAAACACCTTCCTCGAAATATATGCAAAATAGATAGGAGCATATGCTGCCTTAAAACCTGCAAAAAATCTTGGTCCTGGGGTAATAAGTATTTGTGTTTTTATTTGTTTGTTTGCTTTTTGCTTTTCTCTTGTTTGCATAAGCTTCAAAATGAGAGAAAATACACACTCAGCTGTTACTTTATCAGGTACTCCTTGCTAGTACCCTTTTGAACTGCCTTATTTCTTCATGGCACAGATTGAAGAAGGTGCTGGAAACACTCCTCAGAGATTTTGGTCCACATTGACATGGTAGCATCACACATCCATGATGTGAATCTCCTGTTCCACCAAATCAAACAGTACTGGACTGGACTGGGTTGAGATCCACTGACTACAGAGGCCATTTGAGTACAGCGAACTCACTGTCCTGCTTAAGAAACCAGTTTGAGATGATTTGAGCTTTGTGACATGGAATGTTATCCTGTTAGAAGCAGCCTTTAGAAGATGGGTATACTGTGGTCATAAAGGGATGGACATAGTCAGCAGCAGTATTTAAGTAGGCTGTGACAGCTAAACAATGTTCAACTGGTACCAAGGGGCCCAAGAAACCATAAAAATATGCACCATCACACTACCAGCAGCCTGATCCATGATACAAGGCAGGATAGATCCATTCTTTCATGTTGATTATGCTAAATTCTGAGCCTAACCTTCGAATGTCACACCAGAAATCAGAAATCAGACCAGGTACCATTTTTCCAACAGTCTGTTGTTTGTTCTTAGCTGACAGAAGTGGCACACAGTGTGGTCTTCTACTGGTATAGTCCATCTGCTTTAAGGTTCAACATCTTGTGCATTCAGAGATGTTCTTTTGTACACCTTGGCCTGTTCATTTCCTCATTTACACAAATATCTAATCAGGAATGTGATTTAAGTGATTTTGAATGTGTCATGGTTGTTGGTGCTAGACAGGCAGATTTGAGAATTTCAGAAACTGCTGATCTACTGGGATTTTTCCACATAACCATGTCTAGGCTTAATGGAGAGCAGTCCGAAAAAGAGAAAATATCCAGTAAGCTGCAGATGGGAGCTATTTTGATATGGCCATGTGCATTTTGGAAGGCATCAGAAAAGTTGCTATACTATAAACAAGGGCACAGAATCAGTAAGCACCATTATCAGTAATGTTAGAATTGCTTTGCACAACAACCAATAAATCAGCCAACACTTCTTATGCAAGATAATATAACACTGGCTTAGAATAATTAGTAGCTTCACTTTTTTCATCCAAAAGCTCCCCTTGGAAATTTTATAAGAAATTTAAGGTATTTATCTAACTACGTCTGCATGAGCTTGGTCCAGCATGTCTGTAATTTACCTTCCCTTTTCTTTCTCCATCTTCTAGTTCTGTGTTTATCTGTTTCCTTCTCCCTCCATGTGTTCCACTGATAGAAAGAGAAACTGAGTCTGTCTTCCAACCATGTGAAACTGGACTCTATCAGCCACGAACCATCAGTGATGGAACCACAAGCATTGGTAATCACACTACCAAATGCTTATGTCAGATGTTATAAAGTGCCCATGTGGGCCTCATGAAGGACTCCTCTGTGCCATCTCTAATAAAGGGCCCTTTTATTACCACAGCGACTCACCGCGTGGTCTGGCCAGGGCCTCAATTCTAAAAATAAAGAAATATACATGTGCATTTTAGGCATTGGTATACTTTGGTCATGGGGAATTCATGCATATTCACTGATTGTTATATTCATTTTGAGGAATTTTATTTAAAAAGTGAAACCTCATTTCTCAAGTCAAATGATTCATTATAACTTTGCAGTCTGACAAAAGCACTAAAATAGGCCGTCTTTTGACCCTTTTTTCTGAAACAGGAATGAGGTTGGAAACATGTTGGTCAGTAATGCTGTTTACAGAACTGCCAAGTACATAAATTCATCTTCGCTCCCTGTGAGTTGACATATTGTCAAAATAGTAGCACTTAATCAGTGAGATTTCCCCAAGGAACGAAATGTACAGAGCAAACAGAAACACCCATGCTCAGTTCATACCTCCCACGATTCACACCAGAGAATTTGTGTCCAAAAGCATTTCTGGCACCTGAAATTAAGAGGCTGTAGATGGAGCCAAGCCTACAACACAGTTAATCAGCCGTACACTGGGTGAAGTGAATGAGAAATGTTGGAGCAAGATGAGAGTTAGAAAATATGTTTTTTTTTTTAAAATTAAATGACTTTGGTTCCTTAAGGTGGCCATTTAACATTTCTTTAATAATAACAGATCACATGACTAGACAACTTGGGATTTTTTTTCTTGGTGAAACTATTGAAAGTCATTAGGACTTTCAAGTTTTTATGTGGTCCTGTGAAAACTAAGTGCACCCTATGATTCAGTAGCTTGTAGAACCACCTGTAGCAGCATCAACTTGAAGTAATTGTTTTTGTATGATTTTATGTTTCTCAAATCATTGTGGGGGAATTTTGGCCTACTCTTCTTTTCAGTGTTGCTTCTGTTCATCGAAGTTAGCAAATATTTATCTGTGCACAGCTCTCTTAAGATTCCACCACAGCATTTCAGTCAGGCAGACATCTGGACTTTGACTGGGGCATTGCAACACCTTGATTCTTTTCTTTCTCACATTTTATTCTCAGCCATTTTATTGTAGATTTGCTGCTGTGCTTGGGATCATAGTCCCATTACACCACCAACTTATCACCAAGCTTTACCTGTCAGACAGATGACCTCACATTTGACTCTAGAGTACTTTGGTATACAGAGGAGTTGATGGTTGACTGAATGACTGCAAGATCCTGTGGCTGCAAAACAAGCCCAAATCACCATCCTTCCACTACTGTGCTCAACAGTTACTATGATTTGTTTGCCCTGATATGTTATGTTTGGTTTTTGCCAAACATGACGCTGTGTATTATGTCAAGCACTCCACTTTGGTCTTGTCTGTCCAAAAGACATTGTTACAGAAGTCTTGTGGTTTGTAGAGATGCAAATTTGCATAACTAAGCCATGGTGCGATGTTCTTTTTAGTGAGAAAAGATAACCCTTCTGGTAACCCTTCCAACAAGCCATACTTGTTCAACCTTCTTCTAAATATACTGTCATGAATTTTAACATTTAACATGTTAACCAAGGCCAGTAGTCTGAGATGTAGCTCTTGGGCCTTTTGCAGTTTCTCTCAGCATTGCATGGTTTGACCATGGGGAGAATCTGCTGAGATTTCCACTCCTGAAAAGATTGTGGCATTGCGTAAAAACACACCTGAATGCTCCAGACCAGCAAACTTCCAAAGCTTCTGCTTTCATAGCGCTACTCACATTTGCTGATGATCAATTAATCAAGTGCATTTGATTAGCAGCACCTAGCTCTTGAGGACTGGCACTAGTGAGAGGTAACTGAGCATGTATTCCTTCTATGGACCAATTACAAGACCCTTCCTTAGATCCTGTCAAGCAAGCACTTTATCTCTAGTCAGGCTAGGCAGGGCTTTGTTATCTGGGTTTAAACATAAAACCCTGGCTCCAAAAACATGAAATAGGATACTCTAGTACCAGTAATTCTCAGACTAAGCCAGTACTAGTCCAGGCACCCTCTTATCTTTTTTGTGTACTGAGAACTTCCACCTGGGATCTCTCTTGGCTATCAACTACCACTGTTCCCAACTCAGGAAGAAGTAATTGCTGTTCTCTAAGGTGCCGTTTACACGAGACCGTTTTCATTTTGAAACGGTGTCGTTTTGATGCGTTTCGACCTTGCGTTTACATGATAACGGTGTCGTTTTGATGCGTTTTGCCCTTCTGTTTACACGACAACAGAGTGAAAATGATGTGTTTCGGAAACGGGGTCCAGAGTGGAGCGTTTCAGAAACGCACCGGCTTGCGTTTTCGTGTAAACACTTGAAACCGGGGTGATTTGAAAACGCTCGACTCGCACATGCGCACTATGGTTGCGACGGCCACAGTTTTTCGCGCACGCGCAAATTGATAAACAGTGCTCGCAGATTCACGAGTGCTTCTTATGCTTTTCTTGTGTTTTTACCGTTTTGTAATTCAGCGTTGTGTGCAGCAGCGATCCAACCTCATCGTCAGTCCACACAAAACCTCTCACATTGGCCGTTTTGTAAGTAATGAACAATTTGCCGCACTACCTACTGTGTCACTCCACGCATGCGCGTCTTGCATAAACAAACTTTGCAAAGAGAAAACCAACGCCAACTTGTGGCCTGGCATGGGAACTACATCGTTTTCATCGTTTCCATCGTTTCACGTCATCGTGTAAACGCGGATCGTTTCTGAAACGCCATCGTGTAAACGAAAGGCTGAAACGCATCAAAACGACACCGTTTCCAGTGAAAACAGCTTCGTGTAAACGGCACCTAAGTTTAGTCACCTTTGCCACTGTTGTAACTATGGAGAGATCCAAACAGCCATGTTCCAGACTGCCTCTCACAAGTGCCGTGTACGATGCTTTGGTTGTCCTCCAAATAGATCCCATAAAACAAACAAACAAAAAAAAAAACAAGAAACATTCCCCTGTTAAATAAAGCCAGTATCTTCACGAGCTTTGTCAGTTTCCTTTGTCCATCATATTCTCTTGAAGTTTTCAGCTTTGCAGTACAGTTTTTAAACCTCTTTGTCTTGTTTTTTCTTAGCGCAGCCAAGTGATAAACCTGAGCTATTTCTCTAAAATGTTGAACAAAGGAATAGTAAATGTAGGACTTTGGTTTATATGAGTTAATCAAATAAAAAGTGTACATTTTTTTTTTCAGTTTTCTAATACATATACTGTGTCAAGGTAAAAGGTGATGATAGGTTGGCTTTTTGTTATGTTATGTTACTACCACCATGTGGCCAAAATAATCTGAAATGGCAAATTCAATTAAAGTAAAAACAACAAAAAACAAAGTGAAAATATAAGTGTCATTTGAATTTTTGGTGCAGCAAGGATTGACTGCTTATATTAGCTTAGCTCAGTAGTTCAGTAAGCAGCTCTGCTTTGGTAGAGAATATATGGATGAACTGAACAAAGTACAGTTTCATTCTAAAATATATATATGAAATGCCATCATATTTCTGCTAAATACACCAGAATTGATTAGTACAAAAATGTGTATTTTTCTTTTTTTAAAAATAGGTCCTATCAAGTTACTAGCTGCTAACAGTACAAAAGGTTTTTATACATATTTGTCAGATAAAATAATGTATTAAAAAAAAAGGCCTATGACAAGATTTTGCTGAAGAAAACATACCTCCAGAAATGTTAAAAATCCTGCAGAGACAAAAGAGTGGTCTACTTTTTGAAGACTGATGAAATTAGCCATTCCTGGGTTCAGATTCTTCTTTGGCTCCCCAGAAAATACAAACACTGAGCACCACCGAGAGTTAAAAAGTGCCTTAATTCTTTCAACTGCAATAACCAACAGTAACCAGCTAACTAATAACTTATACCAGTCCAGGTTGGAGAGTTATTGAAATTAAGCTAGTTTACATATAATGCTCGGCCACCATATCGCTAGCTACAGAGGTATTGTTAGGTTAAAAAAATGCCAATGTAGCACCACAGGTCTTTTATAAGTTTTACAACTAGAGTTAAATAGTTTTAAATAAAAGTACAGTACACACTGGGGTCCAGTCAATGAGGTACTGCACCTTCAAGTTCCCGATCGACAAACACATACCGAAATGACACCGATGTCAAGCTTAGACAAGTCTGACAAGCTTATTAAGTTTGCAGACGACATGACTCTCATCGGACTCATCTCAGACGGGGACGAGTCGGCCTACAGGATGGAGGTCAAACGTCTGGTGTCCTGGTGCAGCCACAATAACCTGGTACTGAACGCCCAGAAGACAGTGGAGATTATAGTGGACTTTAGGAAGCACACAGCCCCTCTACCCTCCATCATCCTGACTGACACCCCCATCACCACAGTGGACTCTTTTCGCTTCCTGGGAACTACCATCACCCAGGACCTCAAGTGGGAGCCCACCATCACCTCTGTTGTCAAAAAGGCCCAGCAGAGGATGTACTTCCTGCGGCAGTTGAAGAAATTCAACTTGCCAGCAAGGACCATGGTGCAGTTCTATACTGCCATCATTGAGTCCATCCTCACCTCCTCCATCACTGTGTGGTACGCTGGAGCCACCACTAGGGACAAACAGAGACTACAGCGCGTTGTGCACTCTGCTGAGAAGGTGATTGGCTGTAACCTCCCATCTCTCCAGGACCTGTACACCTCCAGGACACTGGGGCGTGCAGGTCGGATCACAGCCGACCACTCTCACCCTGGGCACAGACTTTTTGACCCTCTCCCCTCAGGCAGGAGGCTACGGTCCATACGGACCAGAACCTCCCGCCATAAGAACAGTTTCTTCCCCTCTGCTGTTGGACTCATGAACAATTACCCTAAGACTGTTACCACCACCCCCCACAAACGCTGATGACCCTATGTCTATGCACCTGTCTGATTGCACTGATGTACATATTAGTGGAATATAGTCTACATTCTTTTATCTTTTAATTAGTCTCTGCACTGTATATTTTGTAATTTTGTAATATTGTGCTATAGTTATAGCTCTAATATCTCTGTATATTTGCAATTTGTATACTTGTATATTGTCTTATAGTTTTTATACTTATTTGTTTTTTTTCTGTAAGCACGAAGTACCGCAGCAATTTCCTAATGCTGTGAACCTGTTCACCCATATGGCAATAAAACCTTCTGATTCTGATTCTGATTCTGATGACACTAAGAGGTTAGTAATTAATATGCTGCTACATGGTAGGAAATATGTTCTACCCAAAGATTTGGGTATGCTTAATGTTCATAATGAATTCTTAGTTGGCCTTACGGTTAAGATATTAGCATCTGGGACCATGAGCCCAGATGCTGTTGTACACTCTATACCAGTGCTTCTCAATTATTTTCTGTTATGCCCCCCCTAGGAATTAGAAACGACTATAAATAGTTGCGGCGGAACCCGCTCTATGCTGTGAGTAGGCAAAAAAAAAAAAAACGTGCACCATAGAGCTATTACTGACTGCGCATACTCTGACAATGAGCGTGCCACTGCCACCTACTGTTGTGGATGTGCAATTACAATTTATTCTAGTACGGCAAAAAAGCATGTTCCCCGGGGTCAGTCGTTCCCCCCTGGTAGCACAGGCGTGCCCCACTATTTGAGAAGCACTGCTCTATGCTAAGTTTAGCTTAACCACACGAATAGTGCTAATAAAAACCTGCAAAGGGGGAAGAATGATAATTTAATAGTTTTTAAGGTATTATGCTGTTTTAAACAACAAAGATGAGGGCACTGTGGCATGTTAAAAAGACAAGAGTCCCAGCTAAAGCTGTGGATGATTGGACCTTGGGGGCAGTATTATTGGAGAGTTGATAAACCAGCACTTAACAAGAAGATAGCAGTTCAGCCGGTTGTTCTTCCTTTGCCTCTAAGTCTCTTCATCCTTTCCCTTCTTTTCCACTGTCACTTTCCATCTTTCCCCTGTGATGATGCCAGAAGAGTGGTAATTAGAATATGTGCACGTTTGCATGTGCGTGCATGTATTTGCACAAATCTGTGTGTAATGGGTGTTGTAGTGCTGCTGGTGGTGGTGGGGTTATTGGGCTTCTGCTCCATGGATGTCATAATTAGGAACTGGAATTCTGTGAATTCCTGGGAAGGTTAGCCAGTCTTTTCATCTGCTGCATCACCCCAGCCCCCTCTCAGCCTCTGGCCTTATGGAAAAATACAGCATGTTCCAACACACACCATCACAGCAATCAATTACCCCTAACTGTAGAAAACACATCGTAAACAACAAATATCCCAAAACATCCTACAATTGTAACCTCATGGCACTGAGGTTCACAAGCATCTGTGACATGCTGGTTTGATCTGGACCCAACCACTAATTCCTGAGCTGGCTAATTAACCTCAACTATTCTAAATATATCATGTGCTTTATTTATACCACTATAAGAAAATTGTTCCTTACTTGGTGTTTTTGTTTTCCAAACAAGAAAAAAGTAATAAATGCATCCTCAGCAGTACAATAAAATGCTTTCCTTAAAGACAGGTACTTATATATAAGCTTGTTATATGATCACAGTAACAGACAAATGCTTTCTGTATATGCAGGCGCCAGAATAGAAACAATGCTTTCCAATCAAGCCATGTCAAACAACACTTTTCTAATGAGCTGCCTACCAGGGTTATTATTTCTCTCCAATGCTGCGTCCAAGATATATCAGATAAGTACAGGCTAATCAAAGACCCAAATAAAAGTGGATATTTCTCCTACAGAAACTAACTGCTTATATACCTGACTCCTCGAAACTATGTGTGCAATATGTGGTGCAATTCAGTATTGTTACTTTGAGGTTTTGGCACTACACACCAGGAGTGAGGTACCTTCTCTAGACATTTTTGGCTGCTGGTTTTCAACTTAAAATGGGGGCTTTGGTAAAATGCCTAAAATCATGTTGTGGTTAGCATGAGGTTAACTCGTTTTTGTTGTTGTTGTTTTTGCTTCATTCTCGGGTGAAGTACCAATATTGTGATTTTTGGACTTTTGTGAAGTGGTTGGAAATGTAACAACAAAGGGTTTGTTTGCTATCACCAGGCTTGCTAATGCTAATACAACTAGTGCTACTGTAAATAACAGTAACAACAGTAATAAGCTTCTATGTAATTTTAGTTCTATATATTTTTATATTCTGTTTTTAACATTATTGTTAATTATAGTAACATGGATTGCTTTACTCCTAACGCGACTAGTGCTTTTTTAGGTGCACTAACATTTCTTTAAAAGCTTTCCTGTTTAGAAAATTGTGAACTGTAGTTTTGTAATTGCACATCAGCTATTTCAACATTTACATAGTTCTATACTCTTTATCAAATACGAGGCTGTTTGCACTGGTGCAAAATGCGCACAGCTTTACATTTGGCTACACAGTATTTGCATTTAACTTCCTGCTTTGGGCCCTAAACTGCATTTGTTCATCAGCGTCAAGTAACTGATGCCATTATTTGGAAAATGTAATTTGAGCCTTGTGCTTAGCGCTCTATCAACTTGTTTCCTTCTTGTTTTGAGGAATTAAATTGAATAAAATTTTCCCTTCTTTTTGAATACTTTTAATAGCCCTGGATTTACACCCAGTGCTCGAGACCTCACAGTGCCTTTATGTGACAAAAATCTGAGCGCACTGCCAAATTCAAATTTAGTTTGCCAGCCTTAGTGATGCTGGAGACATGCAACCTATTAGTTTTCACAGGTTGGCCTAACATCAGGTTTCACTGGCATCCATGTAGGCCGGTGTAACTTTGTGGTGATAATTACACAATAAACACACTGAAAAGTGTAAAACGATTTTCAGCATTAATACAAAACCCTGTTTATAAACTCATCAAAGTGAGGTCATAGCCACTGAACAAAGGCTTCTGTGATGACAACAAAAATCTCACTGTACCGCTGAAAGATATGCCACAGGATTAAGGACTGCGAGTAGTGTGTGCGTGTGCGTGTGCGTGCACGTGTGTGCATTTTTATTTAAGGGCAGCGATCAGTCACCTCTTTCTGTCACGGTAGGAGTGCTGCCAGGAGATGTGGTGTTCTAACTTGGACAGGTAAAATGAATGACACTGAAGAGCTATGTGGTTGAAAAATGCTTCAGAAACTACGTTAGGTCAATATGAGCTTACCTCAAATATATATGCGTACATCACACAGTCAGCTTATTCATTTCGTTTCCATATTACCTGCAAGTGAATAAGTGAATGCATAAATTGATAAATGAAGTTGCCATATGCCCTCTCAAACACACACCGGGGCCAACATTTTGGTCTTACAGTGGAAAGCGGTATTGTTCCACTGCAAGAATACTGTGAGCCAGCTTGTCTTCTAACACAGTCTAATGAGGCAGGACCAAATGACTATCCACTCTAACACTCTTTCTCTACGTGCACTTCTCTGAATATCGTCGATTATCCCCCATGTCTTGGCTGACCTGACTCTGAATATGGGTCACAGACTACACAATCACCTGGTAATTACAAGAGAGTAAACAAGCCAAGCCAGAGGAGAAGTTTTAATGATTGTCAGGATGCCACAAAGGACTCTTCATCTCTAATGAGGGGTAAGTGTGTCATATTATGTTGCACAATTGTTGGACCTGACCACTACGATAAATATAGCATCCCTCCAATATTATGGGATCAAGAAAATTTTGGGCGATCAGTGCAATCAAACAGAAGCGTAACCTAGAAAGACTTCCTCTGCTTCAATGATGATGTCAAAACTGACCTTACATAATAAGCACTTTGCCCAATTCTTGAATCAGATGATTAATTGCTCGCCAGTCTTTTCAGCAGCTATGACACTATGTGCCACCCACGGAGTCCACTCTGGCCTCATGTCTCACTCTCATTAAATGGGGCCTTTGTGTCCCAGCTGCTCTCTTTTTGTCCCAGCATGCCCACCTATCAGAGAGGTCGACCTCTGTGTCTCTAGCCATGATGACATCACCTCTGACCTAATCGAGGTTGGGGCAGCCAAGGTGAGGGCTCTCACAGGCAGCTACAGCCCATCTCTTTCCCCTTATCACTCAATAACTCCTTTGTGCTGGCGAGGCCTGCGGGCTTATATGGACAGTAATGAGACGGGGCACTTTGTAATCTGCCAGCACTGTAGCAATATAACCCATACAGAGCAAACTCTATAATAGCACATTGTTTGAGGCGAGTTAAGTGAGGTTCTGCGATGTGGTGCTTTCACACCACTTGGAGTCAGAGCCCAGAGCTGGCCTGCTGAGCTGGGCCAGTAAAACCTCTCTTTTCACGAGTCAGGTGAGTTAACACACCAAGAGACCGAGAAAGGCTTTGCAGCTCGCCGCTGAAAGATTGCACATTTTTCTGCACACTCACAAAAAAAAGAGGTTAAATCTAAACACACCTCAATCATCTCCTGGATTAAAAAAAAAATGCACTGTCATACTGCTAAATAGGCAACAGTCTTATAAAATAAGGTTTGAAAAGGGTCAGGGTTTGGGAGATACAAGGAGAGGAGACAACATCTCACACACACACACACACACACACACACACACACACACACACACACACACACACACACACACACAAACACACACACACACACAAATGCACACAGTCATAAACTGAGCCAGATTTAGAAACTAAGATATCATATTCAGGTTCCTCGAAGACTTTGGTATGTGATATTTCACAGCTTCTTCTTCTCACAGCCCAGCACTCCTGCTTTCTCATGCGCTTTCTATTCTGAGAGAGTTTCTAAGTTATGTTTACACAGCAAAGCTTAAAATTCAGCTTTGATTTACTGCTCAGATTTGTTTTTCCAGGATCATTTTTATTACGTTTTTGTGGTTTTATTTAACACCACTCAGAAAAGGTCGCAATTACTGACTATAAAATGCAAATATTAATAATAATAATGTAGCAAGTAAAGACCTGGCATGCTTGAGTATAGGTATGTCAGTGATATTGAGGTCATATGTCATCAGACAGCTCCAGTGGCTCATTGGTTGGGTTGGTTCCACAAACGACTAGCTCAGTGTAAAAACTGTTATATAACTGTTTTATTTGCATATATTTTGGTTTTAAATGAATAGTTTGATCTTTTTTGGGAAATTTGCTTATTATCTTTTTTGCTGGGAGTCATTTGAGAAGATTAGTACCACTCATGCACATGTCTGTACTTAGCACAAAGAAAGAAAAACAGTGCGATAGTCTCGTATTGCACCCTCAGGGAAACATTTTGCCAATTTTAAACTTCACTTTGTGGGCAGATTAAACAAATGAGATAGCAATCACAAGTGTTGGAAAAACATCACCTGCAGTGACATTTTTACAGTCACTGTTTTGACAACAAGAACCAAGCGTGCCACAGGATAGTATAAGGTTTCGAGTGAATCCTCTGCGGGGTCACTCAAGAGTTATTGTCCGGCAGTTTTCTACAACAAAGCCTGAACTTGTAACCAAATTACACACACATGCTTCCCGTAAAGTACTGTAAAGAGTCTGTAAACTAGTACCATTAATTGCTGTCACAGAAGCCTCCCTCGCAGTGAAGCGTCCCCCTAATTCACACACAAATGCGCGCACACTTGCACACACACCCCTGCCTGGCCTCTCTGTTGTGGTTTCATTGGTCGGTCACTTGCCAGGGCCCCAGGGGTCCCAACTCAGAACACATGTCTGCTTTCTGTATGTTTACAGTACAGCAGTCAAAGTGAATGAACGTTATGGCTGTCAAAGCACACTTGTCTATTTTCTGGAGGCTGTCACCCCAAGAATACAATGCCTTTGTGCAACGCAAACATGAAATATATTCTTAATACACCGAAAACAAAACATATTTAAAAAGAAAAAAAAAATAACAGCTTTAGCTACCACGTGAACCAGACCACAGTGGCGCTCAGGCTTTAGATGTTTCGCTATCCACACGCAGTCACTGCTCTGCGGTGTGCATGCAGATATACAAGTCAGCATACCCGAAGCAGTTAAGTTGTAAACGACAAGTGCTTGGAGGCTGATGTGCAGCATCACTCTCACATCCCCAAAATGGGAAGACAGTTAAACTCAGCATTTTAGACAATATGGATGAATAGATATTAAATTACTCAGAAGATAGAATATTAACCTCTGTGGTTGGATGACAACCAGTAAGCCTAATCTGCTAATGACAATGTGATTGGACTAAAAGCTGCAGAGCAGTCACTAAACGGAAGTTGATTTGAGCTTTTTCAGTCAAATTTACAGCTATGTTTTGAAAATATACAGTAGCCGGCCACTGTCTAATCACAGCACAAGATTATCTTCAACCTTGTGCATAGCATTTTAAGTCACCTCATTTATTTGGTTTGTCAAACCACTGAATGTTCTTGCTCTCTGTGCCAATGCTTGGTGTTTTGTGTTGCATTCAAGTAAAATAGTAAATATGCATTGTACGACAGAGGTCCACTTCTCTCCACCTTTCAGCAAGTCAGTCAAATACTGGGATGCACGATTATGAAAAAAATACCACTCAAGGTAGCTGGTTGGTTGGTTTGCAATACCAGTGTCAACTGCATTTATTTGGGAAGTAAAAGAAATAATGGATTCAATATACATGTCTAGGCCTACAGTAGTTAGTGTTGCTTTGTAAACCATCAGTTCTGAAACTGTGTGATAGGCCCCTCTGGGCCCCACATAGTGCCACTGCAGGTGGGGTGATGATGAAAATGGGGAAACTAAACAGGGATTAAGCTGAATTTTTAGTTTGTTGGTATTATTGTACTTACCTAAATATATTTTACTTTTTTAAACTTTGTTTGTTTGTTTGTTTGTTTTTATACTGTCAACAACTGACAAAAAACATGTCAAATGAACTTGTTTCTGCTTCCAAAGTGAGGCATGCCAGAATAAGTTTGAAAATGTTGATATGCACTGACCCGCTGAGCAGTGTGCATCAGCTCGGGAATTCCTGTGAAAAGCTGCAGAAAAAGCAAGTGCATGTGCCATGAGTGACACTTTTGCTGAAAGTGTCTAAGGCTGTTAAAATGCCAGCAATTACAACAGGAACATTAAAGTGAACCTGTAAATAAGTATAACACTTGCATGGTCGTTAGGTTTTGTGCCTAAGCTCTCCAGACGTTTTTTCCCATACGGCCTGAATGCAGCGTCAGTAGGCAGCGGTGACGCACACGCTATTACAAGCCTGTGGTCCATTTCAGCACTCTGATTGGGCCAAATCGAGGGTGTGTGGACAGCGTGGGCAGTTTTTAACAGACGTGAATTGAGCAGGAGACTCCGCTTTGTGGTATAGGCACAACCGGGAAAGGATCAAGCTCATCTCCAGACGCGTGCCACGGCGCGCTATACATACACCCTCCCGCGTGGACGTGACGGAAGTCGGGTTGACTTTTAAAATACTGCTGCATTGCAATTTCCGTTCCGTGCTCGTCAAGCTGAAGCCAATTTTTGATATTATGTATTACTATGCATACTATATAGCTATGTGTTTAAATTGAAATACGCCATATTAATAGCTTATCAAAAAAAGTGTATTAACACGTGCAGAGAAGACTAAATGGGGCAAGATTGTCATACATTCATGGTAGAAAAAGTCTACCACATCCACCAAAAGAATATAATGGGAATATTGAAATGTTGAGGTTTTCTGTGCTGCATCATCTCCTATCCAAAATACCTCCCATTTCTCGGCTGTGGTGACTTCTCCAAAACTCATTCCACTGACTAAAAACCTCAATTAAAACGATAGATACTGCAGTCTCAAGACAATAATTATCTATATTTAGAGCTATAAGTGATCATCATTTTGGTTTAGGTTAAAGCGGGAGTCCAGTTCCCGCTCTAGGCTAATTTCATTGATGGTCTAAATATAGCCTAGGTTTTTTAAAAGTTTTTTTTTTTTTTTTTTTTTTTTTCCAGCAAACAGAGCCAGAGCTTCCCAGGAAAGGGATTTTTTTTTCTCATGAAATTAAATGTTATGATAAACAGATTTCAGAGTCACAGATCTATGAAATTTGGGCTGCCACAATCAGATGCCTGTTTGTCTGTCTCTTCCTCTGTCTGTCTTTCACTCACACACACACACACACACACACACACACACTTGAGAGAGAGCTGCCAATTGTTTATGGGGCATCTGAGCAGTGGCGTAATGTATTTATCTTTGGGTCTGGTTGTAGTTGGGCCTTTACCACCCACCACCCACCCCAACCCCCATTGTTACACACCTCAGGGTTTTAACAACCACTGCTTGTGGTTTTGGGAGGTTTCCTTTCCTTGCAGATTAGGTGAAGAGGAAAATTGCCTAGGTTATAGATGTAAATGCATTTATCTTCCGGTGTTAAGCCTGCAATTGCCTGATAGTTGGGTTTATTACCGTCCGGTTGCCGAAGTGCTGTGTTGTAATTAACAATGAAAAGGACCAGACAATTAGTACCAGTGGGCCCCCTAGAGGCTTCAGGTATAAGTGCATTTCCCCATGCTGCACCCTGATTGTCATTTCCCGCTGTTGGTGCCATTTCTTTTCCACATGTAGCAGCCCTCTGGCATGCCAAGCGATGCAGCAACATGCTGGCTTGCATCACACTACCGACTCCTATAGAGGGCTTTACCTGAAAAGTAGTAACACCATTAGGTCATTGGAAAAATTCAGAATATAGAGACTTAATGTTCCTTCTGCAGGCTCAGTGAGCTCACAGTCATTCCACATGGCATCCTCAAGTGTTGCTCTTGAAAAAGATTCCTCAAGCGTCTCCAAATGTGCAACCCTGCCAATGTTTGTCCTCTATTCTTAGATCACTCCCTGTAGTAGTGGTTAGCAGACCTCATTGTCACAGACTAAACTGGGAATTGTGTAACAGAGCTCTCTGTATTTAGTTCCTCATTAAAAAAAAGTTAAGGAATTCTATTTATAGGAGCTTTTAGTCATAAAAGTTATTATAATCTGACCTTAGTGTAAATTATTAATAGGGTAGTGTGCAGCTCCCAGGTAGTTAAATTTCATGAAGTGTTTCTGTCACAGCAAACTTTGCACCTACCTTCTGTGGAAGCAGTGGGCGCACAGGTGCTGTCAGCACTGTTTCATTGAAATACTACCTTCCAATAATGACTGCTAGGTTGCAGATTCACTGACATTTATTTTGTTATTTATTTATATGTAGCGTGTTTGAACATTATCCATGTTAAATTTTCCAGTGTGTTGTCTCCCACTTGATTCTCCCACTGCTCTCATATGTATCCCATGTAAGTGTTTCCATGGCATAAACAGACCTTCTGTTCATTTTTCATTATAGCAATAAAAAGCAGGAAGTGCAAGTTAACTTAATCAATATCACCTAGATAAAGACTATTAAACGTCTGGTGGGATATTGGATGTCTAAGGGTTATACTGATTGCAGAATTCAAGTCAGCTTACTCATGAATATTGCTTTAGAGGGCCAGTTTTATGGCAAAAAGGGGACTTTCATTGGACACTCCCCTAAAACCTTGGACGTGGATTTCTGCGTCTCTGATTGGTTGTAAAGCCCCGACCGACAACACCTGCTTAACTCCTTCATCCAAATTGACACCCGGGGCTCTCAGAAATATAGGCAGCATCACTTCCAGCTCATGCATTCAGTCCCACAGCTGCCCCATAAGACACCGAGCCGCAGCTCCGCTGATCCAAGGTGCACCCTCACACACAGAGAGACACTCGCACTCCCGGATCTTTGCAGGGAGATAGAAGCTCATTGTCGTAGACGCAATGTTTGTCAAATTGGCCGTGGTACTGCTGATTTTGTCAGTACTGGAGCAAGTAGTGGGATCGGATAATATTGACATTTATGACAGTCCCCCGGAGAAGCCTGCGAGCCAGAAAGGACGCCTCTCCCTGCAGAACACAGGTAAGAAATGAGTGGCAATAGAGGTAAGAATGTGGGGATTCTTGGCTGGTGGAATCGTGGGGTTTGTCCGGACACGTGTTTCATGTGGCTGCAGATTCAACCACGCAGGAGGCACGTTCAGGCGGTTTGGCAGAGCCGGTGTTTTTATTTTTATTTTAACTTAAATCCCGACGTTTCACACGAGAGACGTGTGTCGATACCTGCGAAAGACGATATTTTGTAAATACTCTCAGACAGAAATTCAATATGTTAGTAAACTATTAATAGAACGGCGCAAGGTAATAGGTAACGTATACGGCAGCGCATCTAGGTGTGCGTGCGCGCTGGTTAATGTGTGTGCGCGCGTCATAGCTGAGTGTTTCAGTGGTTATCTGCTAAAAAAAATAATAATATCTGGTGTTTGTATGTGCTGTGTAGGCTGTCTCCTGATATCAGTGTTGGGTGAGGTGTGCGGGTTAGTAGAGCTGTAATGAGTGTACTAGTGCGGCGCCTGGTCTGCGCTGAAGGCAAGCTGGAGTTAATTTACTGAAGCAATCCTCTGAGGCAGTAGTGCTTATTAAATACCATAAAAAGACAAGTATGCTTCACCTAATTAACGCAAAGCCCCAACACCAATACCACCACCACCACTTCGGACTGCTGCTCTTTCCCCGAAACTTGCAGTTTATATTGGGTGATTTGCCCTCACAGACCGCAAGACTTGGTTGAGACCGACCATGTGAACCTGTGTCAAAATATTAGAGCCTAGTTGTTATATTTCCGCCACCCTGAAAAAATGGGGACAAACTCCAATGCAGGTCTCTCTGCAGAGACCCTGGTAACACCACTGTGTAATTCAATGCACGCTGCGGCCAAGCTCGTACGATCCAAGCACATTCCCGTGATGCCAAAACAAGCACTGCTGACAGCGGCTCACTTTTCCTGCGTACTAAAGTTCAACTCAGTGCCTACAAGCCCCCGTAGCAGCCCCCCCACCCCACCCCACTTCCCCCCAGCACACACACACACACACACACACACACACACACACACACACACACTCCCCCCTGCCCCCTCTACCACCACCACCACCACCAAGGGGGGAAAAAAAAGACTCTTTGTTGACAAGCGTGATTTCTAATAAGTCACACTTAATCCTTTATTTGCTGTGGTCGAGACGAAGTCTCCTCTGCGCAAACGGGGGCGCAACTCTGACTGTGAGACAAAGAAAGCTGTTCTCACGCCCATCAGTTACCAGCTCCGAAATTAATCACGTGTGTAATGATGTATTACTTAAGTTCACAGTTAACGGGTGTCAGAGCCAAATCGAAACTGTAAATGGTCTTTTGCCTCACGAACTAACCTGCAGTTTGCCGTATTAATCTAAAATTGAAACGGGGTTTCACTGTAAGCAGCCATTTCAGTGACGGGTTCCTTGCCGGCACTCTCAGAATAAATGGTCTCAGAAACAATTTAGAGAGATTTTGTTCATCTCTGCCTTTAATTAAATGTTTTATCCTTGTACCTAATGGCTGCAGTAAAAAAAAAAAAAAGGTGTGTGTGTAGGTGTTGGGGGTGGGGGTGGGGGGTGATGTACATTTACATATAAAAAGTTTTATTATTTTTCTTTGCCTGCATTGCTGCTGTTGCATTTTCAGTAGTTGCTCTGCAAATGTAATAATGCAAGACTTGTTGATGCACATTTAGTGAAACTGAAATGGCTGCTTGTGTTTCCTCCACAAGTAGTTAAGGCTGTATCTGCAATGCACCATCCTATCTCAATGCTAGGCAGCGCAGATGGATTGTGGTGCAGAATGACACAGTAATATCTGTCACCAAGTGTTCCTCTGCAGGAACCCCTCAGCTTGGGAAATTAGACTTCCTCTCAATCCCCGCACACCCTCCCCTGCATTCTTTCTGTCTATTAGACTCTAGGTCATGAACACACACAAACAACCACCTGCATCTGTGGAAATAGTTATACGCCACATCAGCTTTATGATTCATGCAGCAATCAGTGCTGAAGTGGAGTTGTGCCTCCAAGCCGTGTGGTCTTCGTTGCCAGCACGCCTCTAACAATCTGTGTGCTTTTTCTGCTGCGAGCAGATGATAAGGTCCCTCCTCTAACCTGTTCTCTGTTTCCAGCTGAGATCCAGCACTGCCTGGTGAGTGCAGGGGATGTCGGCTGTGGTGTGTTTGAGTGCTTTGAGAATAACTCCTGCGAGATCCGAGGGCTACAGGAAATCTGCATGACGTTCCTGCACAACGCTGGCAAATTTGACTCTCAGGTACTAAACTAGTCTGTCTGTTTGCAAAAATGGTAAAACCAGAGGCAACATTCCTTTTCTTTTTTATTGGTTCACTGCTTCTGAATCACATTTTTTTTTTTTTTTTAAATACATCAAAACATACCAGTGTTTTTTTTTTTTTTTTTAGAAGTGCAATCATAAATACCCTTAACTAATCATCTTTTTTTCCTTTCTTGAGAAGTTCACATGCCTTTTAGTGGACAGATGTGTGTACAGTTAGGGCTAAGGGTTATGAGCCAGCTGGCCAGAAGCCCAGTTAGCTCCCTTTTCATACATAGCGGAGGTTGAAGCCCTGCCAAGCCAGGCTCGACCGGGGTGTTAATATGTCTATAAGCTCAGATACTAGGAATTTACATTATTTGCAGAAGATTTCAAC
The DNA here is from genome assembly GCF_007364275.1 of Archocentrus centrarchus. Classification (NCBI taxonomy): domain Eukaryota; kingdom Metazoa; phylum Chordata; class Actinopteri; order Cichliformes; family Cichlidae; genus Archocentrus; species Archocentrus centrarchus. The sequence continues at coordinate 22,155,512 of NC_044355.1, read as the reverse complement.
AGAAGAATGGTAGAATTTGACTACTGATGCAGAATTACACCTCCATTTTCCTTGTAAATAAAGTGTAGTTACCATTTGTATAACACAACCAGAAGTACACTCCAAAATACAAAAATTTTATGTGTAAGTAATATGCATGTTAGAGAGAAGCAACACCAAAACAGTTAAAGTATCTTCTTGTTCTTTAGCTGATGTTCTACAGACTTAAAGGGAACCCATCTCTATGTGTACATAGGGGAAGTCCTTCATCAAGGATGCTTTGAAATGTATGGCACATGGTCTGCGACACAAGTTCAGTTGCATCAGCAGAAAGTGTGTGTCCATTAAGGAGATGGTGTTTCAGCTCCAGAGAGAGTGCTACATCAAACACAACCTGTGCTCTGCTGCTAAAGAGAACGTGGCCGTCATGGTGGAGATGATCCATTTCCAAGATCTATTCCCTAAAGGGTAAGAGACTGTTCTGGACCATGTTCAAATGGGTATTTTCTCTAAGCCGTCCCATCTCTTTTATCACAGATCTTTTTTTTTTTTTTAAAAAAGAAATCATTTTTCAGATTTTTCTGTTTGTTGTTCAGTTGATTGTAATTGTACCATCCCAATGACTCTATCCATTTGCTAGACATTGATTGTACTTCCAAACCTAAAATCACATGATTAATCCTCCTCTCTCTGCCCAGTCCATATGTGGAGCTGGTAAATATTCTCCTGAGCTGTGGAGAGGAAGTGAAGGAGGCGCTGACACGCAGTGTCCGACTACAGTGCGAGCAGAACTGGGGGGCTCTCTGTGACAGCTTGAGCCTCTGCTCCTCCCTCGCCCCGTCTCCTGCCAGCACCCCTGTCGAACACCGCCGCCACATTATGCCTTCCCAGCCTGAACCGGAGCACCCGCGCCTACCACGGCAAGGTGAAAAAGATAGAGCTGTTAAGGCGGGCTTCAACTCTCACCCACGTAACCGCAGTCAGGGACCCCGCCGTCATAGTCCAGAAGCCGGAGTGGTGGCTGAGCAGGAAGACCCCAAGGCCACCGACATCCGGAGGTGAAAGCTCAGGAGACTAACTTTTGACCTCCTACACCATTTAAAAGCCACACTTGCAGACTTGTGTACACCTTCACACAACTACACACACAAGCACACACAGTCACACACTTTTCAACACACACACACACACACACACACACACACACACACACACACACACACACACACACACACACACACACACACACACACACAAATTCCCATAAAGACTGAGCAGAAGGAAACAAGCCCCGACCTTTCCTGTCCTTATTCCGCCCTCTCTAGTCATTCCAGCAGTCCCACATGGTAAATGTGCAGGGTAATCGTGGTGTAGCTTATGCCAGACTGTAGGCCACATTTTTTTTTTTTAATTGAATAACAATTGTTGACTATTTCAACTGTTAGGACTATTTTGGCTCTAATATAGCATTTCTCAAATCATACTTACTGTAAGATTTGATTATATTTGTATTATTTATTTTATTCTTTATGCAAAGTTGAAATATCAATATGTACATAGAATATCTATATTTATATGAACATGTATAAATATAGCTACAATATGCAATACTGATATACTATAGGTGACATAGTATATGGTGTGCTGTCTGTTGTTCTCTTCACAGTATTGCACCCATCACACATTGGTCTGTAGATATGTAACATACACTATTTGCTGTTTCAAAGTGGGAATATGTATTATAACTATAGATACTTGATGATTAATACAAATTGTACAGGATTTAAGTCCAGTTCTGGCACATATGAATTGTAGTGCATGACGGCCATTAAATGTGTGCATTCTTAAAGTGAAAGTCCACTCAAAAGAGAATGCAGATGTAATGCTATGAATATGAACAGTTAATTCACACTTGTATGTATTGATAAGTCTCTCGCAGAGCTAGAAATAAGCAGAGATGCTTCTTCGATGTCACCCGGCACTGCTCTCTGGGCAGCGGTGAATGGGGATCTAATTCAGTTTTATGGACTCTATATGTTTCACAAGTACTAGATATATTCCATCATGTGTCTTACTTTAATGCAAGTGTCACACCACTCTCATTCATTGTTAACGGAGCTCCAGAAACTGTGTCTCAGAGACATTGCAGATCAGTGTCATGTGTTTGGTTTCAGGAGCCATTACTCATGTTCACAAATAGTAGCTGACCTGTCAAGTGTGTTTTCCGTGTGACTGTCAGCTATCAGCAGCAAAGAGGATGTTCGATTTCAAATGTAAAAATCACAAACATCAACGTGCCTAAAGTCGTTAATGTCCACAGTGACCGCTTCTCTGTGATTTTAAGTGAATGGATGATACTGTGTCATGGGGAGATTTAATGTTAAAGCTATTTTACGATGGTGTTGAGCCACAAAGTCTTGGATTTTGCACTTCAGGTTATTGTCGGTTTGTGTTTGACTGGTGCAGCTTAGGAAATAAGACCACATTAGCTGAATAGTCACCCTCTAGCCAGAGGTTATTTCGTTTAAGCAGCCTGGATTTCCTATCTGTGACGGCACCAAAAAGGCCTGCATCCCCACATGCTCCTTAGAACCAGATCGAGCCCCCTCTTTAGTCGAGCCATGCTACCCTTCCTTGGTGCCCCAGCGGGTAGGAAAGAGACTTGACAGAAACCATCCAGATTTCTGGCCTCTATAAATTAGTCCTTATTCCTCTCTGGTCCCATACCTAGGTCAGACATGAAGGCCTGTTATTCTACCCGTTAGAGCCGCAAGCAACACAGCGAGGACCCAGGAACTGGGTTAAGTCCACACACGGGGGCTCTGGCGCTGTTATTCTAAATGTTATATTTACAGAGGCCACCAGAGAATTCCTCTGGGTCACAGCCAAGAGCCAGCAAAACAGGGAGGCAGAGACGAACGGAGCAAGAAGGAGTTAGATGAGTCCAATGTCTTTTTTCTTTTTTATATGATGATTCACTCTGTCTTTACTTCTCCTAGTCCCCTTCTTTTACTCCTCTAAGGCACAGACATGCAGACTTTTGACCATTTCAGGCCAGTCACATGCTTCAGTTGTGGAAGTGCAGTTTATGAGCACATTTCACCACATGCTGAGGAGTGCTTGGTGCAAAATGAGAACAAAACATTCTCAGATTTTGTGGCTCAGTTAAGGCTTTTTCACTTTGTTTTTCCTTTTCCTATGTACTTACGGAAAGATAAAGGTTTATTCTCCCACTCATTTAGACACTATCTTAAGTGAACCTTTCAGGCTTTTTTTATTATTATTATTCTTTTGTGGAAGTTGGGATTCCTGTGACATCCCAGCATAAGACATAAGCTAATCCTATGAGAATGTACTGTATGTTTGTAACGTGACAATCTGTTAAGCTTTCTGTCATTAGGTTTGATATGGCTTTTTGTAATACTATAGTGGCTTGAATGGCTTTTTTTTTTCCTGTATGTGTTCAGAGGAAAATAAAACTAACCAGGTTTCCTGTATTGTTAGTGCTCCATCACTGCATCACTTGTTTCCTCTGTTAAGCACAAAGACTCTGCTCTCCCAGCTCCAAACTACAGGACATCACCTAGAAACGTGTAACTCACTTGGAAGACATCGGGCACATGACCCTATAAGTATCTTTGGACTCCTTAAATCAGATGGACCTTGTTCATTAAAATATTTTTTGTCTGTATTTTGCACATTTTGTGTTTTTCAAGGCAGCTTTTATTAATATTAAAGGTGCATAAAACCACAAACAGACACTGGAGGCAAAACATTTATCCAGCTCTAAGCGAGATAGCAGAGAAGGCCTTGATGTCTCAGGTGTACACACAGGTTAAAAGACACCCTATTCTCATTTCACTTGCTGCCTCCTTTCTGACAGTGAAATACGGGCTGTGTTTAAAGTTTCAAGGACTGGAAATATCCTCCCTATTGAAAGGGCCCAAACATTTACGTCAGCAGCTCTGGATTGTATGCAATGCCGGGGCTGGGTTTAGGGTGTCGGCTTTTATGAGATGTCCCAACAGTGTACATTGCCTCACCAAACATTTAGACAGTGCTCTGATTTGAAAGGTAGACTTTCACTTGTTTTTTGGGGGCTCAAGATCATTCTAAAGTCACTTGTAGGTCATATACAAAAGTCACACAAATCCTACATGTTATTTTTTTCCTTTGTCTTACTGTGTGATAGGGTAGAAGGACCGCAACATGTCATGTGATATTATACCATTCAGCTTTATTAATATATGCGCTTCTGTAGTTTTGTGGGTTTCTGCTTTGCACACTATGAGCGCAGTGCCGACCTCTGAGTTTGTAGTGATACTGATTAACCACTGGGTGGCGACATCTCTTTGTTTATTGAAATATAAGCAGATGGAGGAAGCAGGTGTTTAAAAGTTGAAATTCTGGAGAGAAGGTACAAATTGTTTTAAAGATGAGATGAATGAAAATAAAATATTTCCGGGTTTACATTTTAATTTGAAATATGACTCCAGACAATCTAATGGGGAGCAGCACACAGTGAAGTCGTTAAATGATGTTTTAGTTGAGTCCAGTTAAAGATGTCCTAAAGGTTTTCACAGCACGACCTTGACTCAAAAAATCCCGTTGCATTACTGAACTTGGCCCAGATTAAACTCTAAATGTCAATGCAATTTTTTTTCTCTTGCTTCAATAATTTTAAGTGAATTACTAATTGCAAACTAAACTGAACCTCAAATCTTAAAGTGTTGCCTTTAGATCATTGCATATTGTATGTTAAAACTCTACATATGTTCCTATGTGTGTGATATGAACTGCATATAAACATATGTAGAGTTTTAACATATAATATACAATGATCTATAGGCAAGAGATAGGTAACAACTAAAAGATTTAATGCACCGTAGCATTGAGTCTCCAAGACTTTGGAATACCAGTCTTCTATCCATCCTTCCATTTTTTTAACAGCTTATTAGGGTTGCATTAAGCATTTAAGACACGACTGCACTCAACTCAGTTTCATTTATATAGTGCCAAATCACAACAATCAGTCACCTCAAGGCAATTTATATTTTAAGGTACAGACCACACAATAATACAGAGAAAACCCCAACAGTCAAAAGAACCCACTATGAGCAAGCATTTGGTGACAGTGGGAAGGAAAACCTCCCTTTTAACAGGAAGAAACCTGCTAGCATTGAGGTTAGAGAGGAGCGGTCATCTGCCGCAGCCAGCTGGGGGTGAGGGGAGGGAGACAGGACAAAAGACACTCACTCTCACATCCACACCTACTATGTGGTCACCTACTAATCAGAAGGTTGGCAGTTCAATCCCTGGCTGCTCCAGTCTGTATGCCAAGTTGCCCAAGTTGCTCTCCGATGCAACCGTCGGAGTATGAATGTGTGTGAATGTTGGATAGAAAGAACTTAAGCTTAGAAAGATGTGCTCGTATGAATGTGAGTGAATGAGGCATGTTGTGTAAGGTGCTTTGAGTGCTCAACATAGAGCAGGAAAGCACTATATAAGAACCAGTCCGTTTACCATTATAACAAATGACATTTCCAGTTTGTTTTTTGATGAGCACGCTGATCAGCATGTCAGTACATGATCTCCCATAGGTGTTTAGATGGATTGTGATCTAGTGACTGCAAAGGTCATTTTCTTCATACTTATCAAGCTATCGACTGACCCCTTGTATCATCCGTGTGAAAGCAAATGATTCTAGAATTGATAACTCCCATAATGATAGCACTGTTTGCAGTGAGCCTTTCTTCTAAGGCAGGGGTGGGCAATTCATTTTCCCAAGTGGCCACATGAAAAACTCTTGATTATATATTTATGTGGCGTATAAAACATTTTTGCTAATATTAACTGTACAATGTGTTGTGAAACAGGATTAGAGTGCGTGAGGAAGATTATGCAGCGTCAAACTCAGCTTTGTACAACAACACTCAGACATGTCAGAGATGGATGACCTCCTGGCCAAACAATGAGCTGGACCAGAAATCTCCCAGCTTTTGCGGTTGGTATGGCAACTGAGCTCTGTCAATATGGAGGCGACCATCATATCTGAGACAAGACTGAACAGAAGAGAGAGGCTGTGCCTCAGAGCAGCGAAACCTGAGATAGCTGGCTTCAGGCACTTTGTGATCATCTGCCCTGTGTGCTCCAAAGTGAACTAATGAATAAATGACTGGGTGCCTAGGTTTCATGGATGAATCATTTAAGAACCATCTGGGGTGAAAGCGTGCACCCCACCTCTTTCTCCTGTTGGGTTTAAAAAGACAGATGTCCTATATTTACCTGATGTTAGTACAAATATCTGTGTGCGTTCTGCAGTTATCAAACACTCAAGTCTATCCTCTGGGCTGCATGAAACAACTAGAACTTCTGCAGCAAGGCCTACTGTCATTTGGAAATAATTCAATTCACTTTCAATTCTATGCAATTTACTTCACCGAAATTTAATTCAGGTCAGTTTTCTTTATACAACAACAGTCATCTCGAGGGAGTTAAAATAAAGACCCGAAAACATCCATAGAAAAATCCAGTGATCCCCTATGAACCAGCACTTGATGAAAGTGAGGAGAAAAAAATCTCCAGCACCTCAGAAAGAGTGATCATCGGCCTCAACTTTGAAAGCAAAGAGCGAAAAAAAAAGAAGCACAGAAAGACAATAAACAAATTAATAACAAGAAACACTCCAAGAGCAAAAACCTCCGCCAAGGCAGCTCACTCTCTGGGCAGTATTTATTTTTAAGGGGATAGTATTGTATTTTGTAGATATTCATTTTGTTTTCTTTGTTCTTTTTAAATTTACTTTAAGAAGTTCGCAGTGCAGTAAAAATCGGATAAGGGCAGCATGACAGATGGTTACTTTGATTACAAAAACATTATGTAGAAGTAGGCAATGGATAATAGTTACTGATTTGTAAATAACTGGATATAAATAGCTTGAGCTTATTATATAACATTATACAGTATATTTCTAACTAACCAGACAGCTCATTCTCTTTCTCTCTACAGTACTTTCTTTAAAGATGGAACACATTTTGGGGTCAACTTGAAAGAAAGGCAGATGTGAAATGTGAAAGTGAGCTCATGTTTAGAATGCCCATATACCAGTATCATTTACTAAATGTTGCCAATACAAACAAAGGCAGCAGAATTTTAAGCAGAGTTTTAAATAGCTCTACATAGCATTATTATCACTTTGACCTTCAGATCAATGTATTGACCTTGATGGAGAGGTCAGAGGTCAATTGTGACATAATATTTTAAAGCTTTATACAGTACTTTCTATATGCTGGTAATACAGACCACACTTGTATTCATTCAAAGGTTTTTAAGTTATCGTGTTTGCAGACAGAATGACAAACACACGCAAAAACACTACCAAAAACACAACCTCCTTGGTGGACGTAATAAATACTCAGCAGGCTGGTGGGGCTAGAACAAGAACATGTGAAGCCAGAAATACCTGCAAAAAAGACCCAGGGAGAGAAAGGACAGAGAGGACAAGACACAAACAACCAGCAAGAGAAGACACAAAGGTTATGACATGTAACAGTGATATGGAAATGCATGAAGGGTGAAAGAGAGGAGAGCTGAAGAGATGTGATCAGTGCATTGTTTTAAGACCCACTGCAGCCTGAGCCTATTGCAGCACACCTAAAGGATGGTTCACGGTCATCTGAGCCAACCCAAACTATAAGCTTTATCAAAAAGTACAGCTCTAAGCCTAAACTTGAACGTAGAGAGGGTTTCTGTATCCACAGCTCAAACTGGGAACTGGTTCCACCTCTTATTATATTTTTAATACAGAGCATGTTGCTTTCTGGAAAGAAAAATTATAACATTAACACTAGCTTGAATTCTTGGGCACAGTGGCTTAGCAGATGGTTGCACAAAATGTGGAGCACACATAAAAACACACAAATAAAAAATACAATATTGAACCAGTAACACCTGGATCAGCAGTCTGGTATTTTTAACAAGACGACAGAAACTCGACACACACTGTGGTGTTGTTAAACCAACCCAACAGGCCCTGCAGGACGTGGGAGTGAAAAAGTGATATGTGTCACTCCAGGGTGGGTCTGCATTTTGGGTGGGGTGGGGTGGGGGGATGGGGGTTGGGTAGGAAGTGTAAAGAAGACTAACTGAAAAAAGTAAACATTAAATTACAACCTGGTTAGAAAGGAAATTAAATGGAGTAGCTTCTCAGCTACTTCTGCTTGTTTGGACACTATCAAAAACCATTAAGAAACTTAATGTAAGTGCTGAAAAAAAGAGCCTCTTTTTCACGATAAGGTTTAGCCTAAACAAAAGTAATTTTACTCCCACTAGAGTAATGTATACGCTGCGGTAGCAAGTGCACTCCTTTTGAACAGGATAATCTTTCATCTCCTGGTGAATGACAGTGAAGACGTTAATGAATCAGCTTCAGCTGAGGGAATCAAACATCTATGTTACATTTTGGCTTGCTGGCAGATAACGGTTGAAGAAGGCGACCTTCCTGTGTAAAAAAAAAAAAAAAAAAAAATGTGTTCTAGTAAGCAAAGGTATGATATGACACACACAACACACACACCAAAATGAAATTAATGAAGCTCTCAAGCTCGATTACATTCTGAAAATAGCAGCAGCTTATTTTAATGAGATTGCAATGCAGGACTATGCTGTGGATTTGGGGGGGCGGGGGAGGGGGGGGGGGTGCAGTTGAACAAAATCCAACCACTGTCTATATATCTATTTATTGCTACCAAAGTATGCTGCTTTTCAAGTCCAGTGTAATTCTGCCAAATAAGCTCATCTGCATTTGAAAAAGGTGGTTGCAAATACTAGAATTGACTCTAAAAGCTTTGAAATTCACTGAATAAAACGTTCTTATTAAAATGTTTTTGTTTTTCGTTTTTTTACTGGTTGATGGCGGTTCAGACAAAAATAACCCAAAACTGATTATTTCCCAAATATATATTTCCTCTACGATAACCCCTCCCATAAATTTCAAGATATCCTTATTTGGGACGAGAACGTCTTGGGTGCATCTGCCATTCATTGAAAAGGAGTAAGGTGGGTGGGTCCTCACAGCAATTATCCAATCAGATAGTAGAGCTTGGTTACAGTAGGCGGGGCTTTGGAGGGAAATCCTGACACACACTGGCTGGCTGCTGGAGGTGGGGGCGGGGCTTGTAGACGGAAGTGTCTCCCGACTGGCCCAGCTGTCATCTAGAAAGAGAGTGGAGACCATTTACACCGGCTGCATAGGAAATGCAGAAAAAGGAGAAAACGCTAAAACATGGCAACATCTAAACGATAAGGTCATGACGCCGAACTGAAGGTAGCTATGCCCGGCATGTCACCGCGTACGCATGTTTGTCATTACGTCGGAGAAAGTGTCGAAATTGCGTCGTGGTATTTCGGGATGTAAATATGATGACAAGGATTGGTAGACTGTGTGACATTGAACACACAGGACACGAAACAGACGAGGTCGTTTAAAGAGCCACACACCGGTTCCAACAATGTCATGTCGCGACAAACCCATCGGTTTTTAACGCTGACAAAATTTCACTGGATGTTTTAGCGACTGAGCTGGTTTATTGCTTTCTGGCTGCTGTGCCGGTATGCTACAACGACTCTGCGGTTATCGGCTATTATCCTAGCCTAGCGGCTCGGTGAAGGGAACTACCCTAGATTCAGAACAGACTGGAGACGTCATCAGCATTTTCCTGTATTTAAATGGTTGCGTATGACGAGGTCATTGCTTGGAAAAGGAAGATTATTCGGTAGGTGTTCGTGGTGTAAGCCGCTGCGACTCTTAAGCGGTTCGCGGTTAGCGTGTGATGCATAAGCGTGCTTTAAAGCTGACTGCTTGGATCTGCATGATTAATGGGGCACATGGAAGGTGGCGGAGCAGCTGTTAGCTCACTGCTAGCTGCGTAACGACCTTTTTGGAGACGTCAGCTTCACAAGCTTAGGCTGCTAGCTGCCTGAGCTTGTTTTCCGTGGTTGCTTTAGTGTTGTATTTCATCCAGGCCTCCCATGGCCAAGCAAGTCAATGATTTAATCTCATTGATTGCATCACAAGACCAGGCAGGGTGCAGCCCAAGCACATCCACTGCGTTGGCAAGGCTCGTGTTTTTTTTTTTGTTTTGTTTTTGTTTTGTTTTGTTTTTTGGTTGGTTGGTTTTTTTCTTAGGTGTCAGCTCAACTTGAGGTGTAACAGGCTTATTAATTTTTGTCATCCTCTTTCTCCTTCTCCTCAACCCAAATTTATAGGATAAAGAAGACGGTGTAAGCCAAAAGTGAGCTTAAGATTTACTGGGTGTCCTAAATGGGGGACTACGGGTTTGGAGTTCTGGTGAAGAACGGCAGTGGCAACAAATCTGCTTTCCCTGTAAGGATCCCTCCTCACCTGCAACCCCAGCACTCTCACCACCCTTCCAGCCCCCCCAGCCCCCCTTCCTTTGTAAACAACACCTGCTCTGCCAATGGGGGCAGTGCTTGGTTGTTCCCTGCTGTAACCCCGCACAGTAACATGCAAGATGAGATTCTGGAGTCAGACAAGTCCAAGGCCTTGGACCTCCAGGAAATGCAGGAGAAATCTCAGGTCCAGGCCCAGCCCCAGGCCCTGTCTCCAGGCCAGCAGGAGGCTGGGGGAGGCCTAGGAGAACTTGAGGGAGGTCTACCTGAAGATGGCTCACTGGAGAAGGGTACTTTGGAGAGCAGCGCTGGGAAGGAGAAGCTGAGGTTGGAGTCACCGGTGCTAAGTGGCTTTGACTACCAGGACAGCCTGGGGATGGGTACAAGCTGTGCACAATCCACTTCTTCCTCATCTTCACTGACCAGTTTCAACAACTGGTCCCCTGCTGTCCCATCTACCCAGTCTCCCGTGGTCGGGGAAGATGTCGGAGGCTTCTTTGGACACGCTGGCTCCAATGCTAATGGACCACCTCTGCTGTTCCAGAACTTTTCCCACCATGCTGGCCCTGGCTTTGGAGCAGGAGGTAGTTTCTCCCCACAGATTGGACCAGTCTCTCAGCACCAGGCTCCCACACCTCATCCCCAGCCCTACCACCCCCACGGACAGGTGGTTCCACAGCAGCACCGACGCTCCCCAGCTAGCCCTCATCAACCCCAACCTTCCTTCCCTCCACATCCCCATCGCACTGGACCATTTACGCAGCTGCCCCACCTTGCTCCTGCCCAGAGCAAACCTCCTTCCCCATGGGGAAGCTATCAGAGCCCCTCCACTCCCACATCCAACTCCTGGAGCCCAGGTGGGTATGGGGGCTGGGGAGGTACACAGGGGATTCGGGAATACCGGCGGAGTGTAGGTGGAGGGATGACGGGCCTAAACTCCATCTCGCCACTGAAGAAGTCCTTCCCCAACAACCAGGTAGACAGATTCTTTTAACTCATCTCAAACTGTTAATATTCGCAGATCTTTGCATTTGTTGATTTGAAAGAGGCTTGTCTGAAAATTATCAATATTTTCTCTAGGTTCCTTTGCAAAAGTTCCCCAGAAATAGCTCTGGCATCAACCACAAGGGCTGGGTGGAGGACGGTATGAGCCGCAATGACAATGTATATTCTTTCCAGGTAGGCATACAGGATAACCTATCACACATACTACTGCTAACTGTAGTTCCCTTAACAGAAGCCTGTGTGATATCTAAATGGAATAAGTTAAGTAGGTTTTTGTGAGAATTAACTAATAGACATGGACTGTGGGCTGTTATGATTGTATATGTGCTTTGTGCACTTCCATGGACAAATTAAGTTGTGCAATCTTGTTAAATTTGCTCAACTGTATCAAATGTAACAAATAAGCCATTGAACAAAATGGGAGACGTGACAGTCAAGCCAGTTAAACGGATGACTTGAAAGTTATTGTGTTCTTATGTCTCAGATCTTATCTAGATCATTTGGTTAAAAGAGAGCAGTCTCATCATCTGGTTGATCACATGCGCTTCCTCCTGTCCTGATTTGAGAAGTCTCACGCTCCGCTGCAGCTTTGAACACTATATGTTTTTATATATACAGTGATGCACTCTTATTTATGGATTCTTTATCACCCATTATGCATTGCTCACAGATTTTGTTACTGGATAATTCTACTGTGTTTAGAATTTGTTAATTTTAATGTGGCAAAATGGAAAGCTTTATTTTTTGGGGGGGGGCTTTTTATGTAATGCATCTTCCTGTCCGAAACTAGCAGTTTCAATGGAAAGATGTGGCTTGATTGCAAGGGTACGCAGATGATTTTGTAACACACATTGGCCTCCATTTTCTGTTTACAGTGCTTTGTGCTAAACCTCTCCACAGGGAAAGATGCTTCTTTTTTTTTATTTTTTATTAGATATTAGCATCATAGGTATGTCAGGGATCTTGCAGCTTATGATTTGGGAAGTGAGGAAGCTAATTGTTGTCTTCCTCTCTTTCAGCAGGAGAGAACACGGTCCTTTGATCCTTTCAATGTGCAATCTCTGGAGAACTCTCTGATTGACATTATGAGGGCTGACCAGGATTTCTTAAAAGGTTGGTTCCCACACTAACAATAGTAAGACGCAGATAGATTTTCTCACTGCTGGCCGTAGATAAATGTATTCAGAAATCAGTGTTTATTCAACATGTATTTATTTATTTATTTTTTTTCACCGGCATGACCTAAGTACCAAATGCATATGTAATTGCATATGTTATGTTTTGAATGTTTGTCTTTCAGCATTGTATATTGATGTTAATGGGACCACCCTCAAATATTAATGAGCTTTACTAAATTTGTACTCGCTGCAGGCATACTGTTCTATTAGTAGATTCAGATATCAGTCTGAGTTTTCCAATATGGATGCCAATATGATTTCCAAGTCTTTGGACGCAGTCATATCATCAAAAAAAAGTGTTCGTGTCTTTTTCTGAACACTTTCCAAAGACCTTAATGGGGAAACATCAGGTCAAGGAAGGATGTGAAGGAAATTCTTAAGGACAACCGCTGTGCCAAGATAATCAGACTGGACTTTACACTAGACTGTGTGATTATGCGAGCTTAATGTTGTTAATATGGTTATGCTATAGTGAAACTAAACTATTCCTAAGAAGAAGAACTAGAAAAAAATCACATCAGAAGACACTTCACCTAGATGTCACTGTCATTTCATGCAGGTTGTTCACTTATGTTTAAAAACCCACTGTTAAAGATTTGAGCTCAAAGGTGGAGACACTGATGTCAGTGGCTATGGGTGGAGCTGCTCATGGTTTTTTTTTTTTTTTTTTTTTTTTCTTTCTTTTATAAATAATCCACTAAAATTAGCCCAGCTTCTGCTTCGTAGTATTGGGTTCTGTAGTGGAAAGTGCCAAAAAGTGGGCTGGTTCTCAACACTAATGCCCACCTTGCTCATCAGTCATCAGTCTGAAAGAGAATCACCTTTCTTTAACATTTTTGAAAATTCCACCAGCTTTGTCTCAGGAACTATTTGACCACAACCTTGTAATAACCGCAAAAGAATTTCATGGCACCATTTTTTTTTTTTTTTTTTTTTTTTTTTTCTCCTGGGTTTTGAATGAACTTAAGAGAGACCTGGAAACCTTGTCACTAAGCAGCCGTCTTGGTAATTCCCTTGAGCAGTTATTGTGGGCTAAGAAGGCTGGCCTAAACTAAGTGAATTAGAGAACCATAAGTGGGACACAAAAAGTCAAATCTGATTCTAAAAAGCCACTTAAATGCCTTGGTGGTTTTGTCCAAACATGTATTTAAAATCTAACCAAGTACATTGTGAATGAGGCCAACACAGTGGTTACACTCCAGTCTAACAGTGCAGAACACTTTTTATTTTCTTTTAAGTTATGAAACCAATCATGTGTAGCATTTTGTCCCCCCCCCCCCAGCGGATTCTGTTTGATCTTGAAGCAAACACCCTTATTAATAAAACAATTTTTTTTTTTTTTTTTTTTTCCTTTTTCACCGTCAGTCATAAAAGAACCATTTTGCATCACAGCCAGGTCTGCTAATGCTAATTTGAGTGAGCAGATGCACGTACCATCTTTTTTGAAGCTTGTTTTTGATCTTTTATACGGTCATAATGCCATTTTGTAATGAGGGTATTTTCCAACACTTAATTTTGAAACCAGCTTTGTTGGTAATCAAAAAGAGATTCCTGTCATTTTAATAGAGTTGGAACAAAAAGTAGTTAAATGCACATTCTTGGGCTTGGTTCAGTATTTTCATGTGTATGATACTGCACCAAAATGCACATTTAATTTACTTGTACTAACAACCTGAATTAGATTTAAGGTTTGTTTGCTAAATGCCATTTTCCTTTTCCTGTATATGAATAACACCCCCACCCCCATCATTTCAGCAAAAAGTCAGTGGGTTGGGGAGCTATTTAGACTCGTGAGAGAGGAATTAATAGAATTCCTATTCCATTTAGGAATCCTTTCATGGCTTTGTTTGGTGAAGCCTCTCCTGTTTTTGTCATTCAGGACACTTCAGCTTCTCTCACCAGGGCGGACACTCGCCTCTACCTATGAATGATATGTAAATGATATGCAAACAAATATGCAGTACTTTAGCTGAAGTCAGGACACTGTCTGCTATGTTAAGATAAAATGTGACTGTTTCTTAAAATGGGAGTTAGCACCTTCACGACCAGTTGTAAATAGTTGGTACAAATTTGCTTCATTTCTGCATTTATCCTGTCATTTTCTTTTTTTTTTTCTTAAAGCAATTTAAGTGTTTTGTTTTGTGTTACATGCAGCGAGAAGTTATGGCAGAAGACGAGGTAAAGCTTGTTAATGTCATGTCTTCTTGATGAGTTCTTTATGATTTAGAGAGCATCAGTTGCCTCTGATGTAATCACTTTGTTTTGCCTCTGTTTGTCTGCTTTTTTTTTTTTTTTTTTTTGTCAGTGTCGCTGATTATTCTACCTTCATTGCTTGCGACTCTTTTTCTGCAGGGAATATAGAGCTTTGCAGGCTACCCACCAAGAACTAGTATTTGTAGTAATCCTAATTTTACTGTGGCATCAGAAGTGGCTGTCCTGGCCGCTTTTCTGTTTCTTGATTTATTTAATTTATTTGCTTTCAATCTGATTGGAAGTCTTGTTAAGCTCAGTAATCTGGAGTTAAAATGTGTTAACTATATCCTTCTCTTGATTAGGCCATTCATCTTTGTTCCCCATGGAGGATGAGCGCTCTTTTGGAGAGGATGAGTCAGGCGACCAGGTGCTTGCTGGCCTTGGTCCAGCCCACTGCTTTCCCCCCCTTAATGGTGAACGCGTGGAGCGATATTCTCGCAAGGTGTTTGTTGGAGGGCTGCCCCCAGACATAGATGAAGGTGAGTTATGTTATACCTGAAGGGGATACTTCAGTGACTGCAGTTTTAAAATAAGAAATTATAAGGTAGATATGTATGCATGTTTCATGTGTTTAATGCCATATTTTTACACTTTAGCTATATGTCAACCATGCTATCTTTTTCGTTACTGTGTCAGTGGTGTGCTTTGATGTTGGTCTGCTTATGATGTTACAGTGTCATTTTAAATGGATTTGCTCATGCCCTAGTTGACTGAGTTCCCTTTTTCAGATGAAATCACTGCCAGTTTTCGTCGGTTTGGTCATCTTTTTGTGGATTGGCCCCATAAGGCAGAGAGCAAGTCCTATTTTCCACCAAAAGGTACATCATACCAGTTTAATATTATATTTTGCTTCAGTATGTTACTACTTAAAAATAATTATTTTCTGGTGTGCACTCATTGTTCTGAATGCCCAATGTTTCCAGGATACGCATTCTTGCTGTTTCAAGATGAGAGCTCCGTTCAGGCCCTGATTGATGCCTGCATTCAGGAGGATGGCAAGCTTTACCTGTGTGTCTCCAGCCCCACCATCAAAGACAAACCTGTGAGTTTTAGTTTGTTCTGCGGGTTGTTTTATGCTTATGTCATCTGAGACAAGGAAGAAACCACTGAACCATGTGATGGAATCAAAGTTGCATAAAGCTGCATCCACATTGGAAGAGATTTGCAACAACGTAGCTACCAGACACCATAGACAGTGAATAATATTTGGTGACTTCAAACAGCTGTGGGCAAAATAACTGCTGGTTACATGAACCATCAAGGGTCAAGAATACCATAGATTGACATTTGACCTGGTAGTAAATACATTAGAGGCTTAACTCTGCAGTCGTAACCTGGAAGGTCTGCAAGTGACTGGGCATCACCTTCAAAGTGATGTGCGACAAGCAAATCACTTCCAGTGTGGATGCAGCTTAAGTGGGCTTTGTTTTCATGTGTCTGTCAACAGGGGAAAAATCTTAATTTTGCATTCTGCAGTGCACTAAATACATGCATATAAGAGGCTTCTTGCAAAAAACCTCTGCAACCACTGAAAACTGTGCAGTAGCAATCAGACTGAACCAGAAAATGTGTTTATCCATATTACATAACTGCTGAAGCCTTTTCATTTTCAGTCCCAAATGTGTCTTGGTCAGAAATGTGTAGGACAAAGGGGAATTTTTATTTATTTATTTATTTTTTGCCCGTCTTGGATTTTTCTAGGTCCAGATCCGGCCCTGGAATCTAAATGATAGCGACTTTGTAATGGATGGCTCTCAGCCACTGGACCCAAGGAAGACTATCTTTGTAGGAGGTGTCCCTCGTCCCCTGCGTGCAGGTATGTGTTTAAGGTGACTCCTAAATGTATAGATTTGCTAAGGCTCAAACTGTTCAAGTGATTTTAATGTTCATTACTATTCCAGTTGAGCTTGCCATGATCATGGACCGTCTGTATGGGGGAGTGTGTTATGCTGGGATCGACACAGACCCTGAACTCAAGTATCCAAAAGGGGCAGGGCGAGTGGCCTTCTCCAATCAGCAAAGCTACATTGCAGCCATTAGTGCCCGATTCGTTCAACTGCAGCACGGGGAGATTGATAAACGGGTGATTACATCTACATGATACATCTTAAAAATGTAGAATTTATGTCTTAAAAATATTCTTTTTTTCCACTTAGCAAACATGCTGCATGAATTTGAATCTTTCTCAGACTGTATTTAAGCTGATTTTTCTCTCCATTTCATCTCTGCTCCCAGGTGGAAGTGAAGCCATACGTCTTGGATGACCAGCTGTGCGATGAGTGCCAGGGCACTCGCTGCGGGGGGAAGTTCGCTCCTTTCTTCTGCGCCAACGTGACCTGTCTGCAGTACTACTGCGAGTACTGCTGGGCAGCCATCCACTCCCGGGCCGGCCGTGAGTTCCACAAGCCGCTAGTGAAGGAGGGAGGGGACCGACCGCGACACATCTCTTTCCGCTGGAACTGAGGCGAGAGAGCTGGGAGGGACTGAAAGAAAGGGATAGTTAGGGAAGGGGTATGGGCTATGATATGAAAAATGAATGCACTTTTCTTTTAAGTTTAAAAAAAAATAATAATTTATTTTTATTTTTTTATTTTTATTTTTAATTGGGCCCGCAAAAAATTAAATGCTAAGAAGAGTGAAATCCCATTTATGTTTTGACTTTCAGTGTGCATGAGCATATGGATGCATTAGATCTGGATTTCTGTGTGTTTTTTGTTGACTATACTTTTCTTTTCATGTTAGCTGGCAAAGCTGCTTACATTTGTTGTTGAGAGTAACATAAAATTTAAGTGAGGTTCATCACACCTAAATCAGTATACTAACTATGGAAGTTGAGTTTAAGAAGGGTGCATTTTCTTACTTTTTGCTTGCAGGATTAGAGATCAACTGTACCATTTACCAAAGGCTGAGTGCAAATGGTTGAGGTGAATAGTGGAGGAACTGTGTTTCAGATTGATGGATGGATGGATTTGAGTTTTTTTTTTTTTGTTTTTGTTTTTTTTTTCTAGCAGCTCAGTGTATAGCATCTGGCCACGTCACAAAACAAACAAACAAAAAAAAAAAAAAATCTCCCCCCTCAGTTTGGTACACGCGTTTAGATTGTTGGCATGCGTTTTCAGGTCTTGGTTTAAAAGTCAACACTTTGTAACCAGAAAAGGGCAAACCAAAGATTGGCCTAAACACATCATCTAAAACAGTCATCGATCTGAGGGTTATCAGGATAATGTTGCGTGCTCTTGTCGTATGGCGGAGGAAAGGCTGGAGTTTTGGTTTGTGAGTTTCAGCTAACAAAGACACAGCCCTCAGGGCTCAGGTATTGGCAGTAGTATTTACTCACTTTATATTGTCAGGGATCTTAGCACTGGAAGCTAACATGCTAATGTAGTACAAACTAATGGGAATGCACAGTCCAGTCTCCCTGAGTTGTCCTCATGGTGTACCACTGCACGCTCTACCATGACTGGAGCTTCTCTCACAAGTGTTGTGGTTGGATATGGTAGTAGCTAGAATTTGCTGTCACAGAGATAAAGATATTATTTTATACATGGCCTGCTGATTTTTGTACAGTGTTTTATAGCTGATTATTTTGTCATGAACATATATACATTTATTATGCACTACTTTTCTAAATATTTTTTTCAATAGTCATTTTAGGCACATTTTTCACAGATGGGAGAACTCCTTTTGCAATACCTCATTTTTTTCACTTGGTGAAAAATAATTTTGTACCTTTGTTACTAAGAGATCTGCATTTATGGTAAACTTAATTTAAAAAAAAGAATGATATTAATATAATTTTCAATTAGCTTTTATATATTTAAGTGCTGGTAAATCTGAAAATTGTCTGGTGCATTGGTGTGATTCTGTAGATTTAAAAAAAAAAAAAAAAAAAAAAAATGAAAAAAATAATAAAAAATAAAGCTATTATTAGCCAGTCATATATGGATTCTTCTGTCCTAAAAAACAAAACAGAACAACCCATCATTACAGGATCCTAAGGCATGGCGAGACCTTTCTAAACTGATCTTTTTTGATAGTCTTGAAAATGCTTATAATCTGATATTTTGCTCCTAGGTGTAGTCACTAAGATTATCAATAGGGTAAATGTTCTGGCTTTGGTCAATGTGAAATCTTCCCTTCTATCACCGGAGTGAATATCAAATGTTTGAATATTTAGATCCTCTTTCTGGGACTGCCTGTAAGTTCTACCTATTCTTGGCATGCATAAGAAATAACATGACTAGTGATAATGCAGGACCTAATGTAATGCACTAGATCTCCTTTTTTTTGGTTGTTTTTAACTTTTTTTTTTCCTTATTTCTCTTTGAGATTGCCTCTCTTGTAGCCTCTCTTTACATGATGGATTCTGCCTTCCTTTACACAGACGTGATGTTTATGCAATCTACACAGTGAAAACACTTTGGGTCTGTTTTTTGTAACATAGAGGACACTCAGTAGGACGTAGGTGAGGAGACTTGATCACTTTGACCCCCTTTGTGATGTGGCATGCTTTGGGACATAACCTGAATGTGATTTAATGTTGCAAGATAACTTTGAGCCATTATGTGCAATACTTATTCTTTCCAGAAACAGTTCTCCGCAGTGTAAATCATTCAGTCCATATAAACCATGCAGTCATACACACATACACACCTTTTGTTTCCTATTGTTCATGCTGATGTCTGCAAAAGAAAAATAATTTATACCTGAATTTATTTTTAAACATTAGTTTTGTGCTTATTAACATATTTTGCTACAACCATGCTACTGTGATTTGAAAACATTGTATATACTAGGTCGATAATGTATTTAGCATTTGCTCTATTTTCAATTGAAATGTATAACTATCGTTTTGATCAGTTTTTTTTTTTTTTTTTTTTTTTTTTTTGGGGTGATGTGTTCAACTCGTTGACGTGTCTAGTTTTTCTAATTGCTGTATTTGTGCTCCACGTTTTCACATGGGGGGGGGGGGGGGGGGGTAATTGTCTGTTAGTATTACTTGATTGCAAAATTTCAATAGTTTTTAATTGAATGCTGGGAAGGTTATATTTATTAACTTTTTTTTTAACCTGATATCATTTTGATTTTTCTTAAGTAATTTCACATTTATATGTAAGTTCTAATTTTTTTTTTTTTTTTTTTTATATTTTCTCAATTAATTTGCGCTACAATACAGACGTCAGTTTTTATAGTTGGTTTGTAGTACTGAAGTAAAACAAAGATCTAATGTCATATATTCATTTGCTGCCAACTGTTTGTAACTGTATGCATACATTTGAAGTATTTGTAATGTGAGATGTTGAACGAATAAAACCGCTGTGAGGAGGAATATCTGTCCTGTGTTTCACAACAATTGGGATGCTTTCTGTGTGCGTTAACTGAAAATTCTCTAGTAAATTGGAAACTAATATCTATTGCCATTGTTGTGAGAGGGTGTTTTTTGGGCAAAGCTGGTGGGTTAAATTAGGTCAGAGGTATTTATAGGCTGAGGCTTATTTCAGGCCATTGTGCTCTTTGCTCACCTGAACATCCAGTCTTTGGTCCTGACAAACCTTTGCCTGTGTGACTAATTATATTTTGTGTCCAAGTGCAAAATGTTGGAATCATAATGGATGCATAGAAGATTCTAGTTAATGTCTGAATTTGTACAGAAATTGTTAGTGTTTTGTCCTCAAACTAAACCTGTGCTCATGCTTGGAGAAAACTCAGTATTACAAAATGAGCTCCATTATTTATAGATTAAACTTTAGTGTTTAACTATATACACAGGGCCCTTAAAAAAAAAAAAAATCCTGTTCCTTCAAGTGAATGATTTCTATTACTACTTGAGAAATAAACTGTAGTTTTTCCTCAAACCTGCGTTTACACTCGGGTATGTGTTTTAATTTCTTTTTTTTAAATTAAAGATGATCTGGCTTTTTTTGGAATCCATATTATTCGAACAACAGCGCCACCTGCTGGCTGAGAACGTTACAAGCACAGTCCAGGAAAAAAGGCAGAGTAAACGCCAAGTGTCATCCATAAGGTGTAGTGTGGGGTGAAGCGAGATGCCGCCAGTAAAGACTTTGTATGGCCCCCTGTTTGGCTCACAACAGGGCTCCAGTCAGAAAACTCAACCGGATCAGATTGAGCGGGAGAGCGGGAACAAACGTCGCAAAGACAGAGGCAAAACAACTAGGTCCACCCTGAAAGTAAAAATACCCAAATTCACCAGCCGCAGTTTGCTCGGAAAAGTGACCGAGGACAACAAAACACCGGCAAGATGGATGTTGGAGCCTGCAATAAATAATACCAAGACAGCAGTGAACCGAGGAGGAAGGCAGTGTAATACTTTGGGTAACTTTAGCTAATAAGCTAACTATGTAGCTTTGTTAAGATTTAACAGTTAAGTTAGCTGCTAGCTTAAAAAATGAGCGTGAGTGTTTCGCCAAAAAGTGATTTTTCAGTATGGGAGGGGAAAAAAATACCAGTATTTAAAGTGCTGTAAATAACTTGTTGCCTATAATCTGTCTCTCTCATGAATGATATCAAGTAATTTTGAGCCAGAAAGAGCTTTCCTGTCACAAGGTAGAAGCTCTAGTCAAAAAGTGATTGCAGCTTCTACTTCATGACAGGAATGTTGTTTCTTCCTCAAAATTACTTGATATCATTAATGAGAGGTATGTTTGACACGTGTTTCACAGATTATAGTCCAAAAAGTCATTTACAACTGTTTAACTACAGCCAGTCTTTTTTTTTTTTTGGGCAAATACTGGAAATCAGTTTTTGGCACAACAGCTTTCCCTAGCCTGGATAAATGGAGAGGGTTGCATCAGGAAGGGCATCTGGTGTAAAATCTTGGCCAAATTAAACATGTGGCTCATGAGTGGAAGAGAGCCTGGAGAGGTGGAGATATGCTCTGGAGAGAAGAAGAATGAAAGTCGGTAGAAGCAAGACAGAATAGATGTGTATGAATGAGAGAGAGAGAGAGAGGTGGAAAGGTGAAGCTGTAAGGAGCAGAGGTAGTGAAGGTAGATGACCAAATACCTGGGGTCAACCACCCAAAGCAATGGACAATGTACAAGAAAAGTGAAGAAGAGAGTGCAGGCAGGGTGGAGTGGGTGGACATGAGTGTCAGGGGTGATTTGTGACAGAAGGATAGAGGCAAGAGTGAAAGGGAAGGTTTACAAGATGGTAGTGAGACGGTGGCACTGACAAAAAGACAGGAGGTCAAGTTGGAGGTGGCACAGCTGAAGATTTTCATTGGGAGTGACCAGGATGGACAAGATTAGAAATGAGTACATCGGAGGGACAGCTCAGGTTGAGCAATTTGGAGACAAAGTTAGAGAACCAAGGCTGATATGGTTTGGATATATGTGTGCAGAGGAGAGATAGTGGATATACTGGACAAAGGATCTGAAGATGGAGCTGCCAGGCAGGAGGAAAAGAGGAAGACCTCAGACGAGGTTCAGGGATGTAGTGAAGGAGGACATGCAGAGGGTTGGTGTGACAGAGGAGGGTGAGATGGAGGCAGATGGTATGCTGTGGCAACCCTTAAAGGGAGCAACCGAAAGAAGAAGAAGGAAAGCCTAACACTGATATTTTTTGTTACTGTGGTCAGGTGCCAACACTGTTGTTGCTGATGGAGATGTTTTCTTTTTCTCCCAACGATCCAGTGGCAAAGCAACAAATGAGAAGGACAAGGTAGGCTGTATGCAAAACAGAGGGTAACAATAGAAGGCCGTACAGAAAGTAAAAACAGTCTACCCAAAATAGTTTGTAGTTAAAATTGATTTAATTTTAAATTACTTGGGGTTTAATGGCCACAAAAAAAAGTATGTCCTGTCTGGCCCACTCTATACTGAAAACAGCCTGTCATCGCTTTATATTTGATTGTAATTTAACTTTAAGATGACCGGTCTTTCCTTAAACTTTAACTTCAAAGTCAAATTAAGGCCGTGTCTTCTTAAATCTAGTAGAACTTGACATTTGGGCACAGCATAGTTGAAAAAGGACAGAACCTATTCCATAGTTGTGTCACCTGTATAAAATAAGTAACAACAGTAATAAGTAAGAGTAATATTTTTTCTGATATAACAAATCAAACTGCTGTTTTCCTATTGGAAATACCCCCCACTCAACAAGAGGGTAAAACTGTATCCCTGCCATCTTCAGCATGTCATAGATACAGATATCGAGAACCTTCAGCTTCCAGCTTGCATAGAACTTAATATTGAAACTAGGGCTGCAACGATTAGTCGACATTGTCGACAATAATCGACAATAAAAATAGTTGACGAATTTAATTGTCGATAATAGTCGTTTATTATTACTGGTGATTTTTTTTTTTTTTTTAACGGAGTGAGACATCTTCCTGTCCGTCTATCTCTGGAGAGCTTTACACATGCGCAATTTCCGGGTCCAAACTGTCACGTGATCAATTTGCTGCAATGCTGTGTCCCTGGTTGTTTTAACTTGAAAAAAACACACTCAGCTGTCATTTTACCAATTAGAAAGAGAAGTGGAAATGGCTGCAGTTGATAAGGTATGTTACACTCATCTTTAATAGTGACCAGTCATTGGTTATACCCAGTGGTGGACAGTAACAAAGTACAAATACTTAGTTAATGTACTTAAGTAGATTTTTCAGGTATCTGTACTTTACTTGAGTATTTATTTTTCTGACAACTTTTTACTTTTACTCACTACATTTTTACACAAGTATCTGTACTTTCTACTTCTTACATTTTCAAAACAAGCTCATTACTTTAGGTTTAATGCGTCTGAGAAACGTTTGCATTTCCGGTCAGTACGGGAGCCGGCTTTTGATTGTAAGTGTTTTTTTCTTGGAAGTCGCAACAACAGGGTGGGAGGGAACAGACACCCCACACGGTAAAGGGAGAGGCTCCTGCAACGCTCGCTCGGAGACCGGAAAGAGCTAGAGGAAGTTGCGCTTTACATTTGCTTTCCAACTGCGGAAGTTGCGTTCCAGCTGCACGCTGGAACGGTGAGGAAAAGACATGACAGAAAACGTAGAGGACAAAAAAAGTGTCTGCAGTTTGTCACACAGTGTGTCTGCTAGCTAAAAGAACAGCTGCTGTATTTTAAGGGACAGCTAAGAATGAGCGATAACTTCACTCAGATGGAGAAAGATGTAAGAAAGAGGTAGAAACGTCCTCCAAGGAGCTACTTTTACTTTCTTACTTTGAGTACATTTCAGAGCCTGTACATTTTTACTTTTACTTGAGTACAGAAGTTGAACCAGTACTTCAACTTTTACCAGAGTAGTTTTTAACACAAGTATTTG
This sequence comes from Archocentrus centrarchus, assembly GCF_007364275.1. NCBI lineage: Eukaryota > Metazoa > Chordata > Actinopteri > Cichliformes > Cichlidae > Archocentrus > Archocentrus centrarchus. The sequence continues at coordinate 22,131,401 of NC_044355.1, read as the reverse complement.
TACTTTTACTTAAGTACAGAATGTCAGTACTTTGGCCACCACTGGTTATACCATTGCTGTTTATTTAGAAGCATTTGGACCCGGAAATGACGTCAGACTTAGACCGGATAGCATTCAGCGGCACGTTTAGTGATGGGGATACTGGTGAAACTGTGCCAACTTTCTTTTACAGGGACAAAAAGTACTTATATATATATATATATATATATATATATATATATATATATATATATATATATATATATATATATATATATATATATATTTTTTTTTTTTTTTTTAATGGTTGGAAAAATGGACCATTAACGTTATATCAGCAGCCTGATTAAAAGTTTTGAATGAAGTATGTGTTTACTACCACACTTTAAATAACCTTATGCAAAATGTAAAAGCTGATAGCTAAATAAGTGCCATTTCATAATTATGTGATTCATAATCCGATTAGTCGACTAATCGTTTCAATAGTCGGTGACTAATCGACTATCAAATTGGTCGTTAGTTGCAGCCCTAATGGAAACATGAAATATCGTTGATCACAGAGAACACCACACTCATGAGGATAACAGTGCAAGATACCTTAACCTTAGACCTGTCAGCACAGACAAGGTCCTGACCCAAACCGTCAGACTACCACTACCATGTTTCATTTCCTTTGTCTGTTTCCTACTTCTCATATAAACCAAAAAGTTCTGTTTTATTCTAAATGGTCCACAGAACATTGCCCCTCTAGTCTTCTGACTGCAGTGCTGTAGGACCTTTCTTCTTGCAGATGGTGGACTTGTGAACATTATTAGCAGGGTTATTATAGTTAACGAAAACGAACGAAATAACGAAAACTGAAATTGAAAAAACATTGTCGTTAACTGAAATAAATAAAAACTAAAATTAAAAGGAAGAAACGACAACTAACTAAAACTGAATTGTGAGTTTACAAAACTAACTAAAACTAACTGAAATTATAGATATTGTTATTTTTTCAAAAGTCTTGTGGATTGATATGAAATCATTTTTTTCCTCTCTCCGAGTTTAAGCTCGGAACGCCGTCGGGCAAATGGGTGCGCATGTGCGTGCGTGCGCACACCGCGCTGCTCCTCAGAGAGTCCCATGTGGTGTTTTTTTTTTTTTTGTTTTGTTTTAACTATGATAGCACAGATAGCAGCGAGTGTCTTGTTGTGGATGATGTTGTGGATGATGTACGGAACACTTCTTAGTCAGGAAAAAAAACACCAACATCAAAGTAGACCTGAGAAGCGCACACAAGGCAGCTACGGAAACCGCTCTCATCCTACAAGGCAACCTGGCCTCCACCTCCAGAGAAACGTGACTACTCGTCGGGTCAACGCAGCCACAACGTTGTGTTTAGTCCTTGTGCGTTTCCGGCTACTTTATCAGTCAGATAATAACAATCAGGACTAATAATCAAAGCATCAATATAAGGACTCACAAATGTCAGTAAATTCCTGGAGGGAGCTGCTGAAACTATGGGAATGGACGTGAAGAAATGAAGAAAGTGAAAAAACAGGGACAAATATGTTTGCACCCTAAAAACTGAGCACAAAGAGCAAGGACCAAAAAACCCCCAGCACACAACCACAAGGTAATTAACACACGCAATCCAGCTACGCAAGCATAAATGCGGACATGATGTCGGACACTTCCGTAGGCTACATAGGCCGCAAAGACCCTGCAAGTCTAATCAGCGAGCATCTAACCAAGCTAGCTCCAAAACAGAAGCAGCATCAGGTGGTGAGAACATCAGGATGCAGCTGGATTTGAGCTTTGACTCCTTCAAGGAGTTTGTTTTTGTCAAACACCACATGTAGCTGTTATTAATCTGCTGCACTGAGGCTGAACTTTATTGGGAGTTTATTGTAGAATTTATCGAGTTTTGGAGTTCATATTGTTAGCAGTTTCTCCCTGTTGATGTTCATGTGTGTCCTTAATATTACACACATTTAGCATGTAGTTCTGCTGTCTGTGAACAGTTGGTTGCTGAATATATTTCTTTAAAGGGTATCTTTAAAGGGTACCTGATTAAGTATGAAAATACTAAAACTAATACTGAAACTAACTAAAACTAACTAAAACTAAGCATAAAACCAAAAATAAAAACTAATAAAAACGAGCAAAACCACTCTGAAAACTAATTAAAACTAACTGAATTAGAGAAAAAAAAGTAAAAACTAACTAAAACTAAACTATAATGTAAAATCCAAAACTATTATAACCCTGATTATTAGCCACTGTGAGAGAGCCTTTTAGTTGCTTAGAAGTTCCTCTGGGTTCCACTGTAGTTTCCCATACTATTACACCTCACTTCTGGTGTAACCTTTGTTGATCAACCCTAGTAGGGAGGATAATGATGTTTGTATCCAGTCTGCCTGGCTGTGAATTGGTGGTCCAAGAGACTGAACTCTTTAAAGATGATGGTTCTGTAACCATTTTCTGAAGTCTTCACAAATCTCCTTTGTACATGCCATGATCATTTAACATCTGTAGTATTCAGATAAAATCACTGACACCTGATTGTGATCCCGTTGATTGGAAACACCTGATTTTAATGTAGTGCCAAATTTACAGTCAATTTTTGAGGTTCACATGCTTTTGCTGGTCATATCCGATATGAAATCAGAAATTTGATGGTTTGGGTCATATTTATGCAGAAATATAAAACTGGCTTACCAACAGCTGTGTATATTTTGTATCCTCTGCACCCATGAACAAGGCAAACTCTTATTACCCAATTTCTCTTTTCCTGGGATTTTTTTCTCCTTTGCTGGATAGGCCAAGCTTTCTGTCCTTAGGACCATCTCCAAGATGTTGGAGGAGAACCAGCTTATCAGGCAGCGACTGGATGCTCTCAGCAAGGCTAAATGAGTCTGCAAGGATCATATTGGCCCTCAAACATAGTAGGCAGCTTACTAGTACTCACCTTGAGTGTTTCTTCAAATCTTTGTTCTGAGTAGTTGATAGATTTCATTTCTTAAGCATGAGGTGTTGGAAGTGGTGTTACAACAAGGTGCAGGTTGCTGGTTCTTAAAGCAATTTGCATAGAAATGTATTTCTCAGAAAGAGTCTTTAACATTGTTTAGTTGAAACAAAACTGTTATTTTATTAAATGGGTCAATGAAATATTTGTGCAGGAGTCTTCATTCAAATGAGTCTAGTTATAGTTTCATTTTACAGATTTTATAGTTAAGTGTTAGTTTAGAACATCAGCATTCTACCTTATAAATGGTAAGTGGACTGATTCTTAGGGATGATTCACAATTTTCAACATTTTCCAGAGCATACAAAGCGTACTCTTTTTAAGACCCCCCCCCCCAAATAAAACCGTACAAAGAAAATTTTGATCTTTTTTCATGACATTTAATTTCACCCAGTTCTTTGGTATTGTAATGTAATAATACATTTTAAAAACCACAGAACCCCACAAGTCTCCTTTAATTTATAATTTAATTTATAATTCAGCAGTTACTGTTGGCCGTAACCACACCAAAACTGTGCAGGTATGAAGGAATGAACCTGACTGTCTTGCTCTCACGCCCTCACTGATTCACTCGATCGCCACAAACACACACACAGCACTGCCCTCCCCCTTCTCCTCTCAGCTACTCAGCTCATAAACAACCACAGTGATGGAGGACACATATCTATTCATCTATATCATATATATTCATAAAATAAAAGCTCAAGCTGTGTGTGTGTATGTGAAAAAGTACATCTGTCTCTTTTTTCCCTCGTTTTTTTTTCTCCCATGTCCCTTGCGGGGTTCTGTAAAAACGTTGGGTTACATAACGTAATCCCTGGTTCTTTGATAACAGAGTGAGGTGTTTCACTATGGGAATCGCCTTGGCGTGACCAACTACGGAAGCTCCAATGACACCACGTCTGTCTGCGACAGACCTGTTAAACCGTGCTCAGGGCCCCGCCCCTCCTACTATCACGGCTGACCAGCTCCTCCCTACTCATTCTAAGCAGATTTCTTTCCGTGCCCAAGCAAGGAGGGAAGTGATGGTGAAACACCTCACTCTGTTATCAAAGAACCAGGGATTACGTTATGTAACCCAACGTTCTTTTTCTAACTTCGTTCGGTGTTTCACTATGGGAGATATAGCCCACTCCCGGATTGCGCCAGCCCTCCCGAAGCTGTGCTCCAGTGCTGCCCAGGATCTCAGCTCAGACCTGAGGCACTAGACTCCAGGACTGCCTGAGCCAGGGATGACTGAGCGACATCCAGTCTATAAAACCGCACAAATGTGTGTGGTGTAGCCCAACTTGCTGCTGCACAGATATCCTGGACTGACACCCCTCTGAACAAAGCCCAGGATGTAGCCATTCCCCTAGTAGAATGAGCTCGAAGCCCCGATGGGGACTGAGTACTCTTACAGCTATAGGCTAGAGTTATAGCCTCTACAATCCAATGAGACAGCCTCTGGCGGGACAAAGGCCTGCCCTTGTGGGGGTGGGCCCAGGAAACAAACAGCTGATCAGATTTCCTGAACCCAGCTGGTCTGTCCACATATGACCCCAAGGCCCGCACAGGGCACAAGGTGTTAAGCCTGCGCTCCTCTACAGAGGAAAAAGGCGGGGGGTGAAATGCCAGCAGTTCTACTGTGGGGCACCTGTATGATGACTCTATCACCTTAGGGACAAAGGCCGGGTTTGGCCTCAGGCATGCTTTAGTAAGACCAGGGGCCAACTGTAAACAAGAGGGGTGAATGGACAAAGCCTGTAACTCACTAACTCGCTTGGCTGTAGTTAGAGCCAGCAGCAGAGCGGTTTTAAGTGAGAGAAATTTCAACCCTACAGCCTCGATTGGCTCGAAGGGGTGGTAGGAGAGTGCATCCAAAACCAGTGATAAATCCCATAATGGGACCAGTGGCCTTGAGACTGGGAGCTTACGGCGTGCCCCCTTCATGAAGCGACACACAAGAGGGTGCTGACCAATAGGTTTATCACCCAATCCCACATGGCAGGCTGAAATAGCTGCCAAATAGACCTTTATTGTGGAAAAAGCTTTCCCTCCGTCCAGCAAATCCTGAAGAAAACACAGCAACTCCACCACAGACCACAGAGCTGCCTTTCATAGCACCATTCTTCAAAAACACGCCATTTACAACTGTAAAGAGAGCGTGTGGAGGAAGCTCTTGCATTCTGAATGGTGTCAATAACCGTCAGAGGCAGACCTGCAGCATTCAAATTCGACCTTTCACGGGCCAGGCCCAGAGAGCCACCCGGTCTGGGTGAGGATGATATATCTCCCCTCGCGCCTGAGACAGAAGGTCCCGGCGGATGGGGAGCAGCCACGGTTCGCCTGCCAGGAGCTGAATTATTTCTGCTAACCAGTGTTTCGACGGCCACGGTGGAGCTATTAAAATTAGCGACAGCCCCTGATCTCTCACTCTGATTAGGGTTGGAGAGATAAGGCTGAGAGGCGGAAAGGCATATAGCAGTGTGTCTGGCCATGGGTGGGCCAGAGCGTCCATGCCCAGTGGGGCGACTGGGTCTGACAGGGAGAAAAACAGTGGGCAATGTGTGTTTTCCTGCGAGGCGAAGAGATCTACAGCAGCCCGGCCGTATTTCTGCCATATCTGCTCCACCACCTGCGGGTGAAGTTGCCAATCTCCGAACAACGGGTTCCCTCTGGACAGGAGGTCCGCCCCCCTGTTCAGAATACCCGGCACGTGAGTTGCCCGAAGGGAGAGGAATTTTGTGCTGCTCCACACAATTATTTCCCTGGCCAGTCTGTGCAACTGCAGGGAACGAGTACCACCCTGGCGGTTGATATAAGCAACTACTGTAGAGTTGTCTGTTTTCACCAAAACATGTTGACCCTGGAGATACGGCAGAAAATGCCTTAGAGCTAAGCGCACTGCGTGCAGCTCCAGTATGTTGATGTGAGCCCGAGAGAGCCTCCGAGACCAAACACCATTTACTGCCCTCCCCATCATGGTTGCGCCCCACCCTGACAGAGATGCATCTGTGGTCAGGGTCATCCTGGATGACACCGCGCCCAGAGGTACTCCCGCCGCAAGAGCTGCTGGGTTCCTCCAAGGTTGGAAAGCCGCTATACATGACGGTGTTATTTTTACACTGCGACCGAGATGGCGGTGAGGGCACAGACGTAGGGACGTGACCCAACGCTGAAAATCCCTCATCATAAGCAGCCCCAAATGCACCACATTTATTACCGAGGCCATAAGGCCGAGGAGGCGGAGACAGAGCCGGAAACGCACGACTTTCCCCACTTGAAAGAGGGAGAGGCACTGAGTGAAGGATGCGATCCTGCGCTCTGAAAGCGTGACACGATAAGATCTGGAATCTAAAATGAGCCCCAGATATTCCGTATACTGTGCGGGTTTCAAGCGGCTCTTTTCCAGGTTGATTTTGAAGCCGAGCTCCGTAAGGTGGTTTGCCACCACCCTGGAATCTCTGATCGCCTGCTCCCGTGATCGGGAGCATATCAGATAATCGTCTATGTAAGAGAATATTCTGATGCCGCTGTTCCTTAACGGAGACAGCGCTGCCTCCACACATTTGCTGAACACCCTTGGGGCTAATGATAGCCCGAATGGGATAGTCTGAAACTCGTATGCTGCGTTCTGATAGGCGAACCTGAGATATTTCCTGTGTGGAGGATAAATGGCGATGTGAAAATATGCGTCTGAGAGGTCGATTGTCACAAACCAATCGTCTGGGTGAACGGCCCGACAGAGCGCTTTGTGTGTGAGCATTCTGAACGTGTACTTTCTCAAGTGTTTGTTCAATACACGTAGATCTAAAATGGGCCGGAGAGAGGAACCCTCTTTTTTTGGAATGAGGAAATAGCGGGAGTGAAAGCCCTGCTGAGCCTCCTCGCTCGGGACCGCTCTGATCGCCTGTTTGCGTAACAGGGAAGCAATTTCGTCCTCCAATACGCTTGCTGACTCTCCCTTGGCCACTGAAATCAACTTTCCGTTGAATTTCGGTGGTTTCATTGCGAACTGAAGCCTGTATCCTTGGGAAATGGTGGCCATAACCCAGGGATGGACTGCGCATGCGCGCCATTGCTCCAGCCGCGCAGAGAGCGGGCCCATGAACACGTGTGACGTCACCTCTGCCTCCCGCATGGAGGTGTCCCCCTCGTGAAGAGCGCGAGCTCCCTCCGCGGGGAACGTAGTGACGTGACAGTGACTTTCTTTAATTTTTTCCATTTTCTTTAAACTGGGGGGACATTCTGCCCTTGGCAAACTGCCTGGTTGCAGGAATGCACACTTTATTTCTTTTTGAACCCCCGAAACACAATGAAGTGTCTGAAAACTTTGGGCAGTGCTTGGTGACACTGATAGATTGCTTTGAAGTGAATAATGAAACCGGGGAAGTGCATGGTGACACTGCGACCTTTGACCCCACATCTCCTCTCTCAGAATTAGGTGTGGGAACCGAGAGAGGGCTCCTGATGAACTGGGAACCCCAGGAGCCTCTGAACCATGAACCCTGGGAGGTGTGGTTGCCTCTTCCAGCACCTTCCTCCTCTTTGAGGGAGGAGAGAGAGGTGATGCACAACATTGCAGGCTTGCTAGGCTGAACGCTTCTTCTTCCCTTCACCGGGGTGTGACGTTCGGTTTTTTGCAGCAGCTGCTGCAAAGGAGTGTTTGCCCCAAGGCCTTGGGTTTTCTGCCTTGACCTGGTGGGAAGGCTGCAGTCTTGCCGCTTGCCTCTGAACTTTAGCCCCACTCTGCCTACCCCTCACGGCTGCAGCTGCTGCTGCGAAGCCTACTCTAGGCACCTGGTGAGATTGTGGGTTCACTTTTCTGGGTAAGCAGAGATTGAAAGCTTCTCCCTCCTGCTTTCTGAGAGTGCTTGTCTCTCTCATTTTCTCCAAAGCTGGGCCAAAGAGACCCTTGGCTGGGTCATAGGCTGCATCCATGACTTCAGCCTTCTGAGTGTCTCCCAATCCTGACAGGTTTAGCCATAAAGCTCTCTCACCTGAGACTGCAAGACCCATTACACGCCCACAACCCTGGACTGCTCCCCTGGAGGAGCGTAGGATGAGATCGTTGACCACACAGATCTCATCCCAGAGGGCCGGGTTTGGAGACCCCGAGTCCAGTTGACGGCCCATGTCCTCTAAAATCTCTGCCTGATAAGCTGACAGCAGTGTAACCGCATTAAGGGAACACACTGACTGTGCTGAATATTTGTACATCCTTTGATAGATGGATGCGGTGAGGCGATCCATCTTACTGGGCAGAGAAATATTAGAAGAAGCTGAAACTGACCTGCGGTTAGGGTGAAGGTGATAAGCCACTGAAGGCTCAACTGCTGGGGGTCCGGTCAGCCCCAGCTCACCCATTCCTTGCATCTCCAGCTTAGAGCAGCCCTGGGTAGGAAGCTTGCTCTTAAAAGGGCTAGACCAATAGTGACTCATATCTTTCATGCAAGCAGGCATTGCTGGCAGAAGCTGCTTTGCAGGTGGTGAGGCTGGAGGGAGCCTCTTGCCATCATACAGGTCACGCTCTGCCCCTTCAGCCGCCTGGGCTGCTGGCCATGTGATGCCCAGCCTGGCAGCAGCCCGTTTGCAAACATCATACAAGTTGCTGTCCACTGGGGGTACAGCTTCAGCCCCACTTGGGGGCCTGGACTGCTGGGCAGGGAAGGTGGAGTCATCCTCCTCTTCCTCCATGTCTTCTAGGCCGAGGAGGTCGGAGTTCGCATCGCCATCCGCATCCTCATCCGCCGGCTCACCCTCAGTTGGGTCGAGGAGCCCCTCAAACAACTGGGGCATAACCGGGGACACTTCCTCCATTATGTCCGCCCAGCTCGTTGTGGCTATCGGCTGATGGATATCAATCGTAGCATTGTTGGCTGACAGACAGGGGTCCTGGCTGTTAGCCACTGCTACTCTCAACCTCCTTTCCAGGATTTTCTCTGGCATCAAGGCGCAGTGAGAGCAACCTTGCGGGTCCGCCAGAGAAGTTTGAGCATGCTTAGCACCCATGCAAGCTATGCACATCGGATGAGAGTCCCTGCCCGAAATGGAAGCACCGCATGATGCGGGGCATGGGCGGGATGCAGCCTCTTTGGCCTTCGGTTCTGACCCTTTGGTGGGGGTAGGAGCCGTAGCCATCGTGGTCGGAAAGATGGTGAGACTGAGCTATACAAGGCTCGTCGTGACACGTTAGCCTGTTTGTAGCTAGCGCTAGCAACGGGGTTAAGTCCGAGCTAGTCGCCGTGAGAGTCAGCTCGTCGTGACACGTTAGCTGAGCTCTACCAGTTGATCCAGCTAACAAATTAATGCTAACTGAAACCTAACACTGTTTAGGGTCGGTTAGCAAATTAATGCTAGCCAGACCTAACACGGTACTGACCCGCTAACAAGCTAATGCTAGCTGGACACCGAAAAGCTCGCCGTGTCGCGTTAGCCCAAGTTACACACACACACCACGGCTACCCTGCTAATTAAAACCAGGTGACCGCTGAAGACAGCTCGCCACGACGCGGTCGCTGTCCAGGGTGTATAACTACCAGTACACTTCTTTCGAAGGACTTACTCAGCACAATCCAGACTGAAAACTGGAGAACTGCGTTCGGCGACGTACTCCTCTACGGGACGCCTGAGAACTGTTAAACAGCTAACCAAGCCAGCCTGGACGCGCTGAGGGAGCCCGATGTAGTTTCTCACGGGAAGAAAGCGAGAATGAGTAGGGAGGAGCTGGTCAGCCGTGATAGTAGGAGGGGCGGGGCCCTGAGCACGGCTTGACAGGTCTGTCGCAGACAGATGTGGTGTCATTGGAGCTTCCGTAGTTGGTCACGCCAAGGCGATTCCCATAGTGAAACACCGAACGAAGTTAGAAAAAGAACACATCCTGGTCTTGAAAAATTCTGTAGATCTTGGTATCAGATATACTCTTTTCTATCTATTAAAACATTGTATTGTTGCACTAATAAAAATCCATCCATCCATTCTCTACTGCTTATCCTTTTCAGGGTCGTGGGAGGGCTGGAGCCTATCCCAGCTGTCATAGGACGAGATGTAGGGTACACCCTGTAACTAAGAGATATACCTATATATTAGAACTTAAAGGGTGCAATAAACTGATTTGAATTTTAATGTGAATGTGCACTGCACTGCATGTACGGAACATGTTCATGCTGCCACAATGTACACAGTAGCTGTGGAGCAGTTTGTCATCTGAATAGCCGGTCTTGTGCCAAAAAGTGATTTCTGGTATTCGCCTAAAAAATTATTGCTGGTATTTATATTGTTGTAAATGGCTTGCGGACCTATAATCTGTCAAGCATATCTCAAACATCATCTCTTAGGAACGATATCAATTTATTTTGAGTCATAAAGAACATTTCTGTCACACGGTAGAAGCTGCAGTCACTTCTTGGCAAAGTGACTTTCATATTGTAGCGATTCTGAGTTAGATGCTGTTCTGTGCAGATGTTCTGTGATTTCCCACTGTTTTGTTGGTACTTGAATGTGTGTGTGCACGTGAGGGGGAGGGAGAGAGAGCAAGAGTCAGAGAGTCCCGTTTTGTTGTTCTTTTTGGCATGTTGCGGCCCATGTCAACCATTTAATTGTTAATAAAAGGGCAACTTTTGCTGACAATCTCTCTTTAATGTCTTAACAGACGCTACAATATATTCTTTATTAATGAGGGTAAAAACAAGTCATTTCTTTATTTTATATATAAACCCTTCATAAATCCTGTGCACCACGGTCTATTTTCCGATAAGCAAAAATAAAACATAAAAAAAAAAAAAAAAGGCAATCCCCTTTTGACACAATACTGGAAACCTGGAAACTCTGCTGTCACCATGTTTTGTGTACATACAGTGCTCGTACTGCGTCCCTTCATGCACTATGGCATCGCCTGGACCTCTCTTCAGCACTGAGGGGGGCAGCAGCACACACACACACACACACACATACACACAGACACATTCAATGAGGCCTTTGAACTGATCCGTCAGCGGAGGCTGTATCGCCGTAGACCACGCAATAGTGCAGTGGTGTGGATGCCTCGGCCATTGGCGGCCAGGCGGCAGCGCTCAAATTACACAGACCGACCAACATTTTCTAACTATTTGAAAAGCGTATGCTGGGTGTATGTCCCCCCCCCATGTCGTACGCTTTGTACGCTCTGGAAAATGTCGATGATTGTGAATCTTCCCTTATATAGTGCTTTTCTACTCTACATGAGCCCTCAAAGTGCTTTATACAGAATGTCTCCTTCACACTTGGATTCATTTGAGCTCTTTCTATGCCTAAGTGTTTTCTATCTAACATTTACACTCTGATGAACACATCGGGAGCAACTCGGGGTTCAGGAACTTTCCCAAAGATACTTTGGGCATGCAGACTGGACCAGCCAGGGATCGAACCACCAACCTTCCAATTAGTACATCATGACCTGCTCTGCTTCCCAAGCCACAACCACCTTATATGAGCTTACACTATATGGACAAAAGTGTTGTGCCACCCTTCTTAACCTTTGAATTGAGGTATTTTCAGACCCATTGCCACAACTATGTAAAGTCAAGTGACTAACCATGCAATCTGCTTTTACAAACATTTGTCAAAGAATGTGTTGCACTGAAGTGCTCCTTCAATGCACCCACAAAGTAGCAGAGCATGCAAAGTTACGCAGTTGAGTTACCAAGTGCTGAGGCACACAGTGCATAAAAGTCATCAAAGCTCTTTTGACAGTAAATACAGATTCCAGACCTCCTCTGGCATTACCATCAGCAGAAAACTATGCGCTTGGAGCTTCATGGCATGGGCTTTCATGGCCTATGTAATGTTAAGCTTATATAATGTATAGGCGGCCCAATACTTGTGTCCATATAATGTATTAATACCATGTATAGTTTGTCCCCCTCAATTACAGCAAGCCATTTTTTTTTATTTTGAAGATGTTAACTGAATCCTGACAGTTTCTTCAACAATACCAACATTGTTTATTTACTTAATTTCTAACATTTATGATCCTGAATTCATACACACGCCAAGATGTTGCAGGAAATACCTTTATCCACCAGAGGGCACCACCGCCTGACATATTAGTTTATCTTGGTAGTTTGGTTTTCAGTCACTGTACAGCAGCAATTTTATAACCAAATCAGGAAACTAAAAAAATGTTTGAGCTACTTTAATTTGGAAGATGATGTGTTGCTTTTATGTTTCACTATGAATATTTAAAAGCTATGTTTTTTTTTTTTTTTTTTATTGTGGTTCACATTTCAAATGCTGGCTTGTGTTTTGCTCCTGTGATTGAAGAGTTGTTTTGGCAAGACTAAGAACTTGGCTGTAATGTGTCCTAAAAGCTCAAATTTTTGAGTGCATTTGGTTTTCAAAGCTCCCATTATTTTACATAGCTGATGATTTTGAATGCTTGAAAGCAATTGTTTTGGCAAAAATCTTGAACAGTAAACATTTTATTTGTATTCATTGGTATAATGTGTTCCATAGCATTTTTCATTAGTAAGTGTTTTGAAATAGGAAATAATAAGACTTATGTTAATTGTATTGACCTCATGCAGTTCCCTACAGGTTTCAGTGCTGAACCAAAAATTTCAAGTTGACAGGATTGATATTAGTAATTCAGCTTAAGAGAAGCATGTGGCAGTGATTATCTTAAGTGTAATATAATTGCTGTTAAATCATGGAGTCGCACAATTTCATTTAAATTGTTCTCCAGTTTCTTAATGTTTTGATTGGTGAGCCTCATTGCCTCTGTGTTCAGAGGTCAGTTGCTTTACCCTTTTCTACTCTGAACACAGGGCAGGGCAGCCATATCAGAAATCTCAGCAAGAGTTCAGCAAAGTTTTGTTTCTGCAAGCAGAGTATGTGCTAAAATACACAGCTCTTAATGTCCTTATGATGTTTCGCCTGACACAAATTTATTTGCTTTAAAACATGATTTGGGCACACTATCACTACAAGTGAAGATGCCTTATTTTGTTTAAGAAACAAACCCCTCTGTTCATAGTCTGATGTACTCTGCAGTAAATAGAGCTTGTAGTTTTGAACTAGTAAACAGACAGTTTATTGAGGGTGTTCTTAAAGCATGGAGGATAAATGACTGTTGGGGTGGTGAAGAGGCCTTCGGGCAATCAGAGCTGCGGTCTGCAAGGAGACTGGCAGACTGGCAGCTGTACCTCCAGACGGTGCTGCCAAGCCTGTTGATCACTGGTTTGCTGCATTGTTTACATGGTCAGAGGCGCTGGAATGTCAGTCCACTTTAAAATGAGCTGTTTTTTTTTTTTTTTTTTATTTCAGGAAATAATGTAGCTTTAGTGCAGCTAAAAACATTACAGGGAAATTGTTCACAAGTGGATACAAGTACAGGTACCCTAAGTGGCACATATACTCTTTTATGATGACTTTTTTAGCTATTTGAAAACTCTTTTTTTTCTTTTTCAAATAAAGTAAACTAGAGTTGCCTTTCTTGAAAGATCTTAGTCAAGTCATACATTTTTCACCATATAGAAGTTTAGAAGTCTGAAACCACTCTTACAGTATGTGTGGCCCCCAAAAGGCTTGCTGTATATGGTGACTCAGGATTTAAACAGAAAGGAAGTAGCATGTTATTTTGTTGCAGATGTTTGGCTGGTTGTTGACATTGCAGGCTCTCTAATGTATGTACTACTGATTATATGTCAAACAATGGTATTCTGCTGCTCACTAATAATGTCACGTTCTGCTGTGGCAGGCAAGGCAACGTAAGACCCTCGAGGCTCGAATAACGCTTAACTTAAACTTTATTAAATAACCTTAAAAATACCAAAACTGGATGGGAGCCAGCTACACAAGAAAACACGAAAACTTGAAATACAAAAGACACAGCAGTAAGTCATCATTTAAGGCTACACAGACGAGGACGTGACAAGGAACTAAACAACACTGAGACCTTAAATACAGGGCACAACAGGTGAAACAAATGAAACTAATAACACAGGAAGCAAAACTCAACACAACGCACAGTGAACACGGGACTTGCCAAAATAAAACAGGAAGTAAGCAACCATGACGCACACGCAGACTTAACAGAGCATGAGGAACAGACACAAGAGACACCACTACAAGAGAGAGCATCTAAGGGGAAACTAGACTCTAAGGCTCAGGGAAGTGATACTAAATACAAAAAGGGGTCAAGACACAGGGAGACAGATACTCAAAGGAAAAACCGGAATGAAATATAAATAACTATAACCAAAAACAGAATACAAAACCACAACAAACTGAAAACCCAAACAGTGAGAAAAACTAAGAAAAACAACAAAAACAGAACTTCACAAAAAGAATTCAAAACACTGGGCCACCGGCCCAGGACCACTTTACTCAATCACCCTGATGTTGCGAAAGGTTTATCTCAAGAATGCCCGCTGCTTAGTCGCTTATGTCACAAATATCATTGACTTTGTATGATCTGGGGTCGCCTTGGTGCTTCGAATCATTTCCAGTTTGGAGTGGTTTTTCTACTTTTCAGAAAGTTGGTGGTTTGAGCTCTGACTCCTGTAGTGCATATGTTTAAATGTTCTTGGGAAAGATACTGAACCCAAAAACCTCAGATGCATCCATTTGTGTTTGCATGCGTGCATGACCATCCAAAGTGTGTCTGTGAATTAGGTTGTAACACTTTTAGTGCTAGTTACAGTGCTGGGAGGTACTCAAATGTAGTATATATTACAGTGCATTTACCATAGACTAAACTAGGAGAGTGTTGACTAATGAAACTGATAGTGTAGTTTGATTAGTTAGCCAATAAAACAAATGCTTGGGTAGCACAGTAGTGCATCGGTCACATCACAACAAGAAGTTTTGAACTCATCCGAAGTCATGATTGTAAGCTGTTTCTAAAGTGGCTGTTGGTGTGACAAGTAAATGGTTAGCCTGTCCCTGCCTCTTATCCAAGGTCTGGGATAGGCTCCCATGAACTGGATAAGCATGCCAGTATGAGACAGCTGAGCAGCCAATCTTCATGCATTGAATACATGAAATTCATTAAAATGAATGGGAATAAATTGGCACCAGGTGAATGTCTGAACCTGTATGCATCATGCTATCAGAGGGGTAAAAAGAAATTAATTTGAACATTGGAGCGGCATGCATCATATATGTCATCTCAGTTATTGCGTTTTACTTGAAACATCCATCCATCCACTTCTGCTTGTCCTGTTCAGGGTCGTGGGGGGGCTGGAGCCTATCACAGCTGTGGCAGGGTACACCCCGTACAGGTTGCCAGTCTGTCGGAGGGCTAACACAGAGAGACAGACAACAGCCACACTCACACCTATGGGCAATTTAGAGTTTCCAGTTAACCTAACCCCACTAAGTGCATGTCTTTGGACTGTGGGAGGAAACTGGAGTACCCGGAGAAAACCCACACAGACACGGGGAGAACATGCAAACTCCACACAGAGAGAGCGGGAGGGGCCTGGGCCAAGGTGGAATCGAACCCAGGCCTTCCAGATGGTATTTTAACTGTGAGGCAGAAGTGCTAACCACCGCGCCACCATGCTGCCCTTATTTCATGACAAAAAGAGGTGGCAAAAGTACAGACTTTCTGTACTCAAGTAGAAGTAGAAGTACTTGTGTTAAAAAATACTTTGGTAAAAGTAGAATTATTGGCTTGTACGGAAGAGGATTAGGGCCACTAAAACACAAGCATTGGAAAAAAAAAGGGCAGTCAGAATTCTGACTTTAATTTCAGAATTCTGGTTTATATTTACATATAAACCATGAGTAAAACCTCTGACATTTGTCCAGTGGTTGAATTTCTGTAGTCAAATAGTTGTATTCTAAGATGGAAATGGAAAATGGAAAATTTTGACATTTTGAAAATTCAAGAGGCTAATGGGTTTTTTATTAATATTACTATTATTAGCTTCAGACGCACAAACATGCAAATTTTGGGGCTTGTATCCATTTTTTGAAAGATTTCAGTTGACTGCTGCACTATTAGCAGGAACAGGAGATTTGCAACTTAATAAAGTATGTTGAGTACTCTATGGCCTTTGAATTCATGTTTATCTGAAGAAAAAAACTGTTACTTTCTGTAAAATGCAAAGTCTCTTATTTATCCTTGATGACACTGCCGCGTGCTTCTGCTTTTTGTTGTCGGTGGATGATTCATTAGATTTTAACACCTCCTATGCCACATCCTGACTGAGATGGCTTAATGTGAGAAACAGGACCTGATACTGTTAGCAAGTTTGAAAGTTGACTGGCAAGAAAGATAAGAGCAAAGTAGGTTATAGGTTTTTTTTTTTTTTTTTTTTACAGCTGTGATGATTCGACAGATCTATATTTTGCTGCTGGTTTTCGCTTTGTTGGTGGCCAACGGTTCTCTCGTAGGGGTATGTGGGTGGAAAATTTCACAGATGAAGAGAATTGGTGAAAAATAGCTCTGGGGACTCCCTAGTGGGGACTGACCATTAGAAACCCCCACCCGAAATAATGGAAAATGATGTAATGGCTAGTTTGTCATTGACATAGAAGAAGTTACAACCACAGTAGGATAGTAGATCGCAACTGTGTGCTTGTCGTATCTCGGGTACTCGGGTACTGTGACTGTGATATTACACAAGTAGTTCGGTCCTAACTTGGCCATCAGACAGAACTATGCTTAAATGTTACACCATCACATCAGAGTATCACAGAGTTATACATCCTGTAGGTTAGGATTAGGATAGGTTAGGATAGTTTGCTATCAGCCTTAAAAAACAGCCATTTGGGGGGGGGTTTGTACTGCAATAAAGTCAGTGATCATATTCTGCAGCTCTGTTACAGTGCTACTGTCCAG
Source organism: Archocentrus centrarchus (assembly GCF_007364275.1). Lineage (NCBI taxonomy): Eukaryota > Metazoa > Chordata > Actinopteri > Cichliformes > Cichlidae > Archocentrus > Archocentrus centrarchus. The sequence goes on along the minus strand of NC_044355.1, from coordinate 22,114,602 downwards.
TCTCATCTGTCATTTCCCTTAAAACCTTGTCTTTAGTATAATCCACAACCACTGGATGCCTGATCTTACCCCGATACTTCTGATTTAAGAGAGGTGCTTTCTCAGGACCTCTTGAAGTGTAGTTACCCAATATTTACAGAAAAAGGAAAAATACTAATCTTTTTCTCAAAGTTGTTTTCTGTGCGTCTGGTGTCCAAGGATATGTGGGGCCCAGAACAAGCCTCACAGAAGATAGTTAAGTAGTTTTACCCTGATCATTTGCTGGTTTCAGCGCAGCATTGACAGATTCCATGACAGATGTGTCTGAGCAGGCTGGTGCTTTTGCTTTCTGTCACTAATTAATGAGAATTTCTTATTGTTATGCTGTTTTTAATTTTGTTAACATTGAAACTTCTTACTGTCAAAGGTTTAGAAAATTCTGTTCATAGTTGACTTTTTTTAACACTTTCCTTTGATTGCTTTGCTTTGATTTACCAGTGACTCATGAATCAATACTCATTCATGATATGAAAACACTGATTGCTGCAGTATTTTATCAATGGCAGGGATAGTTAATTATTTGTCATATTTTCTAATTTTTTTCCTTGCTTTGTGATGCACCTTGGAGTATATGTGTGAATGAAAGTGCTATGTAGATAAAGCGGAGTTGAGAGGGGTTTTTTTGAGTGGTAACACATTTTGTAAAGAGATACTGCAGTAAAGATGCACTTTTGTTCTATATATTGCAGACAGTATATATTGTATACAGTGTAATAAATGTAGATTATAAATAGAGGAGCCAGCAAAGCCATGCCAAAGGTATGCCATAAGGCCTTGTGTTAGTAGCAGGGTAATATATAGTATATACAGTGTGATAACTTTAGATTATAAATATAATTGTATACTAAAGTGATAGGTCATTTTGTGTCATATAAAATATACCATAAGCCTTAAATACTTAAGAAGAAGAAGAAGAAGAAGAAGAAACAGCCTTTATTGTCCCACAGAGGGGAAATTTGGGTGTAACAGCAGCCGCAGTTATTATAAATATAAATAAAGATATAATAATTCACACTATTAAGAAAAGAATATATATAAAATCAACAAACAATATTAACCTTAATACTACTAATAATAACACTAACACTATATACAATGTACATGATGTGCCTGTGTGTTGAACCTTAACAGGCCGGACTATTTACAATATATTATATATTATCCTACATTGTGTAGGTTATTGTGGTTTTTGTTGGGAGCAGTGATGGTTATAAAGTCTTACAGCTGCTGGGAGGAAGGATCTGCGGTAACGCTCCTTTGTGCATTTAGGATGCAGCAGTCTGTCACTGAAGGAGCTCTCCAGCTCAGCAACAGTTTCATGCATGGGGTGGGAGACTTTGTCCATCAGTGATGTTATTTTGGTCAGAGTCCTTCTGTCTCCCACCACCTGCACCTGCAAATATTGTAACATTAATGTACTTTATCGTACTTATTTTTACTAACCAGAGTTGACTTGTGGAGTGGCTCTCACTTTCATTGCCTTTACTTACTTATTGAACTTGCTTACCTTATTACTTACCTATTCTTTTATTTTTTAAATTTTAGTAAAAACAAAGAAAAAAAAAATAAAAGATAAGTAAATAAATAAGAATACAAAGTTTGAGCAGCCACAATAAAACAATAACTGATCTGGATCAGATTTAGGAAACATATTTCTACTTGTTGGATATCATAGGAATTGCTACACACACAAAGCAGTCACTGACATGAAATTACGTTTACGTCATTACTGCTTATAATATGCAGTTCTAAGCTTAACAGCAACACATTAGCACGTTTGCTTTACTATTTCTTGCTTGTAACATTTCTGTGATTGCACTTATAATGACTGATATTTCCCATCTATTACTGTGTTCAGAAGAATTGCAAATGAGACCTTTTAAGGATGTGGTGTTTCATGAATATGTGGTGAAATTTGTGAGATGTTTTGCTGAATATATTTTGTGGTTGGATTCTGCAGCGAATGTGGGTTAAAGTTTGACTTCCTGTGAACCTGAATTACTCTGGGCATACAGGAAAGGTGTAATTTGTTGTGGTGAGATGGGGAGTTTTTTAATCAGTTAGGGGATTTTATTTATTGATGTTTTGCTTATGATTTGAGTAAAAGAAAAATGTGTGGAATCATCATCATGGCAACGGGTTCTTGAACATGACAGTGAACACTTGTGTTTAGAAAACTAGTTTGATATGATTTGAGCTTGGGGACATGATGTGGTATTCTGTTGGAAATTGCTGATGTGGTTAAATGGTGGAAAAGCAGGGCTTGAATTAGCTGGTTAAAGCTCCACCTAAGAAGCTGTACAACATCCCAGGTAGAAAATATTTTTTAGTTTTGGTATGTGATGATATTGTGCAGCTCCTGAGTTACAAGGTTAAGTTACTTTAGTTACTGTTGATCTAAAGTTTTAAGCAGTTATTTCATACTTAAAATTTCCAGGGAAAACGCAACCTAGGCTACTAGATGCTTACATTTGACTTACTCTATGTCACTACTAGGGATGGCATAATACCACTTTTTTATGTCCGATACCAATATTTTACATTTGCCAATACTGATACAAATTCGATCTTTTTTTTGTATTATTATTTTTTTTAATTGTTTTTAAATGCCTGGATCAATTTTACATAAGTCAAGAGTCTCTCACACATCAAAATCGAGATCTTTTAGTTGTCCCACATACAAGACTTAAGGCCCTTTCACACCGGAAGCGTAAATTCCGTGCGAATGTTTCGTGCGTTAAAAATATTTTTCGGACTCTCCTGTTCTTAATGCAGCCGTTCACACCGACCGCGTCATTTCACAGGATGAATTTGCGGCATTTATTTTTTCGGATCAATTTCGATTTTTCTGACTTTCGCAAGCGAACAAACAGGACTGACCAATCAGAGTGCTGCATTTAGCAGCATGCGAAGTCATAGCTCAAAACACGAACCGATGTACTGAATATACAGTGATGTGGGAACAATAAAATCATAATATTTTACCTCAGACACACAGCTACACGCTGCTCTGGGTCAGTCGGCTCTCTTATATTATCCTCTGCCTCCTCACATGTGATCCCAACTCTGCCAACAAGAGCTCAAACTGTCCCACTGACATCCAGAAATTTGAGTGAAAGCATCCGTGATGCAGCTTCAGCTCCGTGATCAAACCATGAAACTCTCCCTGCTGCTGCTTTCTTATGAGTTGGATGAACCCATAAACTCTGTTTCTTCCTTCTCTTGTTTAGAAACATCAGGACCATTACATCATCACTTGATGTCGACTGCATTTTTTTTTTCCACCGTGCGTTATATAGGGAGGATTTAGTCGAAAAACGCAACGCGTCCGGTGTGTATATAGGTTACACGACAGGTTCGCATCCGAAAGATTAGGAATTTTCGTGTCGGAATTTCATCCGGTGTGAAAGGGCCTTAAGGACTAGGGGGGGCAGAGCTTTTCAGGCAGTGGTACCAAAGCTCTGGAACTGTTTACCACTCCATCTCTGTTTAGCTGACTCTGTGGCATCTTTTAAAAAACAGTTGAAAACTTTTCTGTTCTGTTAACCAGACTTTCTCTTGACTTTATTTTTATTCTTTTTCTTTTAATATGGTAATGTTATGTTTTAACGTGGTGTTTTATCTGTTTGTTTGTTTTTATATTGTTTTTAATTATTGTACAGCACTTTGTGAATTTTTGTCTGTGTAAAGCACTATATAAATAAACTTTACTTAGTTACTTACAACAATCGCCTGAATCCTGTGTGAGAAGGAGATGCATTGGCTTATGGTATGTTGCAAATTTCATTAGGGCTGCAACTATTGATTATTGTAACAATCAAGTATTCTATCGATTATTCCATCGATTACCCGAGTAACTGGATAAGAAATCCTTTTTTCGTATTAACAGTTCATCTGCATATTTTAACTTCTGTACTGCAACTTTTCCCTGTGTCAAACAAACAGGGTGGATGACGCAGCTACAAAGTTCTCTTTTCTTCACTTACTGATCAGTTGGTTGATGAAAGACCTCCAGCTGTTTCCCAGTAAAGGTTTAATGGAGGTTACAGGGGGAAAAGCTTCATCTGGACACTGGAAAAACATTTCCTCCACTCCATCTGAGCTCACCAGCTCTGGCTCTTTGCGCTTGTGCAGATAGACTGCACGTAAAACAGCTGATTGCTGTTGTTGTGTTATCAGTGTTTATGTTGAAAAACTGGGGGCTGCGTGAGCGCAATCTTGTAATGCGTTATATTCGCAAGCATTCTCCTAAATACATTTCTACTGTAGGTCTATATTTAGTCACTAATCAGGGATTAAAGTATCAAAAATATTTTGATGGGGAAGGGGTCCTTCCGGTACTGGACGGTCACTAGTGCTAATAGCTGTGCTCGCTAGCAGTATGTCCGGGAGCTGAAGTAGAGAAAAAAAATAACAGCTGAAATTCTCAGCACAGCAAGCACAACACACAAGCACAGCAGAGAGCGGTGGGGGTGTGGAAAAACATGTCAGCGATGATCGCTCAGTGTCAAAGGGAATCCGTTGCAGCGATGGAGAACTTTATGGAATCTGTGGAGGGGTTTTTTCTAACTCCTGATCCCCACTCAATTCCAGTAGGTTGTGGTAATGCAGCTCTAAGCTGGTTTGGTCAACCGCTGACCCACAAGAAGAAGACGACGACGGCGCACTGTAATGCAGCTAATGTGGGTCGGATTGGATCGGATTGCATTTTTTATTTCTTCCTGATATCCAATCCAGTAATTTAGGCCAGGATCGGACTGATACCAATACTGAATATCGGATTGGTGCATCCCTAGTCACTGCTATTGCACTACAGCTGCTGCTGCTGGCACTTTGTTTTGGTACATTCACACTTCAAATTAGGTAGTGTGTAGGGTGAAAAGATGTCCCTCTTTAGGTGGGGACTAAAGAGCATTTCTTTTTCTTGCACCAACACCTTGAAACATTTCAAATGGTTCTGCAAGGCATGCACTTTTCTAAAGTCTGGCCTTTACTCAGTGCATGTGAGGGTAAGACTTTTTCCCTCTGCCAAGGAGGTTATACTTATGGTCGTGTTTGAGTGCCTGTCATTCTGTGTGTAAGCATGATAACTCAAAAACTTTCAAATGAATTCTAATAAAAGTTTGTAGGGGTGTAGAGTGGGGTCATGTTTACGATCCTTTAAAATTTGCCTTATATCCACTAAGGTCTTCAAGGTAAACTTAATTATATATTGGTCCAAAATTGACAAAAAACCTGTCATGTCGGGCGGTGTGACAGGCAGAGATGGACCCAGATGCAGGACTCCAGAAACAGGCATAACTTAAAAGGTGTTTATTGAAAAACAAAAACCAAAATACAAAAATCCTCCTGGGAGCCAACCATAGAAAGTAATCCAAAAACAAACAAGGCTTGACAAGAACACACTGGCACTCCAACATGACGACAACAAGCAGAGAAAACACAGGACTTATATACACAGGAGGGCTAATGAGGGAAAGTGGAAACAGCAGGAAGCACAGCTGAACACAATGACAAGACAAGGGGAAGCAAAAGCAAATACACTGCACAAGAAACAAGACACTACCAAAATAAAACGGTAAGTGGGACAAGGGAACAGAGACGGAGACTTGACACAGAACACAAGGAACTAGAAATAAACTGAGGACCAAAAACAATAGAACAAAAAAACACTGGGCCACTGGCCCAGGACCATGACAAAAACCTTATAATTTATAACTACGATTTTTGTGTATGGTCAGCAGAGGTGGCAAAAGTACAGACTTTCTGTACTCAAGTAGAAGTACAAGTACTTGTGTTAAAAAATACTTAGGTAAAAGTAGAATTATTGGCTTGTACGGAAGAGGATTAGGGCCACTAAAACAAAAGCACTGGGAAAAAAAGGGCAGTCAGAATTCTCACCTTTTCCCAGAATTCTGAGATTAATCTCAGAATTAATTAATTAATTCTGAGATTAATCTCAGAATTCTGACTTTTTTGTTGGAATTCTGGGTACTTGAAAGTAATCAGCTTAATGACAGAGACATGTAGAGGTGTGCAGTTAGTTGGTGAACTAACTTGCGGATGGAAAATAACAGATTTAAGGGATTTTCTACATGGGCGAGGGGTGCCAGAAGACATCATTTCAATAATGGAAGAGCAGAAGGTGAGTAACAAAGACAGTTTTTTGGCTGGCAATTCTGACGTTAGAATTCTGACTTTTTTCCTGACACATTAACCTCCAAATTCTGAGAAAAGTTAAAGTCAGAATTCTGAGAAAAAAAATCAGAATTCTGAGATTAATGTGAGAATTCTGAGAATAAAGTCAGAATTCTAAGAAAAGTCAGAATTCTGACTTTAGAATTCTGACTTTTTTCTGAGACAATCTCCAAATTCTGAGAAAAGTTGGATTTCTGAGATTAATTTTGTCAGAATTCTGAGATTAATGTCAGAATTTTGAAAAAAAAGTCAGAATTCTGAGGGAAAAAAACAGAATTCTGAGATTAATGTGAGAATTCTGAGATTAGTGTCAGAATTCTGAGATTAATCTCAGGATTCTGAGAAAAAAAGTCAGAATTCTGAGATTAATTTCAGAATTCTGAGATTAAAGTCAGTGTATGAAAGGTCTGGTCTGAAACTGTATGAGCCCTTTAAATCTTGTAGCTAGCCTGTCCGATGTTACATGATCGCCCTTAGCGTATCAGGAGAGAGAGAGAGAACTGTGAGAGGGTGTAATGGCGGCCACACCACACCGAACCCTGTGCTATCGCCCGAGCCATATAGACTGCGTGTTCCCCCCTTCTGGATGTTCTGAGAGCTAAGTGAATGACAAGAAGTAAGTGTCCTTTGGGTTATCAAGTTTTACCCATAACTCTATTCAGCGCACGCAGCACGACCCCTGTCCGGGTTTGGCACAATGTTCAGACTGACTTCTGTGAATCCATGTTCAGCACATGCGCTGGGACATTACCGATTTGCAGGGAGGAATTGGGTCTCCATGGGATGGGGCATGCATGAATATTATTTTGATTATGGTGTTAATTAAGTTGTTTGTGTTAAACAACGGTCGGGGCATGTTACGTAAGCTACTGGCCGATACGTCCTCTTATTAATACATAGGTAAGCGCGCGTGTGTGGGTGTGTAGGTGTATTTATATATACCTGTATATGTGGGTAAATGGGTACTCTATGGAGATTGTAGAACCCAAACATGTATGCTATTTAGAGACAACTTAGTTACATTCTCTCCTGTTAGAATAGCAGTAATTGATTACATTGTTTGTTATTACAGAAACTGATTACTCAGACATTAAAGCTACTGGGCGGCAAGCCAGTAACCAAAGATCCGTCTCTCCTCATTCTTCCTGTATCCTAACCAATACCTCATCCTGGTACGGTCTTACCCACGAACCTGCCCTACATCTACAGCAACCCTTTAATACAGTCAGAATTCTGAGAGTAATTTCAGAATTTTGAGAAAAAAGTCAGAATTCTGAGATTAATGTGAGAATTCCCAGATTGATGCCAGGATTCTGAGAATTCTGACATTAATTTCAGAATGTCAATTCTAAAAAGTCAGAATCCTGAGATTAATCTGGGAATTCTCACATTAATCTCAGGATTCTGACTTTTTTCTTAAAATTCTGAAATTAATTTCAGAATTCTGAAAGTATTGCCAAGGAAAAGAAATGTGTTTTTAATAAAGATTTAAATGTGTGTATCGTCTGAGCTGTGCATATATGGAGAGGTAGATCATTCCATATCTTTGGTGCTGCTGCTGCAAAAGCTTGATCACCTCTCTGTTTTAGTCTAGTTTTAGGCCTCTGTAAGAGCAGCTGGTTAGATGACCTCAAAGCTCTTACAGGGGTGTGACTGTGAAGCAGCTCAGACAGATACAAAGGTGCCAGTCCATTTAAGGCTTTAAAATTAAGCAATAAAACCTTAAAATCAATTCTTAAATGGACAGGGAGCCAGTGAAGGGATGACAGGACCAGGGTAGTGTGCTCATGCTTTTTTATACCAGTTTAAAGACATGCTGCCGCATTCTGGACTACCCGCAGGCAGCGCACAGATGATTGATCTATGCCAAAGCACAGGGAATTACATTAGTCCAGGCGAGAAGTAATAAAACCACGAATAACTTTTTCCAGGTCCCGCTGCGGGAGATAAGGTTTTTACCTTGGCAATGACTCTGAGTTGGTAAAAACTGATTTTGGTAGCAGCACTTATTTGCTTCTCCATTTTAAAACTGCTATCTAAAATGACACCCAGATTTTTCACAGCATCACGACAGTGAGGAGCCAAATGACTCGGAGTGCCAGAGGAGTTGCTTGAGGGGTCAAATTTACCAAAGCATATGACCTCGGTTTTGCTTTCATTAAGATTTAGGAAGTTGTTTCTCATCCAGGACTTAATATCACTTAGATTGTTCAGCAGGGGTTCCCATGGATCTCTGCTGTTCAGTTTGATGGGCATATAAACCTGGATGTCATCAGCAAAACAGTGAAAAGAAATATTGTGTTTCCTAAAAGTCGACCCTAGAGGCAACATATACAATGAGAAAATGGACCGTTGAGGCACTCCACAAGAAAGCTTTGCTGTGGTAGAAAAACAGTCTCCTAGATGGACAGAGAAACTTCTATCAGTAAGATAAGATCTGAACCAAGTCAAAACCATGCCTTTAATGCAGATTTCAAGTTCTAGGCGGGATAGAAGGATCTCGTGGTCCACAGTGTCAAAGGCAGCTGACAGGTCTAGAAGTACTAAAACTGCGGAGCTACCAGAGTCAACAGTTAAAAGAAGATCGTTAAAAACTCGTAAAAGATTTTTTAACGATCTTATCTCTGTGCTGTGACGCATTCTAAAACCTGACTGAAACTTTTCCTGCATTCCATGTCCACTTAAAAATGCTTGAAGTTGCTTAACAACTTTTTCAAGAACCTTGGATAAAAATGGTAATTTAGATATAGGTCTGTAGTTCGAAAGAACATCAGGGTCAAGGTTCTTCTTCTTGATTAGAGGCTGTACAACTGCATGTTTAAAGGCAGCTGGAACACAACCAGATGCAAGAGAACTGTTAATCAGAGCAAGGATAGTTGGTCCCACTGAATCAAAAGCCTCTCTAAAAAGGCGAGATGGAACACAGTCTGTGGGAGAGTTTACAGGTCTCATATTTTGAATCACCTTTAGTGTGGAGAGTCTGACAGGCTCAAACTGCTCAAAGACAGCTCTGCTGGGAGGAGGTGCAGATGAGTCTGTTTCAGCCTGAGGTGATGATGGTCTGAGGACAGAAATTTTTTCCACAAAAAATTTAAAGTTTTCGCACAGTGCAGGACAGACCTTCGCTTGGTTTACATTACAGTAGGGATCAGCTAGTGAATTAAAAACACTAAAAAGAAAATGAGGCCTGTGACTGTTACTTGAAACAATGTTAGAGAAGTAAGCAGACTTTGCATATTTTACTGCTTTCTGATATTTCAACAGTTACGCAGGATCTCAAGCAGTGGTTCTCAAATCCAGGCCTCATGGCCCAGTGTCCTGCAGGTTTTAGATGTGTCCCTGACCCAACACACCTGAATCAAATGGCTGAATTACCTCCTCAGTATGCAGTCAAGTTCTCCAGAGTCCTGCTAATGACTTCTATATTTGACTCAGGTGTGTTGAAGCAGAGACACATCTAAAACCTACAGGATACTGGGCCATGAGGCCTGGATTTGAGAACCACTGCTCTAAGGAGACATCGAGCTTATCCTTTTTCCGCCTTCTCTCAGCGCGTCTGCACTCACGTCTGAGAGCGCGGGTTGTCTCATCCAGCCAGGGCTGGGAGGAAGGTTTGGTGTGTTTGGTTGTAAAAGGGGCAATACAGTCCAGTACAGCAGTAGATATAAAAGAGTTAGTGAAATCCTCAGTACTCAAGCTCAAGCAAAAGTCCAAATTGCTTAAGTCAGAGTTTTTAAAAGCAGTTGTAAAATCTGCACCGCATGAAGAGTTAACCAAGCGCACACAACGTGCAGAGGATACTCGAGTTATCCCAGAGCTGGGGACCGCTGCTGTAAATAAAACAGGAAAATGGTCCGATATATCACAGTCACGTATCTCTGTGATGCAGACTCTAAGTCCATAAGACAACACCAGATCCAGTGTGTGACCTTTTTCATGAGTGGGACCACACACGAGTTGTGTTAGGTTAAAGGAGTCAATAAGCGAGACAAATTCTTTAACCAGCGGACCACTCTCACAACACACATGAATATTAAAATCACCAACAATTAAAAGACGGTCATATTTTAGTATGAGACCCATCAGCAAGTCAGCAAAGTCACCGATGAAGTCCTTCGTGCACTTCGGTGGTCGGTACATCACCGCACAGAGCACCGAGGGGGAAGAGTTTATCTCCAACAACTGCAATTCAAAGCTGGCGTACAGGTCTGCTGAGACCTGACAACAGCGAAAACTGCATTTAAATATCGAAGCAAGTCCTCCACCTTTTCCAGAGATCCGCGGGGAGCTGAAGAAAGAACAGCTGGGAGGTAAAAGTTCGGAAAAAGTTGCAGACTCACCAGCATGAAGCCACGTCTCAGTCACAAACATAAAATCCAACTCCTGTGTGATGAAAAAGTCATTGATAAGGAAGTTTTGTTGGCTAACGATCTAGCATTTAGTAGGGCCATTCGGATGTCCAGATCCTTGTTAGCTGAGGCCGGGACCCGCTCCAACAGGCAAAGGTTGGCGTGGTTTTTGCCACCTCCACAATCCCGCATCCGGCGCCAAGACGAAGGATGCTGAGTCTCCAGGATGACAGGTGGGACAATCGGCCTGATCCAGCGAAGCCCGAAATCCACAGGCAGCCCAGCAGTCTTGAGGCGGCAAAGACCACCATCCAGAGGGTAATGAGCAGACAAACCTAGGAGTCTCGGGTAGGTTTTGGCCCACATCGCAACACCTCCCCGCTTTCTGTGTCTCCTCTGCCGTTTGTTGGGGAGTGGAGCACTGGGCAGCTGGCGCAAATTCTCAGGTACATCCAACAGGTGTGGAGGAAAAATCATTGAGTTTTTCTTTACATTATATGCTGGCACACAAAAAAATTGGAGGTTTAGGAGTGTCTGTCGATCGTAGGTGATCAAAGCGGAGACATCTTGGCAGATGTCTACCCGAAACAGAGCGACTGCAAACAGTACACAGAACAGCTGATGGCAGGCTGTACACAGTGGCACCATCTTAGAAAATTCAAAAAGATGATGCTTAAAATTCACTAGAATTTTAAGCATCATTACAGTTCTATAATGTATCCTACTTTCAATATAAAACTTATCTTGCATGGTGGTATGGCATGATGTTTCTCACTATATCCACCTAAACTCTTCTCGATTGCCTGAAGTATGAAATTTTGTTTGAATTTCAAATACACATTCACACCCAGTTGCCTGTGCACATTATAAACCCGTAGGGAGGGAATCAGTAGAAAAGCACTGTAATGACAGAGAGGCTCCTTTGTTAAGATGCACGTGTGCATTACAGGAGACTAAGCTCCTGCTGTGTGAGCACCTTGCTTCACATGGAGAGTAATGGTGTTGTGGAGCTGAGGAGTTGAGACCCTGATGCCACTGTAATCCCGATGATTACAGATAGCACACATTCTCAGTGAGGGTTGATCACAGAGCACTGGACACAACAGCACACCTCTTCACAGGAGATCTTTGTATGTGTGGACATGTGTCTGTGAGGGAGAGACAGACATGAGAGGTGCAGACAAGAAGCAGAGTGTGCAACAAGCACATTCATCTCGCATCAGGTTTAGTGTGCGTATATGATTGGTTGAGTGAACATTTAAATCTCACTTAGGATGGAAGTAAACACTGTGTTCTTCATCTTTCTGTGTCACTTGTAAAACCCATGCACTGCACTATTATTCCTCACTGAGTGGTTGGAGGCAGCGTTTAGGAACACAGTTGTACTTCTCGTGCTTCCTAATACTCTGGAGCCCTACAGGTATGAACTTCAAACAGGCACGAGACACCTCTGTCTCCGTCGACAGAGCAGAGACTGGAACTAATCGCAGCGGGCGCCACATACCTCAGGAAGGTAGCAATTTTCCATCATTACCGTTAAATCCTGCTTAAAAGAACCGGATTCCACAGGCCTAATTACAAGGTGTTAATAATAACAATGTAATGACAGTCATTTTAAAGCTTGCCCAAAACGATAATCCATTGCCCAACTGACTCTCACATTTAAGTGTGTAACTGCAGTGTGATGTCTGAATTTTGAAAGCACCATGATTGTTATTGATTACTATTGTGATTACTCCAACAATCAGTGTGCCAGGGTCTGCATGTTAGGGCTTGAATTAGGAGCTTTGTCAGCTTTTGTCAAGTGGAAATATGGCTCTTTAGACTGATGCTGACGCTTGAAGACACAGAAAGCCAATCTACAAGCCTAATTGCTGCAAGGGACAAAGTTTAGCAGGTAGGGAATCAATTTACATATATTAGCAAGGTTTTGTATTCGGCCTCTGTTTCATTTAAAATTATTCTGCATTAATTCAGGACATCAAGCATGACTATGTGCAAGTTTTTTCACTGTCAACTTTGCAGTTTCCAGAGTGAAAGAAATGCAGCCAGGAAACAATCTTCCCCCATGGTAATTACTGCTAAATGAGGCTGATGTGAAGCTGACCTGCTGTCTGGTTAGGGGTGTGGCAGAATGCCCCAAACACAACGTCCAATCACAAGTCTTCCCCCAAACCCTGGGATCAGGACTCATCATTGGCTGAAAGTCCCGAATGCATGCCAGACTTTTTCCAGCACTAAGTCTGTCAGCTTCGTGACAACTTAAGCGAAGCTACTCCAGATTCCCCTATGACCGGGCGATGCTTTTCCTCATTCCAGGACCAGAAAAGTGTCTTATGGATTGTACCTAAATTCTAATATTGAAAAGAGAAAGAATGTCTGCTTCTGGGGACTTGAGAAATGAGTTTTCCACAGAAGAGGATGCGGAGTCAGCACAGCTGAAAGGGCGCATGGCACAAGTGTCCTGTCTTCCCTTCAGCGTTGAAGCTCTCATGTCGGAGACCAAGCCGCTGGCTGTGACCGACAGAGAAAAGGGAAATTATGATTTGAAAGAGGATGATGCGCACAGGATGGATGAATGCACCCAAAACTTAATATCTGTTAAATCAGAACCACTGGAACAACGGGAATTTCCATCTTGGATATCCAACTCCATTAAGATTTCTGCTCCACCACGTGAGTAAATTATTTTCAATGCAGTTTTACCACTAATTAGTGGTTCGGTTTTTAATCTGTGCTTTTTTAAATCAGGACCTTTGGGTACCCTAAATCATCCCAGTCTAAGCTTACACGTTGAAAATATGTAAAGTTGGAGGAAAAGTCTCACAGCTGGTTTCAAGTTCCTAAGTTTAAGGAGCAGTTGTTATGCTTATTTTATAATAAATCAATACACAGATTCAGTCAGTTTTGTCACACTATACATTTTAGATAGATCAATAAACAATTTAATAAAAAAGAGCAATATATTGGTTTGTTTAGTTTGTTATTCCTCTAGTTAAGCACTAGTTATTTAGATGTAATGATTGTCGGACTCATCAGTTTCTCAGTATTTATAGATAATCAGCTTGCATTATGTAAAATAGTAGTAAATGCTCTGAGAAGAAGCAAACGGGAGAGACTTAGCTTTTCCATCCATTTTGCTGTCCATTAATTTTTGATCAGTACTTTTCTTATTCAGTTATTTGGATGTCAAACCACTGGAAAGCATAGAATTAATGATCTGTTTGTTCATCTTTGACAGTTCTAGTTTATTGTTTTCCTTGTGTCCTCTAGGGCAGCGCAGTCCAGCAGTCTGCTCCTTGAGGAAGCACAAAACCAACCGGAAGCCTCGTACTCCCTTCACTACAATGCAACTTCTGGCCCTGGAGAGAAAATTTCGTCAGAAGCAGTACCTGTCCATCGCAGAACGAGCCGAGTTCTCCTCCTCGCTGTCCCTGTCTGAGACCCAAGTCAAGATCTGGTTTCAAAATCGACGAGCCAAAGCCAAGAGGCTTCAGGAGGCCGAGGTAGAGAAACTCAAACTAGCAGCTGGTGTAGGCTCCAAAGCTGTGTTCTACCCAGGCTTCTCATCCTTAGGTTTTCCCCTGCACACTGGTTCAGCAGGGCTCTATGGACTGGGCTACACTTACGGCCGCACCCCTATTCTCCCTGCTGCACAGCTGGCCATGTATGCCTCACAGGTCGGCTATAGCCTTTTCCACCTCTCCTGAGACTAAAATTAAATATACAGACAGATTGTGCTTTAAAAAGGAATGACTAGAGCGTATCATTAAATCATGCACCTTATGCAAAACTTGTTTGCAAGTGACCTGAAGTGGACTTTAAGCTTCTTCCTTTGTCTTAAGGAGGATTTATAAATGTTCTGCTATTTGCAAGAGACTCTATGGAAGGATACAGCATGTTGAAGATTCCTCTTTGCCATTTGCAAAAAGTTTCAAATACCGGAGTGCTTATTGTACAGACGTGCAGTTTGTCTTTTCTGCCCTTTATCTATCTCCTGAACGATTCAAGTGTTTTTCACGTTACCCTTCAACATGCAGGGATATTTCACAATCCTATAAGAATAATGAGAGGGTTAAACTTGGGTAAACAGTTTAACCCTCTAACAGTTTAAATAAACTAAACTAACTAATAGTTAAATGACATATTTATTTGTGATAATATTTAGAGTCATATATTTGATGATACAAATCTACCGTATTTTGTTATTAGTTAATATTTTATGTGTATATTAAATTGAGATCTTCAGCAAACCCCCTTGATTGCTCTCTTTATTTGTGGCCTTCATACAATACAGCGTAGAATCAGCAAATTGGTGCAGTAAATGCAGTTGTCTAGTTCTTTTGACATGGTCTTCTATTTGTAACCAAATGGTATTTTAGTTATTCAGTTGAACTTCGTGGTTTTTCGGCTTCTGAAATTCGGTGACCTCCTATTGTTTACCCCACATCCAGAAAGAGGCTCTCTTCTCACTTCGTTCAATACGCTTCCTATTTTTTCCTATTTATTTTTTTCAGAAATGTTAAGACCGGTAAAAAATTTAACATAATTCAAATGCAGTTATTCCAAAAGAACGTATTTACTTATTTCCTTCCTTTCCACTGAATGCAAGGTGAGCCCCGCTGTGCAACTAATACTGCCTTTGTTTCCCAGAAAGTCAGAATCGTGTGAAATTCATTACATTATTATTACTGATCCTTTTTTCTCTCTAAATTATCTTGTAAAAAATACTAGTGCATCATGAGAGATTTTAACTTTTGTTCATAAATTGTTTAGTTGCACTCTGAACAAAAGTGATAGTTGTGTTCTGTGTTGCTACTTTGTCATTAATTTTATGTAGATTTATTTTTATGGGGATGTATGTTAAACTACATGGGGGGTGTTAGCATCTTAATTTGGGCCTAAAAACAGTGCTGTAGTCTTACATCCCTAAAATGTGACGTGTTGCTTTGTGTTGGTGTTCAAACAGTATGTACCAAAGAAGAAAAATTTAACTATATGTTGAATTTCTGCATTTATCTTTCAAGGAATCTTTGAAATAAGAAATCTGGGTGTGACCAACCCAACACAGTCAAGTGAGTAAACTATTCGCTTTACCAATGTGCTTCAGGGATTTACACTTCAAAATGAAAGTATGGTATAAAACCTATATGACTGCTCTCTTGCATTAAGAGTAATGAAATAGGATCTTCTATATATGGGTGGATATACAACAGGGTGGTCCAAGGGAAGAGGTGTTGCACTCTTTAATGATATTTATTCAGCCAAATTTCCACCTAAAGATGTGAAATTATATAAACAAAAATGAATGTTTTCAGCAAATAGCACGTCTCACATTGTCTTAATCGTAAACATGTGTTTTCATATTGCTCTTGGATCTCACAGAGGTAGAGATTTATTTGCTTGATGTGAGCCTTATTTTTAACCTGTATACTTTAAATGAACTCTCTCTGTGAACTTTCTAACACAGCATTATAGCAGGCTGTCCCTTTGCAGTCTGTAGTTTAATTGTGCTTGTCTCAGAATTCTGGCTCCAAAACTCTGTGAAATTATATGTGCAGACTCAGTGATAACAAAACGGGGCATTACATGGTCTCTCTGTCTCTTTGCCTCTTTACTTCACCAAACTTGGAGAAATCTTGTTACTATTAGCAGATATTTTACAGTCCATTTGCTCCCCTCCATTTTGTAATTAAACCCGGCATTAAGCTGATAGGAAGGCCCTTAATAGCATTGACTGGCCAGTAACCAAACTCTCCAGTTTCAAATGTTTTCAGCGTGAAACTTAGGCAGAAGAAATTACCACAGCACATTTTAGATCTGATAAAGAAACAGAGAGGTTATGTTTTATAATGAATAAATAACATTAATAGTAATCATTATAACCATCAAATATGAATGAAAATCACCACAAGATAGATGTGCAAATCTGACAGAATGACGTTATTGTCATGGTAATGTGCACTCACAGTTATTTACATACTGACAAAGCTAATCTGAGTTTCTCGGGCAGTTAGTGAGGGTTCAGGTCATACAGGCTTTATAATATCATCAGCCAAGAAACCAAAGGGTCAGACAGACCTCATAGAAGGATAATTTCACACTTTTCCAATCTTCCCTTAATGCAGTGCTTGCATACTTATATGTGCAGTGAGCTTTTCATTGCATTCCTCTTTTTCATATTAAAAATGAAAAGTAACTTACATTTCCAGTTTCTTGCTGTGAACAGTGACTGTGGGTTTTATTCTTCACATTAGCTTATATTGTAATTGTTTTTGGAGGCAATTTCAATTGTGTCCTGATAAGTAAAGCCTTAGAATTGAAAGACTATGGCTGTATCAGCAATTTAGTACATACAGTAGGTGTAGTTCCTTGAACCTAAAGTTCGTGCTGCTCTGCCAGAAGTCCACTAGGTGTAGCAACTTCCCGTCTATTGATGTTTACTGATATCAACAAGGCCACACAATCCTCCCTATTCTAATATCAATAGACTCATTCTTGGCATTTAAGAAAATTTCACAATATTTTGGGTAGCCGCATATTATCTTGGATAGAGATTTACATGTTACGTAACTGCTGTTAGATAATGTCTTTTGAATTCATCATGAGTAGCCTAGTAAATAAAAGATGAAACTCTTCTGTGTTGTTCCGTTGTGTCTGTGGTAAATGGCAGGAGTTTGGGTAATGGGGATTTCTAGAGTTCAGTGGTAAGAAAATATGCCTTGAAATGCATGATTGTTGAATTGGATCTGCTCACACACAGAATGAGATTTAATCGTGAGATTTAATCTGTTTGAGAATGAGTGGCCCTCCCCTCCACACTTTTATTTTGACAGATAAACGTAGTAATAGGCATTTGTCTAGTCAAACATCTATGAAACAGATCCAGTACAGTGCAGAAGTCTTTAGCCATCCCTCATTTCTTCATTCTTTGCTCCAAGGAGCCAGACGTACTTGTCTTTTATGAAAGTGTTCTTGACCAGTTGTACTCTAGGCCTTCTGAAGGTCTTTCAAAGTTTTTCTTTCTACATTGATGGCTTTTTCACTCATTTTCAGTCCAGTCATTGTACCTGACCATTTTCAGAGTGTTTGCATTGGTCTGAGTGATTCAAGGATAAAAAGGCACCTAACTCAAGGAATGAATCACTGTTGTCTCTGCACATAACAGAGAACTTAGAAAATAAACAATTTTAAATGGTATCTTTGGGAACTTTTACTACTAGTAGCCTGTCACAAAAACACAAATTTGTTCACATTTCTTTAACTGAATCTTTACAAAAAATTCCAATCATAACACAATTTGACAGGCATAAAATAGCATTTTTGTACCTATAACATGATTCTCAAAGAGATATTAGCTGAAAAATATCATGGCAGTGTGTGCAGTGTGTCCTTTGAGAAAACTGGAAAGGGGAGGACAAGAAGAGAAGTGGCCGGCCTAAAACACCATCTACAGTACACGAACAGTAGAAAGTCATGTACTTAAGATAGGGGGAAAAAAATACAGCAAAGCTCTGACACAGGACCTGAGAGATGCAACTGGATCTTCAGTTGATTCATCTACTCTTCAGTGAACTTTTCCTGAAGACTACTTAAAGAAATGACAAGAAAGCTGCCTAACAGAGTTCAGTCTGTGTTGAAGAATAAAGGTGGTCATACCAGATATTGTTAGAACTGTGTAAACTCTGTTTTTGTCTTATATACTGTATCTCCATTTATGTTTGCATGTTTCAATAAATTGCTGCACCTATTTCCCTTTTTTCTTAGCAAAATATAAAGAAATGAGAGTTAGCTCAAGACTTTTGCACAGTACTGTGTAGCAAATGTGTTAAAGGCAAATCTATTTAAGACAATAAATGAAGCAAGCAGAGCTATTCCTTTAAAGGAAAAGAAAACCTAATTTGGGATTTCTCTCTGCATCTCTCCTGTCCTGTCTCTGCCTGTATAGCAAAACTGAAATCCAGATCAACATTTTAAGATCCAACTGCACGCTCAGTCCTGGGATACAGTGCTTGCTTCACTGCACGCATGAAAAAACACACAAATTTAAGGATCACTTCTCACAAGGGAGGCAGTAGTGTGAGCTATGGCAAACACAAGAGATATGACAAACACAAGCAGGGTGGCATGGGGGTGAGGGGTGTGGAGATCTTTTTTTTTTTTTTTCCTGCACAAACCTTGCAGGTCAGGGGAGTAAAAGCATAGCGTGGTGTCCCTGAGAGCTCAGCATGCTTGATGTGAAGAAAACACAAGCAGACAGATAAAACAAGCCAACCAAGAAAACACTGTCACCAATTTGACAACACATGGAGCATTTAAAAAAAAAAAAAAACGCAGATAACACAACCACAGTGAAACACTGCATGTGATGGACATGGCTAAGACACGATTATTCTCTTGTTGACTAATAAAGTTACCAACACTGATCACATGCTGTGTTTCTGTATTTTCCGTGCATTCCTGCATCTGGTTGTGTTGTTTGACTGCAGCATTTCTTCATGAATATTGTGCAGGTGTCAAATCCCTGAATATTTTTTAATAGTGTTTTGTGTATTTTCATGGGTTTCCTTAAGTTTCAGTACATAAGATAAGATAAGATAAGATAAGATAAAACTTTAATGATCCCACGACGGGGAAATTTGTGCATTACAGCAGCTCAATACAGAGAAAAAATGAAAAGGATGAGTAAGAACAAATAACTAAACTAAAAACTAAAACTAAAATTCAATAGAATAAAATAAAATAGCAAAAAAACTATACACATATACATAAGCACTATATACATAAATATATATATATATATATATATATATATATATATATATATATATATATATATATATATATATATATATATATATATATATTTACATATACACACACGTCAAACACTATATACAGATATCAAAATATTATATACATTTGTAGCCGGTAAGGTACACAGCATACACGGTATGCATTATATGGGTGAGTGTAATAAATAAAATGTATCTGACTGTATGGATAAAGTGATGGCAGTGTAGGTAAAGTGTCCAAGTGACTCAAGACATTATGATGTGTTATACAGTCTAACTACTGTTGGGATGAATGACCTGCGAAAGCGCTCCTTCCTGCAGCGAGGATGTTTCAGTCTCTGACTGAAGGAGCTGCTCAGTTCACCCACGGTCTCATGAAGAGGGTGATGGGGGTTGTTCATGATGGATGTCAGCTTTGCTAACATCCTCCTCTCACCCACCACCATCACAGACTCCAGAGGACATCCCAACACAGAGCTAGACCTCCGCACCAGTTTGTCGATCCTGCTCCTGTCCCTTTCGGTGCATCCACCCCCCCAGCAGGCCACTGCGTAGAAAAGGGCAGATGCTACCACTGAGTCATAAAAAGTCTTTAACAGAGTCCTGCAGACACCAAAGGACCTCAGTCTCCTCAGCAGGTGGAGTCGACTCTGGCCCTTCTTATACAGGACGTCTGTGTTTGTACTCCAGTCCAGCTTGTTATTGAGATGAACACCCAGGTACTTGTAGGAGACCACTGTCTCAATGTCCTTTCCCTGGATGTTCACATGTTCACATGCACTCAGCGTGACCACACACTGGCATTTGTAGTGTTCAAAGTGCAGTGAAAGAGAGGACGCGCTTTAATCTTGTCTTCAGAGCTTTCAGGCAGGTGTTTCCCTGAACAGCGCCTGCTCTATCCTCCATCTTTGCCATTCACTTTCAGGTTCTGAGCTGCGTCTCTGAACACCTTTTTAATCCCGTGCCTACTTCGCTCCATTTCATTTTCAGTCCTAGTATATCATGATGCAATTATTATATAATTAGACTCCCATTCGCTTGCACAAACTGTGGCTTAGATAAACTAACAGTTTCAAAGGTTCTTTATCAGGGGAACTTGAGCTTAACTAAAACACACATGCTCAAACACACACACATGAACACACACACAGAGGCAGACCTTGTCCTGTCCTGAGTAGTCCCACCTCTGGCACTTTCTGTCTTTTGTTTAGTTCTTTCAGCGGGTTTTCAAGAGGACATCTCCCCCAAGCAGGTTTGGCCAAACAGAATGACCTATTTAAACATAAAGGAACACCTAAAAGCTTTGGCTTTAAGGTTATACACAGAAAGCTTCCCATGGCTTATGTTTTTGTGAGGATCTGGGGCACAGAACAAGACAACCTAAAAGTAATTAAAAATGAGAGGAAAAAGCTAACATATTCTTTTTATTTATATTTTGAATCTCGTACATTTTCCTCCTCTTTTTTACCTATTTTTTCTAAATTTTTACTCTGTGTGTGTGTGTGTGTGTGTGTGTGTGTGTGTGTGTGTGTGTGTGTGTGTGTGTGTGTGTGTGTGTGTGTGTGTGTGTGTGTGTTTTGTGTTCCTTTGAAACACTGAGGTGACCAAAGCTGGAATCAACACTACAGTTGTTGACCCTTGTAACTAAAAAACAGCATAAAGTTTCGTATTTGTCAGGTTTAGTATTGTCACACATGGATTACATAGTGGTTTTCTCATTTGTTTCACTGTAAGCCTACAACACGCCATGCCTCTAAGATTAGATGATTTTGTTTCCTCTGAAGTAACTCTTCCAAATAGGACACACCAATGTCAGCTGAATTAGCATCTTGCAGTGACATCCATACATTGCCCCGTGGGAGGTTTATACCCCATGTCTGAGCCTTTTTAGAACAGTGACATCTTTAGCCTTCACCATTGTCCGTGTTTCCTCACAGATCTGTCTCTCTATGCTGTCTCCTGAGATCCTATGACTCATAAATCTTCCCCACGGCTTCTATTATACTAAAGGAGGCCTAGTGGCCTCTTTGAGATGTCTTTGTGGTAACTTAATAACGCAATAGGTGTCATGACATACACGGAAACACAAAGGCTGGTTTACTCATATTTAATGGTAAATATGAATAAACCATATTGTAACTTTTTGCCATTTTGAATTTCATTTAAAGCAGGGATATCACACTCAGTTTACATCATGGGCCACATACAGCCCACTTTGACCTTAAGTGGGGCCAGACCAGTGAAACTCCCCTTTCTGTCACGTTGAATCCCTTGGATATCTTCATAGAAGAAAAAAGAGATGCAATTTGCAGTTTTTCTACATAATAGAGAAATGCTGCTGCTGTAGTAAATGGAGGAACTCTGTCAGCATGATTCTTTAGGCTTAAATTCTAAGAAATTTGTAAAATTATAGAAAAAGTTTTGGTAGGTAAGTTTTTGTTAAATCAGAGAAATTTTCTTTTTTTATACTGTGGACCCAGTATAAAAAAAATAGAAATTCCTATAGTAGCTACTAGCTAGTGAAAACACAGGAACGTTTCTGTCATTTAAATGTTTTTCTATTACTTAGTTACTTTAGTGCAGTGTGAATGGCCATGGGGGAGGTCTTTATCAGTAGAAAAAGCTGTAAAACCTATGAAAATACAGTTAGAGGTCCAAAATCTAAGCCCTCCTTCACATTTTCCAGTGGGCCAGATTGGAGTTTTTGGCGATTTGATTCTGGAATCCGGGCCTTATGTTTGACACCCCTGATTTAAAACCACTGAGATAATTTGATGATGTGTCTTTGTATCTGAAATCGGACATTTCGTACCCTACAATATATAGCTTTTGTGAAGATGTTAATTGTGTTATGAGTGGATTAAAATTCTTTTAGAAACATATTTCTCCGCACAATAAAATTAAACGAAATCAGACCTTTAAATGTACATAAAATAAAATATATACTGCTCACTAACTGTAAGGAAAGAGATGAACAATTTTGACTTTGTCTTTTGGTATGATTTTGAATCTAACCCTCAAATGGGTTGAGGATTTTGGTTTCCACAGACTGTTGTTGCACCATTTTGTTCTCAAAATTACACAGCATAGCCAGTAAAGATTTTCAACTTGAATAAGATCTGATGTATGATTGAAGTATTCCCTTAATATTTTTGAACAGTATATAATAATGAGCAAAAAGGTCCAAAGGAGAGAGAAAAAAGTAAACCAAAGTATAATAAATAATTTGTGGATGGCCTAAAATAATGAACTAAAACATCCAAGGCTTACAGTAAAAAGATACATACAGAGGAACTCATGAGTCATTTTGCAAGCCTTAGATGACAGGAGAAGTAAAGATAAGAAGATAAGACTGCTAGTCCTATCTATGATGTAATGGTTTTACAGTATGTGAACTTAGCAGACTTTAAAATCCTTAACTTAGAGTAATTTAGACCATGTGGTCCGTAATGTGAGAGTAATAAAACATCATGAAAGGACTGAGAGTAGTATGTGCTGATGTTTTATTTCCTGTTATCATTAAAAGTGTATACAGGTGCTAGATGTAGTCAGGTCACTGGTCAGTCTTATAATTCATATGATGTGGCAAAGCAGGGCTGGAGGTTCACATATTGAATTATTGACAGTAGGTGGTCTAAACAGGAGAGTGGACTTCGATCTGGGACAATTAAAGACGACTAACATGATCCTCAGAGAAACCGTCCATCTCCACTTCCTCTCCACACTGTTCATTTGAATACGAATCCTTTGTTTAAAAAAGGCTTACAGTTCAACATCTGTTCATTTAAACACCTTGTTAACCGTGTTAGGGGCTTGACTGTTAAATATTATTTCACCGTTATCATTTTGATCCTGCGTGTGCTTAGATATATCTAAAAACGTGCATTAAAGTGTATTAAATCACAACTAGTCCCAGCCACACTGTAATGATGCTTGTTAAGATACTTTGCAGTTAGTTGCCAACAAAGCTATTATTGTGTGTTCAGATGAGATACACCTTACATAAGATCTGTCCACAATTAAGCAGCCTCTGCTGAGTTTTACCAGGAACCTGCAGTGCAGCTAATTATAAATAGTAGCACGGTGGTATGGTCAGGAATGGGAACAGGCTCATGACTGCAAGCACTCACCTTGCTGCCCTTGAGCAGTGCATTGTAATAGTAGAAGAAAGTGGCTGTTCTATAGCTGACCCAACCTTTGACCTCTTTGTGGAGTAGCAGTTGGATTTCTTTCCCTATAGGAGTCTTATTACATTCTTATTTACACACTATTTACATACTGACGTGGCTTACAGCATGTATATGGGTTACAGTTCCATTTGGTGAGCTGGTGAATTTTATTTTTCAAACCCTGCTTTACCTTCTGTGATGGGGCTCCTGGATTAGAGAACAGATGGCTGTGTCTTATCGACATCCTGTCATTTGTCCTCTCCTGTCTGAATTTCTCTCTTAATGATATCACTGAAAGTGAGAGAAAATGACCGACTTTTCAGGTGGCTGGAGTGATGCGCCGTTAAACATTTCTATGGAAGAGTTAACCCATTTTATCTTACTCGGACTAGGACCAAAAGAAGGCTTGGCAATCGTTGTTCCCACAATCTCCCAGCTGTGCCGCTCTGTGCGTGTGTGTGCGCGTGCGTGTGTGTGTGTGCGCAGATTTGTTTATGCTCATGTGGTCCCATCTGAACTTTCCAGAGGGTAAAAGAGCCTCCTGCTGTGCTTGACAAGTCCCTTCTTAAAATAGACAAAATTGTGTCCGCTGTCTGCTTCCCTCCTATGGAATTAAAAATAAAATACAGCACAATTGCACAGTCACCGACGTATTTCTATTCCTGGACCCTCTGATTGAGACTGTTCTCCTGACTCTTCTCTTTGGTCAGGTCTTGTACAGTGTTCATTATTATTTTAGGTTTAATGATTCATTCAGTGCAACAAATATTTGATGGGTTTTAAAAAATAAACATTGTAACATATTTTCTCTTTGAAAAAGAATCAAAATTGCAAAAAATATTCATTTCACTGATGCTAATTATTGCCAAACAGAGGTGAATAAAACTCCAGTCCACAGAACACTGTGATCTGTCAAGCACCAACAAAACAGCAGTAATCATTATTTTTTTATTCAAATTCAAAGTTTAAGCTTGACTGATGCTCCAGCTCCAGAAGCTGAAAATGTTTGCACAAGTTTAACATGATCGCACCCTTCTATCTATACACCAGATGGGTGGGGTAGCTGTAGCTCAGGAGGTAGAACAGGTCACCTACTAATTGTAAGGTTTGTGGTTCAGTCGCTGGCTGCTCCTGCCTGCATGCCAAAGTATTCTTGGGCAAGATACTGAACCCCGAGTTGCTCTCCGATGTGTGACTGTGTGTGAATGTTATTGTTTCTGGACTTAGGCACAGGAAAAAGTGAATGGGTGAAGTGCTTTGAATGCTCATGTAGAGTAGAAAAGCACTATATAAGGACCAGTCCATTTACCATTGTGTTAGTAAAGATCATGGAAATATACAGTGGCAGTCTTGTACTAAAGTATAAAAAAGCCCTTATGACCAGCATCTGGATACAGATCACCCATGTTAACACAAATAAATAAAATAAAACTAAGTTTGAGTCTTCGCTTTGTTACCCCAGTAAATTTCTTTCTTACGGCAGAAATTTACTGGGGTAACAAAGCGAAGACTCAAACTAAGTTTGAGTCTTCGCTTTGTTACCCCAGTAAATTTCTTTCTTACGGCAGACCTTTTCTCAGTGTCCTCCCAGTGTATTCTTTAATTATCAAACCATCTTTCTGTCCCGTTGTTCTTATCCCCCTATACCCCCACCCCCTTCCTGTTCTTTCTGTTTCTCTTGGGGATGTTTGTTCAGCTTGTCACTGTGCCATTGCTCAAGTGGGATGTCTGTTGCCGAGTGGTCGTCTGTCCTCACGCGCTGTTAATCCCCTTTTCAGATGCACAGGGCAGAACCTAAAATTTATGCCTGGAAAATGCATTCATTGGGTTTTTCTTTTTCATCCCCTCACCTCTGTATTCTTCTTTTCCTGCCACATGCACAATCATCCCTATGAATGAATTGGCATTCATATTTCACTTTTTATCAAGTAATAAATTCACTCTTGAAAACAGTTTAAATAAGCTTCTCCCTTTGTTTTGTGCAGTTCATTAGAAAACAATAACGTGTTTACTTTATTGCTTGCACCAGTAATTTAAGACTTGCACTAGATTAAATAAAAACTAATAGAGGCTGAAAGAAAAAAAGTTTAAAGTAAAAGCTGGGTATATCCTGGCCAAAGGTCACATTACAAATGCAGTAAAAGTGACATTTGCAATGAGTAAACTGAACTAAATGTGTAAAATAGTGGAGATCCCCTTTGATTGCCAGTGTAAGTAACTTCCTTCTACAAACTATAAATAGGTATGGTATTGTCTAGGGAAATGTAAAAATTCGTAAGAAACTGGCACAAATGATGAAAACGATACCAACTGAACTGCTGTCATTACCTTTTTTGACGGTGTTGCCAGATTAGAGTAATTTCAGAGACTCACCACCTCATATGGGGTTTTCACTTATGTGCAAGAGTAACACATTACCCATGTGTGAAACATCTTTTGCTTTAGCATATTTTTGTCAGTATGAACTGAAGTTTGAGCTAGATCTTATGAAGCATGAAGTTGCATAGCACTGTCTGTAGGCTTTTCTTTTTTTACCTATAACTGAAAAAGCTAAGATGAGTAAAGCCTTGATTATAATCTGTTGCGGACACAGACACCTGGACACACATCGGCCGAGTGTTCTTTCATAATTCTGTGAAGTGCGCTTAAAGTCCACCACCTGCCATTATGTGTAAATGGTGCACTGTGATCTAAACACTCTGTGGACAAGTCCACGTGGTCAGAAAAAATTGGCAGGAAAATGAACTTCTGCATGGGCACTTGCACGGACTTACTGCGTGAGACGAAATTTTCGTTACTTGGACCTGAGTGGACCCTAGAAAACCCGCAGATGCGGAAAGTCTAATCGAGGCTTAAGAATTTATCCAGTCACACACAGGTACTGTGGAAATTGTCATTATTTATCTGACTCAAGCAGCAACCTCCAGGGCTGGTGCCAAAAATGGCACTTCCTTGTGAGGAAGTCCTGAGGCGAACTCCAAAAGTGAGTTAATCTACATAGACCACCTTGTTAAAATGCTAACCAAGCTTGCTATCATTAGTTGAGAACTTAGCACTCCACTCTCTCATTCCAAATGTGATCACTTCTGGCTCCAACAAAGCAACGCAGCAGCAGCCACAATGCTAACATTAAGGTGTCAGATTGGGGCTTCACAAACCAAAGGATGATGTTGCATTTTTAGAGAGTTCTGATCAGCGACAAGTCTCAGTCTCAGTCTGTGTCATATTATCTCATGGAGTGACCTCCAGGGGACACGAGCCAACAATGAAGATGTTGACCTTTGCTAAATTTGACCAAATCCACCAGAGAAACATTGTAGCCTATCACAAACTGTCAGTGAGGTGGAGCAGGCAACATCGCTGAAGCATATTAAATAAGTAACAAGCCAAGACAGTGGAAGCTGATCAAATTATACACTGAATAATAAGCTGGGTGCAAATGAGTTTGGCGGATGAATAGTGTTCTCAACAGGGGTGCTGTCCATTCCAGCCACACTCTGCAGCTTAGTTGGAGAGAGAAGAGGTGCTGCCTGTCAGAGACAGCTCTAAGAGGAGAAAATGCTATTAATGATGCTAATGTTAATGTTCTTGCTGGTAGGACGCCCCAGAGGTGAATTGTGGTCATGCTAATGCTAATCAGCTAGCTTGTGGGGGAGAAGATGTGTCTTTTTAAGAAAACATCATCAGCAGAATGAGCTGCCAGACACAGAGCAACAAAGTGATTACTGACAAATCTACAGGGAAATGGGACATAGTTGCCCGGCTATGTGGACCTAAAATAATGATGGCTGCTGTTTGTCTGGCCTGAGTGTGCTAAACAGTAAGCAGTGCTGCATGTGAGAGGATTGGAGCTGATGACTGTGTGGTGAGTCATGCCCATGCCGCTCTCATGCACTTTTTAAAATATTAAACTTAAATGTTAGTGTTTTTACTCCTCTTAGTTACTAAGAGCAAACGAGAAATTGCTAGAAAGAAGCCAGATGGAGAAAGAAACAAGAGCATTCAGTGACCGCCACTCTCCTAAACACATAT
Source organism: Archocentrus centrarchus (assembly GCF_007364275.1). Classification (NCBI taxonomy): domain Eukaryota; kingdom Metazoa; phylum Chordata; class Actinopteri; order Cichliformes; family Cichlidae; genus Archocentrus; species Archocentrus centrarchus. Next base: position 22,087,020 of record NC_044355.1, on the reverse strand, counting down.
GGCTATTTCCTACTGTCATCTGACAGTTTAATATTTTAAAACTTGCTTTGAAATCACAGATTTATATGTGATGGAGGGGATTACAGAAACAAAGCCAGGGTGATGGCATTTTACAAGAAAGAATTTTACTGGAATTTGGATTACCTAAAGTATACACCTCTTCACCATCAGCAGACAACTAATCTCTGGCTGGGTTATAGAATAAGGTCAGATGGGATACAGAAATGGAGAATCCCACTCTTTTATACTTAACATTCCTCTCCGTGTCACTTCTCAGTCGTACATGAGCGGGAAAAAATGGGCAGCACTTCTGACACCGTCTGCTTACTGATAAGGATCTGGACCTGTGCAGTTTCTTTGTGACATGTCTTCACAGCATATTCATGCACACACCACTGTTGAAGAAAAACAGCTTTTGACTTAACAGTTTGATCCGTATGTCAGTTTTTGATCTGAGGACGCATTGGGCTGTGTTTTTGCTAAATTCTATCTTGCTTCCTGCTGCTTTTGCGATTTTTATTTTTTTTAGGTTTTTTTTGTGTAAACATTCATGGCGTTTGTGAATTCATCCACCAGGGTGAGAGACTCATGCTCTGTTCTAGGGTAAGGTGCGAACAGCCTGAACACGGTCCTGGGCCACATCAACGTAATCTTTAATTGCCATCTGCCAGGTTTGACTCACTTTTTCCGTAGTCTGTTAAAATTTTTTGAAGTCTGTAGTCTCTTTAAGTTTTTCTGCAGCTCAGTAATATAACAGGTTTTGTTGCCCTAAATGATTGTAAGTTTATCCAGTTGTGTCCAGAGACTTTTCAGTCTGCTCAAGTGGTCTTGAGTAACAGTTCTCCAGGCTTTCTGAAGGTCTTTCAAAGTTTTTCTTTGGACTTTGGCTTTTATTTTTCACTCATTTTCAATCCAGTCCTTGTACCTGACCATTTTCAGAGAATTTTTTGTTTTGTTATTCCACTTCATACTGGACAAAAAATACTAGCAGCCTGTCACAAGAAGACATAATTTGTTTCAATTTCTTTACAAAACAGGCTGAGATAACACAGTTTGACAGGCACAAAATGGCAGTTTTGCACCAACAATCTTATGTCCTTAAAAACTTTAAAAAAAAAAAAAAAAAAAACGGGCAGGTTGAGGACAAAAGAAGTGGGAGGACAACAACTACGTACAGCAGATAAAGAGAATCTTAAAGTAATGTCCTTAAGAAATAGGAAAAAAAAAATCCAGAAAAGACCCGCAGCACAATGCAGTACCATCTGGAAAGTGTCTGATTGGCAAATTCACTGCCAGTGCAATAAAAGCATACCTGGATAGAAAAACACATAATGGAACACTATCGGTCATGGATTGGCCTCCCCTGGTCTCAACATTATTGAAGCAGTGTGGCATCATCTTGACAGAGAAACTAACAAAAGGCAGCCAACATCCAAAGAAGAGCTTTGAATGTCCTTCAAGAAGCCTGGAGAACTATTCCTGAAGACTATTTAAAGAAATGAGAAGAAAGCTGCTGCAGAGCAGAGTTCAGGCTGTGTTGAAGAATAAAGGTGGTCATGCCAAATATTGACTTTTAAGCTTTTTAGAATTGTACAAACTCTGTTATTGCCTTATATACTGTATTTCCATTTATGTTTTCAGTGTTTCAATAAACTGTTGCACCTTTTCCTATTTTCCTAGCAAACTATAAAGAATACAGTGGTGGCTCAAGACTTTTGCACAGTACTGTATATGCGTAACCAAACTAATAGCCCAAATTCTTGGCAAGCAAGAAAATAAGTTGATTTGTCAAGATTAAAGGAGCCTTGGATTGTTGCACCCCTCCCTCTCATAAATATTTCTGCTCTGATCTCCCTGAATCCCTGATGTCCCTCTATGTGAGCCTTCCTTTCCCTTCATTCCCTTGCTCCTTTCCCAGTGGTGGGGTCAGAGGGCCTGTCCTTTCCACTGGAGCCAGTTAGAGTGAGGAATAGCAACGCAGCAATGCCAGCGGGTTTGCAGCACAAACAGTAAACACAGCGAGGGTGGAGGAAGAGACCAGAGGGGTGTGATAAGAAAGAAAAATGACGAGCAAGAGCAAAATCAGAAAGATGAATGAATGGCTTGCCGCAAAGGACAGACACTAAAGGTCAAAAGATTTGCAGGGCGATCTTTGGCTTAAGTTTATGTATATATTTTTGAAGAGCAGCCTTTTGCTAAAAACAGATATACATTTACAGACTTTTTGAATTTACTTTGCCATTTGCAAAGAGAGCCTCCATTGACCCTGAAACAATACGAATCTGAAACTTGTGTGTATCACACTGGGGGCTTGATGTGTGATGTTGATTGTGGTGCTGATCTTTCGCTCCAAAGTTAATCAAAAATTATTATAGAACATCTGTTTATTTCAACAACGTGACCAGAAACAGAAAAAAAAAAGCAAAGAAAAGCAGTCATCTTTCAGCATAACTGTGTTGATGCACTTTGGCTGCAGCCACCAACACGTTCACTCTCAATTATGCTTATCTTGGTGTTGTGCGAGGTATTAAAAATGCATTAGGCTCTAGTGCAATTATAAGAGCTCTGACAGTTTTGAATAATACATATTTAATGGGGAGTGATACAGATAATGGCAAACTGTTTAATAGCATTTTTATTCTCCAAGAGCTCCCCTGAGGAAGGGAAGGTGACAGAGGAATCATTAACTACATTAAAAATCCACCTTCGCATGGCCAGGTGTATCTTTCTGTAAGTAAACAGCATGTGACTACAGGATCCTTCATTATAAATGTGACAGCAGTCTGACTGATGACACTTTCTGGTGGGTTATGTGATATTTACACAATATCCGCTGTGTCTCTTTTTTTAAGTTACCATTGCTTGATTCTTACATAAGACTGTCTGTCTCCTTGCCCCTTTATTTCTCTCTCTCTCTCTCTGTGTGTGTCTCAGTAAATCATTTCCCCAGGGCCAGTCATTAGCATCATCTAAAGTTACCACATCTAACATCCATTTTCTGATGTGCCAATCCAAAAAGACAGGATCGCTCTGAGAATTTCACAAGTTCCACTGGGGGAAAAAAAACCAAGGCAGCAAACAGAAATTCTCTGTATTTACAGAGTGCACATGACATTGCAAGGACTCTGGGTTGGGTGCTGGAGCAAGTGATAGTAGCACTGCATCACAGACACACATTCTCTCACACGTGCACGCGCACACACATACACACACACACACTGTCTTGCTGCCACCTCAGCCATCACTCTGAATGATGTCACTCAAATTAATTGCTGTTCCCTTCTCGTGGCACGCTTGAGGAAGTTTCTTAGAGGCAAGGACAGTCCAGAGCCAAGAGAAAGCGGTCTTTAAAGGACAGCTTTGTGTGTGTGCGCGTGTGTGTCTTCGCGCAAGAGAGAGTTCTCTTCACTGCATTTTTTTTTTTCATATTTCTAATGAGCATAAACTTAATTTGATTAAAAGATCTGTCTTCTGAGACTTGCTTTTTAATGAGTGATTTATGTCTGTGCTTATTTTAAAATTCTCGACCCAAAGACAAAGCAACAGTTTTACACCGTAATTAATCAAATTTGGATTTTTATGGCTCACCTAGAGAGATATTCATTAACAATACTGAACATGAATTTCATGTCAAACCATCTAGGAGTTTGATTTATCTTTTAAGATGACACAGCAGGCTAATGTGGAACAGAGTGTGTAACTGGGTCTTGCCAAATATAATTTACTTCGTCCTTGTTGCTGCTCTGCTGTCTTTTCACACTTCAACTACCTCAATTTCCCACGTACTCACCACTGAAGGATCTGAGTGGATTAGGTTCTTGTCACAGGTACATCCATAAAAGACAGCTGAGCCACTGAAAACTAAAATGTATAATTCCCCCTCATCCTTTCAACAACAACTTGAAACACGGAGGTAACAAAGGTGCATCTGAACCAAAGTTTTTGTTTAGCTGTTTGGTTTTGTTTGAGGAATGATGGGGATGATGGAAAATGCTTTTATGCAATCAAAGAAAGAAACAAAGCCATCAGTGGGGACAAAGAGGTGCCACAGTGGATGCACTCCTTTATTATGCCAGGCTATTCACAACTTCTGATTAGGCGCTTTACTTTAATAATGATGGCAATACATCACCAGACTGAACACACACATGAACACCAGGCTTATGTGAGAGTGAAATGTTAGATGTGAAACACAGCTGATCCCATTAGGTTTTGCCCGTTGGATGCTGGTGTGAAATTGGCTTTAGGTAATTTGATGTGTGGAGGTCAAGGCTATGCAGCCAGTCACACACACACACACATACACACCAAAGATTAGATTTCATAAAAATGGACAAATACACATTTATTAACATGTGCACTGATGTTTCCACATGGCTGAAGCAGACACTCGACAGCTGTTTCTTCTGACAGCTTATGCAATTATGAATGTAACATAACGTATGCAGTAGTGAGACCAATATAACTGCATATTTACTCTTACACACAACTTTTGGTTGTTTCATGAATTCTCACTCACGCTAACAGATTAGCAGTAGTTGATGATGATCACAACAGTGATATTCTTTAGATATCTCTGATACTTGCTGGGTCTTATTTTCACAGTTCTGGCCATAATAGTTGTCAGTCATGATGGATCCTCCCAAGAGTTAGACTTAAAGGTGAATACCACTCAGGTAAATTTGTAGCTACCAATCAAGCGGCAATTTCCAAAAACTGCCACTTTGACTATGTAAACGTGTTTACAGCCTGGTACAAAAACATTGCTTTGGTCTACAGCTAATATCTCCCATTATAAAAGCTTCTTTGACAGATGCAGCTACACGGGAAGCTGTAAGAAGTGGCTGTATGCTAGGCTTTCCCTCCTATCATTCAAGATATTAAACAGATCTCTGTACCAGTCTGTGGTGTTTATGACTTCTGGAGCATTTTTAATGGCTATAATTTTACCTTTTATTACCCAACCAATTTGTACTTCAGATTAGATTAGAGCGAAATTCAAGTTTATTTATCTATTTATTTATCTAGTTTATTATCTACTTTATTTGAACATTACTTAGCACTGCGGTTGATGGTTCAAAACCTGGAGTCCAGAATCCAACTGGTCAGGTCAAAGTGGCTAACGCCTGCACAAGGAGAATAATTAGCTTAACAAAGAGATTGGAAGCAAAGGGAAAATCTAACTAGCATTCTTCAGAGTTTTCTCTTTTTCAACCCTGGAAAGGATAAGCGGAAGAGAATGGATGGATGGAAAAAGAAAGCTTACTAACACTTCTAAAGCTAATTAACAAACAATTACTATTCCATTACTTCCTGGAGTTCTGCTGCTAATGATAGGGTTCCATGTAGGAAACCAGGCAAGACAGCTAAAATAGCCAAAATATGTATCTTTTTTTTAAAAATTGTCATCGGTATAGTGGCCTCACAAAATAATGACGCTAAATAACTCAGCACAAAAAGTAAGAAAATTTGTGTTTGGTGGATTATTCCTTTGTCGTGACAGTGCTTCTTGTCAATAAATCTTATACTGTTGGAAAGCCTGTTTATGTCCCCTTAAATGGTGCCAGATTTGTAAGGAATATGCATGCGTGGGTTGAACAGCAGAGTTGAGTATGTGGGTTGTGCCCACAAAAAAAAAATTTCCAAATCGTCTCTGCCAATGCCGCACAGCTTATTCTGCTATTGACTCTTATTTTGAGCTTCTGGTACCCCAGGTGCTGACAGTCAGGTTTTTCATCATTGGAGGCAATCTCAGTGTAGATTCTGCAACCAGTGGCAATCCCATATCACCACAGTCTGGAACCAAACTCTATCCTCCAAGATGACAACACTCGGCCCCACAGAGCAGATTTCATCAGAGACTACCTCCTAGGAGTGGAGATGATAGAATTACCTGCCTGCAGTCCTGACCTCAACCCCACTGAACACTTATGGGATCAATAAATTGTTAAATTGCCACTATGTCTTGTGTCATCAGACTTCAATCACCCAATCCAATAACGACACCAAACAAGAGTCAATAGCAGAATAAGCTGTTTGGCATTGGCAGAGAAGATTTGACAAGTTTTTCATGGGTGCAACCCACATACTCAACTCTGCTGCTCAATACGCAAATGCATTTTCTTTACAAATTTGGCACCATTTAAGGGGACATAAACAGGCTTTCCAACAGTATAAGATTTATTGCAATGAAGCATTGTTGCAACAAGAAACAATCAAGCAAACACAAATGTAATTACTTTTTGTTCTCAATTTACATCCAATCAGATACAAGATCACAGGATGACAATAAACCCTGAGCTTAATCAGCCTTATACCAAAGAAAAAAATTAAAAAAGAAACTGGAAAAATTATTACACAGACATTTATAACACCTGCGGTTGTTTACAGACATGGCTTATTTATCTTTGATGTACAAAACTCTTGCAGTAATTATGTTCCTTGGAGCTATCTTTATTTGAAATGAAAGCTACATTTGAAATAGGAAATAGATTATTAAATTTGTCATGTTTAACTCCAAAAGCTGTAGTTTCAATGATCTAAACTGTGGGCTGGTTCAGTTATCTGGCATCTTGTGTTTATTGCTTTGTTAGATTTCATTGAGAAATTCACTCAGCAATAATGTATCCAAATTAATAAGAATCACAGCAAAATCTGTGAGAACAAGACCCATGTTAAATGCATTAAAGTAAATGCTGACAGCACAATATAATGGTCATAAAAATGACAGAAATGGCATTTAGATTTGCTTTCACTATGCAATTTATGGCACAAAGGAAGTGTGTCTCCAGTTGGCACTGTAGAAAGAGATCATTTCTGTTAATTTTCACGTGAAAATATCTACCATTATCAATTCTTTCATCTTGTAAAAACATAAAACAACATTACACCAACCCATTGCACATTTCACATAACGAACCCATAAAGAATTTAGCTAATCTTCTTTCAGTTCTACATGAATCCATGGCAGCTACATTACTGTCTTCTCCCAATAAAACACAAATAGGTCAGTTGGGTACAACATTAAAACCACTACCAGGTAAAATGAATAACATTCTTCATCTGGTTAAAATGAAACGTTCTCCTGGGAAGTCTTGCGTCCAGACCGTTATCTAAATGTTACTTTGACATGTTTCACCCACCTGAACATAGTGGGGAACATAACCCCATGGCCAATTATACCCTGAATACAGCAGCCTCCACCAGCAGGGCAAAGTGCCCCTCCACACTACAAAAACTGCTCAGTGATTGACTCCTCCAAACTTCCCAGATTTTCAGTTGAGCATCTCCAGGATGCAATGCACAGTTGGCCCACCCCACAACCCACAGGGCCCCAAAGTGTTGTTACACAATATTAGGTGGATGGCTTTAATGTTGCCGCTGACTGATGTAATTTATGAGGTCACAGGTTTGTAAATTTGGCTTAAAATTATGATGATTCTACATCTAAATGATTTATAAATAACATTTCTCTATCAGCAATGAGACAGTCTACAGTTTGAAAAGCTTTTCTTTTTTTTTTTTTTTCTTCATCTCTGCATCCTGTACAGATTCAGATCACATTTTTATGTCTCCACTTCTCCAAGATGTCTTGTATTCAGTTTTCATTCTGGCTGTAATATTAAGTCACTTGTGGATGTACTTTACCTGTAGATATTTTCAAAATGATTTGGTTTAATGCTTTTCTGCTGGAGTCTTTGCAGGTCCCGAAATTTCCGTGTAAAAACTAAGAGTGTTTCTGTGTGCTGTTGTGGAGTTTATTGTTGTTGTGTGCATGCTGCGTGCTACATGGTATTTGGGGTAGCATGTTTTGACAGTGTTTGTGTGTGTGTGTGTGTTTGATGATATTGAAGAGAGCAGTGTCTGACATCATTAGGGTGTGCGCTGCCCAGTCATGGGATTATCTATCCCAGGAACTTGTCAGCACCACTGCACTCCCAGATCCGTGGCGCAACAGCGGGGAATTTTAATCTCAGTCCCAAATCCTCTCTCCTCTATCGAGAGCTTCTCCCATCTGAAGACAGTGTCAGGACGATGGTGAGCTCACTATGGCAGACTTGACAAAGGCAGGCCGTTCCCCTAATGCAAATACTGGTGCATATAGGGTCGCCATACCCTTCAGTCAAAATAAGACTTAGCACACGAAAGCAGTGTTCTCATTTGAAGTCAATCAGACCGGCTGCAACAGGAACTCTTGGACTGTTGGAATTAAGGGATGAGTCAGTGCTGTGAGAGAGTCATGAGTCATTTCTTGTTTAGACTGGCCGTCTCTATGTCGTGGCCTCCTGGATACAGTCTGTGGCATCCCAGCAGGATGGAGAAGGCCTTCCGGAAATCCGCATTGAAAGCATAGATGATGGGGTTTAGGGAGGAATTAGCCCAGCCGAACCACACGAACACGTCAAATGTGGTGGGGCTGATGCAGGGGAAAGCCTCCCCTCCGCTTGATTGCTCACAGAAGGGCACCATGCAGTTGAGGATGAAAAATGGGAGCCAGCAACACACAAACACCCCCATTATCACAGACAGTGTCTTTAGCACCTTCGTCTCCCTCTTGAATGTCATCCTGAAGGAGCTCTCGGAGTCTGCGATGCTGGAGCCTCTGCCCATGCTGTCGTGTCTGTTCTTGGCACTTTCGGCCGCCCGCTCCAGGGCAGAGATCCTTCTGATTTGTCTGTGGGCGATGCGGTAGATCTGTGTGTAGGTGGCCAACATGATGACCACAGGGATGTAAAAGCTTATAAGTGAGGTGGAGATGGCATAGGTCCTGTTCAGGCTTGAGTCACAGTTCTCTGGGTAAGACGTAGCATTTGATGCCAGAGAGACAGAGGACCCAGTAAGAGCAGTGTAAGATTTAGTTTGGGCCTTATGCCAGTTGAGCTGCACCGGAATGAAGGAAATGAGGACAGACAGCGTCCAGGCCACACTGATCATAACATAGGCCACTGTGGGTGTCATCTTCCTCTCATAGCGGAAGGGACTGGAGATGGCCCAATAGCGGTCCAGGCTTATGACGCAAAGGTTCAAAATTGATGCAGTGGAGCACATAATGTCAAAAGCCACCCAGGTATCACAGAAGGATCCAAAGGGCCAGAACCCGGCAATCTCTGTGACAGCTTTCCAGGGCATCACTAAGATGGCAACCAATAGGTCGGATACAGCCAGTGAGATCACAAAGAAGTTAGTCACTTTAGACCGCAGATGACGAAACTTGGTGACGGCCGCGCAAACTAGCGTGTTTCCCAGCAGGGTGGTGAGGATGAGCAGCGAGAGAAAACAGCCAGTTAGGACACGACTCGATGGTGCCTCTTCCAAAAACCCACTGTCGATGACAGTTGTAAAGTTCATGGGATCCATCCCTGAATGGGGGGTGTCTGCGTTTATGTCATACTGAAGAGTGGTGCTACATTTTATCCACTGCACTAATTTCTAGGAGACTCCTGTTCTCCGTTATTGCAAAAAGTCCCCATTATTTTATCTTCTGGTAAATGATGAAAGATGAAACATTTGAGGCAAATGCTCTCTGGGCCAGACATTTGCCCCTTGACCTTGTAAAACAGATCTGACATCATTTGAGCTGCAGTGATGGAGAAGTAGTGGTACCTTAATTCCTCAGTGTAGTAGTGTAGTTACTGTTTCTCTTCTGCCTGCTCTGTTTCAGTCCCAAACCAATGTAATCTCAGGGATCCTCGGTCTGCTTACAGAACTCACCAGTAGCCCTGGGGATTAAAAGAAATGAATTAGTCTAGAAAAATTAAATATTGTGTAAGATAAAAGTAATCATAAATATGCATTATTTTCTAAATGTTATATTTTAGTTAGGTTCTTGCTTATATAATAGCTCAGATTAATAATATAGCTGGTTACACAAAAGCATATTAGGGCTTTTGTAAGAGGGAAAACAGATTGTTCTTTTTCCTTAAGAAACTACAGCTTTGGGAGCAGGGACTCATTCAGCCTCATCACACCACAGAACCACCATTAAATGCCACATGTTAGAGTGCAGTTTGGATAATAATAACCAATGATATGTTTGCATCTGTCTTTGTAGCTCTTGATGCCCCAAATCTCACTTCATCCAAATCAGTCTTATTTTGAATAGATTCAACTCATAGTTGTGTATTTTTAGACTTGGATGCCTCTCATAATGTGGTGAATCTAAGCTAAAATAAGGAGAGGCCGAGTTCCATAAATATAATTATAAAGGCTATAATTTACTATTATTTAATCAGTGTAGTAATTGCTATTCCCATCTATTTGTGTGTGCCTGTGTGTGTATGTGCTTTATCTCAGTTTTCCCACTGAATGTATTCATTTTTCTTTTCTTTTCTTTGCCTTTTTTTTTTTTTTTTTTTTTTTTTTGCAATGACCCCAATAAACCCTCGTACAACTGTAATTTGTATCGCCAATGATCCGATTTAGAATAACACACTCAACTAGCTGGAGCTGTCAGAGCAGCATTTTCCCGTGAGCGGGCTGTAATTATTAAGACATGACTCAAAACAGTTTATATCCTCCTACATAAATACTTTATCTGCGGTTTCTCTGTTTGACTATTTATCATCAAAATCCGCTCTTACTTACAGATGATCTATGCGGTCAGCTGCAGCTTCATACCACATCTAAAAAAACAAAACAACAACAAACGTCCCATCGCTTCCATCTGAACTTCGCAGCGTAAAGTCGGTCCAAAGAGCTCCCAGTCCCCATATCCTGCAAACAAAAACAAAAGGACAGCCCTACATCCTCCGTAGACGCCACCTCGCTGACTGTTGTTGTGATTAAATAATACACATCACTGGATTCAGATGTCACTCAGCGCTCTCGCTGCGTCCTCCTGCAGCCACAGTGCGCATCTGCGACCAAATCCCGAAGACCTCTGGCTCGCTTCCACACCGGCGCTGTGACGTTGTCCCATTCAAGAGGAGTGCAGTAGGATTAAAAGCGTGTGACTGTGGCCCTTTGGCGACCGATCGTGGTCACTGCTTTACGACACAACAGGTTTCAAGAGCAGTTCCTATGCAGCAGTTAGAGACTAAAAACGTCATACATCCCATTCCCTGTTTAGCTCAATGTAGTTATTTTCCAAAGTCTTAATTACATTTGGTGACGTATACTGAAATAAAGTGATAGATTCTAAAATAATTACAAGGTCCATTCAACAACATTGGGTCGCTGAGGCCACCTGTTGGAGAAAGAAAGGAAATGCGGGTGCGGGTTAAAAAACAATGTGGATTGAATTGCAAATGATTTTTTTGGAAGCAAACTGATATTGTATGAAAAAAAAATTATAGCCGGATAAAATTCACCCATTAAATATGCAATTTCACCATCATGGGCTGCAGAATAGATGCCTATAGTATCACCTTACCATAAGCTTTACTTGTTTTCTTTGCAAACATCCACATTCCCTGTTTACACATTTATCACACTGCTGTGTGCTAGTGTGAACTCAGCCTTTATTTCTTATATTTCATTGCCGTCCTTTGCACTAGTTTATCACCTTCAATCCAAGTTATAAACAGTAATTTACACTACATATTTACACTAAGATAAAGAAGTATTTTAGTTGTATATTTGCTTTTGAACCTTTTTCGGGGGGGGGGGGGGGGGGGGGTCAAATTGGTCACAAAACAACACAGATTAATTAAATATTAAGGCTCTTTCCTTCCTCTGTTAACTATGATTATGTCTGTATTAGTATCAGTCCATGTATGCTTCATTTTTAAAAAATAATTTGAAGAAGGACATTGTAAATGTATCCCTTTGGTTTGTGGCTCAGGCTCTACCCTGCCTTGTTGCAAGGACATTAAAGACACAGCAGCTGGGCATGGGTAAGAGTTGAAAGGGTCAGAGAATAAATAGGCACGTTGAGGTGCACTGTTGCCTATATCTCCCTTCCTCTCGCTCTCTCTCTACATCCTCCTCTGCTGGTTTTCCGTGTTCAAAGGTGCAGCTGCTGCCCTTCTAACTTCTATTTCGTACACTTCAAAGACTTCACCAAAGTCTTATGATACTGTATGATTACTGTTTGATTTCCCGCACATGATGATTGGCATAATCTTATTACCTTGCATATCTTTTCTAGCAATATAACGAGTCAATGAGTGAGTTGCTCTCCAGGAAGCATGATGTGACTAAAAAGATGTGTGAGACTAGATAACGCAAAAGTCATCTGTAGAGCTCCTTTTCACCATGTCTGTCAGTGTTCATGTGCTCTTGTGGAAACCTAAGCTGATTAAGTTTTCAGTCACAAGCTCTGCAGTTAAAGTCTTTTTAAAGTCGCGCGCTTCTTTAAGGTTATGAAAAGGCCCCAGATTGTTTTTGCTCTGATGTGCAATGACAGCCACCAAGCCACCCACAAAATGCACAGATGCTATCTCTAAGATGGCTGAGAGCACAAAAAAAAAAGAAAAAAAAAAAGACAGAAAAAACCCCCAACCATTTTAGGAATCCAAAAAAAAGAAAACCCTGCCTACTTATCACACGCCTGCACGTGTGATGCAGCCCTGCATGTTTATCTGTGCAATTTCATGCCTGTGCATGTTTGTTTTTGTATGCTGTAATGCGAACATGTCAACTTTGATGGCTCTATCAAAATTGTGAAAAAAAAGAGAGAGAGAGACACTTTGGTCATGCTTTTCCTGCTATGCCTTTCACAGAGTGAAATGGGGATTGTGAACTTTCAGCGTCTTCTAATTTTATGATCCTCTCCTCCAACACATCTATTCCCACTCTTCTTACTTATAATCTTTTAGTACGTACACTTGAAATGAACATGTTTTGGTAAAACTTTATATTATAGTATAAAGTGTTGCCAGAGTTAATACTATTGTTAATAAATGGGTAAACTTTAGTTAGGAGTGTGTTTTTTATTGTTAACAAATATTCAGTGAAGAATAATACAATTTACTGATTGGTTAATAATAGTAGCGACGCCTTGCAGCAAGGGAGCAACCAAGTGTAGCAACAGATTTTTATAAAAGCTTAAATGGTATGTAGTGCATATGCAATTATTATTTGAATCGTTATCAAAAGGTTGTTTTTCACTTGTTGTGTATTTTCACTTTATTAGTTGTTGGGTTACATCTGGGTGCCAAAACAAGTTGATTAGATTTTATAAAAACATTGTGGTTCAAGCTAAAGTATGATAAGCTAGACTTTGCACATTTGGCACTACACATGCATCACAGGATCACTGCTGAGCATTACCTTGTTGGTTTATCTATGTAACTGGGTGTGAGAACAGGCACACTGATCAGCAATAAACAAAATAACTAACTTAGCATTTTTGAATCATTAATGAAAACACAATGTTCTACCTTAAATGTTATACAGTTTGTGCACATCAGAATGTAACTATTGTAGTCTACAATACATAAAACATATAGATAATAAAAATCTGTATTATTATACAAACTGATGCATACATTAAAAATATATATAACATTACTACTGAATAGTTAATATTAACTAATTTGACTATATGTTAGCAGTAAAATAATAGTTCATTATCAGATTATGCACTATTTTCAGCTGCTCCCTTATTCTTCATCCAGCAGATGGATTCATATGTTTTAATTTTGACTGAATACCCTTCCTGACGCCATCCTCCCATTTATCCGGGCTTGTGGCCGGCACTGGAAGCGTGCTAGCTTGTGGCTTTGTGTCTCTTCCCGGTCTAAAACATGGATTGTGTGTAACACAGATGTATTACCCACTGCATCGTGGCACCAACCAATTCACAATTTGTAAGAGATGATTATTATAAAATATTACGCTTTTTATGTTTTCAAAACTCAGACTTTTTAAGTTACACAATGACACTACATTACACTAACTAATTTCATGGCAATGGCCATACTGTATGCACTGTAAACTGCGGTGTCATCACCTTGCTTCAATTCTCTCTTCGAATCTGGTTTATAGATTGTGGTCCATCTTTACTGTGACTGTGTTACAGAAGTGTTGTAACAGCGAGACAACTCGGGCGTCATGATGTAATACTAGAGACTGCAGCACACAGTTCAGTTTTCACTCACAATATTGATACTAAAAAAATTCATAAAAGAGGGGAGGGGGGGAATGCAAACCTGACAAAGGTTTTCTATTAGAAAGCGCTCTTTCAGCTGGAGACTGTAAATGACAATAAATCCCAGAAAGACAAACTGTTTGCTTAAGAATTCTTTATTCTAGAAATTTTCCACAAAACAATCCATTCAAGGAAATCCAGGGACCTGAGTGCTTAAGTAACAAAATATAAATAAAAACATTTAATTTAAAGAAATTTAACCTAAATAACTAGATAAATAAATAAATAAATAAACAAACAAACAATAAAGTATGGACACAATCTACTGAAAACAGCAGCACAATCTTTTCAAAATGCTATATTCACATTGTGAATATTAAAACATTATCATTGTAAGATCTTTAGTTCTACCTCAATGGCTAAGAGAAACAACAGTTCCATACAAAACTGTAAATGTGAAATAAATATTCATAAATAACATAAACTCAATAAATAAATACAGAGACTTGTCTAAAAATTCAGAATTTGGACAGTATATTTCTGATATTTCAACTGTTACTGAGATCCAAACTACTTCTGTTTGAGGTGCTGTTTGAAAGGGAAACACATGGGCTAAAATATCAAAAAATCCCAAGTTTATTATTGCTTGAAAAGAGAGTTGACTTGGAGTGTTTTGATATTTTAGGCTATATTTCTGATACATTCCAAGTCACAGTTATTTTGTGTTAAAGCCTGCTCTGCATGGAATTGAAAACGGGTTTTGATTTTCAGTCTTTGGTGTTTAGTCTCTTGAAGAAGGTTTTGTACTGCAGCAAAGCGTTTTTGGCCTCTCGTTCGGGTTTCATATTGCATTCATCATTCTGGAAAAGGAAATAAGAAGGTATGAGGTTGCATGTCATCTAATGATGTCATAAATAGCCAGTTCTTTCTGCGTACTTTATGACTGCGTGATAAGTTGTTTTAGTTGACTTACTACTTTGTGATTTCCCAGAGCATTCAAGTTTCCCTTAAGTTCTAGGATATAGTGTTTGTCCTCATGATCCACAGTCACGTTGTCGAGAAGATTCTCCAGTTCCTTTTGGATCACACCTAAACATTCATGCTACAGTGGTAAAATGGCATGGCACTGTCAGTTTATCCTGATTAATGATATGCATGCATCATCTGAGTTGGGTGAAAAGATACAATACTTACAGGAGTTTTTAACGTTTTTCCTTTAGGGGCTTTAACAGTCACATTCTAAAGGAACAGAGAAATAAATCATTGTATTTCATTATGAACTGAATATTTTAAACGTTATATTGTGACAAACAAGATCAGTGAAAGTGATGTGCTCGAGGCAGACACACAGTGAAGCTATGGCACACTTTGTAACATTAAGCTGCAAGTTAAATACTAAGTGATGACAAAAAATTTAAATACTTACAGATATCAGGTTGACTTTTTTTCTGAGCACATTGAGCCGTATTATGATCTCCTGGTTCAGGTTAGTGTCTGACCTGGCGCTGACACAGAGATGCAGTAGAGCAAGAACAAAGACATACTTCATCATACTGCAGCGGCTTGTCTCTCTTCCTCAGTAGCGTCGTTCAGCTGTCTTACGAGTGAACAGTGTTGTGATCAGTATCTCTGCCCATTCTTTTTATAGGAGCAAAAGCGGAAGAAAGCTTTAAACCACCTACGTTAAAAAAAAAAAAAAAAAAAAAGTTGTGATAAAAAAAATTTGCATGGGAAAAGCTGTTCACCAGCCACAAAAAAAAAAAAAAAGTGTTAGAGCTGAAGACAGATTATATTTCAACTTTGTAACCTTTTTAACTTTTATAAACAATAAATTGATGAATAGATACATTTACTTTGGCACTTAATTAAACCATTTTTAAAAGTTACAAGCAAAAGCTTTTTTTGTGTGTTAAAAGTCACTTACAACTTCTCTCATGATAACTGAGGAGCATTGCCCTTCACAGGTTTGTTTCAGTTTGTTGCATGTGGTCTAGAAGTGATGCAGTTCATCTATAAATATCCAGTGGCAAGTTTTTTGTTTTTTTTTGTAATATAATTTCTTTCACAGAGCTCATAAGCAGAAATTTGACATCATAGTGAGAAACTGACTGAATGGGTTGCTGCTCTATGTCAACAGGTTGCTGTATTCCAAGGTGGTCATTTGAAAAATACAGATCTAGCCTATGAATAACCAGTAAGTCAGCTACAAATGACACCTAACTATGACTAAGTGTTAGGATGAAACTGTGATGCCTCACTTACAAGAGAAAGGGGGGAAAAAAAAAAATATATATATATATAGCAGGGTTTTTTTAAGTAAAAGGAAGTACATTCTTCAAGAGTAAAAGAAACTGATCGAGGCATCCCTTCTTTTTTTCACTCCCCCTTTTCACTCTTTTATTAACACAAACACGCACACACACACACACACACACACTTTATATTTATCTACGTCAGGCTAGTCAGCCATCATTGTTAGGTGACCTCACAGTTTCTGTTTCGCTTGTTTTACATGTCCAGTGTGTTGGACACGATGACTCAAACGACGTGTCAATGGGAATTTATTTTCTAAAACAGTTGTTAAAGACGGGGGGTGATGTGTGGGCAGATAACAGGGCGGGAATGCCACCTCTTACCACTGTTCACACTTTTCACATGGAAACTCCGCTAAATTGTTCAGGTGTCTCCCCGGTTCTTGTGCACACATGAAGTATTGAACATCTTGCGTAAAGTTACAGATCAGCTTCCAGATAAACGTTGCAGCACAAATCTTTTAATAAAAATGTACTGTAAGTGTGTCTGTCATGTTATGGAGCGTGCGGATTTCTGCACACAAATGCCAACTCGTAAGACATTATTAATAAACCAAAAACAAACTTTTATTTCAGTGTAGCTCAAGTCCAACAAGGAGAACAAGGTTCATAAATTAAAACTTGAGACATGCAACAGAAGATACAGGAATGCAGGAACAACAGAAGACAGCAGATAACAGTTAAAGCAAACAGTACATCACAAAGGAACTAATACAAACTGAGGGTTGGAGCCTATCCCAGCTGACATAGGGCAAGAGGCAGGGTACACCCTGTACAGGTCGCCAGCTTTGTCGCAGGGCCAACACAGAGAGACAGACAACATCCACACTCACATTCACACCTATGGACAATTCAGAGTAGCCAATTAACCTAACCCCAGTAAGTGCATGTCTTTGGACTGTGGGAGGAAACTGGAGTACCCAGAGAAAACCCACGCAGACACAGGGAGAACATGCAAACTCCACGCAGGGAGAGAGGGAGGGGCCTGGGCCAACGTGGAATCAAACCCAGGTCTTCCAGATGGTATTCTAACTGTGAGGTAGCAGTGCTAACCACCACGCCACCGTTTCTGCTACAAAGTTGCTGACTGAAATATGGAACTTTGTTCATCCAGTCTGTTTACATGTTTTGTTATTTGCACAGCATACTAGATGTACAGGAGTACACACAGGAGGAAGCACTTAGGTGAAGTCTACTTTACTGCAGACTGGCTTTTTAAAGAATAAGGCAACCTTTTGCTATTTTTGCTTTGTATGTTTTCTGTTTACATTTTGATAGCACAGCTGTGAGTCTTTTGTTATGGAGGGAAAAAAATCATTAATTTATTTGTGGAGCATTATTATTTAAATAGTTAATTTAAATAATAGTTTATTTTTGAGCAATTTCTCATGTACATCTAAGCTGAATGTTAATAAAAGTGCCTGTGTGACATTTGGGACATGTGGCTTTGATTCAGAAGGGCCTTTTTGTTTATACCTTTAGGGAATCGTATCTCACCATTCAGCTAAAAATACTGAGATATTATTTTGGTCCATATTGCCCAGCCCTAATCTGCAGTATATAATATTTACCTAGGATAACCATATATTGATTTTCAAAGAAGAGAACATTAGTAGATAAAGCTATTTTCAGCTTCTCTCTTGGCATAAGAGGTTACCACAGCAGGTAGCTCTACATGTTTCATGTTTCCTGACACAAGCCCAAATGGGATTTGTGTCTCTGGCTAGAAACAAACCAGCAATCTTTTGTTTTTCCAGGTCAATGTGTTAACCACTACACCACTGGAGAACAACAGCAATATTGAAATGCTGGCAGGCGCTCAATGTTCCTCACCCTCTGGACATCAGATAAAACCATGGACAATATAAGAGGTGGATGTAGCTTCCTGGTCTGACAAGTGAAGCCATTTTGGAAGTCCCTTAAACATACATTATTTTTAAAGGTTTATCAGGGGGTGTAGTAGTTGCTTAAAAAAAAAAGACCTCCA
This sequence comes from Archocentrus centrarchus, assembly GCF_007364275.1. Lineage (NCBI taxonomy): Eukaryota > Metazoa > Chordata > Actinopteri > Cichliformes > Cichlidae > Archocentrus > Archocentrus centrarchus. Next base: position 22,068,689 of record NC_044355.1, on the reverse strand, counting down.
GTTCTAGAGAACACTATGAGTCCTCTGTAAACACTGAGTTTATGGTCTCAGTTACTCCTCTTAGGTCCTACTGATTAAAACAAAAGAAGTAGGTTTCAGTTATTCTCAGTGTCAGAAAGGGGGATTATCCAGGTTTATCAAAGATTGCTCTTGGGACTGACAAATCATCAGCCCTAAACTTGTGGTTTCACAATCAGATCCTCACCTTGTGTCATAATGAAATGGCCCTGATACAGATAGCATCTGTATTGACTGTTTCTTGCAAAAGCAAAGGATCTTTGCAGCGAATGTTTATTTATTACAGCAGGTTTCCTGGAGTGATCAAGCTGTCTTTCACTAAAAGTAGCTGAGAGAAGAGGATTAAAACGGACGACAAACAGTCATGAAGACTGAAGCATCAAAAAGGCCAGAAGGGCAACAACAATCTAGTGGAGAATAGGTGCTCAAGCCATATATCATTGTATGCTATGCCTAAAATTCTTATTTGGCAGTTCACTGTGATCATAGTGACTACAGAGAATTAGTTCAGATTTGCTGATTAGGCTATGGCCTAGCATTGGCCTTAACAGTGGGACCGCAATGGTTTTTAAGCCTTGATTGTACTTTCTGTGTCTTCGAGTCCACTAAGATCTGCTCGGGTCTGAGTGATGTAAATTTTTGTTTTTGTGGCCGCGTGAACTTGTCTGTGCAGAATTTTCATTACAATGCACTAACTACACATGTGCCATGGGGCAGTGGACGTCAGGCAGACTTCAAAGAAGAATAACAGGAATGACTGCTCAGCCATTGGGTCTCCAGCTATCCATGTCTGTGTCTGCAACATAGTATAATCGAGGCTTTACCCAAAAAAAATAATAATATTATCATTCAGACACATACACACACTGCAAAACATCACAGTGAAAGAAAAAAGGACCTCTGCATCAGGAGATGCAAAGCTGAGAGGTTGATAAGCACACTGTACTTTATTTATGGATGTAAGGAGACAAAAAAAAAAAGGATTTTAAGTTTTCTCTCCCACTGTTTTTTTTTTTCAACCTTTTTTCAACCTTCATGGAACTGCTTCTGTTATTTTCAATATCTAAACCAGAGTAAATTATGAATTCCTTCATCTAAAAATTCATTTCTCTATTTAAACCAGTGGTTCTCAAACTGTGAGAAAAGTCATTTGAAACAAATGTTGAACATCGGAAACGTTGGCAGGTACGCTAGCACAGTGACTGTCGACCGTCCGCTGCTCTCACCAGACTTCACTACAACACCAAGGAGGACACCAAACAGGAGTGAAAACATAACAATATACAATGCATTATGGGCAAGATTCACCATTCTGGTTTGACTATTTTACAGCTTGAAATGAGTTAATTACTAGGATCAACATTTTGACCAACTAATAACACCATGGCAGCTTAATTTTAATTATCAAAAGATTAGTCCTTTTTTCCCCAGGGCTGCTCCTTTTTACAGATTCTGTTCATCATTTTTATGGACAGAATTTCTAGGTGAAGCCAAGTGACGGAAGGCTTCCACCTTGGTGGCCTCAGAATCTCATCTCTGCTTTTTGTGGATGATGCGGTCCTGTTGGCTTCATCAGGTGGTGGCCTCCAGCTTGCAGTGCAACAGTTCGCAGCTGAGTGCAAAGCAGCTGGCACGAGAATTAGCACCTCTAAGTCTGAGGCCATGGTCTTCAGCCGGAAAAGAGTGGAGTGCCCACTTCAGCTTAAGGGACAAGTTGCTGCCCCAGTGGAGGAGTTTAAGTATCTTAGGGTCTTGTTGGGATGGGAGAAGGGAACGGGAGATAGACAGATGGATTGGGGCTGCATCTGCAGTCATCCGGTGTTGTGGTAAAGAGGGAGCTGAGTGTGGAAGCAAAGCTGTCAATTTACTGTTCAATCTACGTCCCTACCTTGACCTATGGTCACAAGCTCTGGGTAGTGACTAAAAGAATGAGACTACAAATACAAGCAGCAGAAATGAGCTTCCTCCGAAGGGTGGATGGCCTTTCTCTTAGAGATAGGGTAAGGAGCGCAGGCATTCGAGAGTGGCTCAGAGTAGAGCCGTTGCTCCTCCACATCAAAAGGAGGAGTTGAGGTGGTTTAGGCATCTGACTAGGATGCCTCCTTGGTGCCTCTTGGGTGAAGTGTTCCAGGCATCTCCTACTGGGAGGAGGCCCTGGGGCATACCTAGGACACGCTGGAGAGATTATAGCTCTCAGTTGGTCTGGGAGTGCTTTGGGGTCCCCCTGGATGAGCTGGTGGAGGTGGCTGGGGAGAGGGAAGTCTGGGCTTCTCTGCATAGACCGCTGGCTCCGGATAAGCGGAAGAAAATGGATGGATAATCCTTTTTGAGTTTATATAAAATACCAGTCAAAAAAAATTTGCACACACTCATGCATTCAGAAAGCTATTAGATACAGCTATCTGTATCAACACATCCGCCATTCAGAGCAGCTACACTGCTGATTTTAAGCCTTAGAAAAATCCTAACAGGTGAATTATTGAAAAAAAATCCCCTTACCAAACTCCAGCTTTATGATGGGCTAAATTAGCTAGAGACTGGGCTGTTCATCCATCCATCCATTCTCTTTCACCTATTCTTTTCAGGGTCACGGGGGGGCTGGAGCCTATCCCAGCTCCCATAGGGCGAGAGGCAGGGTACACGCTGTACAGGTCGCCAGCCTGTCGCAGGGCCAACACAGAGAGACCGACAACCATTCACACTCACATTCATACCTATGGGCATTTTAGAGTGACCAATTAACCTAACGAGACTGGGCTGTAACCTTGTTCATTTCATTGCTGAAATTTGGCATTTTAACACAAGAGTTGCATGCTTTTGGAGACAGCATCAGGTGCCTACTGCAGGAACTGCAATTTGTGGCCTTTTGTTTCCTTTCTCAGCCTTGGAGGCAGCCAGTGTGGAAGAGCACCACCTTACTGGTGTTTTGGAACTTGGAAAGGTGTGATATACAGTGGAGGCTGCTAAATAGCGAGAGGATCTTTTCTTTGTGTGTATGCATTTTGGTTTTTCTTTGTTAATAATGATCATAATTTTAAAACAAATTATTTTATTGTTCTTTGCACCTGTCATACACAGAACCATCAAAAGGACAGGCCTCTCTTTGGATACTTTTACAAGGTCTGTGCTATTTTAAATAAAGTTTTTTTTTTTAAAATGCATTTTTGTTTATTTTTAAGTTTTGTTATGTAAACCCTTTTTTTTTTAAATGACACTTTAGCTAAGAATTTAGTCCTGTATAAGTTGCTACTACTTGAAGTTCCACACAGATTAATCATCATGTGAGTACTGTACTTTGGATACTAAGAAAGACAACCAGGATGTGGGCACACTGTGATCGAACACAACATTTATAACTGAAAGGTAAGCAAAAACAGAAGCAGTTTTAATAATTCAGATTTGCTTCTTGAAATTCTGTGTCTGTTTTCAGTTCAACTGAAAGTCTGAAAGACTTTTGCACTTGCTTGCACAAGTCTTTTTCAAGTTTCAGTTACCCTCAGGTAGATTAGTCTGTGCTTTGATAGAAGTTATAAAGACCAGTTTGTAGTTTAATAGTGCACTATTAAATCATGTAGTGGATATTACAAAGGGATGTGACCTGATGAAACAAGCCTTAATGACTGCATAATATGATACTGGACAGCATGAGTGCAGGCAAATTCATCTGAGAGCTCTTGCAGTTAAAAAGAGAGATAATGAAAGCTGTAATCAGCAAAAGTCACAGTTTGATAAACTCTCATAATCCACTTTCTAAAAAAAACATTAAATTATCTACAAACTTAATCTTCATATCATAATCATAATCAATGTCATTGCTTAGGTTTTTTGTGCTGTCACAGCTTGATGTGACTCATTGCATCTAAAGTGATGATGCTGTTGCAGCTTTTTTGCACCTTTCATCATGGAAGTTAATGAGACGCCTTTGTCTTAACACCATCAGTGGATTAACATTGAGATGAGTGTGCATGTGTCAGTGTAAGGAGGACTGAGGGGAACATGAAAGCACTTTCTTTGCACAGGAGGGGAATCTTTTTATAGAGCAAAATAAAATCGGCGCTCTTGGTTTGCAAACAAAATTCCCAAATCCGCAGATTATTTTTAACTGAAGTAGGTAAGTTTAAGTGTTGTTAGATTATGCTGACTTTGCAGTTGTTAACTGGGTGATTGTGAGTTCACTCACAGATATGATAAAACTCGGGTTTTGGCTTCTCGGAGGTGTCATGTAATTGGAGTGAGTATAATCATAATGGGACCGTTGGTCATGAGATGATGATGTTCTTCTTTAAAGTCATATATTTTAAATCCTTCAATCCTGCAGCATGAAATTGAAGCACACATAAATTGTTGGCTTTCGAGAGTCATCGTTCTCATTCATCATCAAATTGTGCGTCAAGGATGTGGGAAAATAAAAGGTTTGTAGCGGGCTTTTTAACACTGGCCCATGACTTCATTGGCAACTGCCACAGATGATCTGCGTACCTGGTTCTTCCCTGGGTTGTGGTAGAGTTTCTGGAAGGAAAATATTGTCAATGTTGCATTTATGTGTACAGTATTCATTGATGGAACAGTTCATTTGAGTCTGTCATCTCAGAGTGGGCCGTTTATGTTGCGCTGGTGAAGTTACTGTGGGTGAACTTGAGAATGCTGACAGCGAGCACGGAAAACCTTGGTTAACTCATGAAAAGATCGTGTGCTGATAAAAGGTGAATCTTTCCATCGAAGCAACATTTCACCTTGAGTTTAGTGCATTCAAAACTTATTTCCCCACCATCTTCCTGAAAGTGTAACAAGTTAGTGGCAAAAGTACTGTAGTCAGCTTTACATTACCTGTCTTTTCTGTTATAAAGAACAGATGGCCCACCCCCATCAGTGACAGTGTGACAACCTGAGCGTTTAAACGTATCTGTGTGCATGTACATGATATCAAAAAAGTTCTGTCATACAAAAAAGCCTGTAAGTTTGACTTTTTTTTTCTCCAATATGTAACTAAAAGGTCATTTAAAGATTATGTTAGATAAATCTGAGTTTTTATAACTTACTTTGGTGACTGTTGCTTTGAGTAAAAACACAGGACAAATGCAATGATAAAAACATACACACTGAATGTTAATGCAATAATGAAGGAATTAATGTGGCATTTCAGTTGATTTGGTCAGTTATAGTAAAATAACATCTCAATAAGACACTTTTTTGTCTATGTTTCTCTTTCCAACATAACTGCACTATAGCAGGCTGCTATGGCAATGCAGCTAATTCTTTCAGTCAATATATGGTTTGATCCAGGGAAAATTGCATTGGACATTCAAGGTTTCATGTGCTGAAGGTTCAACAGTATCTTTTAACTTCACAAGGCCAAGGCCTATTAACTTCTTGTTAGTGATCATGATGACTATAACTGGTAGTTTCTCTTTGCTAGCATAAAAAGAATTTGTTTGACAGCACTAATTAGACTGACAAATACTCAGAACAATGGGTAAATCCAAGGAAGATGGTGAAGATCTAAGAAGGAGAAGATTACACAATTTGGGAAGGTTTCTTTCTAAAATGCTGCAGATCACAAGATCATCAGTTCAAACAGCTGTACATAAGTTATTCAGATGTATAACTATTTTACCAACGTCTGGAAGAAAACCCAAATTGTCACCTTGAGATGAGAGAAAATTGGTTGGGAAGTTCAGGAACCACCTTGGCTCAAGGCTGCCATGCAGTGTTAATTTCATTGACGAAATATTTTCGTCATGGGTTGTGTTGACGACCCTTTTTTTCATGATGAAAACAAGACGATAACTAAATTAAAACCACCTAAAAGGATAAAAACAATTTCGTCTTGACGAAAGCGTCAGTTAATTTTGCAAGAAAATTAACTTACTGTCATGATCCTGGGCCTTATGCCCAGTATTTTGTGTTTTCCTTCTTTCCTTCTTGGTGTTATGGTCTTGCCTACCAAGACGCCCCTGCTCCTAAATCGACACCTTCAAGCTTGACAGAAATTTGCAGCTGCCCACATGGATGAGCCAAATGCCTTCTGCAGAACAGTTTTATGAACAGGTGAGACAAAGATTGAGCTATTTGGTCAAAATGACAAGAGGTGTGTTTGGAGGTTTTCAAACCTGAGAGAGAACACTGTACCGACTGTCATCCATGCTCTGGGGCTGTTTTGCTCCCAGTGGTACTGGTACATTGCACAAAGTGGACGGAATAAGGAAGAAGGACAACTACCCCAAATTCTTAAATTTCACTTCAGATCAACACCTAGATGGTTGAAACGTCTGCAAAAATCGGTATTCCAAGAGGACAATCATCCCAGACACACATCAAAACTGGTTTTGGAATGGATAAAGCAGGCTAACATTAACCTTCTGGAACAGCCTGTTGAAAATCTGTGGACTGCACCTAAAAGCTGGGTCCATACCAGGAAACCAGCCAATTTAAATGAACTCTAAATTCTGCCAAGAAGAGTGGTCAAATATCCAGCCAGAATTACGCAAGAAGCATGTTGATGGCATCTGGTCAAGATGCCACTTGTTAAGGGACATTTACCAATCATTAGTGGGGGTGTATATATTTGAGCCTATTTTTATTTCTGACCCTGTGTGGATTAGAGAAGATCAAAAATAAACTCAAATTTGTGCACCCAGTTTTTAAAGTAATTAAAAATATATGCTATATAATAATTTCTCACTGGAAAAATAACAGTTCAAAGAAATCATTAAAATCCCAAATTCCCATGACATTCAGTGTTGAGTGTATGTAAATTTCTCACCACAACTGTAATCTTTCCAGTTTGTCCTGGGTCTGCCCCAAGACCTCCTGGTGGGACATGCCCAGAACATCTCACTTAGCAGGAGCCCAGAAAGCATGCTAATCACATCCCAAACCATCCATCTATCCATTCGACCCATTCACATCCTGTTAAGGGTCGCGGGGGGGCTGGAGCCTATCCCAGCTGTCATAGGGCGAGAGGCAGGGTACACCATGAACAGGTTGCCAGCCTGTTGCAGGGCCAACACAGAGGGACAGACGTTCACACTCACATTCATGCTCTCATTCACACCTCTGGGCAATTTAAATTAGCCAATTAACCTAACCCCTAATGTGGGAGGAAACCGGAGTACCCGGAGGAAACCCACGCAAGCACGGGGAGAACATGCAAACTCCACACAGAGAGAGGGAGAGGCCTGGGCCAAGGTGGAATCGAACCCAGGCCTTCCAGATGGTATTCTAACTGTGAGGCAGCAGTGCTAACCACTACGCCACCGTGCTGCCCGCATCACCGTGCTGCCCACATCCCAAACCAAACCACCTTAAATAGCTCCTTTGTGGAGAAGAAGTGGTTCTACTCATGATTGACCAAGCTCCTCATCCTGTCTCAGAGGGAATGCCAGGCACCGTACGAAGGAAGCTCATTTCTGCCACTTGTCTCGTCTGATCCCGATGAACATTTACAAATAAGATTTTAAATATGATACTGTGATTCAAGGTAAGTTTGTGAATTGAAATTTAAGGCCTTCATGTCACCACACAAACAATTTCTCAGTTCTCTGGGTCTCTATTGACCTATTTTGAATGAATATGTACATTTTTTTAAGATTTCACAGTGACTACAATTATGTATAAACTAAATATGATCACTGAATGATTTGCTTATTAACAGGACAGGAATCTTTAGACAGTGACACACTTTTCACAGTTTTCCTTCTCTATGCCTCTGCTGTGCCTTTGAAACTAAACAATCAAATTGCAGTTGAAATGCAACTTTTCAGCTTTAATTTGAGTTGTCTTCAGCTTGTGTTTTACCTTTTTATGACTGACTTGGCTACTGGAAAATATTACATTTCTTTTCCTTGAATAACTCCCAGGTTACTTTAACAGTGTTTTACAAGCATTTGGCTGAATCTGAGCGTGCTCTAGAATTAATCTGTGTTTTTCTGTTATCTGTCACATCATCAATAAAGGAGACTGAACTGGTGCCACTAGAAGCAATGCATGCCTATGCATTTTACTACTTTTTACAGATGATGCTTTATGAAAGGTTTCCCTCTTCTCCAAATTGTTTTGTTTGTTTTTTTGTCCTATCATTATAATACAGGTTGACCTTCTTATTATCTGTCAAAATCATGCTGTTCCCGAGTACGTATGAATTTTTAAGTTTTTTGTTTGTTTGGGGGTTTGTGTGTGTGTGTGTGTGTTTTCTTTTTGGGGCTAAGACTCCTGTTTTTTTTTCAGTTTTTCGTCAAATCTTTTGAGAGTGTGATTCACTTGACTGAATGGCATTAAGTGTTTTTCTTTTCTTTTTTTCCTTACCATGGAAATGTGATAATCAGCCGCCATTGTCTTCTCAGAAAGTACCAAGCAGTTGATTTGGCCACTCCTATTGTTCGGCCTATTTCACTTGCACTGAGACTGCAACAGCTTTCATATGCAAATGCCAGCTCAATTGTTGAAGAAATAATAATAGTCCAGTGTTACACACACACAAAACTCCAAACCTAATATAACTTAATTAAAAAAAAACAAAAAAAAAAAAAACTGTTTTAATATACACTCGTCGGCTGATTTATTATAGTAGGTACACCTGTTCAACAGCTTATTAGCGCAAATATCTAATCAATTAGATATTTGCCAATTACATGGCAGCAACTCAATGCATTTAGGCAGGTAGACATGGTCATGAAGACCTGCTGAAGTTCAAACCGAGCATCAGAATGGAGAATAAAGATTTTAGTGAGTTTGAATGTGGGATGTTGGTGCCATTCAGGCTCTGAATATTTCAGAAACTGACGATCTGCTGGGATTTTCCCACACAACCATCTCTAGTGTTTACAGAGCATGATCGGAAAAAGAGAAAATATCCAGTGAGCGGCACTTCTCTGAAAGAAAATGCCTTGACGTCAGAGATCAGAGGAGAACGACCAGACTGCTTCGAGCCGATAGGAAGGCAACAGTAACTCAAATAACCACTTGTTAAAACAAGGTATGCAAAAGTTCAAACCTTGAAGCAGATGAACTACAGCAGCAAAATATCACACTGGCTGCAAATCCTGTCAGCTAAGAACAGGAAACTGAGGTTACAATTCACACAACCTCACCAAAACTGGACCGTGCTGCAACATTCAGATGATAGGGTCAGAATTAGGTGTAAAGAACATGAATGCATGGATCCATCCTGCCTCCTATCAATGGTTCAGGCTGACCATGTCCATCCCTTTATGACCACAGTTTACCCAAATTATCTGATGGCTAGATAACTTACCACGCCCCAAAAGCTCAAATAATCTCAAATGGGTTCAAATGTGAGTTCACTGTACTCAAATGGCCTCCACAGTCTCAATCCAAGTGAGCACCTTTGGGATGTTGTGGAATAGGAGATTCACATCTTGCACGTGCAGCTGACAAATGTGCAGCAACTGAGGAATGATTGCATCTGTGCTACGAAGAATTAAAGCAGTTCTAAATGCAAAAGGGGTCCAACCCAGCAATAGCAATGTGTACCTAATGAGGTGACCACTAAGTGTATGACACTGGGTTCAATTCTGAGTTGATGAATGGAATAATGTACAGACATCAACAACATGGCAAGGCATGACTTTGCAAGCTTAAAGTAAAGTGATAGCACTGTACGTGGCTTGGTTTGACATAACTGATATGACAGTTTCTCTTTTTTTTTCTTAAAAAATTATCACAGGAAACAGAGTGTTCAATAATGCAGGCCCAGTTTAACAGTGAGACAGTGAAGCTCTGCCTGCGCTGGGTAACAAAAAGTTTAAATACAGAAACCCAAATCAATGCCATCCCAGTTTAAGGCTTTTATCCAACAGTGAGCAAGGGCTGTAAATAGGTGCCTAGCGTTTCAGCAATTCTTAACAATGCATTTGTGTGCAATGCAATGGCTGACTAAGAACATGAAATGTTTACTTATCGATATAACGAAACAGATAAATGGGATATTTAATATAATAGCTTTAGAGCAAAGTTTATTTGCAGCTTTTTTCTCTCTCCATTTTTTTCATACTGCCATGCTTGGCAGACAGTTTTTTTTATTTTAGCTGCCATTATGACTAAGGTAGGTATGATGTGAGATAAATGAAAAAGTTCTGACACATAAATGTTGATTGTTTTAGAATTATGACTGGCAGGAAAAAGACGCCTTAAAATCTGTAAATAACGTAAATCGCATGTGTCATAGTTGCCACAGGAATTTGCATGCATTTGAGTGATGATGGGGAAAAAAGAAAATACCGTAATATTTTTAATGTCAGTTTATGAGTTGCTGAATAGTCTGTTTTAGCAAAAGTGATCAAGGCCGTTAAATCAGCAATATTCATTTCACAGAAAGGAGATCTTAACCTTCACTATAGGGCAGTGTGAATGCTGAATGCATTGTTTAGTATCATGTTTAAAGGTATCAAGTTTTAAAAAGGATGCATTATATCCAAGTGGTTCACTGCAAACCCTTGACCTCTAACCCCAGTGGGTTAAGATAAATATTCTTCTTATTTTATGCTGTGGAAGAGCTAAATGGTGTTGTCTGCATCAACAAGCTCAGTTTACAGGACTGCAGTCATATATTTATCATGGTATCTTTGTGACCAGCATCGAGCACCGCTTACTTCCTCTGAATGCACAAGTGCACGCGTAATTTGTCTTTCTAATTTTGAAACAGCTAAACATCAATAGAAACACAGTGTTATTGCACACATTTTATGTAATAACACAAAAGACAAAAACTTAGTTATGCTGCAATAGACCTAGGCTGCAGGGAGGTTCCCATGATGCACTATTACTTTTCATTCACCTCTTTTTACTCTGTTTATACACCACTCTTAATCATTTAATCATTAATCATCATTTAATCATTAATCTCTGGCTCTCTTCCACAGAATGTCTTTTGTCCTGTCTCTCTCCCCTCACCCCCAGCCGGTCGTGGCAGTTGACTGCCCCTCCCTGAGCCTGGGTCTGCCGGAGGTTTCTTGCGGTTAAAGGGGAGTTTTTCCTTCCCACTGTGGCTACGTGCTTGCTCATAGGGGGTTGTTTTGACTGTTGGGTCTACTCTGTAATTATTGTAGGGTCTTTACCTTACAATATAAAGCGCCTTGAGGCAACTATTTGTTGTGATTTGGTGCTATATGAATAAAACTGATCTGAATAATTGAAATGAATTAAAACCATGAAATGCAGACAGTAGCACTGAGACAGGCAGCCTAATGTTGGAATTTGTGAGTCCTGTATATTATGTACATTTTTAACTTGCATTGCTGCTTTTTGAAAATTTTGGAGAGCATTCGGAAGTCATCGCAGGTGCTCTTTTCAGAATATAGAATATAATGTTAAACTGAGTCTAAAAAATGATAAAAGTATACACAATCTTATTAAAAAATAAATAGAATATTTACCTCCACTTCTAGTGTGAGAAATCATCACACAACAGCAGCTTCTTAAACACAACTATTTGCTCTCTTTAGCACCACCAAGTGTTTTGAACATCATCCAGTAGTAAAATGAATTTTTTTATCCCCAAAGGGTCTCTTAAATGTGCTGTAAGACAGCTCATGGGAGGCCTGAGAGCCTTTTCAAACTGAGATGCAGAAAACTGTTATCAAGTAAGGCACTTTTTTAGCCCTTCTCCTTCAATGCTTTCACTGTAACGGTCCATCCTCCAGCATCACTAAGCTGAAACTCTTCCACCAGCGTTTCATCGTGTGGCTGCTGAGCAGCGTCAGTGCAGACACAGTCCCCTCCATCATCGTCTATGTCCTCATCTTCCTCAAAGTCATCTGGATAGTCAAGTTGTTCTGCAGTGACAGGCATCTCTGGAAACAAAAAGAGATTAAAAGGATGAATCTAATTAATGGCATTATAAGTTGGGGGCAGAGTTGGAACAAATAAAGGCAACTTTGTCCTTATTCATATGTTACACTTTGATGAGCCTGCCAGTGATCTATGATAATTACATAAAACACACATTTCTACATAAATGTTAAATGGGTTTTTTTTTTTTTTTTACAGTGTTTGGACACTAACCAGAGTACCACTATGCTGTCCTCGCAGTGCTTTCCTAGCAGAGCTAGACAGTTAGTTAACACTTTGATACTCCAATAAATCCACGAGTCCTTTCTTGCTTTGCACAGTTAAATGAAGAGGAATCGCTAGTGTAAAACTGAAAAAAATAGAGAAACATACTCATATATTAATATATAAACGGTAATGGACTCTTAATGACACATTACTAAACAGCTTACTGCAAAGGTAGAACATTCCCAACAGTTAACGGGGCCGGCTTACCTAGAATAGCACCTTTAAAATGATCCAAGATAAAACATCAGAAGACTAACAAATACAAGTAAACACAGTCAGAACTAATACATAAACTACTTATAGACCAAGGTGTCCAAGGCACAAAGTGCTTAGCTGCCTTCTTTGTGGCCAATTGCTTCCACAAAGCTACAAATATAGCCCAGCAAAAAACAAAAAGGTCCACTAGGTGGCAGCATTGCACGGTCACATAATCTTGGCTTTAAATTAAAATATTTTTATTAAAGACAGCACAACCACAAACTCAATTCAAATATAATAATTGTTTTTAATACTTTAATACAGCTGTTTCTTTCTCTTCCCATCATTCTGGTACACGTTCATCTTGGTTTTTTTGTTTTTTTTTTAACCTAACTGTGCAGGCTCTTTGAAATGGTTTCTGGCAAAGTCTAATCTGGCCTTCTTGTTCTTGAGTGTAACCAGTGTGTCTGTGTCAGTCATCCAGGTCATGATAGTCTTAAGACCTTGAAGGAAAAAAAAGGCAATTGGACTCATTAAATTTTTTGAAGACGTTTCACCTCTCATCCAAGAGGCTTCTTCAGATCTAAACCAAACGGTCCCAAGGATAAAACTCTCAAACACAAGCTAAGCAACATTGTATGTGCAGTGCAGCGAGGGGTGCGAGGACCTCTACATTGGAAAAACCTAACAGCCACTCCACAAATTCATGGCACAACGTTCAAGAGCCACCTCGACAGGACGAGACTCAGCTATACTTCTGCACCTAAAGGATAAAGAACACTCTTTGAGGATGCCAATGTTCACATTTTGGACCAAGAGGACAGATGATTTGAAAGAGGAGTAAAAGAAGCCATCTATGTCCACTGTGAACATTCATTGCTGAACAGAGGAGGTGGCTGACCAGCTTTCAGCCACCTACAATGTAGTTTTGAGATCCGCTCCCAGCACCTCAACCCCCACGCTCACCTTACTTCAGATGACCACAATAGAACACATGAAGTATGAGGCAAAGTCTGACAGCAGTTTCACCGAAAACCCCTGGTGGTAATAACCCACGACTTTTTTCACACCTTGGCTCATGTGATGATGATGATGCACATGATTAATAGTGGGTCAATAAGCATCAGTGGAGTTTAAGTATGTGGGGCTCTCCACCTTTTGGCTTTAGAACTGAAGAAGCCTCTTGGATGAGAGGTGAAACATCTTCAAAGAAATTTAAAGACATCCAGTTGCCCCTTTTTCAAGCTCTTGAGAGTGTAACCAGTGGTTTGAACCATGTTGTAAACCCTCTGTTGTTCCATTCACGAAGGTATCTCTTGATGTTATACTTTGACTGTGGTACACCTACCTCCTCGAGGGTGTTTTTGATTTGGTTAGATGTTGTGAAGGGGTTTTCTTAATCTAAGGATGAAATATGTGATCATCAACTTCAGTTTTCTTTGTGTTCTTTTGGGCCTTTGCTGTTGCTGAGCTGGCCAGTACAGTACATTCATTTTGTTTAAGAAATTACCTGATTGTTTATTTGGCAACTCCTAATTTTTTTTATAGTTTTTTCAGCCTAACTATGGCCTCCTTCACTTGCATTGACATCTCCTTCAACCTCATATTAAAAATTCCAGTGAATACGTAGCTATCATAATAAAACACTAAATAAAACACTTAATTTGTCATGGAAGAACAAGAAGAGGCCTTGCCTGACCATGAAAGTGCTTATCAGGGAATTGGTCCAATTACTTTTGAGCCTCTGAAAATGGGAGCCTGTGTATACGGTAATTCCTAAACTGTAATATTGTAATAATGTAATATTTTTGTTAACCCCTTGATTTAAAGCTAAAGTCGACACTTCAACCACATTTTGACTGTTGGATTTAAAATCCACTGTGATGTGTACAGAGGCAAATTTACAAAAACGTGGAGGGAAACATTACCAATGGATTCAGCAGAATTGCTCCTCATTGCCAACCCAGAGAGTTCCCCTTGTTCCTCTAGAGAAGACAAACTTCCATCTTCATCAAAGTCCTCAGGATAGTGGCACTGGTTCTGTTCACCATCATCTTCCTCCTCTACCTCAGTAGAGGAGAAACTGACCTCCATACTTTGTTCTTTCTCTTCCCAAGGCTGGGGCTGACTGGTGAAACTGGGTTGAAGTGTTCTGTTGATGTCTTTATTTTTTACTTCTACATTACTATGAGTCACAGGAGTGCAGTCATTCTCTCCCTCTTTGATAGATTCCAGGTGAGCTTGCACATAGGCACTGCTAAGTATACAAGCAGCACTGGGCCTGTTTTCCGGATTGAGGCTGAGCATGGCTTGGATTAATGAGGAAATGCTGTCTGGGTACATGTCAGGCACAGGTTGGTACTCTCCTTTGGTAATCTTATTGAACAGACTCAGGAGATTTGTGGCTGCAAAAGGAGGCCTGAGAACGCAGAGCTCATACAGGAGACAACCCAGAGCCCAGATGTCAGACTTACAGCTGTACGGAACATCCTGGCACAGCTCAGGACTTAGGTAGCTGGGTGTCCCAGCATATGTGGAAGCCATATCAACCGTGCTGGTCATTACTCTGGATATGCCAAAATCCCCTAACTTTACCACGCCTTGCTTTGTCAGGAGCACATTTGAGGTTTTGATGTCCCTGTGAAGTATTCTGGCTGCGTGTATATAATTTACCGCCATGGTGAGCTGGACAAACCACCCCATCACAGTCTCCTCTGCGAAGAACTCCTTTGGTTTCCTCTCTTTTACTTTGTCATCTAACGTGCCTCCATCACAGTAGCTCATCACAATGTAAACAAACCCATCATCAGAGTTCACAAAGGCCTCGCTGCATTTCACAATGTGAGGATGCTCCAGCCTCCTGATGATTTCAGCCTCCTGGAGAACAGCCCTCTGCCCGTGTGCCCTCCTCGTGGCCTCCACCTTAATCCTCTTCACCGCGTACAGGCACTTCCGCTCCACGTGCCTCATGAGAAACACGTCTGCGGATCCCCCCCTGCCCAAACACAACAACCTCTCGTAGTTTTCCATATTCTGTCAGGAGTCTTTTATGAAAAACAAAAAACAGGCGACTTGAGGGGAAGTGCAACACCGAGACAGCAGCCTTGTTTGTGTAGAGGGCCGTTTCCATGGTGACCTGTGTCGCCGTGAAACTGGATTGGTCAGTTTCTGTTAAACACCTTTTATTAGTAGTGAATTGCCGTCACACAAGAAAAGGAAGAACCTATTGATCATTAGTGTCTACATATTAAAGTGCCTAAACGGTACTCTGGTACGTATTGAGGAGTTTAAATCGCAATTTGTGGTTCACTACAGGAGGTGGCGCTGTGGGTGACATGGCTTTAATAGAAGAAGAAACGTTTCCGTTCTCTGCGCAGGTTTCTGCGCATGCTAATCACAACATAGTAGGGTCGTGTGCTATTTCAGTTATTTTTTTATTGATTATTGCTGAAATATTAGTGTACGTTAACCTGAAATGCCACCAAAGGGGAAAGGTGGAAAGGGTGGTAAAGGTTAGTGTCTTATTACGTATTAATTTTAGATGTAGACTATGGTTATAGTCAGCTAATTAAGTCAGTTTTCCCATGTGATGCTTGAAGGCGTCTTTGTCGTGTAATGTCACTGCAGTTTTTGTGGGTTTAACGGGTGCTGTGGTGTGTTGGTCTCACACCTTGTCGTTGTGTAGGAGCTGCTTCAGGGAGCGCAGACGCTGACAAGAAAGAGAAAGCCCCAAAGGGAGGGACTGCTGTGAAGGTAACGTTACCTTTTAAGGCAAAGCTAAACTGGAAAAAAAAAAAAACGACAGTTTTTTTTTTCTCGGAAAGGTGATGCCAGATGATCGTGTCACCGAGTAGAGCCCACGCACAAATTCCTCTGTGCAGTAATATACATGCAGCATGATGCAATCATAAAAATTGAGTAATATAAATATTACCAACGTAACAGTGGATATCTTGAACAATTGTTGCTTTTGATGCAGTGTTCACTTTCACGTTATTATTAATTTAATTACATTCAGAGAGACTGTCGTTTTATCTGCAGGCTTTTTTTGGGTGGGGTGGGGGGCTACTTTAAACGCACCATTTAGTCATAAAAGAGAGACAGACATCAAACCTGGACACTTTCTCTGCTGTGTAAGTCATTTTGGGTGCATTTGGCAACCCAGTTTCTACAGTAAGTTATTACTGGTTTTGTTTCCCAATCGCTGTGTAAAAATGTAAATAAAACACAATAAAGGGATTTCTGAATTTCATAAACCCATATTTTATTGACAATAGAATACAGCAAATGAGACATTTTACTATTTCATGGAAAAATATTTGCTCATCTTGGATTTGATGGCAGCAACACAGAAAAAGTTGGGATAAGGGTAACAAAATGCTGGAAAAGTAAGTGATACTAAAAAGAAACAGCTGGAGAAACATTTTGCTACTAATTAAATTAATTGGCAACAGGCAACATCAATGGGTATAATAAGAGCACCTAAGAAAGGCAGAGTTTGTGCTTAATTAGTGCTTAATTAGTGCTATCGCGGTTGTGTCTGTTTGCAGGGGTATTTCCCAGAACAGGGAAGGGAGTGACTGTGGAGTTTACCAGGAATGGGCTAAGCACAAAAAAAATCCCATCAAAGTTTGAAAAGTGCAGACAGTGGCTCCAGCGGACACGTCATTGTTTCACTTCAGCTCTTCATAAGTTCGACCTTTGCTCTTTTCCACGGCCGACTGATGGACCAACAACAGTACAAGGAAGAGCAGTCCACAGATTGGCTGTATCACATATTTTTGACACCATCCCCATCTGACAACAGACACTCTGAAGCTGCCCATGGACTGCCGGCAGACTGCCCTTGCATTACTACTGCTGAACCAGGATAGGGAGCAGAGGTTCACCAATCTGCAAAAATGTCTACAAATGATGGAACAGTTTGAGACTAATGTTTCTCAATGTGAAGTTGTGAAGACATCGAATATCTCATCATCTACAGTACATAATATCATCCGAAGTTTCACAGAATCTGGAGATATCTGTGCGGAAGAGACAAGGCTGAAAATCCATATTGCATACTTGTGATATTTGGGCCATCAGGTGGTATTTCATTAAAAACAGGCATGATTCTGTCATGGAAATCACTGCATTGGCTCAGGAACACTGATAGAAATCGCTGTCTGAGCACAGTTCACCGTGCTGTCCACAAATGAAGGTTATGGCTCTATCATGCAAAGAAGAATCCACACGTGAACATGATCCAGAAACACTGCCTTTTTCTCTGGGTGAAAGCTCATTTAAAATGGGCTGAGACAAAGTGGAGAAACTGTTCTGTGGTCCAGACCTTTCACCAGCTGAAAACATCTGACTTTTCATGAAATGAAAAACACGACAAAGAAGACATATGGGATAACATTTCTCTCCCAAAGGTCCAGCATCTGCTCTCCTCAGTTCCCACATGTTTATGGGCTGTTGTTCATAGAAGAGGAGATGCTACATAGTGGTAAACATGGCCCTGTCCCAACTTTTTTTGAGACGTGCTGCTGTCATTAACTTAAAATGCTACATTTTCTCACTTTAAACATTTGGTTCATTTTCTACATTCTATTGTGAATAAAATGTACAGTGGGGAAAATAATGTCCAGGCCTCTTTGAACTTCGCCAATGATCATCTGGATGATCCAGGCATGGGAGAAGGTCACCATCCCAACCATGAAGCATGGGGGTGGAAACATCGTACTTTGGGGGTGCTTTTCTGCAGAGGGGACAGGACTACTGCATCGTATTGAAGGGAGGATGGATGGGGTCATGTATCGCAAGATTGTAGCCAACAACCTCCTCAGTAAAGATGGGTCATGGCTGGGTCTTCCAGCATGACAATGACCTGAAACACACAGCCAGGGCAACTAAGGAGCGGCTCCGTAAGAAGAATTTCAAGGTCCTGGAGTGGCCTAGCCAGTTTCCAGACCTGAACCCAATAGAAAATCTTTGGAGGGAGCTGAAACTCAGTGTTGCCCTGCAACAGCCCCGAAACCTGAAGGATCTGGCAAAGATCTGTATGGAGGAGTGGGCCAAAATCCCTGCTGCAGTGTGTGCAAACTTGGTCAAGAACTACAGGAAACATCTGAACTGTGTAATTGCAAAAAAAGTTTTCTGTACCAAATATTAAGTTTTGTTTTTCTGTTGTATACTTATATTGTACACTTATTTTCCCCATTGTAGTTTATAAGAATTAGGTCAAATTATTGCATTCTGTTTATAATTTACATTATTTACATTTTATTTACACAGCGTCCCAGCTTTTTTGGAATTGGGGTTGTACACGAAAGTCTAACTGTGCCATTATCATCTGTGGTTTTCTGCAGGTCCGGCACGTCCTCTGTGAAAAACATGGGAAATGCATGGAAGCAATGGAGAAACTGAAGGCTGGAGTCCGTTTCAGTGAAGTAGCTGCACAATACAGTGAAGACAAAGCCAGACAAGGAGTAAGCGCTTGCACTCATAATCAGTGTTAGATTCTCTTTACTGACGGTCGCGGCTCGATTATAGTGCTTAACTGAAATCATTCCAGTCAGAAGTAACTACACTGTTTTCTCTAACTGTGATGGTTTGCTTGGTTACGGCTCTTGTATTGTAGACAAGAAAAATTTGCCACATGATTCTGTAGTTATCATGTTTCATGGTATGTAGCCTGGATGAGGTCATGTTGAGTTTTTCTTGACTCCCATTTGACAGAAATCTATGCATTTTACCCTTTTTCATAGCCACTTGATAAGAAATATGGATTGTATTAAAGTAAATAGAACCCAACCTAATAGAAATTGTTACAGATTGCTTTATTACAATGCTGCTGCCCCCCCAGTTCTTGCTAAAACCTCAGATGATGAGACTTGTTGGCTGGTGCATTCTAGTCTGGTGGACATTAATTGTTTTTCCACCTACTCGGTACATCTTTTCCTGTTTATTCACACCTGCATCCCACGACAGTGTCTACACTGATGTATTTTCAGCCACAGGGAAACTCCAGTCAAGATTAGACTGTTACTCAGGAATACAACAGAGTACTTGTGTCACATCCTTATACATTTATTCCTGCTGATACAGTTAAAGTGTTTGTTTTTAGTTATCATAATATCAGTCAGTACAGTATGGCCTTTGTTGGTCATGTTTACCCATTTCAGATGCATATCATGTGATCTCTTCATAACTTTTATGTTCATGACAGGGTGATCTGGGGTGGATGACGCGAGGGTCCATGGTGGGACCTTTCCAGGATGCAGCATTTGCACTTCCTATCAGCTCCATGGACAAACCGGTCTACACAGACCCTCCTGTGAAGACAAAATTTGGGTACCACATCATTATGGTAGAGGGGAAAAAGTAACTCGGGCCAGTTCAGCACTTGAAATTAGGACATACACATTTCCCAGTGTGCTGTATTGTTAAACTTCTGATGATTTTCTTATATTTTTCAAAATGCATGAGAATAAAAAAACAGCTGTGGTGTAGAATACTGGAAGCTTTGTCTGTGTTAAATGTGCTAACCATACTGAAAATTGAAGCTGAGGGAAAAGAAGTTTAAATTCACAAGATTTTTTTTTTTTGGCAAAACAACAACAAAAAAAGCATTTCCATGCACTTGGTAAGGTTACTTGTGTGAATGAGAGAGTAAAACAGACTGGAAGAAGTTACCCTCACCTTTGGAAAAAGATCCACTGTCTTATCTTTTAGAAATGGAGATACTTTCTTTACAGTGATATATATATATATATATATATATATATATATATATATATATATATATATATATATATATATATATATATATATATATGTGATTTTTTTTTTTTTCAGTTCCATAAATAAAATTATCAACAGATAAACTGATTCTTCAGTGGTTGTGAATATCAGTTGAGTGTTAATGTTAGTTTCTGTTATTGTGTGTCCTGAAGAAAAGTTTCAGTTAAATTAGGAAACCTTCAACAAGCCAAATTTTAATTCCATGAATTAGAAATTGTCCAGAATGATTTAAAAATGTATAAAAGATAGTAAAGTATTATGATCCCTTTAAGCAGTTATTACTGTACTACACATCAGTAGTGTATCTTGATGGACACTCTGGTAGCAGTATTATTTGGAGTAGACACCGTGGAGACTCACAGCTAATTATCAAGGATGGGTTTCAAGCTAAATCTTCAGTACACAGACTGTAAATACATGATGTCCAATCCAGGGTTTTTCCTGGCTCAGAATATGCAGCCACAATTAATCTTTGTGTAATTAAGGCGAAGCATGTGTGCTCATGCTCTTAACAGAAGTCTGTGCATTTTCCTGTTATTGTTGAGCATTTTACAAACAAAAAAAAGTTAAATGGGGAGGGGAGAACATTTTGCAATCAAAAGTTTCAGAGAATCTGGAAAAGTCTATGTTCAAGCGACAAAGCCAAAAATCCACGGATCCTGTGATCTTCGGGCCGTCAGGTGGTACTGCATTAAAAACACCATGATTCTGTCACTGCATGGGCTCAGGAACACTTGGAGAAATCAGTCTGTGAACACAGTTCACCGTGCTGTTCACAAATGCAGGTTAGAGATCTGTCATGCAAAGATGAAGCCATATGTGAACATGATCCGGAAACACTGCCGCCTTCTCTGCGCCAGAGCTCATTTAAAATGGGCTGAGGCAAAGTGGAGAAACTGCTCTGTGATCAGGTTGATTGAAATTTTAAGTTATTTTTGGAAAACATGGACCCTGCATCCTCCAGACTAAAGAGTGGACATTTGGCTTGTTATGTGAGCACTCTGTTAATATATGGGTGCATTAGTTCCTATGATTATTACTGTACTACACATAAGTAGTGTACGTTTATGGAGTAGACTCCTTGAAGACCCCCACCTAATTATCAAGGCTGGATTGTCTTCTAAAACTTCACAATTCGAACTTTTTTTCCTGGCTTGCAACAGGCTTTTGGGAAGGCTATGCATGCAGCCATAATTGATCCCTGTGTAGCTGAGGCAAGGAGTCTATTAATTTTATTTTTGAGCATTTTATAAACAAAAATTTTTAGTAGAGCTTAAGTAAATGAATAAAACACATGTTTCTGGGCACAATAAACCCCACCCCTGGCAGATGTTATAGCTGATTTGAACCTTGTCCCTCTCACAAAAGCGTCACTCTCCAAACATTGAATCACTGGTCCTACACACTGGTCCTATTGTCCATGCCCATAATTTTGCTTTGACTGTTACCTTGAGGTCAAGGTCATCTGAGATTTTTAGTAGTTACATCTGTGGTGTGAGTCTGAACATCCCAGGTGACATTGTTCTTGAGTTATTGCATTCACAAGAGTTTCAGAAAAACCTGACCTCCGACCTTGACCCAATTATGGCAACAAAAAAAAAATGTAAACAGGGGATCTAGGGGTTATTGGTCATCTTTATAGGAAGTTTGGAATGAATCGGAGTGGTAGTTTTGTTGTAACGTTGACAGACAATTCAACACATCCACACCGCTAGGTGGCAGCAGCCCGCGCAGTCTAGAATGAGGAAAAGACGGTTGACGTTGTTAGGCCTTGCTACATGATTGGCGAGGTAAGATGGCGGCGCCAGAGGAGCCAGAATTATCCCAGGCGCAGACCGAAAAACTCCTCCAATTTCAGGTAGACAGCTGAAATTCTGCCTTTATCCATGTCCGTTTGAGACCCCTTGTGGCGATACTCTGTCGGTAATAATCACAGGGTGTGAACAAAGAGAGTCCCGCGTGTTTCAACGGTTTTTGCACAGTCAACTTCGGTAACGTTACCCCCCCCCTCCTCCAGCCGTTTACCCGTCAACTTGAGTCAGAGCTAGCGTTAGCGAAGCTAGCGAGCACTTGCTAGGCTGACTAACAAGTTAGCACACTTTAAACGCTTAAATCTTTTTCACGCAGCTCTCGTGGGGCATAACCAAACCAGCTAGGTCGATCAGCTCCACCCGCACTGCGTAGATAATGTCTTTTTTTTTTTTTTACTCCACGTCAACTTGGGCTCGGGCTCGGTTTTCATTGACGCTCCCTACTAAACACTTGCTGAGTTAACATTAGCACAGCTGTCAGTAAAGTTTCTGAGCTACACATCAGTTTTAGCTCCGTTTGTCATTATATGATAATAACCCCGTCCAGCTGATGCTTCTCCATCTCTGTCTGTAGCCTGCTTTGGCTTTCTTTGGCAGTTTGTAAGCTAATAGTTGGAATCACTTCAGTTAACATTACACATCATCCTGCTTTTTTTCTGTACATACTTTATCTTATTTTTCGAGGTCAGACAGCTCCCGTAACTGCGTTAAAAGACAGTAAATAAGATAACCGATTCAGGCTGTTCTTGACTTGTGTCATTGTTTGTAATTCTTAATGGAGCATTTGTGACAGGGAATCCAAAGCTTGTAAATGACAATATTTCAGATTTTCCTCTATGAGTCATGTATAGTCTGTTATGACCCTTTAATTTTTACCTTTGACCCCTTTTTTTTTTTTTTTTTTTACAGGATTTAACTGGTTTGGAATCAATGGACCAATGTCGTCGAACATTAGAGCAGCACAACTGGAACATAGAGGTACAGAAGCCATGCTTTCTTAATGCTTTTTTTTTTCATGAATCTATATACATGTTTTCATTGATTTGTCTGTATTAATGAATAGGATTATGATTGGCTTTAAATGTGTTTATTTCAGGCTGCAGTACAAGACAGGCTTAATGAGCAGGAAGGAGTGCCCAGTGTGTTTAACCCTCCACCATCCAGACCGCTTCAGGTCAATACAGCAGATCATAGAGTATATAGTTACATCGTCTCAAGGCCACAACCCAGGGTAGGTGTGGAGACTCGTATACCTATCCAGTGTCTTATTGTTTCACTGTCCACAATAGTATACTGGATTCTTCTTAGGCTATTCTTTGGAACTATTGCACATGCCTCACCTGTTTCTCTTGGAAATGGTGCTACTTAGATGCTGTATGTAATAATATGTATGTAACCTTTAAGTCAGTCTTTGAAGGAATGTGGAGTGTAAGGCTACGTTCACACTGCAGCCTGAAGTGACCCACATCCGTTTTTTTTGCCCTTATGTGACCTGTATCTGCTCTTTTCATGACAGTGTGAACGTAGTCGAAGTGATTTTGTAGTTTTTAATTGTATTTAATAGGGCAAAAGATAGAAAATCTTTTGTATCTTGGCACTGTGTAAAGTGTAATAGATTGAACTGGTGCTTCTTTTCAGGGGTTACTAGGATGGAGTTACTACTTGATAATGCTACCTTTCAGATTTACATATTACACACTTCTGGACATATTCAGGTAATTAAAGCCGATTTAAACTCAGAGTTGTTTGATCAACCAAAGTTATTAATTGCTACTTTATATAAAATATGCCTTTTGTTCCAAGGTTCGCCCTGCGGTTCATAAGGCCCGATCCTCGTGGTCGTGTGACAGACCCTGTTGGAGACGTTGTGTCTTTCATTCATAGTTTTGAGGAGAAGTATGGGCAGCCACACCCTGTCTTTTACCAGGGAACATACAGCCAGGTGAGTACGTAGATATCGATGATAGAAATATACTTTTGTTTTCCTGCTCTGATGTTAAAACAGTCAACAAGATAAAACTGCCTTTTGTTATTGTGATACATTTAGGCACTAAACGATGCCAAAAGGGAGCTCCGCTACCTATTAGTGTACCTTCACGGGGACGATCATCAAGACACTGACGAGTTTTGCCGGTATTGTTTTTATTTTTTATGCCCTGAGTGCTAGTATATGTCCTGTAATGCTTTGTATATGTGCTGTACAGTTGCTAGTGTACGGATACATCTGCTTGGTTTTTGCTAAATGTTGGAAAGGCGCATTCTCTTCTCTCCTTCTAATAATTCTGTCTATAACCTTTTATGTTTATTGAGCATTTGCACCTAAAAAACATGTTTTTATGCTGCTGATCTGTCACATTCTAGCTCCACGTTATGTACGGAAGAGGTCATTACCTTTCTCAACACACGAATGCTCTTTTGGTCATGTTCAACAAGCAAGCCAGAGGGCTACAGAGGTATGCAAGCTTGTTGCGTTTTAACTCACTGTTTGCTGTAAGAAGGTTTTTACTGGGTTATTTTGTTAAATGGAAAAATATGTAAAGTTTAAATTGTTTCAATAAGTGCATTTCCTGTATAAAAGAGGTTGGAGAATTTGAAAGTGAGGAAGTGCCCCTCCTTATCTTTGACCTAATGATAGGAGAACAAAGTGAGGAGAGCACGTTCTTTGTGTGGCAACAGTTTAGTTGTAATAAAAAGACACTGAGTTGGAATTTATTCTTTGACAAGCTGTTCTACCCATCTATAAAACATTCATGTGCAATGAGACTGCATGTGGATGTTTTATAGATGGGTAGAGCCATATAACAAATGACATCAAGCCAGTGGGGACATTCAGACATGCAGATAGCTTTGGTTTTATACAAGATTTTGTTCTCCTTTGAGACGGCTCTTACCCTGATTCAAGTTTAATGGAATTTTGGCCGTTCTGAAAAGCATAAATTGATCAGACATCGGGCAGTTATGTGGTTTATCATCATTAAAGGGGACGTTGCTTCAAGAAACAGTCACATGCTGAGTCTTTAATCATATTTTTTGATGCTTTGAGAAACAAAATTCTTTTTATTGCTTTGAGCTGGCAGTGGAATGTTTAAAACTTAATATAAAACAGAAGCAGTTTGCATGCAAGCTGCCACACATGTTCAGTGGGGTAGGATTGGTTTTTTGTGCGATTGTGTGTTTTATGAGTTGGAATACATTAACATGTAGCATTACTTTTAAAACACAGGATTTGACTCTGTGTGTTTGTGCATTTGTGTGTATGTAATTTTTTATTTATTTATTTTTTTTAAGTTTCTCAAGCATTGCGAGAGAACACCTACCCATTCCTGGCCATGATAATGCTGAAAGATCGCAAGATGACAGTGGTGGGCAGGCTTGAGGGTCTCATTCAGCCAGAGGACCTCATCAACCAGCTCACATTCATCATGGATGCCAACCAAACATATCTAATGTCAGAGCGCCTTGAACGGTATGTGAAATCGATGAAATCACACCAAGTTGCCTGACTTTAAAAGATCTTCACTGTTTATATTTAACTTAAGTGTAACTGTCACAGATTCTTACAGTTAGTTCTTTTCACTTTCTTTCTCATGGTCAAAACAAAAACAAAACTGATCATTGTGACATTTATGAAAATTTTTTTAGCAGGCATAGTAACCGCTAATCGAAAGCCCTGTTGGCTCACCTTGTGAGTGATAATTGGTTGTTGTTGCTGTGACCATCATATGCCAGCTGTCAAACACTGGTGTGTGAAGTACACTGCCTTAGGCCTGGTTCACACTTAAACTGGTAATTTGTAAAACAGTTTCTCAAATAAGTGTGCACGTGAGAATGCAAAAACACAACCGAGACGTTGTCCAGAGCATGCCAAACCAGCAGGAGGCGTTATAACCCTAAAATATAATGTAAACACTGAAAACTTGGGTTTCTGAATATTTTTTCCCTTAGAAGGTGGTTTCCAAAAGGTCATTTTTCATGTGGATGAAAGAAAGTGGAAAAATTATGTTTTTAAAAATACGCATGTTCATATTGGTAAGGCTTTAAGAGGTATTGATATCCTCAGATTCTGTCCTATTAAATAGCACATTTTAAAAAGATGCAATAGGGTCCTTAGTGTTTCATTTAAATGAAGTGTAAGGACAGGAGACAAGGCTGATTTAATGACCACAGCATCTTGTAGCATGGTGCAGAGCTGGTAGTCAGAGACACAGACATGGCCGGTGCTCGATGCCACACTGCCAGTGACCCACAAGAGAGAATTCATATCCAGGTAAAAACTTCATCTTTTTATTTTAGTGAAGAGAGGAACCAGACCCAAGTGCTAAGGCAGCAGCAGGATGAGGCCTATTTGGCCTCACTCCGTGCCGACCAGGAGAAGGAACGAAAGAAAAGGGAAGAGCAGGAGCAGCGGAGGCAAGAGGAGGAGAAGGTTCGACAGAGTGCTCTTGCTGAGGAGCGGAGACGAAGAGTGAGTCCTGTTTAGCATATTTGGAAATGAGGCGGTTTATTTTGCATACAGTTTCCGAACCACGTTGTCTCTTTTTGTTGTGATTCCAGACACTTGAAGAGGAGAAGGAGAGGAAGTCGGAATGTCTTCCTCCAGAGCCTCTTGCAGATGATCCAGACAGTGTCAAAATAGTGTTCAAGCTGCCTAATGATACACGAGTAGAGAGGCGGTTCCTGTTTGGTCAGTCTCTGACGGTGAGGATCACTTTTGTTGTACACTCCCACTTTGCTTTATTTTATTTATTAATAATGATGTTTTGGCAAACTGTCAGGTTTCTAGTAAATGTTGTGATGGCACATGGTTTAGTTTCTCTAGTTTGTTCATCTAATGCAGACTTGCTCACACATCAACAAAATCATTTTTAGACAATGAAAAATGTCAAGTTTTTAGAAAGTTTCTTCTCTTGGTTTTCCATAAAAACCATCTAATTTGCCATTTTTCTTTCACAGGTAATACACGATTTCCTTTTCTCTTTGAAAGAAACTCCAGAGAAGTTTCAGATAGTTACAAACTTCCCTCGTCGAGTCTTGCCCTGCCTTCCCACTGAAGAGCGGCCCAACCCACCCACGCTGAAAGAGGCAGGACTCAGCCGCTCCGAGGTGCTTTTTGTTCAGGACCTTACGGACGATTAATAGATAACATACCTCTTCTACAGTGGGGAAACGTTTTCCTCTGACACCCACCCACCCATCCCTTTTTTTTTTGTTTGTTTGTTTTGTTCTTTTTTCTTATTTTGTTAAATGGCCATTTTGCATAAGGGATCATTATGATAAAACCCTAACCTGGAAAAAATTAAACCACCCTGCATCTAGTCCTTGTTTGGTTGTGTTTACAGGGTTCCCAATAGCCTGGAAAGTCTTGAATTTTATCAAATAAATATTTCTTGAAGTCCTTTCTTTATGTGTGGACAAAGTTTGATTTCCATTGTCTGTACTTGCTCCCAGTTAATTCTTGTCCTTTCTCACCAGTATTTGTTGCAGCAACAGATTAATCCTCTACTGAAATGTACTGAAACAGTAGCATAGCTTTGTGCAAAACCAGAACCATAACCCAAAGTAGTTAATTTTCTTTGCATCTCAACCACCAGATTGTGTTAATAGTTGTATGCGGGATGCAGAATGGAGTTTTCTATGATGGTGTTTTCTTGGCTCCTTTTTTAATTTGGTCAAAGTTTTGATGTTGAATCCGTGTGTCCTAATTTAACACCCTTTTACCTTTAGTTTACCCATTTCCCCCACACTGATGAGCACAACAACATTGGTTTGTTGGGTTTGGTACAGCTTTGATTGTTAATCCATGTGGTTTGAAGAGCAAATGTACCCACTTCAGGGAGCAGGTTAGTGGTTTGGGACTTGAAGGATAAATGGGAACCCTGTTATAAATGAGCCATGACCTGTACATAAGTTAGCTATTTAAAATCCCCAAATTTACCATGTTTTCTTTGACTCTTCTATGTCATGAAATGACCAAATGCAGATTGGTTACTATGTAAAGCAGACTGCCGCAAGCTCATGAAGTTCAAAAGTACATTATTTAACAAGAGGCCACAGCTTTTACATGTGGCTTTATCTAGTATAGTACGAGTCTGCTCATAGTGTGCCTGTGGTTACTCATAGATGCCTGTTTGCCTGTAACATCTAAATGGGCTCATGTAAAGATGTAATTTTCCAACTCTAAATTAAAAACATTTTAAAAACGTGGGTTTATTGAGAATGTACAACACTTGCATGAAGTAATAATTTATGTGCGAGGATTCTTTTTTTTTTTTTGAATAACCGTTTTCACCATGTTATTTAAAGCACAGGGGGCCAAGTACTCGCCTTTCAACAGCAGGTCACATGACAGGTGTGATATTGGTATACATCATACATTTATTAGTGAACAACCCTCTCAAATCAGCCACAACAATTAAAAAAAAATATGATTGCACTACTTGGTAAAGCATAACTAGCAACTTTCATTTAAAAAAAGTACAAATCTTAAAAATTTCAAACAGTATACAGATGTATATATATAATACACTAACTAGTTATGTTAAATGCTACAAACAATATGATTCCAATGGAATGAAAAATTATAACATTAATAAGAACCATTTCCTATATATAATATATATATTAGTTGTTTTCTCCCCTTCCCACCCACCCCCAATACAAACATGGAAAAAATGAGGTAACTGTAAATGTGCAAGTACCAAAGCAAAATATCTGCCTAACACAGAACACATGCCCCTGGCTCTGTTGGTGGGTGGGTAGTCTGGTGTTCAGGCGAGGACCCCTAGAGGCCAAGGAGAGTAAGAACAGTAAACCACTATCCCACCACAGCAAAAAATTAAAGAAGGAAAAAAAAAAATCATTGGTAAACAATAAATGGCGTCTACGGAGCAATCAATCACAAATCCTAAATAAATTTTAGCTGCTTATTGGAACACAGTTTTCCACCACACAAGCTGTGAGATTATTCAATAACTCTTAACAGAAAGACTACAAGACTCTATTCTCAATTTTCATTAAAATTACTTTATTAGCTAGGCCTTAATGGGAGGTTCTTTTTAATTAATAGGGTAACTGGATATTGTCAATTAAATATTTACTCCAAAAAGAACATTAACATTAACATGAATTAAGGTAATCTATATGTGAACAATATATTTTAAGATATTGATACACTGAGAGCAAGAGCCTGATAGGCAGGTACAGTACTACACTGAAATAAGTATGACAACACTTTATTCTTTTTTTTTCTTTTTTAAATCCCTTAAACTATATTGGTTTTCACTTACATTGTTTAGGGGTATTGGTATAACATGCTTTAAGAATACATGGGATCCATGACAAACTATTGCATTCACGCAAGTGAGTTTTCATACCTAAAAGCAGAACATCTAGCACCTTTTCACTATGGCTTTTGATAAACTACAGTAGTTTCAGAGCATGTAATTTTCAGTCATTAGGGCAAGAACAGTAACACAATGTATGTAAGAATTTCTGGATTCAAGACCAGTCTTTTTTTCTTTTTTTTTTCCTATAAAATGAAGTTAGCGCAATAAAATCTTGTAGTCATTCAGTTCTATTACAAATGTGTGCAGTACAATGCATGGCAGTTATCAGCTGAGCATTAAGATCCAAACCCCCAGAACCCGAAGCCAACTAGAGCTAAAAATCAGTTGGGATCTGGTAGACAAGCATGCATATTGTGCACCATTAAATAGGTCCCCACCAGATTTTGAGATATCCTCCACTATAACACTTGTTTTACTTTTTTTTTTTTTTTTTTTTTAAAGTCATGCAAAACAGCTCTGAAATAGATCTGGGAGTGAATTAGGTAGGATAGTGTGCACTGCAGCACATTTAGAAATGGGATCACAACCGCTATGTCTGAACATATGGTTTGAGTACAAGAACAAAAGTCAAACAGGTTTGAATAATACACTTGTAATGAGTTGCAGTGTACATTGCCTCTTTTCAGTGATTATTAACATATTTACTGATCTTTTTTCTTGCATGCCTGTTGTTAAATGATGTAATATCTACTATTTCAGACAAAACGGAATATTATAATTGATTACATTAAATTATTTATGGTCTGAGGAAAATGACCAAACTAAATTCAGATATACCCTTTTCATGGCATCCTTTCCATCTGAAATGGACTGTTATCCTTTATTTTTATATACCGAGAGGCCCTGAGTGATTTTTTTTTTTAAACTTACAATATATGCCAGCGAATAGATATGTACACATAGATTAATTCTCAAAGCTGTGGGTTTAACTCATTAAATGGCTTTTTTTCTCTCTTGAAGGTGGCACACATCAAAGACTCACATTCACGTAAGAAACAAAAGTAAAAGGAAACAAAAAAAAAAGGCAAGATCCCTTTACACATAAAAGCAAAGGTTACAACTGCCTGTTAGTGCTTAGTGGGGCAGTTAAGAGACAAGAGAGAATTAAAAGCAAAAGTTCATTTGTTGCTCTTTTCCCTCCCAACCCTAATATAATCCTGTTTTCTTTATAGCATTAACACAAGCAGGGAACTAGAAGTCAAACAGTGTGTCTACACTACTGAACACTCCAAGCTCTGTGTCATTTGAAGCCCGCTCTGATCACTGTAGAGCTGGTGGAGCATCATCAGTGACTTCTACAAGGTTTTGTCAACATTCTTCTGTCTTATGTGTATCTAAAAGCATTCACACTGAAGCTATACATACAATTGCTCTTTTACAACACCATTACCATGACCTGACTGAGTTACCAGATATAACACTTACACAAACATTGTTAGTGCTCTAACTGTTTCCTTCAATGTATTTTCTCTAGAACATAAAACCAATAAATAAACTTAAAAAAAAGAAAGAAAACAGCATACTTTCAAAATAAGTGGAAATGAAAGTATTTTCAGGATTAGTAACAGGTTTGTGCTTGTCAAGGTCATAAAAAGGCAGATCTGAAATCTTCAACAGTAGGCTATATATGTGTATATAGGATTTGGCTCACAAACAATGAAATAAAAAGCCCAGTCTTCCTAAAAGGGGAAGAAAATGTTCATTTAAAACTCGCCACACACTGCACATATTGCTTTCTGCACAGGCCTCCAGAGCTCTATGGCATCAGCATACCCCTCAGAAGAGTACTCCCATACATAAAAACACAATCATGGTGTAATCACATGCTAGCCTTCCCTCATGGCGCTTTCTGAACAAGCAAGCAGTTCTTTTAGTATGCTTCGTCTCTTCTTTTTCTTTAAAATTTGATAATTTTGGTGGCAATGCTTGATTAAAATATTGCTAGTCTGAATCAACAGTTCATGCAAATCCTAGCATGCTGCCCTGTATCCAGTGGTTACACAATGCATTGGCTCTGTGAACAGGACAAACATACACGCACAATATGCACACACGCGTACACACTTTGCCAGAGGAACAATGCTGAAGTGGAGGGTGGATGAAGCACTTGTGCAGTTATGCCAGATGACCTCAAAAAGACGCAGTCCATTAATCCATGACTGCTTTTGTACAGATCTGTGTTCCAGAGTGGATTATCTGGGGTAGAGGATACCCCACGGTTGCAGTCCATAAACCTCAGGCTTAACAGAAGTTGCATTTAACCACGGCAAGTCACACTTTCACAACAGCATTGGCAAAAAAACCCAAAACAAAACAAACAAAAAAAATGTGTAAAACCATTAAAAGGATCAATACATTATTGCAGAACATACATTATTAACAAGTCACTTTGCCCAACACCTACACAAACATGCATCTATGATGGTTAGGCGTTGCCTCCAAACACAGACACCCATGTTGAAGTACTCCTATTATTTTTCTGCTAATTGCACAAGGTGTCCAGCCATCATCCTCCAGGCTTCCGACTCACCACTTCCAATGCAGGACCCCCCACTTTTCACGAACGCCCCAACCAAATCCACCAAATTTAAAAGAAACCCTGTAAACAAAAGCAGCAAATAATGCATTGTAGGGAAAAATCTTTGGAATCTGCAACAAGGGGGCAGAGAAAGAACTGGCTGGCAATCCCAGAACTCTGGCCATAGGCTGCAGTAGGCAGTGGGTTTCATGTGACTCGGGCAATGAAGCACAGCAGAGGTACAACAGGCTCCAGAAACAATCCTGGATTGCTTATTATTTAGGAAGGGGCAGGAGTAGTGGGTTGGTAAGCTATAATTACTGGAGGACGCAGGGCAGGTGGCAGGTGTCCCCAGCTTTGGGGCAGACTCTGGTGTGTGCAGCTTTCCAGTTCAGCACTCAGAGACAGTTCTCACTCCACCTCCCGGTGTATGTCCGAGGCATCGGCTCGGCAGATAGGACAAGTGCGATTGGTCTGAAAACCAAACAACACTCAGTGTGAAGACACAAACCTCTAAACAAAGTGCTAAAAATGCACTTATTTTTTAAAAGGTTTAAGCAGACAGCTACTTACCTTTAACCATTTATCCACACACTTGGCATGGAATTCATGGTTACATGGTAATACCCGAAGTAGCTGCCTACACTCAAAGTCACTAAAGCACACAACACACCTGAGGGGGCAGGAGGGGAAGAACTGGTTAGTATCATGTAGCCAATCTATACTGATGGAATCCTATTAAAAGCTAGGAGATGGTCTTACAGCGTTTGTTCAGATAGATGATTCTCTGAGTTGAATCTATAGGACGGAAGTTGCTCTATATCTGCTTTTGTGAGTCCGCGTGGTTTTGCTTCACCCAACCTCTCTGCCAGATTCAGTAATGCCTAAAAAGAAAGAAACAGACAAACAAACAGAGGGAAATGATGGGTCTGTCAGGACATTTAACTTTGGAGAGAAAATATATCTGGTGCCACTTCTTGGTTTTTATAGATGTGAAATTTATAATGAACAGGTGTTTTTCAACACTTTTACATGAAGTAAGAATTCAAGTACAATGAGTACTATGATGCACTTGCACCATTACCGCTGCAACCATTTGGTATGTATTGTCTACCAGTGTCAAATAAGTTTACATGTGGTCTTTTCCAGCAATTAACAAATTCACTAACTTCATAGTTCTCCATCTCCACATCATCCACATCCAGGTCTAAACTGATGGCTGGGCCCACTGCTGTTGGAGGCACAGGAAGCATTGACCTGGGCAGACAAAGACACAGAGACAACTGGTGTAAGAAAGGATTGAACCCCATCACAGTACCTCACTGTGACAGAAGGCAGCACATGCTCTGCAACTACATTTAACCTCCATTTATTTTTAGAAAGCAGAGATTAAAAAGTCAACAGCATCAATATCCGCATAGTATTAACCATCTGCAGTCAATCACAGAGGCCAGTCACTAACATCAGTGTAATCAGGCTTTTTTTTTTTAAGGGAGAAAAGCACACGATTAAAAGACTGCTATACTTCATCAACAGGTGTGCTTTTCCTGCAGATACTCACAGGAAGTAAGGGAGGAAGCCTGGGTAGTAAGATGGAGGAGGAGGAGGTGGGGGGAGAGGCTGCTGCAACCGGTATCTTTGTCCACTCACTCGCCGGGGCAGCATGTGTGGATATGGCTGCAGAGAAACACACAGATCAGCGGAATCATGTAAAACAATTCAGTGTTTCAAGTTATTCCTTTTCTTCCATTTCTCTTCCAAATGACATCAGGCTCAGAAATAAGACCATATGGAAATAAATTCTTATGGTTGTGGCAGGTTTGACGCTGATGTAAGGTACCTTTGAAAAAAGCTGGAGCAGGATGCAATCGGCTACTTTTATGCACAGTAACATTATTACTTTTGTCAAATAAATACGGAGTAATTGATTACAACTTCCTGATCTTCACTCCAGTTCTTGTGTAATTTGGTATTCCTCAGTCTTTTCTCCCTTCAGTTAACAGCAGGTGCAGCAAATGCTGCAACATCCTGTGTCAGGTCTGTATTTTTTCCTGTTTCTTAAGGACGTGACTTTCCACTGGACACACTGGACAACATGCCAAGATATGCCAGATTTTAGGCTAATAACTCTTTGAGAATAACGTTGTTGGTGAAAAAATACAATTTTAATTAATCTAATTTTAATTAATTTAATTAATTAATCTAGAAAATTATTCAATAGTGTCAACACAATTTTTTTTTATACATGAACACATCTCAACCAGAATAAGTATCACTACTTTAGATTGAAATTTTAACTTCAATTTAACAACTAAAAAAGTCTTAGTTTTCTGTAAAGCTTCCAGTGTACTTAAATGCGTAAATGTGTGTGCGCAAATTGCCTGCTACTCAGATCAGATTACATTGGCATGTAGAGTTTTGAGACTCTTTTCACACTCTCAGCCCAACCCAAATCCATAAAGGCATGCTTCCGCTGGTGAAAAACTGGGAGACCTTTCACTGGATTTATGTGTAATTTCAAAGTGGTTTCAAAGTTTGTTACATGCATTTACCAACTACTGACTATATATGGGCCTGTAAATGTAAATATAGCTAGCAAAGGCAAAAAGCAGATGGTGTGCAATCAAGAGAACTTAACAGTGGGACATTAGAGGGCCTCATCCTCATCTGCTGAAATGAATATGCTATGACCTGTTGTAAGGAAAACATGCTTGCTTTGCAATGTGAATGCAGTTATGAGCTCAACATTTCAGGTAATGTCAGTATTGAAATCTGACAGTCTGGTGCTCGGTTCATTTATACTGACCACATATTAGACAGAGCGAGCGAGACAGTTTTGGTGGAGACAAACACATCAGAAAAATGACCTTACCAAGAGACCAACTGTTTGCAGCAGTAAAGCTAACACTATTTCCTTGAAATACATAATGCTGGACAGCCACCAGCTGTTAATCTGCTTGACTGTGTGGGGGACAGGTTGTCTTACCACTCCAAAGGGAAGCTCCTGATGCAGAGGCTCTTGAGGAAGATACTGAAGGGGCAGAGAAGGAGGCAGCGCTGGTGGGTGATGAGAGGGAGGGTAGGAGAAGGTCCCTAATGGGTGCTGGTCCCCTCTTAGGTCAACTTCATTCTCTACCCTCTGTAGAGGCTGCCAGGAGATGAAACAGGTTGCCATCAGACTCAAAATCATACAGACTGACCAACAAGATACTACATTCTCTCTTTTTCTGTGTTTTTCTTATTAAACAAGTGTAAACAGTGAAACACTCACCATGCGTGGGTGCTGAGGCTGTAAAGGGACAAACTGGCTCAAAGGAGTAAGGTGCGGTGGCTGGTGGGGGGCTACAGATGGGGTTGGGTGCAATACAAAATGTTCGCTGGAGATCAGGGGTGGGAAGGCTTGATAAGACACCGGTATATGCTGCATGGTACATGCCTGTATGAGCTGAGGAGAGAAAACACCACAAGGACAGACATTTAAATCAATCTAGAATCAAATCCAATATTTCAAAGAAGCCTCCAACTAGCCAAAGCAAATTTGCTCCTTATATTCACAATAATGCAGCTATAATGAAAGCGTGTAGTGAACAGAAACAATGTGCTGCATAAAACCACACCACTGACAGTACTACCACAACACCAGTCTGCCTAATAACAGTTCCAAGAAACACCAAATATTACTTAAATAAATATGCTAAAAATCTTATTTCATGTTGCCTGACTCTTTCTAATTTTTATGTTAACATAAACACTAAATTACAAATCCAAGCAGCTTGTTTGCTAGTCATGAACAGTGACAGATTGCATGGCTGGTATGGCGTGCTACATGGATGCCACTGACATTTGGGGCTCTTCCTTTTCAAACTCACAGGAGGAGGAAGGCAGCAGAGCAGAGAGAGCTGTCCGCTGAACATTACCGAGCATGCTGGGAGCTGCTGAGTGTTGCACCCTGGAAGGGGCTGCCCGGTGTGCATGGGAAATCCGTGGGTCGTCACCGTTGTAACAGTGTATGATATAGGAACTGATCCCTGGTGCATCTTTCAAGGAAAAAAGCGAGGGAGACAGATGAGGCAAAAAAAAAAAAAAGGGGGGGGGGGGGGGGTTGTCTGCTAAAAACAATTCATCACACACTACCCCACAACACACTTACATTAATTATTACTGCAGAATGCATTTGGTTAGATATGACAGTTTAACATATTTAATAAATGTTAGAAACCATTTACTCTTGAGGTGGCCTGTTACCTGTTCATGTAGATCCACCATGATGGGGCTCTGCTGGGGCAGGTGAGCAGCAGGGTGAAGCATGCGTGGTGCTGTGCTGGTGTGGCTGTACTGTCTGGACTCATCTAAAGGAACCTGTTGGTGGTGTTGGGAGAAAAGCAGATGATGGAAGTTCTCATCCTGGACTGGGGAAGTGTGCAGTACAGGTCTGTCTCGTCTCCCCCACTGGCGTCTTACTGGTGGGCTACACGTCCATATAGGGGGAAAACAAAAAAACAAAAAACACTGAATACATTGCAAGGGAGCCTGTTGTTGGAAATGATGCTGGAAACCATTTGACATGACAGATGCAAAATTAGGGCCGAGATTTTACCTTCTCCTGAGGTGCACTGGGGCGTTGCAGGGCTCTCCAAGGAACCTCCTCGGGTTTAAGGGGGCTGTTGGTGGCAGCCTATTTACTGCTATTTCCCATGGTCGCATTGGTGACGTCGTGCAGACGAGTCACGCTCTGGGAAAGGAAATTGTACAGTGGAGGCACTTGTATGTTGCCTCTGATTGTCTTTACCCTGCAGGAAAAACACCAACTGACACATTAATAATCCTGCTTATGCTACAGTGCTTATTCCTATGTGTATTAACTGAGCAAGCACCAATCATAAATTAAGTTTATGGGTAGAAAAATAAATAAATGCACCCCCCAACACACACACACTCACACATACAGAAATATGACAGATGAGCAAAATGTGTACAACACCAGTTATATTTTAGGACACCATGTGTAAGATTAACAGAGATTTCCAGAACTTTCACATCATTCACTCAAATAGGATTAACACTGTACTATAGGATATATAATATATAATACAAAAAAAAAATGCTTAAATAAACAGGACCACTGACACTATCTGGACCCTACACGGGTCACTCCACTTTGCAGATTAAATCTGACATAAGACAATTTACTGTGAACTGTCCTGTAAATCTCATAATATCAATAACATAAAGAGACCAGTAATTTGAAAAAGTGTAACTTCATATTTTACCAAAGCTTATGAGCATTTATTTTCTCTAGGGACGATATTTCATTGCTTTGTTTTGTTAGTTAATTAGGACTTAATTTAATGAAAATAAGCTAAAGTACATTCACTGTGCTTAAGCACCCAGGCGCTAAAATTAAGGGGAAAACTAACATAGCAGGATGTTGGGCCATCACATGCACCTTTGGTGAGCCCTCTACAAGTCTCTGAAACTCTAATAGAGTGATGGAAAACCATCCAGCCACCATCTGATGACACTGGTGAGAGGTCTGTCTTCACATCAGTCCAAACTCTCCCAAAGGGAGATGTTGAGATACAGTGTCTGCAAAGGCCACAGCTTATGAGTCATATAATTTTCATACTCAAACCACTGATCCTTGTACCTATCGCATGTGGGCATTGTCAGGCTGGAAGCACAACAGAGCAGGGTTTTTCCTGACTCAAAATGGGCCTTTAGTGGATAAGAATGATTGGTCCTCATACAGCTGAGGCAACAAGTCTGTGTTACCTTAATTAACAGATTTTTATACATTTCTCTGGTCTTTATGGATATTTGATAAACAAAAAACACAGACTGAAGTACGTAAATTAAAGAAGTTAAGTGTTTTCATAACAGATCTGATGCTTTTCCTTGGAGTGAGAGGAGACCAATAACTCTTTGGAGAAGAGGCCAACAATTTTGTATTAGAGTCACTGAAGGGTTTAAAAACAAAACAAACAAGCAAACAAAAACAGCATGGGTAGTTAATATTCTCGGAAAAAAAATATTTCAGATATAAGAAACCTTTTTGTCAAGAAAAGGCTGGATAAACTTACACAACAGATCCCACCAGCTAACAACAAATGTGACACACACACTGCACAACACTGTGTGTGCGCGCGCGTGCAGGGAGGGAGAAGAGTAATCGATTTCACTGACACTTTCATACACTGTCGTTCCTGATGCTAAATAAGTAAATAAATAATCACTTCATCAAATAAGTGCATTATTCTCTCCTAAATATGCCCAATTCACAGCAATCACTCTTTTCACAGTCTGGATGCTTCAGATAATACAGTTATTCTGGGCTAAATTGCCTGTCAAACTGGAGAGCAAAAGCAGCTCTAATTTAATTCAGTCATCCACTGGTGTCTGTTGTATGAGAGGTTGATCCAGCTTTCCAAAGTTAAGTGATCTGGTTCCCAAACTCACTCTCTCTCTCACTCACACACACTTTTTCTTTATCGCATACATTTGTAACTTAATCACATCAACTTATGACTTTAATCTTGGATATTATTTTTTTTTCTTGGATTATTACCCATTTTTTTAATACCTACAACTGTCCATGTCTTTTATAGACCTTTGCCATCCGGTCAAAAAAAAAACAAAAAACTACCTCCCAGGATAAAGGTTATTATTCAGGACAACTTTAGATTGATTTTCAGGGGCCCTAGCCTCCAATTGGAAAAGCAGGGCTAAAAATCATGCCAGCAGACTGCTCAGATCCCTTCAAAGTAGGGCTCAGTGGTTCTTTTTTCCCCCCTCCTTTAATGTGCTACCAGGCTGTAGATTAAAATAGCCAATTTCTAGCACCCATTTCTATACATTTTAGAATAAACTTCACTTTAGCAATTAAAAAAAAAAAAAAGAATCAATAAAATACATACACACATAATTTATATATATATATATTAGTATTATATATTGTATTATATTATATACCTCTTGGACTCCTGATACTTATTGTTGTTTATTCCAGAACGTAAAAAAATGAATTAAAAAATTTAACAAACACACCAGAAAAAACACACCATGCTGCTGTCAGTTACAGCTGCCTAACTGGTCTAAGTGAGAGCAACAGTACTGTCAGTGATAATTAGCTGTTTTAATAGGCAGGTCGACAATATGCTTTAGTTATTTTCTTTTTTTACAGCACTGTTATTATTTAATGTTTGCAAGACTTAAGTTTAAACAAAAATGATGCAGTATCATCAGTTGAAGAATGTGCAAACGGCGGTGTAATTATATTGTGGGTGATAATAAATAGGGGTCGCTGTAGCGTGCATGAACAAAAACATGGAAAGCCATGTGCTCATAAGACAAAGCAACAACAAAAGATGAGGTAGAGGAGCGGGACCGCTCGCTACCATGCAGCTTATGGGGCCACTGCACCACAACACAATTTCATACAGGCATTATGTAAAGGCTTACACGTGTTACTGCAAAATGGGAAACAATGGTAATGGGGGGGGGGCCACCGGTTCCTTATAACCAGGGCAAATCAGATGTCCCCTGCTGAAGGAGAACAGCTAACTTTAGACGAGCTAGGCTAACGCTTTGTCCAACACAGCAGCAGCTGCAGATAACGGTCGTTAGCCAGCATGCTACTAAAAGATTGTTATTTATTATCACTGCACATCTACCAATGTAAAATGCTACACCACAGACAGACACAAGTATTGTTTAGCAGTGAGTTGGGTCACAACATATTGCCAACATCTTACTTTTTTTTAAGCTAGTTTGCTTGTTCGACGAGGAAGGGAGATGTCAGGTGTTTCAGCTTCTGAAATGCCGTGTCCCATCAAGTTATCCTTGCACGTAACCGCCTCTAACCGACCACCTCTCCCGACAAAAAAAATGAAAAAAAAAATTAAAACAACGTTAACGGACTTTCAACCCAGCTGCCGCTATGCCCGACAGCTTTTTGACACTGAACCCGACGAAGCTGGTATTAGCTCGCTAAAGTTAGCCAGCTAACACACGCTTTTGACAGCCGCATAAGGAGTCCGTTTCTCCCCAGAAGCCGCTAAAATGGCCCGTCGGTTAACAGCGGCGTTTACCTGAACAGGAAATGCCGTTAAATGTGTAACAAAGACAACGTTAGCTACCAAAAAGACACAAAACAATCCTTGGCGCGTGTGTGTTCCTTGAACTGCATTGTTATGGCGAAGCCACGCCTCCTACGCTGAGCGGCCAATCAGCGCGCAGCAAACACAGACGGCAGACAGCCAGACGGTCTTAGCTACAATGTATCAAAACAAGCCGCTTATAAACAAATCGCCGGCGGAGGGGTTGTAGGGAAGGTGGTGCAAATGACCGGATGCATTCAATCAGTTGCTCTAATTAAATGCAATTTTGACGCCCTTCGCTACATTTTAATTAAAGGTTTTTACATTAACTAAAACTATAAACTATGATGTATTCATTTCATGTTAACCTACCCAGCAAATAGAACAATTCTGTCACCACCTCTGCATATATCAATACTGCTTATTGATTAATGCGTCCATAATAATACAGGTACTATTCAGTACCAGCGCTGACCAGCTGACAGTGCTTTTATTTGATATAGTTCAAGTGTATTCCTAACACTTTTATGTTTACATTTTTTTTTATCAAGCAGTAATTAATCCATATGTGCAAAATACTAATTTCCACAGGTCAAAGTTTTCCCACTTTTCTCACCTCTTCTCACTTAAAAATGATCAAACAATTACAATCAAGTTACCCCACTGATTAATAAAATTTAAACTACTCATAGGTATTTTACTTTGTAGAGTACACTTTTTGATTTTCACAACAGCACTGTTGCACACAGTCTGTTTTGATTCTCATTGGAGGCCACAGTATCCTACCGTAGACTACCCAGCCGGTTATGTAATATTGCACTTGCATGATCAAATCAGGCATAATGAGGCTTTTTTTCAGCTATGGTTCTGTTGGCCACTGAATGCAGCTGCAAAACATTTTTGTGATGCTGCACTTGAAGATTACCAAGCTTGATATGGGCTCACGGGCTACCTATTAGGCCCAATTTGTCCTGTAAGAGTTAATAAATAATATAGGGCGCTTGGGGTGCTTCACTGCAAAGTACTGGAACATTTCTGACATTTTGCATGCATTCAAAGGGTGCACCTAATGCCAAGCTGACTGGGGAGCGCAGCAGCCGTATGCAACATAGCCTAAATGTAAACATTACAACATCGCACTCGGTAGCAGCAAAACAAGGAGGGGCTGGAGGTTGAGCAGGATGACAGCCCTAAGAAGCCGTCTAACCATCTCCCGTTAAAAAAACGCTGCGCAAATCTTCAAAATTGAAAGCAATAAGAAGAGGAGGAGGGTCGTTACCTGATTGTTAATATGCAACCATGTAGTTATGACTAATATTTCCCTTGTAATGTTCACATCTCGTTAGGCTAAGTGCGGCATCCTGTGGTCAGCTGTTCCCGTGTGGAACATTCCGTGGATTTCACCACTGCTAGAAAAAAGGTGCTAAACATTAGACTCGCACATTATCGGTGCATTCTGTGTATATGTTGTGCTGCTTTATGGCTTCTCAGCCGCCGAGATTGTTTCCGTTGGAGCCACCTTTTCGTTTTGGAAGTGGCAGTCCAGCCCCGCGGCTGTTTTGGCTTTCTGCAGTTCCCTGTTACACCCCCATTTTTGCGTATTTCAAGAGCGGAGAGCGCACGGCGCGCTGCCATTTTTACCGTAATGGACAGAAAAAAGTGTGCCAGTCTGACTGGAAAGTTCAGGGTTTGTCTACATACGGCTTTTTATTTGCAAAGGGAAAAGGGGCAGCTTCGTCACCAAATTCATGAAAAAATACATACTTGATTGTATTAGTTGAGTAAGATACTGTTTCAAATAATAGTCATTAATTTTTTACTTAGCCTAAGGAATATTAGTCTGAGGACAAGCAACATTTACTATTAAAAGTAGTACTCATTATGGAAAAAGTTCCCCTGATATACCACTTTACAACATATGCAGTACTGTGCAAAAGTCTTGAGCCGCCCCTCATTTCTTTGTATTTTGCTAGGAAAATGAGAAATAGGTGCAGCAATTTATTGAAACGTGCAAACACACATGGAAGTACAGTATATAAGGCAAAAACAGAGTTTGTACAATTCTAATAAAAGCCAATATTTGGTATGACCACCTCTATTCTTCATCACAGCCTGTACTCTCAGGCAGCTTTCTTGCCATTTCTTTAAGTAGTCTTCGGGAATAGTTCTCTAGGCTTCTTGAAGGACATTCAAAGCTCTTCTTTAGATGTCGAGGCCTTTCTTTCTGTTCTCTGTCAAGATGATCGCACACTGCTTCAATAATGTTGCGGCCTGTGCTCTGGGCAGCCAATCCATAACTTATAGTGTTCCATTGTGTGTTTTTCTATCCAGGCTTTTACTGCAGTGGCAGTGTGTTTGGGATCATTATCATGTTGAAAAAAAAAGCCATTGCCAATCAGACACTTTTCAGATTGTCTTACATAGTGGATCAAATTGATGGTAATTTTCTACATTCATAATTCTATCTATTTTCACAATTTCCTCAACACCACTGGCTGAAGTGCAGCCACAAACCATGACAGAAAATCCACCATGTTTTACAGATGGCTGTAGACACTCACTGTTGTACCTCTCTCCTGACCTCCTCTGCACATGTTGATGATGATTTGAGCATCATCAACTTTGATGATCAACATCTTTGTTGGGGCAAAGATACAACCAAAGAAAGAGGAACAAATGGTGTGTTTTTGCCACAAGCTGTAACAAAGTGCCATTTAAAATGGGTTCTTTGCTAAACTGTAAAGTGTAAACACAACACTGATTCATTCCTTGATTTAAGTGCTTTTTTAATGCTTGAATGATTCAAAGGTTAGTAGCTTAACAAACAAACAAAATATCCTTTGGACTGAAAATGAGTAAAAAAGCAGCCAATGTCAAAAAAAGAGAGAGAAAACTTTGAAAGACCAGAAAGCCTGGAGAACTGTTG
This sequence comes from Archocentrus centrarchus, assembly GCF_007364275.1. NCBI lineage: Eukaryota > Metazoa > Chordata > Actinopteri > Cichliformes > Cichlidae > Archocentrus > Archocentrus centrarchus. The sequence continues at coordinate 22,025,916 of NC_044355.1, read as the reverse complement.
CTGAAGACCACTTTAAAAAAATTTACAGACAAACTAGCTCTTTGGAAGCAAAATATAAAGACAGGAGGGGTGGTTCAAGACTTTTATACATACTGTACATTGTACAGAATAAAAATAAGGTTTAGATACATGCAGTGGAGTCAAAAGTATATAACTCCCCCCATAGCTCTAGGGCAGCCATTCCCAAAGTCAAGAGTGCTTCAGCCCACTTAAAAACCAGAAAATCCCACGCGGCCCACCCAATCTTAAATCTTCCCTCAAATCATAAATACAAGAGAAAGTGACGTATTTCCTTGATATTTTTATTCAAAAAACATAAACAACACAGGCTGTTGGCTATAAATTTCAAATGCCTGGAGTGGTGGCATAGGGGAGAAGAAGAAGGTTCATCACTGAGAGGACCCTGGTTCAAATCCTCGGGCTGGCATCACTGTGGGTCCCTGAGCAAGCCCACCCCCCCAGGTTGCTCCCCGGGCGCCCTTTGGCTGCCCCCTGCTCCATGCTGTGCTGTGTGTACTACATACTCCATGTGTGTGATGGGTTAAATGCAGAGAATGAATTTCACTGCATGTATATGTATGTGACAAATAAGGCTCTTTCTTCTTCTGGTACCCAGTCATATGAAAAATGCTAATGCCAATATGTAACCCACCTTTTAGGTCAGAGTTATGAGTAATATCACAAGATAATCACCTCCTATTACCAGTTTTGAGTCACTTGTTATATTAATAAATAAATGTATATAAATATGTAACTATATACATACTTCAAACTGAATTTCTGTTATTACTGCGGTCCACCTGCAGTACCTTCGCGGCACACCAGGGGGCCCCCAGCCCACTCTTTGGGAATCAGTGCGCTAGGGAAATAGGTATAGGAATATAACTGCATGAAATCAGACCTGCTTTTCACCACTACACTGCATTAAAGCATGTGCAGGGTTGTTATAAAAGGAGACATGCATCCATCATGAAGAGCTGCCAAGTATTCTACAGGGACCAAAAGCTGTACTAATATTTACTCAATTTATGACTCCATTTGTGCAACACTGTAGAAAGAGGAACCCTTTCACTTAGAAACCATGAGCCACTACAGGGACTATTTTACACTGAGCCTTAGGCTTCTGTAGCCTATTATTCCTGTATGGGTTGGCTCCCTCCGATCAGGTCTGTGGGTGACTCAGAGCTCTCCAATGCTGGTCTAAACAGCAAAAAGTACAAGAGAGGAGAATTCCTGCTTATTAGCCACAAAACAACACTGCTGGTTGACCTTGCACCCACAGAACTATTCTCTGACTGTAGTTTCTGACTTATTTATTTATCACATCAGTGCTGCTTACCTGGATAACACAGACAACCCATATGCCTTTTCCCACTGTTTTTCCTTTTCTTTCTTTTTTTTTTTTAAATTTTAATATTCCCATCACATGTTTTTCTCCCTCCCTATCACATCAATCCTGGGCTTAACAGAAAGGAGCACACTCCCTCACAGGTCCCAGTTGGCTTTTAACCAGGACCGGAATGCAAAATTTTGGTTCACCTCAAGTGAACAGATAAGTTGGAATAACAATAAAAACTCCAGAATCCTTGAAAACCACACACACACACACACTCTCATGTGCATCTCCTAATCTCTGTACCAATTTCATCTTGCCTGCTTGTTTGTCCCTAAGTGTCCTGAATTTCTGGTCTGTCCTGTTCTGCATGTTGTCTTATTTTTAAAAATAAAGCTATATTTAAAAAAATACAAATATTCTCAGCCCTCAGAAAATTAAACAGAACACACTGTGGTACATCGATATTGGTTTTTGTGGAGGAAAAGAGTAGATTTTTAGATTTTTATCAACACATATAACGTCCTCGAACATTGGTGCCTCGGCACAGGTTCACGTTATTGACTGCTTTTCAGTAATTATGCCGTCCTTCTCGTTATACAATCAGAAGCTGGTTTGCACCATTTATCCTATCAGGAAATTATGATCTGAACTGTGTGGAACTAGAACACTCTGACCTAAGATCATTCTAGTTATTTTTATTTATTTTTTTATTATGTTTCTGTTTACTGGAATTGCTAAGGGCTTTATTATGTTCATATATTTCTATTGCTGGGTGGGGAGTGACAGCACTGTCTTATGTACTGTAAGTCATAAACCAAAGTCGAATTAGATAAGATTATTGAATCTAATTCTTTGGGATGTGTCATCTGTATCTCAGCTTAATCACTTTATGCAAGCATGGGAATTATAATATTGGTCTATATTTTTCTGTCTACCTTTGGTTGGTTTTTGGTTTGTTACGTGTTCAGCTAACTGAACTATGGCTAGTGTTTCTCTGTGGGAAACACTAGCCATAAGCTCTAAAATATGTCTTTCTTTAGTCACTGGTGTCAGTGACATACTGAGCATGGCCCCTGGTGATCCCTTGACTTCCTCTAGCACTACACTAGTAATACAACTAACCAGTGTTTTGATAATTACAGGTAAGCACCAGTAATTTTATCCAGAGGCTTAATAGTAGATCAGTGGTTTTAGGGATTGCGCTGCACACTCAAAAGTTCACAAGTTCCTATATAATTTCATGCCAGTTATGCCACTTTGATGTGAACTGAAGTAACCCATTACATTTCGAATCAATATAGTGACCGCAGTAAGCTTTTTAAAGAAGTTTGCTATCGAGGCTTGGTGGAAAGCTTTCTTTTTTGTTAAATAATTTTGTTTCATTTAGGGTTAAACTACACTCTAACAGGGTTTTGTTAAAAACAGGGTTTTCTTAAAGTAAACCACTGAATTAGTAATTTGCTTCCTGTTATGTTAGATATTACCACGAGTAACACACATCTTTAGGCTGAATTCTTTTTATTTGTTTTATAACAGAAATAAATAAGAATCTTGCTACAGTATAATATATATCAGGGATTTTATTTTCAGTAATAACCCCATTCTAAACACTTCATTTACTGGCATTTGGTTTCAGTCACAGTGAAGATGTCTAGTTGCTATGCTTTTCTTTCAAGGATAATAATGCCTCATTATGAATGAATCCGGTGGGTACAAGAGAACATAATCCTTTGTGTGCTACCCTTTAATGAGGAGGGCAGGATGGAGGGGTGGTGGAGCTTCACTGGGAAGAGCTCATTAGGGCCTGGAACTGTAGTTTATGGACAAGGCACCGACCCACTGATTGGTTCTGATGAGATGGATATTAGAAAGCCTTCTGGCTATACTGGGTTTTCCAAACATAAGCAAACAGAATAGTGTTGTTGCCATGACAGCAGAAGCACTCATTCAGACAAAAGGGCATTTCAGGTCCTTGTGGGGTTCTGGTTTGGACACTTGTGACACAACACAGCTCGGTGCCATTTATTCTTGCTGAGGAGCTTGTTTCTCAGTACTATCTGAACTTCAGCAGCCAGCGTAAAGCCATAGAAGTTGATCCACTTTACTTTTCTAATCAGCAAGCAGTTTTTTAAATTAAATTAAACTTTTTAACAAACAAACCAGGACGAGGAGTTAAGGGCTATCGTATTTGGTGGGCGTCACTCGTCCATGTTAATCATTTATATTTACTGCTGGTAGATGATAATCACTAGGAGAAACAAGAGTCAAAGGTCTCATCCAGACATCAGTGAAGGAGAAGCTCTCTGTGAATGGTGCCTGGTAAGTTTGACTGCTGCATTTTGAATTGACCTTTTTAGAGGATTACTATATTGATTTTACTTACTATATAATACTTTGATAATCAAAAAAGAAATACAGTAATTCTCAATTTGTGCAAACTCACGGTTGCTTTTAACATCAGAAACCTGAATTAAGATGAACACTTTTTTGGTCCTTTTCATTATAACAAAACTGAAACAAGTGGTACAACCCTTTAAAATCTTGGGAAGACCTTACATATTCACATAAAAGTTCCTTTATGAAACATTAGGGTTCCTTAAGCTTTTAAAAAGACAAATCAGAATTAAAAACTGTTAAAAAAAAAAAGAAAAAGAAAAAAGAAATTAATAAAAATTTTAAGGTGTCGATATAGTGGAGGTGAAAATCAACTAATCTGGTTTTATGGTTACCTAAAGCTTAACCCAAAGTTCCTAAAAAGGTTTTTAAAATATCAACATGAGGGTTTCTCTTTTCTAGTTAATATAAGACGGAGGGTAAAAATGTAAACAAATAAGATCTCATATTATAGAAACTTAAAAGGGGCTGCTGTGTTCTCTGGGTAAACGAAACTTAACAGGTGTTTTCACCACCTGCTACGTTGGTACCAATATGGGTGCGGCTGACAGTACAATGTTGCTGTTAAATTTCAACCTGCAAAAATCAAGGCAAGAGCCGTTTATTGCTCAGTGTCATTCAGTGTGTGATTCACCTTCACATTTTTCTGTTCCTTTGAAAAATGAATATCTGATTACTTCACACATGGTGATGACATTAAGTGGTTTTGTTGTTTTAGTCAAGATTTAAAGATTTGGGTCAGCCTCAGCTGGAATTTGTGGTTAGGCCTATTTAAATGCTATCATGCTAAACTACTAAGGTGAGCAGTATACCTGCTAAAAACCAGCATGGTAACATTGTCATTATGAACCTGTTAGCATGCTGCTAAGTTTGCTGCTATGTCTCATAAGTGTCATAGAAAAAAAAAATCATCATCTCTCTGCCTGTTGACTGTCTTGAAGTTTTTATCAATTCAAGTTGGGATTAAGAACAAAAATGAAACATTTGCTACTTTTACGAAATTTTCTCTTTTCATTTGCAGGCATGGAGGGGATCACAGGAAGTATACTATTATTGTGCCTGGTTGGCGTAATTAACGGTATGCATTCATTTGATGTAATTGTGTGTGTGTGTTTTTTTGTATTTTTTCAAATGGCATCTTTACATCAAAATTTAACAAACAAATGTTGTTTCTACAGCCAATATGAGTCCTGAAATCACCACTTTTGTTTACAACGTGTGTGAAGACACCCCTGTCGGTATGTTAAAATATTTTTCAAACTTTCAGCTCTTCTTTTTTTTGCAAATTTGTGATGTTATGTCTCTTTTGCCCACATTTTATATGTTCCCATGGTGTTGTTTTTACAGGTCAAACTGCATTTACTATAGCTGCAACGGATAAAGAAAATGACCCGCTGACTTTCTTGCTCTTCGGGCCCAATGCTCCATACTTCAGTGTTGAAGAAAATACAGGGGTCGTAACTATTGCGAGGAATCTTGATAGAGAGGTGTGGTGTGGTAGAAGTACAGTAGAGACCTTTTATTGGAAACAACTTTGGTTAAGCATATTCACGTATAATACTTTATCAATTATGTCTTCTAGGCTTTTCAAGTGTTGGACGTTGGAGCTACAGTTTCTGATGGCTTTAATCCTGTGAGTGACATTCAACTTAGTTATTATTTTATTTCAGCCTGTTCATTATATTCACAGAGTGCATTGTGTCTTTCAGACATCCAGACAGTTAACTATAATATTAGGAGATGCCAACGACAACGCACCCTTTTTTGAGAGTATTTCTTATGACAAAACAGTCGCAGAAGTAAGTCAAATATACTTTAAATTAATAATTCTACAAATAATTTTATGAGTTTTTTCTACTACAGTGTGGTACCTTGTCAATAAAGAAAAAATGTCCATTTAATCATTTACTCCATGTTGCTGTGAGAGGGAAGCATTCATTAGTCCATTAATCAAAGGGTAAAAATAAGCTCACTCATTTGTTTACTAACAGAATCATTTCTGTGTTGAAATTTTAATCCAACTCAACAGAACACTCCTGTAGGTACATCTTTGTTTCAAGCGCATGCCACTGAGGCTGATATGGGAACTGCTGGCATTGTTACATATGCCATCACTGAAGTAAGCTTCCTTTGCAAAGCATAAAATAAATAATAATAATAGTGAGTGCAGATTTTCCCTGAAACTGTAAAGCACCATTTCCATTGTTTTTCTAGGTAATCCCAGAAGAAGAACCTACTCCCTTCAGCATTGCACGAGAGAGTGGTGTGGTCACACTGAGCAGGCCTCTGAATTATACCTCACTGAGTACTTTCTATCGACTGAAGATTAATGCCAGTGTAAGTATGATTATGACTGTTTAAACATGCATTGTCTCATGATACTAATTGTACTTAATGAAAAGTTTAACTAGCAAGGTGATTCTTGAGGTTCTTCAAAGCAAAAGTTTTCACTTTGGGAATTACTCTTGTTGAGAATTTTTCAGTTGGTTAGCTATGTTTAACAAAGGTACACAGATATCGTGGCTCAGTCAAAGTCTTTTGTTGGTTTCTTACTAGAATTCACAAGGTTGCAGCTCCTGGTCACAAAAATATCCCTCACCGCTGTAAAACCACAACATATTGTTTTTACACTTTGGTTTTGTATATACAAAGTATAAGAAGTATACTGAGTCAGCGACCTTTAGATTGACAGGTTGGCAGATTTAGTGACCTTTAGACTGTTACTGGTTTAATCAGAACCAGGCGAGCGGTTTCATTCTGCTTTAATTCTTTAAGCCACCTCTGGGCTTAATACTGAACAGATATAAGAGTGGCATCATTTTTCTTGTGTAACTTAGATTGGGCCTTTTTCCAGAGAAATTAATTAATGTTCATTATTAAATTAATACTGTGCAGGTGATTTTTACATTTGATTTTTGCTGACTGCATTTGCTTGTTCTAACAGTAATTGAGTTTTTTTTCACACATTGTGTTTGTCTTTTGTAATTTGACAGTGAATAACAATGTTTCTGCATGTTTGAGTTTAGGTGTTATGTTTATTAGTAATATAATCTGTTATAATGTAGTTTAGACATATATTTGCCAGTAATGACCATTAACGTGCTGCCAATATTTATAAAAGGTAATTAAATAAAAGTGATTTTGTGTGTCTTCTAACAGGATGGTGGAGGCAAATGCTATTTTCCTGACACAATTTATTTGTCAAGCATTGTTTACGCCTTCATTACTGTTGAGGACGTCCCAGATCTTGATCCTCAGTTCATCGGTGTTCCCTATATTGCGAATGTTAAAGAGAATTCACCTGTGGTGAGTGCTGATGGACTTTATTCACTGTGCTGCTGAACTTCACTGATGATTTCAGAGTTATTGTAAGGAAAATGAATATGCCAATGTAATATATGACCCAGTGTAGTCAGTGCATACACTGACTGTTACAAGTTTGTTGTGATATTATGGCAGAAATCTAAAGGCACTGAACCTGCTTTGAGTTGTCACATTATTTATGCGCATAAAAAGACTTTTAAATGCTTTTAGTTTAATATAAATTTTCTGTCCTTTACCAGGACACTTCTGTGCTTAAAGTGACTGCTGTAGACCAAGACAGAGGAGTCAATGATGAAATTATCTACAGCATTGAAGGTAAGCTACAGGACTTTAGGTCAGAACAATTTGTTGTTTTTAATTTAATTTAATTTAAATTTGTGAGTGGCAGTGTAAAAACATTTACCACTTTATTTTACAGATTCCACTGAAGATGGCCTGTTTAAGATTTCAAGCAGTGATGGCATCATATCAATACTGTCAGCAATTGACAGAGAAGCTTTTGGTGACACTGTAACCCTGACTGTGAAGGTACATACATTACATTTTATACAGCAGTTTCCTTCTCTCTGTGTAAGTTACTGCAGTAAAATTGTCCATTAGTACCAACTAAAGTTATGAATATGTCCCGTCTCACTGAAACTCATACAGATTACAGTATATTACAGCTTCATTGTGAGCAAATTTTGCTTTCTGACACTTTTTAATCCCTCTATTTTTAGTATTTTTTTCTACATATCATGATTTAAAGGAATAGTGCCACATTTTATCAGGTGTGAACACAGAACAATACCGCTCCCTAGTGTTAATATGAAGCATGAACCCGAAGGTATAAAATTGTCTCATCTTAAAAACGAAAGATACAATGGTTGCAGGTCTCTGTTCAGCACCAAAAACTTCCACCTGCCACACAGAACATCAAACACACAGCTTCTTGTAGAACCACAACTCAAACAAACATAAAATAAGCAACTTTAAAATGTGATAAAATCATTTTGAAGGTTCTGGAAGACAACTCTTCAGACTCCCTGTAATAATAACGATGCTCAAAAGTTCAAAAATCCTTTTACTTTATCATTATTATTTTTTTAGATTATTTAGTTTGCACAACAATAATGAGGAGAGATCATTTGGAAGAAGTGAACATGATTTACTGATAAGAAATTAAATTAAGCTAATTGGCGATTAGACTCCGATGGCCCATCGAGGCAGAAGGGAATCCCATTGGTGATAGGAATTTGGGCAGGCCACCCTGGAGTCTAGATGCTGGTGGTGATTGAGACCAAGACAGAGGCTTGGAAGGAGCTCCCGGGTGGTGAAAGGGAGGTGGTGGTTTGCACGAATGTTTCTGAAATGGAGAATGACAGATGAACAGTGATATTTAAAGCACGGTGAGCGGAAGCTGATTGGCTCCAGGAAGGCGGGCAGAAAGATGATTGGACTAGAAGTGATGAAGTCAGCACTGAGTTTGACAGCATGGTAAAGTGTAAATGATTGTAAAATAGAGAAGCAGCCAAACACCCAGGAAAGTAGGCACATGAGTGATTACAGATCTCCCTTAGCAAACTTAAGATTCATTTTGCATCAAAGTTAGAAAGTTGCAGTATTTTTGAAGGTATTTACATTGACCTTGAAGAACACATTTAGAAAACAGATGGGATTTGGTGTGAGCAGGATGGGAGGCTGAGCACAGGGCCGCTGACAACAGAGAGCAGATGCTGTCATGGTGGAATGTCATGGAGGACCAGTGTATAGGAACAACTTCGCAATGATGCAGGAAAAGAAAATACATAAACAAGAAACATTTATGTACTTATGAAAAATATTGAGATAGTTTTGAATTTTATTCTGCCCTGTTTAAGGCCACTGAGTCTAAAGAAAACATCCATGGGATCCGTGCCAGCGTCACAACAGAGGTGCAGATCAACATCCTTGATGTGAATGACAACAAGCCAGAGTTTTACAAGTGTGGAGAGTCAGAATGTGTGAAAGCAACTCAGTTCACTGGAGAGGTCTTGGAGCACTCACTGGGGTCTGTTAACATCAACATGACTGTCAAAGACCCAGACAAGGTGAGAAAAAAGCCCGTTCATCACCTACAAGGTGAAGGTCTTTATTCTACTAATAATATTAGACAATCTCTGAGTATCATTAATGATCAGGCATAAACCTTTGTACTGGGATTTTACAGATTTCCACCACTGAGCTAAGCCTGGAGGGAGAGGACAAGGCCGTGTTTTCTGTGGAGCCTTCATCTACCATAGTAGATAGCATCGTTCAGCTCATGATCAGACAGCCTGAAAATCTGGATTTTGAAGAAAAACAGCAAATGATTCTACAGGTTAAAAAAAAAAAAAAAAAGAGAAAAAATACATTAAAATAAGCCAGATATAAACCTGTAACATCGTTCATGTTTGTGACTTTTAAAGTTCCTTCCAAGTCTGATGTATGATGCATGATCTTGTCATGGTGCAGGTGATTGCTGTAGATAAAGATGATCCCACCTTCCGCTCCACTGCTGAAGTAACTATAAACATTAAGGATGACAATGACAACAGTCCAACGTTCCAAGAGGACACATATAAGTTAGAGGTGCCAGAGCATTCTCTCCCTGGGACAATACTGGCCACAATCACAGTAAGTCCTTAGCAATCTGAATTCTCAGAGCTCGAGCTTTTATTCTTTTATTTGAGAAACTTGCACATTTTTTTTTTCTTTCAGGCAGATGATCCAGACACAATGGATCAAGGCAACCTGACATACAAACTTCTTCCTGACAGCATGTACGTCTTCACTTGTGCCATGTTGCAGTAATTCTTTGTTTTTTACCGCAGCTGCTGTCTATGTCTTGTACACAGCACCACACCAACAGTCTGCGCCTCTGTTTCAGATTGGCCTATTTTGATGTGAAGTCACATACGGGGGAAGTTTATGTGAAAGACTCAACTCTCCTGGATCGTGAGGCCAGATCCCTGTATACGGTGACTCTGCAGGCCAGAGACACAGATGGCAAGCCTGGCTCCACGCTACTGGAGATCACAGTGACCGACATCAATGACCAGCGTCCAGTCATGAACAGAGACTCTTATGTGGCTTTTATTAAAGAGGGTGAACAGCTTGAATTGACAATAGAGGTAAAGTGTGACAGGGTGAGAAATAAGGCAATAGCCATCAAGTCAAGGCAGTTTTAACTTTGGGAATAAAAATCTGCAACAAAGCTGGGAATCTCTTCTATGGGAAAAAGACAAATAATAGATGTAGTGCTTGTATCATCACCGTTTTATCAATATTCAGTGCTGACTTTGTCTTCAGCTCAGCAGTATGTTCAGTCAGTGCTTTTCCTTCAGTTTAGTAGAGTCTATAGGAGCACTGCTTATGCTAAGGTTATTAATAGCTCAGCTAATGGTGACAGAGTTGTCACTCTGTGTCGGAATAACTGTGAATAACAGCTGAGCTGATAAAGGCACCACCACTGTCTGGGAGGAATTTATTGCTTAGAGGCATCGACCTGCCATGCAGACATTTATTTATCGCTTCTACTTTGAAAAACATGGAAGACACAAACGTGTGCTTGGTATAAACTAAACTAAAACTCTAGTAAATTTCATTTGGCCAGATTCCATTAACATTTTGTATTGTTATTATGCAGCAAAATTAAATGGAAAATGCTTTTGATGCTTTTGTTGCATCTTCTTAAAAAGTCTCTCTTCTGATGTTCCTGCTTTGGACAGGCTACTGATGCAGATGAACCCAATACTGAAAACAGCCAAATTGTGTATGCAATCGTGCCGAGTGAGTACAGTAAAAACTTCACCATAGACCCTAACACCGGTGTGTTAAGAAACAGTGTCCCACTGGATCGTGAGGCCTTGGATCCAGAGCTGGAAGGGAAGATTGTACTCGAAGTGACTGCTACTGACAAGGGCACTCCCCCGCTGTCCACCAACGCCACAGTTACCATTAATATACAGGTAGGTATTTTAGCAAACCAACAGTACCAAGGTACAACAGATGGTGTAAATCCTTATGCAACTGATTAACTCCCATTGTTTCTTTTTTGATGCATTCCAGGATGTCAATGATAATGCACCAAAATTTGATGCCCCATCTTACAAATTCTCTGTTAGAGAAGGAGAAAAAGGCAAGTATTTCACATTGCAAAATGTTTGAAGTGTTTACAACTGCATATTGCGGTTCTGATTCATATTTTTCATTCATTCAGGTGTATTTGTTGGCTCTGTTCAAGCTGAGGATTTGGACCAAACAGCAGAGTTTAATCGCATCTCTTTCAGCATCATCGAGGGGAGCTTTGGGAGCTTCATCATTCGAACCTTTCCTGCCACAAAAGGTTACATGGGAAACATCACTGTGGACCCAGATGTTGAGCTGGACTATGAGAGTGGCGGAAAAACTTTTAATATGAAGGTACAGGCGGCAGATCTGGAGGAGAAGAAAGCTGTAGTGATGGTAGATGTAGATGTACTGGACGTGAACGATGAGAGGCCCGAGTTCAAGCCAATATCACCTGTGAAAGTGAGGGAGAACACCACAATTACTGAGGCCATTGGGAAATTCGAAGCACATGACATAGATGAGAACCATTCTCTGGTCTACGAGCTGGTATCCGTCACATGCATATGTAACAACACTCTAGAATCCTGCAACTGGTTTATCCTGGATCCAACGGGAGAGGTTAGGGTCAACCCTGAGGCCAGTGTGGATTATGAAAAATGCAACCAGGCAATTGTGGAGGCTCAGGTGGTGGACGAGTACACAGAGAAGGGAGAGAACAACAGCGCAACAACAGGTCAGCACTGGGTTGTTGTTGATATTAAAAGCATGAGAACACAAAGTAAAAGCAGCCACAGCATAATGATAAAAGCACAAACATAGAGACATCACAGACATTAAAACACACGGCTCACATAGAAATTAGATTCACTGTGATTTTTCTTTTGATCATTTCAGGCCAAATGGTGATCAACATTGAAGACATCAATGACAATGCCCCAGAATTCATTTACTCAGATGCTGTGTTTTGTGAGTGTTCATCTCAGAGCAAATACATTTCAAGAATCTTTTGCGCGAGCGGAAAAAATGTCACAAATTTATGGCAACGTTTTGCCCGTTTTGTCTCTCAATTGATCAAAGCAGGTATGTCGTGAATCCAACACTAATTTCTCTTCTTACTCTTTAGTTGTGGTGTCAGAAAGTGCAAATAAAGGAACATCGGTCGCAGGAGTCACCGTGAGTATGACTGGAAAACAAACATCCGTCACCCAACATCCGACATCCGACACTCAACATTCTTCTTCTTCCTATCTTTCAGGCCACAGATCGTGACACTGGCAAATACAGTGAGATTGAGTTTGAAGTGGCAAATGTCAAATTTAAAAACACTGATGATAAAATAAGTGACATAGGGATACTGTTCGAGGCTAAGACCACACAGCAAAAGGACCTTTATGCTGGGATTATTCAGTGAGTACAGTTATCTCTTACAGCCATATCTCAGTCTGCTCTAATAATGTGTTGGTGTTTACTCTTGCACTCTTAGATTTAGATTTATATTTTGACAGGGTTGATAGGAATCTCTGCACATGTTGTTTTCTTTATCATATTTTTATGGGCCTACTTTTCATCAACTATCCACAGAACTACAGAGGGGCTTGATATGAAGCTGAAAGGGACATATTTAGTAAATGTCACTGCGACCGATGGTGGTGGCCTCTCCTCTAGCACCGTACTGGATGTAAGTGATGGACATCACTGGATTTACACGCCCTGTACTGTAAACTCCAAACAGGCTGTAAAGAGCAATTGTTCTGAGTCGTGCACCCAAATCTTGTATGCTTGTACATGCAATGACAATAAAGGAATCTTGAATCTTGAAAACATTCAGCATGTGCTAATTTTCCTGTTCTTTTTAATATTGCAGATTTTCATAGTTGATCAGTCCTACAAAGTTGAACTCATATTTTCAACTTCTGACATTGAGGTTAAAAAAAAGCTCCCTGAAATCAAAAGGTAAAGTCTGAATCATTAGTAAAGATTGACTCTGGTCTAATTTGCTCATTTTCATTCAGTCATCACTTAAATCTACCCCCCCCCCCCCCTCATCTGGGACTCTTCCAGAGCACTTATGAGTGCCACTAAGGCTGCTGTTGAGATTGCTTCTATTGCTTCTGACAACAGTGAAACATCCAGGTAAGCTCCTTCCACATCTCCTGGTTGCTGCAGGTAGGAACTCCAAAATAATCTTTAACTTTTAATTTGTATGCTGTTATTTTTCACTAGGTGGTGGCATTGCACCTGGAGACAGAATGAGGATCAGTTATTGACGAAATGAAGGAACAGCTAAAATACTCAAATTTGTGTGTGTTTTTTTTTCATGCTTCTCTCAGGGCTGCAGAGAAAACCGTTGTAATAGCATACTTTGTCTATGCCAATGGAACGGCCCTTACCTCTACTCAAGTGGAAATAATGCTCTCTAATCCTGAACACTATCCTTTACTGATAGAGCTTGGGCTAGATAACATTGTAAGTACAGTTTTATTTTCTGAATGCAGCAAAAGCACACAAAACACATTTTTAAACACCTGCTGTTTTTCTTTTATATCTTCTTCATCTTTTTTTCACCTTCTTTTGCTCATTAGCCAGTGGTGGGCCTTTTGCCAGTGGTGGGCCTTACACTAGTAGAAAGTGTTTTAGACTTGGCACAGTGGTTGGGGAACAGTCCACCGATTCTTTTCACCGAGTCTGCTCCACAAGCACTCTGGCACCACCAGCAGGTCAAATTGTGGGTTAGGAGTCATAAATATGCCGTGTCTAATAACCACTGATGCTTTTGCCTCAATTAAATGCTGCAGAATTCCTGACACGTGATCTTCAGAATAAGTCTCACCAAATTTCAGATGGATTTTAGCTTTTTGTCAGTAATGCCCATTCCAAAGAAAAAAAAAGGCAAGAGAGATACCAATTGGAAAAGACATTTTCCAAACCTGCCTTGAGACATTCTGAGCTAAAGACATTAAAAATACACTAACGCATATTGGCTTGCGCCTTCTTCAGGGTGTATGGCTTTTATTACTTTTTCAAACCTGCCTCTTTCCATTTTTCTTATTGCTATGTTTCCCGTCCACTGGTGGCTTGAGGGATAACAGGAGTGCTCCTGTTGATTCCTTTTACAAAATAATTTATTGCAGATAAGTAAGATGTCTGATCATAATTAAAACCTGTGTTAGAATTGTGTAGTTAGAGTAAATTGAATTAAAGGAGAAAAAATTATGATGTACGTATAATATTCTAAACCTGAAACTTCTACTTCAGGGGGAACCTCCTGTGGAAGAAAAAAAGGTGGACACCGTGAAGTTCGTCCTGCTGGGGATGGTGGCAGGCCTTGTCATTGTGCTGGCTGTCCTCACGACTTCAATTCTGTGCACTCGCAGAAAGTAAGAAAATGTGGTACCTATGAGTTAAAACTTCTATCAACAGCAATCTGTGTACTAACCAACCATCATTCCACACTACAGCTACAGAAGGAAGCTGAAGGCCGCTAAAGCCGCCAACTCCGCATCCATGGTGAATTCTGACAACCAGAAAGGTGGTCCTGTGGTACCTGGAACCAACAAGTACACCATGGAGGGGTGAGGAGGCAAAATCATTAACAAGACAAATGAAAGAAACAATCATACAACACATAATTTGGTAACACATAGTTTGTTTACCTTCTGACTTCTATCATCTCTCTCTGACAGCGCCAATCCTGTGCTTAACCTCAACATTGACACAGGCATAGACTTAGATAGCAGCTCGGATGACGACAAAGTCAGGTAAAACAAAAGACACCTTCTCTGTAAATCTCTCCACTGTTGACAGAGAGCAGTTACTTGCTCGATCAGTACAGATTAATGAGGTGGCTCTCAAAGACACGCAGCTGTGCTCACCACTCTGTAGCTGTGCTGGTTAATACACTGGGATGATTTCCAGGTGAACATTTTGTGACAGCGTGCTGGCTTTCTGCTTCCAGCGATACCATGTGAGCTTTGTTTTTAAATCAAAAACCCTGAAATGATCATTTGTGCATATCATCTGTTTCTCTCGCTCTCTCTCTCTCTCTCTTTTTTTTTCTTTTTTCCTCTCACAGCCATCTAAGCTTAAACTCTGTGGACATGAAATCTGACATGGTGAGTTCATATTCTGAAGTGCATCTTTATTTGTACTTATGATTATTAGAATATGATCTAATTATGAAACTTTGTGTGCTGTGCATCAGAGTATGATTCAGGAAGAGGATGAAGACGACGGGCCGCCAGAGTACATTGAGCCTTTGGGTGCAGCACTGGCCCAATTTTCCCCAAAGAAAACCACTGACAACCCTCTCATGGGTTACAGTAACCCTGTGTTTGACACCACAGACTTGTAATGTAAATAATGAAGGCCAGATGCATCAGATGGGCAAATGTGGCTTCTTTGTAATCAGGCTAACCAAATCAAACACTTTCTTTACAGCACTAGATGAAGATCTCATCTTCAAATGGCCTTCTCTGTTTTTCAGGGTTCTTAAAGCCATGAATTATTTTATCCTTTACAAGCATAAAACTAAACCAAAAGGGGATATGCTACTCTGAGAAATGATGTAATGATAAAAAATAAGTGTATAGATCTCATGGATTTTTCACTTTTAACTCTGTTTTTAGTCGGAGAGCTGAACTATGTAAATTGCCTCTTTGCTGGAGCTTCATATTTTGTACATAGATATGAGAGTGAAATCAATATTCTCACCTAAAAACATCAAACTCTTCAATTTGCTTTCTATATTCAGTATTAAAAAATAATAATAATAAAGGCGAGTAGCAGCAGTTAAACACATAAAACTCTTGCTTGATGCACATGTGAATCACTTTATTTTTGTTAATATATTAAGCAGTGGTTTAAAAATTGAATGAATTGCTTTTGAAGTAAAATGTATTATAAGATATGCCAACACATAAATCAAAAAAAAAAGAAAAAAGAGACAAATTCAAAAATGTTGCATAATGTCAGCGTATGAATGAAATTCTTATTTATAACTATGTGTCTGCCAAAATCTGTCTTGCATGTTTCATTTGTCATTGTTTTGCTATGAAATTTTTGATTCAGGAGAAAAACAACAAACAAAAAATAAAAATAAAAACAGCAAACTCATGCAGAGTGACTTCTAACAAGCAGCAGATTGAAAAAGATTATTCACTGTTTACTGACACCTAAATGAATGTAACACAAGTGCAATCCATGAATAAATTCCATTTCTTCAAATGGGGATTTGAAGTTAAGTGTGTGAACATGGACATCACTGACACCGCAACAGCTGCTCAATTAAAACACATTTAAAATCATTGCCATCACATAATTTACAACAGGATCACTTGTCATGGCAGTCGTGACTAAAAATACCCTGATCTCAGGAGTCCTTACTTTCCTCGAAAGGTGATTGTGCGCGTCATCGGTACATTTTTACACTTTTCACAATACAAACAAGTCAAAACACTGTGCCAAGTATAAAGCAGTATATAAGACATACAAAAGCCTGCAGTGATGGCAGAGACTCCCCTTTATTGATTTCAGTATCCTCTACACCATGAGGTTATAAACACCCAAAACTTGTCACTATACCGTCATGTCTCTGCCACAGATGTGTTAAGCTTTTTAGCAACCAGGAGAAGAGAAAAAATAAAAGAAAGAAAGAAAGAAAGAAAGAAAGAAAAGCTGGTTGCCATGGCTTCATATTGTGTGAGGTGAGTGGGAAAAAAAAAAAAAAAGCACCAGTAGCTAAAATGACTCAGTGGACGACTGAATGGTTTCGGTGAAAAACACTAAAGGAGGAGAGTCGAGCTAACCATGACGCTGATGCATTGCTCTCATTTCCCCAAATGTCCATCACTCTGTCAGTGTGTGCAGAGAGATTTGTGAATAAGAAAAATCAGTGGGGAAAAAAAACAAAAGAAAAATCATAATTTATGGCTGTTTCTCTGCAATGAATGCTTCTCGGTACAAACGTTATATTAAATGCTTTTGTGCTTGCTTGTCTTGAGTGAAGGTGTGATTTTTCTTTTCTCACACTGTCAAGACAATGTCAATCAGTGAAGGTGCTGGATAGCAGCCGCATATATCAGATACCATGCAAATTCTCTGCTGTCACTCGGTGGTATGAGCTCTGGAGCAACAGTGTGGCTGCTGCATGTTCTCCATCAGCAGGCGGAAGGGGTTTCTTCTGCGTCGGCTCACTTTCCCATCCTGCTCCCCTCTTCTTGCTGCCCGGCCCTTGCCTGAACCCCCCTGGGCTGTCTCTGAGGTCAGGGGCATAGCTGAGGGATTGAGTGGAGGAGGAGGAGGCATGGAGGACTGTCTCTTTTGCTTCTTCACCTGTTTCTCCAGGTGTTTCTGGATGGCTGAGCCCAGCACCGCAACTTCCACCACAGCTCCGTACACCTCCCACGTCATCCCTTTCTCATCCCAGCTCACTTCCTGCACCGGCTCCTCGCATTTCTCCTCATCTTTTCCCTCACCTTTCTCATCCCAGCTCACTTCCTGCACCGGCTCCTCACATTTCTCCTCATCTTTTCCCTCACCTTTCTCGTTACAGTTTACTTCCTCCTTTTTGTTCTCTTCAGCTGCCTCCACCTTTTCCTCTTCAGTTACTTTCTCCTCTTTCTCCTCCATCACCTGCTCATTCTTATCTTCTTCTTCCTCCACTATCTTCTCCTCTATGATAGTCTCCTTCCTGACCTCAGGGAAAGTTGTGGTCGTGGGAGTTCTCGGGGTCATGGGTGCTGTAGCGACAGAGCGAAACTCCACCTGCTGACCAACCTGCATCTCAGCATCTTTAGTTTCTGCACCCACAGCCCCGCATTTTCCAAAAGAGCTGGGGAAGTAGAAGGCATGGTCCCCCTCAGGAGGGGTCATGGGGCTGGTGGCCACAGACTGACACTGCACTACCTCAAGGCTCACCTGTGTGCGGATGTTGTGGCAGCCAAAGGGAGCTGGTGATTCAGGAATGGGAGATTTTATCACCGAAACATCTCTCTCTTCTTCACATGCATCTTTGTTGTCTTTGACCTCAGGCTGTTCAGATCTCATGCATGTTTTTGGATGTTCACCAGCAGCAGCAGAGGGTTCTTTAGTTTGTGCATCATTTGTGCTCACGTGATCAAGAGTAACACTTTCAGTGGAGACTTTTTCCTTTCCATCCTCCCTGTTTACATCACTGTTATTTTCTCCAACTTCATCTTCATCTATTTTAACCATCTCTGGTTCAACAGAATAAAAAAATGACTCAGCCTTATCTGTTTCTTCCTCCTCATTGTTGCCGTGCTGGGTCACCAAGATTGTAATGTCTTGATCCATACTTCCCATCCTCTGCTGCTTACACTGCTGATTACTATCCTCCACAGTTATTTGTGAATCTATTAACCCAGCATCCAGGCAGTTGGTGTAGCTCTCAGTCAGCTCTTTTGATGTAGTATATTTCAAAGTTTTAGCTGTTTCTGACTCAGCCTCTGCTGAACCTTTTGTCTCTTGTTGGCCAGTCTCCCTCTGCTCCTCCTTTTTCACTTTCTCATCCTTCTGCACTGTCTCTCTCCCGATAAACTCTGGGAAAGCCGTGCTATACGGCGTCTTTGGGGTCATGGGGGATGTGGCAACAGAGCAGAACTCCACTTGCTGACCCACTTGCAGCTCTGCGTCTTTAGTGTCAGTACCCATGGCTTGAGGTTTCCCAAAAGAACTTGGAAAGAAGAAGGAATGGCTGCCCTCTGGAGGAGTCATGGGGCTGGTGGCTGCTGAGCAGCACTGCACCACCTCGAGGCTCACCTGTGTGCGCATGTGGTGCTGCCCAAAAGGGGCCGGGGAACGTGGGTCGCAAGGGTCTGGAGTCGATGGCACAGCAACTGAGATTTTCTCAATTCCTGCATCTTTTTCTCTGTCATGATGTTGATCCTCAAACTTTTCCCCCTGAATTTCATCTCCATCACTCAGGAACTTAATAGCCACTGTTGCATCATTATTTGCAGCTGTCATTGTTTTCTCAGGCTCAGTGTGTGCACAGTCTTTAACTCGTTCAGTGTCTGATAGGTCAGTATTGTCGTATTCTCCTCCTGAAAGCACTTGATCTTTGGATATTAGTTTTTCCTCTCTCTCCTCGACAGAGCTGACATTCACATGTAGTGCTGGCTGATAGTCCTCTTGAGCAGTTGACTCTTGACTCTTGCACACTTGAGGTCCTTCAGGTGCAGCGCTGCCATCTGAGCCTCCTGGATGCCCCAAATTATCTGTCTTCTCACAAAGCTGGTGGTCCTCTGTGAGACCTCTCATCTCGTCCTTAAGACTTCCCATTCTGTCTCCGCATTTAAGGGGTAGAATAACCTGCAGGAATAACACAGCAGTGTGAAAGTGTCTGTGCAATTTAAAATCAGTAACAAGCCCAAGCACAAGCGGAGGATAAAAATATTCTCTCATGCGATAGGAAACGAAATTGATGCCAGTTATTCAAATAGACACACAAGCATCACTGTTCCTACTTGATGGAAATTGCTTGCACACTAACTCTAGTATTACAGGACACTTTAAGCTAAAATATTTGCTTTTATTTAATATTTTTTAAAAAATCAAAGTCAAACCTTTATGCCCTAAAAATATCTCATTACCAGCTCCTCTCTGAATTCTATTTTAGTCCATAATTACATAACACAAATAGTGTGCACATGAATTCAGAGTTACTGCCAAAATGTAACTATAAAACAAGCATGATTTAAAAAAAAAAAATCTCAGAAAATTAAGACATACCTCAGCAGTCAAAAGTCAGACTGAAGCCAGTCCACAACTCTTCTTCAGATTTGGGTCAAACATTGCGAATCTCAACACTGACTGAGACAAACATCTGTCCGCACATATCCCCCGGTGATTGATGCTGATTGCAGTGGCTACAGGTTTGTCTCTAGAAGAATCTATCTTAGGCAATCCTCGCTCTTTAGGCTGTGGCTGTGTCTGTTGAAAAGCTTCACATTTCCAGTTTCCCTGGAAACCACGGTCGTGTTTCTGGCAGTGAGTGGTAATGTAATAGCAAAATTCTCTCTTCAGCTCTCTAATCAGGAGTAAATCATAGTAATTAACTTCAGGTTCTCATAGAAACACAATGGCAGCAGCGTGCACTAACATAAACCTGTGAACTGGCTAATCTGGAGAAATTTTAAAGGAGGCATAAATTGGTGATAAAACCTTTCACGTCATTAGAAATGGTCACTGCGAGGGCTTCTAGAGGGAGGGAGGGTGAAGTATGCAGAAGAGGGATTTCTCTTAGCAATAATGAACCACTGCTTTGATCTAAAACAGCAATATGTGTGTGTGTGTGTGTGTGTGTGTGTGTATGTGTGTGTGTGTGTCTGTCAAGGCCACATTTGTCTGAGCACAGCTGTTAAAGAAAATCTTAATCTTAGTAAATATTCAAAAAGATAAATAAATGCTTTAAAGCACATTCTGCTTCACAAAGACAGACAATCACAGGCTCATTACAGGAGCCCCCCCCCAACCCCTCAAAAAGTCTTGCAAACTCAAAGCTTATGGAGGAAATCAGAGAAATATTAGTAACAGTGAGTGTTCTGCTGCATCTGTACTTGAAAGACACAACAGAGAATTTTAGCCGAAGGAGCCTGGAAGCAGCAGAGCTTCGCCTCCCACACAAACAAACACTTGTAAATCACCAAGTCTTTCATACTCATTCGTCATTCCCCTCCAATCTCTCCGCTTTGCGACACATATTTCTCTAGAGCCTCTGTAATTCTGCTCGCCTCTAGTGATTGAGTGGGACCGAGGACGATTACATTTCTTTCATTTTTTTTGAGAATCTTTCCCTGACTTGCTTGTAGCACAGAAGTGGGCTGCAGCTTGGCCAGAACATTGTGTACTGACATAAGTATTCTCACCGTTAATTCAAAGGCTGCCACAGAGTTCTGTTGCCTAGCAACCACATAGTGGGATGTAGGGGAGGTGTGCTGCTGAGGACCAAGGTAGACCGGCTCTGATCACACTCTCATCAGGGGCCATCAGCCTGCCAAAGGCCATCTTCTCAGCAATGTGTTGGTAATAATGATGACCGTGGTGATTCAGTGATGAGTGCGCTCCACAGAGCAAAAACAGGATGCATCACAGATACAGCGCCTGCAGAGCTACTAACAGTGTTATCTGCACTGTGTGTGGCAGGATATCACATTTTATGAACCAGAGAAAGGTGTTGGAATTCATTTATTTTGCAAAAACAGTCAGAAAGCAAAAAAAAAAAAAAGAAAAGAAAAGAAAAAAAACACAAATGGAAATTAGAAAAGACAATTTATAAACATTTCTTTTGGAATGTCAGCAATATAAAGATGTATATAGTGTATATATTTTTTCTTTTTCAGTTTGCTGATGCCAGCATACTTCCATCCCAACAATTTTCCCTGTCCAAACCTTAAAGATGATCAGACAAGTTGGCTTAAGTTGCAGCTAAAAGTACTCATTCTTTAGCGATCATTTGGACTCTGCTTTCTGTCCAAACTCCTTGATAGTGTCCGTGGCCTTGTCTGCAGCTTTGCCAATGGCTGTTTGAGTCTGCCTGCTGGCTTCTTGAGCGGCTTTAAGAAAAGTCAGAGTAGAACAGAAGAGAAATCAGTTGAACAACAAATCTTTACTATTCAGCAAGAGAAACTGAATAGAGGTGGATTAAAAATATCACACTAATATTTTCACCTTGTCAGATATAATCTATTCATATTCTACATTTCAAATTTCTCTAACAACCTGAGGATTTAGTTCTAAAACCAATTTGAAACAAGCTAAATTTGACTGTTTTTCTGTTGCTATTATCATGTACAGTGTAAGAAAATAATATGTTTATAATAATTCTACAATTTCACTTTATACTAAGAGTTTTTTACAGTTCATATAAATTATGTTTTTTTCCTTTTAACTGCTCAGCATTTATTGGCAATTAAACATTAAATCTGGCAGCAATATGACTGACAGCTTGTGTCTGCACGCATTATATGACACCACAAAGAAGGAATGTGCACTTTACCTGTGTTGACTGTTTCTTTGGAGGAGTCTGCCACCTGCTGCACAGCTTCCTCAGCTGCCTGTACTGGAAACACATCACATGCTCTTAAAAACACTGACTTTTCAAGACTTCATTTTAAAGTAAAAACTCTTAGAAAAACATTTTTGAGAAAGAAAATGCATTGATAAATGCATTAATTGCAATACAACTCTCTGGCGTCCCGGTCTGGTACACCGGTCTATACCTGCAGTGTCTGTGACTCCTTTTGCGGCTGAGTGGCTCGTGCTTTTCAGGCTCTCAAAGGACTTCTTGAACGAGGCCATGGCTCCTGTCTTTGTCCCTGCAGCTTCCACACATCCGTCTGACCTGATAGCGGCGGGAGCAGCTGTTTAATACCCTCTGTTTGAGCCCAGCACCACCGAGCCTGCACGTTCCAGCTGGATTAACCAAAACAAAACCCACCCAAAGAGGCACGATCAGACTGGCATCCCAAATATGGCAGTATTGTGCCAACAGCCAGAGCCTACTCAGCAGATTTTACACATCCTGCAATCAAACCCCAGACACGAGCGAGCAAAAAAGATAAACATGCGAGGGCGATGCTTAATTCTTACTGAGGCCAACTTTGGAAAAGATTTCAGTTGTAATGAGTGATCAGTGCAAAAAGGGAGTTTAAACATTATCAAACAACACTAACAAATGTTTTTTAACCTTTTATTTACAGAGGATTTGTATGCCTGGCTTAACACATAACCCTTAATATTGACAAGTCCTGCAATTTAAAGCACACATTGATATGACAACCATTATGATTCCAAGACATAATATACTGACTTTAACTTGATAAAATCTTCAGTACACACAAACACACACGCACACACTCACTCACACACACGCGCACACACAAACATGTACACTCTGTCAGTTTCTAACAGATAGTTTACTGGAATGATTTCACAAGCAATCATAAAGATACAATGTAAAAAACTCTTACTTCAAAAAACATTCAAATTAAATTTATAAAGAAATGCAAAAAAGAAAAGAAAATCCACAAACAGGCATTGTTGACACTTAGGAGGATATTATTGTATTCATATCTGCTTGCAACCAGTCATATTTATTTTTTCCCACTCCCAATGTGTCATTGGAAGATGATGAACATCTATTGCACATTTCTAAATACAGATACACACAAGTACAAAGTCACAAGCCCTGGCTCTGGTCTCATTTCATTGGGAGGGAATCAAGGAAATGAGACCGAAAGGACAAATCCCACATCTCAATAAATACCTACACCCAACACATTACATTAATAACATGACATTTACAATATATAATAATAAAAGATTTGTCTTGAAGGAAGAACATTTTTCATTGGGAATGCTTGTGTTTTTTGTAGTTTTTTTTTTTTTTTCGTTTTTTGCAACAGGAATATAATTGTAATAGTTTCAGCATTTGTCCTTTTTATTATTAGAAATATTATTGTGCTGCTGGTTGGACGGTGGCTTGGATTGATGCTCTTATGCTTCTGGGTCGTAGTCCTGGCTCTCCTGGGGAAAATGAGAACAGGTTTTAAGAGGATGGACGGTAAAATCTGCACCACAGAGAAGCTCCAGATTCATTTCAATGGTGAGTCTACATTTAAAAACAAAAAAATCAAAATTCAACTTTAACCTGTTTAAGCAGAATATATGACACAGAGCTTCTTGTAGCGAAGGATAGAAGGAAAAAAAGTAGTGATGTGAGAGCGCCTCAGCTCCTTCAGTGCTTCTCTTGAGCCTGAAGAGGGCAGCACAGGACTGCACTTGCATCAAGGACGTGTGTCGTGAGCACATTCCCCATATCCCCGCAACCCTGCACACGCCTCCACCACACATGATCGTGAAAAAATAAATAAATAACACAGCCTCCAATAGTCTTATGTCATCTAATGAATTCACAAAGCCAAGAGTAATACTGGATGACACATTTTTTTTTTAGTTCCTCCCTGCGATGGCTTCGTTCGCTCTGCAGCACTCAGACTCCATATTTACAGCAATGCAGGGAGACCCTGACATTACCCACAATGCACGGAGGCAGAGAGCGTCATCACCACACCCATTCAGACAGATCTCGTACACTGCTGGTGTAGCAAAGGATGGGGGAAGGGAAAGAGACGTGGAGGAGTAGAAGAGAGAGATAGGAGGAGAGAGGAGGACAAGGATGATACACCCTACAGCCGTGGAGAAATTCCCTTTTCATTTGGATCTCAGGGAATATCTCAGCTTTACTCCTTGCCCCAACTAACGCTGTAATCCACTGATGCAGGATTTACATAGCAACTAAAGGAAAATCAAAGTAAATGCACAGAATAAATGACTCATTATTAGAGATCATATAAAATCTCAAACTGAATCTTCTTTTACTCCACTCGGAAAATGTATATATTCACAGAGAACAACACTGGAACAGTGCTTGTGCTTTCATACTAGCACAACCAGACTTCTGAGATTATGTGCATTGTGTGCTATTTTTTACATACTATCATAGCTATTTAAAATCTCTTTTCAAAGCCATCAGTTCTGCACAGTTTGTCTCGCCCATGACAGCCAAATTCCAAAAATAACCATCTGTGTCAGACTCACATACCTCCTTCGTGCACACGGACACATACCCAGTGCTCATCGAAAGTAGGTGGTGCTATATTCACTGTACTAGTTGTGTGGCAATTGGCTTATTAAGCCCTCTGTTATCATTTCTGCAGAAAAGAAAATTACCTCCGCGTGTGCTGTTTGTGTGGGACACAAGTGGAGGGCAAGAGTGGAGTGCTATTGAAATCCAATACAGCTAAAATGTGTATCCACGCAGAGCTCGTGAATACTGATGAACTTGAATCTACTGTAAGTGAATGGACTCATCCCTGCCTGATGTCCACCACTTTAGAGATTTTTTTCTCTTTTTTACCAGCTTTGACACAAAAATGTAATTATAGCTCAATTTAAATGCTGATTCTTGTGATACTTTGATGACAGAGCAGGGCCATGTGTGAGCTTTGCGTATTGTAGGCTGATTACCTGCTGGGACTCATCATATGTCTCCCCTTCTGGCTCCAGCATTGCTTCTCCCTGGCCCTCCATGGCCTCCTGCCCGTACTCCTCAGGCTAGAAAGTGAGACAAAAATAAAGATGAAGAAAGGAAAGATTCACAGAAACAGAAGCAAACATACATCATCCATGCACCATCAACCTGTTTGTTTTAATGTAGTTTTTCTATCCAGGAATCCCCAGAAATGACATTTCTTCATGCTCTTTTTGTACAAATTCATAAATCAATGCACATTTATACTTGAAAAAATAAAATCACAGAAAGAACTGCAAGAACAGATGTACAGTACTTCTACTTTGGTTGGATGTGCAAAAGACAGAGTTGGACAACCCAAATTTAATTTCATCCAGGTTTTATCAAACTCTCTGAGGATTTTGGGAAGTACAGTAAGAGCTTTTAGACAAACTTGTGGGTTTTTTGCTGAAGCGCTTTAGGGATGACGGCAATGCTTTTTCTGACCACTCCTCTCATCTGAAGTACTGGTCCCAACTTTTCAATGTATTGCAATAAAGTTTTCCTTAGATATTTAGTCCTGTTCAGGCTGACTTTCTGCCACCATCAGAATACCAAAAAACGCCCCGCCATCAATCTCAGTTGTACACTGTGCTTTGTGGAAAGTGTCAATTGTATGCTAAGTCAGACAGAGTTCCCAACTACTGACCAGTTTGGGTGAATTAGCTCTTTAAACATCCCACTGACAGGGGTGTCACAGTGTATTTCATGGGAAGCCTGAACCTCCACAACATAACAACAGCCCAAATAAGTCTTTAATAATTATCGTCCTATAACCGGCCATCTTTGTTGTTCAGAAACTCTTTTAACCACCCTCCAAAGAAAACTTGAAAATCCTTAATAAGAATAATTTTTTTTCTCTCAAATCAGCAGATCAGACATTTAATAAAAGTAAAACTAAAATGTCCTCACAACTGTGAGGGAGAGTGGGACTCAATTAGCCTCAGTTTAACAACTTATTCAACTGTAAAACTGTGATTGTGTGTGACAGCTCATCTATTTGAGATGTAGCTGGATCGTGACCTACCCTAGCTTTATTTCTGATTAATTAATATTAATCAATGATGAATGAAATGACCACTATTGTGCTATATGTGTATACGGAGCTGCCGGCATTCAATAAACTCAGAGGAAAGAGTTTATTGAGCATGATAGCTGACAACCCTGCTAAGCTAAGGTGATCACCTACTTGACATTAGCACATTAATATTTTTATTGTTATTATTTTTATTATTGTGAGTTTGTAGCATGATTCTGATTCTAGCTTTTTAGATTAAAAAAAAAGCCAAGCAGAGCTGCTAGTATGGCTTTAAATTCTTAGTCTTGCAGCAAATTTATTGCAGACATTCAGCTATGTGACTGGAGTGTAAGGATAAGGCTGGCACAGTCTGGGGAGAGAAAAGTCCATTAATCTGTCATTACTTCTTTCTTACGGAACCACCCTGTGGCAGCGTGCACAAACCAAATTGTCTCTTTCTTCTACTTAAAAGTGGCTTTCAAAGAAGAATAACTTTCTAAAATAGCCATGCTCTGCTGTGTGCAGCAAACCTCACTCAAACACTTGTGGAGTAATACACATCTGAGCGATACTTGTTTGTACAATCAGATCACTGTTGTTTTTATATATATATATATTATATATATATGGGTAGACCTCTCCTTCAATGTTTGAGATAATACTGCAAATCTGTTAACAATGCCACAGTTTGTGTAGACATACAAGATGCAGTAAGTGCTTCTGACAGTTTTCTTAAACAGATAAAGCTCCCCTGAAACAAAGCTAGTGGGTCACCACCACACATTTATTTTTAAACCCAGCACTAATCAAGTCAATTAGGTCAGAGAAGAACAGCCTGTAATCCTATGTGCTGTATCAGGCTTGTTACTGCTGCATGCCCACCAACACGATTAACATGGTTTAAACTACACAATAGGAAACTATCGCAAAGACAACCCTAATCAGACAGATCGTTGCCTGAGAAAAAAGTGAACATGAAATAAGACTGTTTGTGTGAGAACACCAGGAGGGAAAGATAAGTTGTATTTCTGGTTGGTCGCACATTTGGTTTGAGTCGAGACTAAGGCAAGACTTCTGTTCAGACTGTGTAACGCATTTTAAATTAGGGTTTTAAAGAATTTGCCACCTAAATGGGTGTGCAAGTGAAATTTTAGGGTATAGAAGCAAACAAAGCTAAAACTGAACCCAAAAAGTAGCTGTGCACATTTGATTACAGTGTCAACAGTTTAGCAGTTTGTTGTGAGGGTGCTGAAATGAGGAGCTTTATCACTCAGATGGCGCCTTCGAGAAGCCTATTAGAGCAAGCTGTCAGATTTACTAGATTAGCGAGTCAGTGGAGAGGGTCCAACTCTGAGTGATGAAGGCTTAGGATAGGATGAGGACCTCACTGAGTCACTGACAGTCTGGCAGAGATAGACAAAAACGTCAACATACTGACAGTGCATCTTCAGGTCATTAAAAGAGAAGAAAACAAAAGAAAAGCAGCGTCTTAATAAAACATGTGCCACTCAAACCTCCAAACTTTGCTAGAAGCAGTTTTCACTATTGCTGAGGCAAGTCATATCTGTTTCGTGCCTTTCATTGCATCACTAAGATCAGACTGCCTAAAAAAGCAGGGGATGGAAGCAGTGACACTGAGGACAATGGGCAAGAGGGTATAGTGGTGGTGGTGGGGTAATAATGGAAAAGTTGTGTGTTTTTAGAGAGGTGATAGTCTCACAGAGACACTGTTGTGGTCATAAGGCACCTGAACAGTGAATAGACTATGAACTGCAGCCTTATTATAGACTAAATTCAGCTCTGCATGCAGAGCAGATTGCAGAAGTCCTCTTCAATAAAATAAGTATAACAAAGCCTACTGTAAGTATATTTCAGTCATTCTTTTAAACTGAACACACAAGCAAACTTGTTCAGACAGTAAATGCAAATTTAGTACAGTGCACGCTTTTGCTGACAGCAGAGGAATAAAACAGTCGAAATGCACACTAGTAATTCTGTTTTGGAGTGACATGCAGATTCATCAGATTTACCCCTGCTGTCTAAATCTGGCTCTGCCACTACCACAATCCTGTCCAGGCTTTTATGAGCATAACTTAGAGCAATGCACATGCAGACTTAAATAAAGCCCAGTCAGTTATAACAGTACGTTTTTTGCATTGTTAGCACACATATACTGGGTAGGTTTTGTAATCAGTTCATTATGTGAACTGTCTTTAAGGGTGCACCCCATCAATTTAGCACATTTAGTTTGATTAACCCGAGGAATGCCAAACAGTCTTTTAAGTCACCCAATACTGTAGAAATGCACTACTGTTTTGCAACATTAAAGCATAAACATAAAAAGTAAAGTACATCTTATAAATAAATGAATTAAGTATACCCTATTTTTACATGTACAACTCTACTATATCTTATTGGAAGGAGCCATGGTGTGGTAATATAAAAACAGTAGTGTGCTATACGTTGCTAAATTCAAACCTTTAAGAAGGTTGAAAACTATTAAACTTCTGGCACTTTGAAAATAGAAAACAGAAAAATGAATGAATTACACAAGATGTTATTTTCCCTGAGGTATGTTGTATTTTGGGCTGTGTGAAAATGTGCAAGCTTAAGGTTTTTGACTATTATAATGGAAAAACAAGCAATCTGTAACCTATAACATACCTGTAATAGTTATAATGGTTTTCACAAATAATAAAAAAAAAAACTGCTGATAAAGTATGTAAAGGTCAGGTTATTTATTGAGCAAAAATAATTGATAACTGCAGCCCTTGTTATAACACAATACTGACCATGCATAAGAAAACAATGTTGTAATTTCTGTCAGGTGTGTCTGAGCACACTGCAGTACTGTTCTGTCCCTCTGCAGAAGACAGAGCGGTGTGTTACACTGTAAGGATGTGCAGTACATACGTTCATGTCAGCTGGGAACTCGTCCTTCTTCACCAGCCCGGTAGCAGCAACGATGTTCCCGACAGCTCCAGTGGTCTTTTCAGCCACTGTAGACAAACACACACACACACACACACACACACACACACACACACACACACACACACACACACACACATGCAGACAGATTAAAAGGATGCATGAGTGTAGTCCTCCATGGTTTCCTATATCACTACTGGACCAAATGACCATTTACATGTGACAAAATTAGCCATTTTTCAGTTAGCATTAGCATTTGACAGCTGTAATGAAACCAGACTTCTAACTCCAGTAATAACAAATTAAAGATGTGACAAGCAGATGGGAAACTCACCTGTGCCCACGCTGTCTTTGGCCTTGCTACCTGAATTGAGAAACAGTAAAATCTATTCAGAAAAGGCATAGATTCTTTTACAGATGATTAACCCTTTGAAATCTGGTGATTTGTTTTCTGTGTGTGTGTGTGTGTGTGTGTGTGTGTGTGTGTGTGTGCGTGCGTGCGTGCTATAACTTTACACTTCTCTGAAGCTAACAAAAGCAATACAACAAATACTTTTAAATGAAATGATCAAAAGGATTGTCAAGTCTGAATCAGGCTGCCCCGCTATTTGTTAAAATCCACCATTTCAAAGTGATCTGTTCTTTCATAGCTCAGTCACGTTTAGAACAAAAAGAAAAGGATGGCAACCTCCCTGCAACTAGGAAAACTCTGTCATTTCCTGGTGATTGCAAGGAGTTGTGGTGGCCAAATGTGAACATGGTCATCCTGAGGATGAGTGTGCAACACCCTTAACTTTCGATAAGGCGATTGCACGGGTGCCCTGGTGGGAAACAACATGTCTCCAAACAATCGTGCTCTGACTCAGACTGACTGCAATCACTCTCTGACAGACTGGTAAAGGTTTTGAAATAACTGCCATCTAATATATAAATACAGGCAGATTGCCAACATGCTGCCATTAGAACAAGTTGACAGCAGATTGACTGCATTTTGTTGCCTTTTTATTGCTTCTTGATGCACCAAAGTCACCTTAAAGACAGAAACTGGCTGCAAGTGACCATGAGTGGTTGCAGGTCTGGTCCTGGTCTTTGAAGCAACTGTTTCAAAGGCGACAAGATCACAAGTTCATTGCACACACTTGCAGTCTTCAGCCACTGTTTTCCCTAGTGTGGGTGCAGGATTATCTACCTGATAACACCGTTCTTAATATACTGTTGCTCCAGTACAATATGTTGATGTGACAAAAGCGTGCATCTCACGATAAACTGAAATTGAGTTAACGTGATTACATTTGGATTGTCACTATCAACCAATTACCTTTCACATAAATAATACAACATCATTTTTGGTTATCATTCACAATTTGCTTTAGGTACCGGAGAACCGTCGTGGTTACAGTAGTTGGGCTTCTTGGTGTGTTGTGAGGAGTTATTAAACCACAACCAAGCCATTGTTCAATTCTCTGATCCATCTTCTTTGGCAGATTTCATCCATCTACACACTGTTCTCTGTCATGCTATTGGGACAATCTAGTGCAGGCCCCTACCAGTTCTGATCACTCAAGCCTTGTGATCCTCTTTACTGTGCAACAGTCAGTGGACTTATTGGTCCCTGAGGGCCTTTAAAAACCAACTGAAAAGAGAAGAAATAATGAAGTACAGAAGTCTCTCTCTACAAAAGGCAAGCCTCAAAGCAAAGCATACAGTACGTCTGAGTGATGCCTCCATTTAGGTTTGGCTTTGGTGAATTGCAGCTATTGCACAACGGGGCACAAATGGAAGATAGCTGCAGGTGTGAGTGCCAAATGATATTAGAATTATTATTATTTACAAACTGACTTTGGATATTTTTAGAGCAGAAACTCACCAAAACCTCAGATAACATGTTATCTGCAACAAACAACTAACTAACAAACAAAAAAAGGTTGATGATGATCTTTTTAGTGTTTAAAAAAAAAAAAATTGCAATGTTTTTTAAGGTGCACTTTTATGCAAGAAAACAAAAATGCAACCAAAGCTTGATATAAATTAGCATCATAGCAATGACATAATTGAAACAGTTTACTCAGAAGATTATATTGCAAAACAATGTTTTGTGTAGCAAAAAACTGTGTCAAATGAATTTCCATATGGTCATCCTGATGCAGTGTGACTGCAAGGGATCACAAAATAAAGCACAGTTTTCAATGTAGTGCTGTAAAAATTACAGATGCTCCACGAACAGCATCTTATACAGTACGGGTTTCTCATTCCCACCTCTGCTTGCCTTTTTCAGGCTCATTGCTCAGCTCAGGTGGTCAGGTGGTCAGGTGGTCTGCAGCTGCAGCAGGAGCAGCTGTCAAAAGGTGGGCCACAGACCTATTAGATCACTCTTACCCCTCCTCCGTGAGGGACTGTCAAGCATACAACATGCAGCTTTCTAGGGCACCACCATATTCAACAGCAGCATGCAGAGGCACAGAGATGCCACAGAAGCGAGCCTCTCCTGTCCCTGTGCTAACATGGACATGATGAAAATGAGCCTGCACATGTGCTGATGAGTGACAGGGACACCATACTAAATGTGTAAGATAATAAGATACCAAAATGCAAACACATTTGACAACTTGCGCTGGATTACCCGATGTTGTAACCCATCGCGTTGTTGCAGAATCAATTATTCAAGCTGGTGACTGTAGAACAAGCAGCAGGGCTGTCACGGGAAATTTGGGTCCTCTCACAACAACTCAGCAGCTGACAAAATAAATTCCAAGCAGGTCTGCTCTGGGTCTCCTGAGTCACACTGATCCCCTGACTAATACCTAAGTAACTATTAGTTGCAAGTGACAACAACTGAAGTGCAGTTGATAAATCAATTTGTTGGTCAATAGAAACTCATCAGCAACTCTTTTGATTAACAGTGTGAGTCATTTGCAGTGTCCTCTGTAAGTCATGAGGATTTGCTGCTCTTCTCATGTGACCACGCAGAGAACATCTCTGGGTTTCCATATGTTGCAACCAATCTGAAGAAAACAATCTAAAGTCAAACTTTTAGAATAAAAGATAATGAAAACTGTAGTAAAATACGGACAGTTGCTCAAAATTGGTTTTTACTTCTTGAGACAATATTTAATTTATGATAATATATCTTCTTCTTATTGTCCTTCCTATCTGGCACATTTATTTAATTAATGATCTAAGTTGCATATCTGACAACTGCATTGAAATCAGCACACAGAGGCCCAAATTAGTAGCAGATTTCTGTAAGGGTGTCCATGACACATTATCCTGCACTGAAAAGACCAATGGCAGAGGCCTTTGGCCTGTTTGTCTCCAGGAGGGGACTGCTGACACTGTTTTACAATCTGCTGCTGTCCAACAGACAGACATGTTGCAGGAGCTGCTCCCACTGTCAGCTGCCCCACCCCCACTCCTATTTCCATCTCCTTCTCATAGCCTAGACAGGCCACAAGGACACTCAGATTCCCTGTATAACGCCATATACACTAACACGACTCCTTCAAACAGAGTTCACTACTATTATTCTGCTAAAATTTAGAGTCAGGGCTGGATTATTCATTTCAATATGCCGTGTTATTAGATACCAAATCAACCTGTGACATTCAAACAAAAATTGATCAGCTCGGAGGCTGGCTGATTCATTATACTGCCGCTGCTCAAATGAACAACACTGAATTTAACAAAGGAAAGCACTTGGCTGCACTTTCTCCACACAATGAGCTATAAATAGCTGTCCCTTAACTGTTAACTGATAGCAAACAAAGATGGTATAGACAAACAGTGTGTACAGCCTCCTGCTTGCTTGTTTCATGTATGAGAGATGCAGAAATCTGCTATTTACACAGCTGGTAAGAGAAGATATTGTATAATTTAACTATATGTTTCAGGATATATAGTGCATGAGCTAAGTCATAAAATATTCCCTCTGCTTTTCTCCTACTGCTCCTGTAAGCAGCAGGATGATAACAGGCGTGTGTACAATTTGCATACAAATAACCTGGAAACAGACATCTGTGATGATCTTACCTACAAACATAACTCCTTCCTTTGTCTTTTCAGCTGCAACTGCAACTCCTTCCTTGGTCTTCTCTGCAGCCACAGCCATCCCCTCTTTTGCTTTAGACAAACCCTTCATAAACACATCCATCTTGGCCAAGCTACTGTGGAGAGAAGGACCATAGCTGCTGTCAGTGACCATAGGTGCTGTCAGTAAATATGTGGCTTCTGTCTTATTTATATTCATGTCAGACATTTACAAACCTCATTATTCATAAGGGAGGGTAATTATTATTATTTTTTTTAATTTCTATCCGTTTTTTATGAACCTTCGTGGATTCCAGTCTAATATTACACATTACGGGGAAAAGAAGGCAGCACCGCCTCCTGTGGTGGATCGTGACGGCCGCACTCCAGCCATCAGGCTGTAGTAAAAACCCACTGTTCACTCATGCATTCAGCCCCGTTTTTCCACATCCTCCTCGGTGCATGAAATATTCAGAGGCAAAAATATTTCAATGAAATGGTTAACTGAAGAGGCGCTCATTAATTATTGCTCGTCTGTAATGCTACTCTCAGTGGCAGCGAGATGACAGGACTGCGCCAGGCCCCCTTTTTTTTTTTTTTTAAAGGACTGAACGGCGTATTACGCTGGAAGGTGGCGTTTATTTCCAAGAGCTACACAGCGTTGCTGGGGGAAGGGAAACGCCATGTACAGTACACTCCGATTTCTGCACGCCTAACGGTTTTAATGTCGAATTATATGGAAGTGATATGAGGCTGTCTGATTACATGCGGGACACATCACCATCAAACGGACTAAACTGAACACTTAACAGATGGCATTCTTCATTCTTGAATGAAACACATCCCTGTGAATCCCATCCTGGATGTTGCAGGTCAAGGATGCAACATCCATGATTAAAATATGCACCGGTTTACGTCGACTGATTCCCACGTTCACATTCCGCCCCTGGCTGAGTGTCTTTGCCTTTGCACTATGTTCCAGATACAAATAATTAATACACTAAAAATCATGAACATTTAAATAAAAAGCATTTAACTGTGTCACGCACGGTGCACACATCCCAGTGACGACGGTCACATGCGTGGCTCTCAAATGGAGGTGACCTCTATATGATAATAATAATAATAATAAAGGAAGGCAATTTAAAAAAAAGCAACATGTTCTTACCTATTTACAAATAGCCTTCGACTTGTCCCCTTATGATGCAGTCGCCACAGCCGAGTCAAACTACCGTCTAAATGGGAGATATCTTCAAATGATCACTAGGTGGGCCTTCCTCGGGCAGATCTCCACCAACAGGGACGGCCCCCTTCACAGTGCGGCTGAGACGACACGCCCCCCCCCCCCCCCCCCCCCCCCCCCCCCCCCCATCGCTGGCTCACTCCGCTATTGATCCCTTCATATGGCACAGCAAGAAAAAAAGAGCCACTTCACGTCACCTCATCCCTGTTATTTTGCTGTCTTTACACCATGTACCATTATGGACATGCATGCTCCCCTGCTGAGCCTTAGTATTATTTCCCATTTGTGAACTTTTATTAAATGAAACCATGCTAGAACTGAGTTTTTCTTCAGCTTTGACCTCATGCTTTTCATTTTTAATTAAACTGGTGGAATACCTTATTATTGCTTTACTAAAACAGTAAACCAGTTTATTTATTACTACCCCAATACATTTCATTGACTCTTTTAATATCAACCCCATTCATTCAGATCTTTACATGTGTATTTAATCTGCTATTTCCCAAAAAAAATAAAAAAAACCAATATTATAGTTTTATTCAGATTTAATGATAATTTGTTTTTATCAAGCCGAAGCTACACTTTAATTATTTCGGCAGTCATTTCATCCAATAACAGAGCAGAAAATATTTATATCCTCAGGAAACAGTACCATTTTTAACACTTTGGACACATTTAGACAATTGCGGGCTCAACTTTGATCCCTGGGGTACACCACAAGCAATGTCCATACACAAGGAGCAACAATCATTTAACTTCACAAAGGTTAACTGTTTCTTAAATAACTCCCAACCCAATTAAAAAATACCCGCCAATTCCATAATGTTCATTTTTTAAAATTATGATTAATATATCATGATCTACTGTATTAAATGCCTTTCTTAACTCTATGAATAACCCAACCACATACTGTTTGTTGTCTGTGGAATTTGTGATGTATACTATTGAGTCTAATAGTGCCAATGATGTTGAGCTGTTTGATCTGAACCCTTACTGATTCTCGGTGTGTAGTTTATGTTTGCCTATAAATGTTATTAGTCAGTTGTTAAAAAGCTTTTTGAGAAATTTTGAGAACTGGGGTACTAAAAAGACAGGCCTGTAGTTTGTGATGTGGTGTTTGTTGCCAGATTTGTACAGAGGTATAACTTTTGCTGGAACTATACCAGTTTGAAATTATATGCAAAAAGTTTTAAAATACCCTCAATGATTTTTTGAATCACTATCATATCAATATTATTACAATCCAAAGAGTTCTTATGCTTACATTTCTTAACAATTAAAAAAAAAAATCGTTTTCATTCACAGCTGTGAGGAACATTGAATAAGGATTTCTATCTGTCAAAGTATCCAGCTTTTCCTCTGCTGCCCCAAGATCAGTGAAGTTTTCTTGCTAAATCTGGTCCAACAGTTACAGTTATGTTAGCCACAACCTCCATATTATATCCCTCATGGTCATTGCCAATGAAATACTGGGGATCGTTGTTTTGCCTAGCCCCACTTTTTATAACACTGTTCAAAAAAAAAGAAAGAAAAAAACTTTTCAATCTGTTGTCAATCATGCATATAAAGCAAAAACATCACAGGCCTTTGTATATTTTGCATGCAAAAAACCTGCACATTTAGAGATCTATGATGATCTTTCCTAAAAAAGGTAGATTTGACCTATATTAATATATTATCCTTATATAATATACAGTAGGTCAAAATATGTTTTGTGTAAAGTGCACACACACGCCTTTGTTCTGTCTCATTTGCAATGTTTAAACTTTAATATGCACATGAAATGATTTACTTTACTACACACCACACTACACTGAAATCGGGAACCTACAATTTAACTACTCTTCACTGTGAAATATAAAACATAAGAAACATCTTATGTTTTATAGATTAATGAAACTTCATTTGGAACTGTTTTCTACATTTAGCTCACTTACAGTAATCTCAGATTATCTCAGATAGATTAGACCGGAATCTTGTGTGTAATCTAATAATTTCTTTGGCATATTGACATGTTATCTGCAACACCAGCGTGATATCAGGGTGATACCATGTTGTGTGAGAGGTAGGGGTGGACTGATTGATGGTGATGCTTAATGAGAAGGTGCCATCTTTAGCACTAACATAAAATAATAAGGTTAATAATAATCTCAAAAGGAAAACATTTGTATTTTAGAAGACATTTCATTTTATACATCATTCAATAACATCACTATAACATGTATTTTGGTGTCTTGCTTTTTTATTATTAAATTTCTTTTTATCATGTATTTTTTTAATTTTATGACAGCAGCAAACGCTCCTCAGCCAGATGACCTCAGATGGAATCATGAATATGAAAACTAAACTGCATTAGTGGGGCCTGGATTTTCTTTTTATTGAGGCAATTTTGAGTGTTAGGGGAGAAAGGGTTAAACACCACCCCTACCCTTTTACCCCACCCCCCTCCCCCACTTCTGACGTATTTGTGCTGACGCCACTCGTGTTGTAATGGGAGAGAGATTGCGAAATCGCCCCCCCCCCCCCCCCCCCCCCCCCCCCCATCCCTCAACAACCCCCCCCCCAGTCTGAGGAAATCCCACATAGCCACATCTCTTTGGATTGTCCAGCTTTGTCACGTTAGGTCTCGGCTTTAGCTTCAGCCTTTTCACATGTACGTGAGAAGCTGACCCATAAAGAACCCGCAAAACATGATCAAACACTGGTGACAATATTTAATTTTTTTGGTCCTCCCATCTGTTACACGCTACTTAAGTTAATGTGTGAGCAACTGCGTGTTTGTATCATCTCTGCTTAGGTAAAAATAAATAAATAATCCTATCTTTATGCTCCACGCAGTCACAGTATGGTGCTGTCCATGGTACTGAAGTGAATCTCTGTCCACGGTTCTGAGCACAGCTAGTATTAACACAGTCCTGGAGGATGCGGTGCAACATAAAAAGGGCTGCAAGCCCCCTTCCAATCATCCATAAACATATTACGAAAAAATTTTGTATACAGTCAGTCCAGTTGGCTTTTTCATTTTGCTTTTAGCTTCAGAGGTTGAGCAGATAAACTCACATGTTGGTTTCAGCACAGGGCTGCTTGTAAATGTGAGCCACATCTGCCCTCTTGTGGTCTTAAGGAACTTTTTCAGTAGCAAGTATCGAGGTAGTAGGAATAATTAGCTAAAAATTATACTAAAAGAAAAAAAAAGTACGTAAGTTAATTTCCAGTACCCTAGTTCTGTCACAACAGTTTGTTTCAAATCACTGGATAACAGTTTTTTTAATGGAAAAATACCAAAAAGGTCTCACTATGTGGTCTGTAAAAATAAAAGCTGAAAGTGTGCAGTTTAAATCCAAATAACAACTGTAAGAAAGAAAGAAAGAAAGAAAGAAAGAAAGAAAGAAAGAAAGAAAGAAAGAAAAATTAGTTGTTCTAGGTAACTTAAACATAAAAGTGTAGATGTGATTTTTTTTTTTTTTTTTTTTTTTTTTTTTTACACTGAGTGTTTACAGCAAGTGAACATTTCTTTTCATTAATACTGTTGATGCAGTTACATCTGTTTCAGTCAGGCTGGCTTCATGCTTCACAGTCACTGGACACAGCTGAGCCCCAGTCACACAGAGCAGTACAACTTGAGATTCATCTCTTCAAAGAAAAGAACATCTTGTCAAAGTTGGCAGATTTGAGGCTAGGCTTCTTTTTTGAAGTCCCTGAAGGGCTTATGAAAGTTGCCAAATTGACTGACATAGTTGCTGAAATACACATGGAGAGGATTTATAGTCATCCCATCTGGGTCACACATGTTTCTTTTAACAATGAAAGTGATCAGTACTAACAACCTGTGTCAGTACTGATAATTTACTAAAATAGATCCACTCCTCTACCCTCTACAGTGACTCACCATCGATCTAACATGTCCAGTTCATTTAGTGGGTATTAGCAGCCACCAAGCCATTTCATGCTGGCTTGTCAGATTTGGTCTGTTGTTGCAATAATTAATTTAAGAATGTTTTTAATACAAAAGCTAATCAGTGCTGCTTGAGCTGTGATGCTAACAGCTACAGTCAGACCAGGATTGTGAACACATTTCACATCTGCGGTCGGGGTGACTAATGACTGTAGGCGTAGTGTTAAAACGGATGCTGAGATTTAAGGCCTGCCACTCAACCATACATGAAAAGACACACATGTTCCCATAATTTAAGCTCACAATAACGTAGGCACTACATAATTAAAAACTCAGTAATTTCAGTGTTTTTTTTTTTTTTTTTTAAAGTGGAATGTTTTTACAGATTCAGATTTATGGGACCATGAGTCATTGCCAGATTTACATCCTAAAAGGCTCTGGGGCAAAGATTTGTTGTTGGGCCCCTAATGCATACACCCCCATAAAACAAAGCAAAATGAAATAATTATTGAGCTAAAAACTCTGAAAAATGAGGGGGAATGAATTGAAACTAAAATATTGGTAGCTAATACATTTTAGGTCATTTTTTTAAAATGCAAAATGACCCAAATTCTCTGGTAAAATGTGAATGCACAGTATTTTTCCACAAATATCTGTAACAGGAAATGCAGTATGAAGGGATCTGTGACCTGGAGTGAACCTGAAGATCTGAGTTCTGTGAGAAGGTCCCTGCTTCACTTAGTTGTTAATCCAGCTTTGCTCTGGTATCCCAGTAAACACATCACAGTTAGATTTGCTCCTGATTGGCTCCCCTCAGTGAAAACCTCTGAAAACACTTCCAGTTAACCGCACTTTAATAAACAGAAACGTTTAAAGTCTCCTCTCGGTAGGTTTACCTTATTTAAATTGGAGGAGCTTGCTGTTTGCTGCTAATAAGGGTCCAGTGTTCAGACTTTATGAACTTGTTCTTTCCAATCCATTTAACAAATACCCTTTTACCACACTACATTAGCTTGCACAACACTTTCAAGAAAACAGCTCTCATCCTTTGCTGCATTTTATCTGGATTCAGAATCGTGGAAATTGAATAATATCTGCTCCTTAACCTGTAAATGTTGCAGAAGATGTGCTCACTGGTCCACAGCAGAACATTGTGTTTGTACAGCTTAGTGCCCACAAGTTTATGTGAATGAGCTGTGTTTGAAGTAGACTGTGCAAGCTCTACAGACCAAGCAGGCCAAAAATAAAGGTGACTCACCATGCGTTATATCCTGGGAAATAAATTGTGAAATAAAATGTTCTCTGCGTGCAGTTCCAAAACCGCTAGCACAGTCAGATTTCTCAGCCTCAGTGGGCAGCAGGCCTTTCAGCCCCCGGTGAACCCGGCTTCTTTACGATTCGAGCTCCCCCATGATATTTTTCCTTTTACAGAGCCATTGAGCGGAGTTAGTCAGTCACAGCAAGCATTATATAATTCTAATCAATCTAAGTACTAAAATGTTGACATAGACCAAAGCCACCATGCACTTGAAATTTACAGCTGTTTAGGCTGCAAGCCATTTTCCTATGGCATATACATACATACTGCAGCTGCCTTCTGAAGCTGAGTAAAAATAGAAGCCTGCATGTGAAAGTCTTCAATCCTGAGGTTTATTCCTTCTTTGAAGCAGTTGTGAATGACTGTGTACATTTACTGCATCGGATTGCATTAATATTCTGTAGTCTGCCACAAACTGTCAGTAAAAAAAAAGGAGGAGGAGTGCTCACTGCGGGTCTTTGAGTCAAAAAAAAAATCTTGATGTTTTTAAGAATGATGAATAAATCAGTGAAGCAGAGTAGCCTGCAACACCTCTAGGTGGCAGCAGAGACTGTTTGTCTTCTTAAGGGCTGAGATTACTATTCCCAGCACTAACCAGGGAGCATATCAGCTCAGGACATACATGAATCGATTCATTTTAATGTATATCCGCAGTTGCACTGAATGAAATATTTGCTTGTATCTGCCACTCTGCATGAGCTCGAGTGTGCAGCTGTTAGATGTAGCAGGGCTGCTGCTGATGCCACCTTGAAAAGCCTTTGCTCTCTGTGTCTTATGCCTCCATGTGTAAAAGCAGCAAGTTTAGCATCAACATCCAAAATGGCTCAAGATAAACTCTTGCCTCACAATCAAGATGGAAGGAGGAGGAAAGCAGATTCTCCAGCCTAAATGGCTTGTTTTTATCACACATACTATAACACTGTGGTATGTTTACAGCTCTTGGATAGCATTCATGTTCTATTTGTTTTTAATCACACAGGTTTTTTGTATTTGTTATAAAGAATGTGCCAATAATTACCTATAACTCTCCATACCGCTTAAGAAAACACCCACACTTTTGATAATGTGTGTTAATTTATGTAATATCATATATATTTGTATTAATGATCCTCTGTTCACTGTGTACATTACACACACGCTGCCTATAGCCGGCTGACTGAACTATCCTTTGGGTATAATAGCGGGTGTACTAAAATTAAAGGCATTATGCAAATTATACATACAAAGTGCTCAAAGCAATTCTCCATCTTCTTTATGCATGCAGGCTCGATGAATCTGTGTGAGAGCACTCTCAGCAATGATTGAACTCCATATACAGCACCTGAATGTAAGCCAAGCTATACAGATTAACAATATGACATACTGGAAGCAATATTACGTTATATTATGTCATAGCAATTTATTAAACTGTCTCCAGGCCGACCACATGAGCAGCAAGGATAACTTGTGGCTTGCGTGTTCCTGCGTGCCTGTGCGAATTTGCTCCTTACAGGAAAACATTGCTCACTTTCTCTTTTACTTGTCAATTTTGGGCAGTTATATAAACCCATCACAGCTGGCTGGTCGCCTGCACAATTGCCTGCTATTAATTGTGATGCATAATTGCATTACATAATGTGTTATGCTGCTATTTAAAAGAGTCAAACAGCTGTGGCTATTGGCTGTCTCTGCTGTGCACAGTCAAGCTCTCTCCTTGAATACACTGCCAGACAACAGCCTAATCATGGATGGAAGCTGTCACAGGTCATTGTCAGTCTCAAACCATATCAATAGGTCTTTTGTAACTGCTACAGCACTTCAATATATTATGTCAATGAATTGTAAGATTTTAAGTCCAGGGAGATTTGATTCATTTACATTCTCTTATCAGACCACAGCTAATTTAAACACAGCAGTCGTACAATGTCATCAGTGACAGACAGAGAAATCAATCTCTGTTATAGCGAGGGAGAGAGAGAGAGAGAGAGAGAGACAGAGAGAGACAGAGAGAGAGGAAGAGAGAGAGCGAGAGAGAGAGAGAGGGAGAGAGAGAGGGAGAGA
Organism: Archocentrus centrarchus; assembly: GCF_007364275.1. Lineage (NCBI taxonomy): Eukaryota > Metazoa > Chordata > Actinopteri > Cichliformes > Cichlidae > Archocentrus > Archocentrus centrarchus. Next base: position 21,984,234 of record NC_044355.1, on the reverse strand, counting down.
GCGGGGAAGCGGGACAGTGAGCTGCGGTTGACTCTGCCTGTAGGTCCCCCCAGCAGATGGTAGTGCAGCATCGTGGAGGAGCTTCTCTCAGAACAGGATAAAAATGGTGCAGGGAGACAAGCAGTCTGCAAATGAATGCTAAAGATTCTGAGGCATGAACATTAATGGGATAATAGGATCATGCCTTACCTATGACGTCCTGCAAAATGGCATGTTGCTAAAAAAAAAAAAAGTGACTGACTCACAAGTGGCAGCAGCGAGTCTTTCAGCATCTCCCATATGCTGTGCCCAAGGAGACAATTAACCCTTACAATGATTTACATTCTCAGTTCAAATTTGGCCCATTTTGATATTTGAGGTAAAAATACCCTAAATGTCATTCTTTTAGTCTTTTCCTAAAGTGACACAAAATTCCCAAAAATAAAAATATTTAAATTTTTTTTACAGTTGTACAGGTGCTACAAATGCTTGTACACTGAGGCTGCCCTGGGTCAAACTTGACCTGTATCTATTGAGATAGATGTTAGATCCACCAATGTGAAGTCAAATCAAGAGAAATGGTGGCTTTAGGGACTCTGCAAACTGTGAAACTGTACGTGCCATGTCTGTGTGTATTTTTTATGGGTTCGTGGGGACCTAGACATGAGAACTATCTCTGTTCCCTCTGCGTTTGTCCAGTTTCCTGCAGAGTCAGGCCTTTGAAGGGTTGTGGGGAATCTCAAAACAGTGAGATAGTAAAACAACACAGGAGTAATTATATATGGTACACATAAGGAACAGAGGTCATGTAGAGGTCAAAGGGGTTCCTTGACACAGATGTGAGATCTGTACCTACAAACACAAACACCTACAATGTAACAGTAAAGCAGCAGTACAAGCAGAGATGCCCAGACCTTTCTCTCCCCAACCACCTCCTCCAGCTCTTCCAGGGAGACACTGTGTCATTCCCAAGCTAGCTGAAAGATATAATCTCTCCAGCTTGCTCTGGGTCTGCTTCAGGGTCTCCTGCCAGTATGGCATACCTGAAATACCTCACTTAGGAACTGTCCAGTTACCTGGTCAAATGCTGGGACCACCCCAACTGCCTCCCTTTGAATGTTGATTGGTAGTGGCCCTTCTCTGAGCCCATCCCGAATGACCAAGCTCCTCACCATTTCTCTAAGGGAGAGCCTAGACACCCTGCTCATTTCTGATGCTTGTATCAACTTGTCTTCATAAAACCTATGAAGAAGATTAGGGGACAGGGTTACCCTGTCCAACATAGGGTTACCAGGGCCTCCCTCTTGAGCCACACCTTGCAGTTGATGGGGGCTGGCTAGGCTCAACCAAAAAGCACTTCATGGGTCTGCCCTCCTGTGGGCCCATCACTTTCAGGAGGCTGTAGGGGTTTAGTGCTTCTGTGGATCAGACAGCGCAGGCCCTGGCAGTCTGACTGGTGGTTGACAAATCTGGCTATAGAGACATGGAGCTATTCTGAGATTTATACTGAGCTAATTGAGATTAATCTAACTGACAGCTAACTAAGATTAAAACAGAGATCAAAAGAGGGGTATTGTGGGTCATAAGATTATAAAGGCACCTAAGCTGCCTTTTCAGTGAGTGTGGGAAGCAAATATGTGAGTCCCACACATGCAAGCTTTCCTAGCATTGTTTTGAATGTACAGACTTGTTTGCAATAACCAGATTTTTATATTTTCCATATACATTAATGTTGATAATTAAAGATGGTTATTATGAGGAGCTTGTTATGATACAGCAGAGAGGTTATACATAGTTATATAATAAATGCTAACAGTTCCAGAATGTGCTTGCCTGATTGCCATTTTTAGCTTTCAGTAAAATATACTTAAATCATTGTGGCTGGCATATTTTCATGTATTAGATGAAACAAGACAATAATAGATGTTTTTGCTCCAAAAATAAATATGTAATGAGAACAGTATAAGGGTTAAAAGCAGCACGCATTGATAGCCAATGCGCAATGAAAGTATGTGTGTGTTGCTGCAGTTTTGTATCCAGTCACTTACGCAAATGAATCCGGGATTGAGTGCAATCATAATATTCAAACAGCAGATAAAATACTTGATGCAGCAGAAGCAGAAAGCAAACCAAACAAACCGAATCAGGACCAGAGCAAATATCAAATATGCACAGACATGATGAGTCAAAAAAAATAAATAAGTAAATAAAATCTCCACAGTGGCTTCATTTGCATAACAAAGAGCATTTTTCACAGGAGCAATTGTGACTTTCATGTCATCAAACACTTTGCTTTGCTTGTGGTATTACAGGTATTATGAAGTCAAACACAAAGTAAGGCTGAAACATTACTATTTTAGAGTTGGCCTTTTCAAAATTGCCACACCATAAGTGCATGCAGAAGTGAGATCAAACTGTCTGATTCATCCACGATACCAATTGTCTCTGCCCATAAACACAAAGTCAAGTATTGTTTCTGTGTATTGTATTCCATTTGGGAAATCTCAAATAGGTACAGATAGATTCACCCTCTCACAGGTACTTGAAGAAAGTGTGGTGAAGGAAGTTTATCGCGCTGTTGAAGACACACACACACAGACACACACACACACGAAGGCTCAGAATAAGAAGCGCTTGTACATGACAATGCAGCATTTTCTGTGCTCCCCCAAATGGAAATAAGATGTCATGGTCTGTTGATGGAAGTTTTCATTAAGGCGAAACATACCTTGCCCTGTATGTACTGACAAAATACATCAGTGCTGGAAATAAGTTAAGTTCTGAGGCATAACTGTGTCCTTTGAAGTCATGGAAAGTGGCTCTCATCAGATGAGAGCTCTGCAGACCAAGCTATACAGCATATAAAAAAAAAAATGCTGTGATTGGAAACCTGGTAAGCTAATGAGTTTGCACTTCTATCTTCTCAATTTGTACAGTCTTTTGTGCCAAGGCCTTTGAGGCTTTTCTGTGCCAAGTCTTGTAATAGTGTTCTCATTGTTCGTCTGAGAATCTGACATTTTTTTCATGAAACTTAGGGGGAATCCATCTCTGAAACGTTTTGTTTTTTTTTTTTTTTTCATATGGGAAAGACAAGGAGAAAATCTCTGTGAATTATGGATATTACTGCAGTGAAATTAAGATGACAAAGAAATGGCATAAAAGAATCCTGTCTTAAAAGGCTCTAAAGGGTGGTCACTTTGCAACTGCATCTGAGCTGCAATGCGGCGTAACAAGTCATAAGCAGCTCTTGTTAAAGACTTATAAAACCATATTGCCCATTCCCCCTTTGTTCTCCCTTTATGTTAGCCAGAGAGCCTGAACATGTGCAGGCAATAATTATCTATAACTATTAGTTATTAGTTTCCTCTAATATATTAGAAAGAAAATTATTGTTGTAAAATCTCTGTCTCCCTCCTCTTTCATTTTGGTCTCTCTCTGTCTTAGCAAACCACATAACTACTGTATCTGATAGATGAACTACAAATTAGAAAGGGGTTTTACACACAGGAGTTGTTCAAAGTCTATGGAGGGCAGTGACCACAGTGCTTATCTGAGCTTAAGATGCAGGCTGTTGAGATTTGCTGGGAGTGAATCTAGAGGCTGGTTGAGTCTTCAGGCATGTCCAATCCTATCCATTCAACCATTAATGCCTGAGAGTACACCAGAGGAAACATTACAGCCCTCAGATCCACTCTCAGGCAGATAGGCCAGGGTTCCTTCTCCTCCTCAAGCTAACCCATTCCTTGTCCCAGCTTTGGTGGAAGAAAAAAATCCCATTTATGACAAGATAGTGCAGAAAATTTTTCATATCCTCTTAATACAATATAGATTCACTATATGAATCTAGTGCACACACAGAAATTTAGATTTTTAATCACAGAGTTTGATGCAATAAACAGCCGTTGGGGTGGAGTGGGGGGTTAGATAAAAACACAGTAGCTGCTCAGCTCTTCTGGACATTGTTGTGTATGTAAATAAACGTTCATTCACAAATATAATATCCTATGGGTCAATCTATGGATGAGAATAAATGACATATTGAAGAGTAAATGAAAACAAATGCGTCCTGGACAAAATCATCATTTTTTTTCTGCACATCTCAGGAGCACGATGCATACTCACTCACTAATTCACACACACACATATATGCACACTCACACACACACATGCACAGTAATTCTATGAGGCTCAAGGTTGTTGTGCTTATTGAATATATCAACTTAACCACTGATGTCATTGATCAAGAAGCCAATTCCAGTCTTGTTATTGTGTTAGAGGGTAAAACAATTGCCAAATGACTTTGTAAGGTGCACTCACTTGGTAAACAGATCTGAGATCCATTAAAGCCTTGGAGATTATCAAGCCTCAGTCCAACAATTTGTGGGGACTGCTCTAAACTCCGTGGTGGTGACCTCCCTCGTCCAGTTGAAAGTCAATGGGAAACGTGGCAAGGAGCCCGTTATGACCACAAGTGCCCCCTGCACTTTAATTATGCCACATCTCAATGGATGGCCACTTCCTTGTCCCATCACCCCCCCTCATATAACCATGTGTTCTTATCAATACCTCGGACCCATTTACCATATGTGCCATATAGGTTTAATAGCCCCCCACAATACTGCTGGCCCCAGTTAATAACGGTATACTTACTCCATGATAGATATGGCATAGCATGAACTCCATCACATCAATATTACTGCCAGGACTTTGTGGTAGCTGCCTCTCTCTGACCTCTGAGTGAGGAATGTGGATGCTTTCCATGTGCTTAATCATAATGCGGAGTGCCTACTGCATTGATAGGTTAATGTACCCGAGAGGATCAATGCAGTCTCGAGGACGTCTAGTACAACAGACATTCAAAGGTTTGGGAAAAGCTTAACAATGAGTGCAGTCTGTCTATGTTCGGATCTGAATACAGCTTAACTGAACGGAGTTGCGTGAGGTCTGGTGACTGGTGTGACGAGTTACTGTAGATAATTGGCAAGTGCAACAGTTCTAAAGAATGCAAATTTAACCGGAAGCTCATTAAAAGCATATAAACAACATTTTCAACATATTTTTGAAAACACATTCCTAAAGATCAGCTTCAGTTCAATACTTTGAAAAACAGGCACAGTAATGAATGTTTGCAACCTACGAGGGCCGAAATGAGATTTAACTCAAAGCTGTCTTGATGTGGTTTCTATCAGCTTTATAATGTCACAGTGATATTCAGGATGTTTGAAGATATCTGAGGTTGGTCCCTGAATAACAGTGGCTGGCAAGAGATCAACAGTTGAAACATGTTTGTACTTGTAATCTCCATAAAACTTTATGCAAATCTGCTCTGAAAAAAAAAGGAACAGGCGTTTTTGCCTCACATGGAAAACCCGGCAATAATTGAAAAACAAGTCAGAAACTATTTTTATTCCTCTGTCAAGATAATGCTTTCTGTGTGGTATTTAAAGGGAGGGTATATGGACTGCAAACATGAAAAAGTATTTTTTAAGGCATTCTTTTTTTAATTTTGTGAAATAGCACCTGTGAAGGGGAAAAAGCATCTGCATGGATACAGAGGAAAACATTTGCTCCCAATGAATAAATAATGAAAGGAAATGAGGTGCTTGCATTAATTTGCAAAGCATAAACTGTGAAAATAATTCACATAGTTTTTAAGCCAAGGTTTTTGGGTGGGATCATTATCCTCACAGCAGGGTGTTACAATATGCAGCCAAATATAGCAGCACTTTGGAAACTTTAAAAAATGCAGTGTACTTTGACAGTAAATGAAATGGAAAGCATTCTACAACCTTTTTATTTTAAAAGGAGTGGTGATGAATCCAAATGTAAACTAAGATGAACAGCCAGTGTGCTTTGAATTGAAGGATGCAGGGGAAAAAAAAGTGTAACAGAAAATTTGCGCATTTTGTCGGAATGTGCACATTTTATTCTTCATTTGTTCTGAATATGCAGCACCAAATTTTTTTAACTGCAAAGCTGCAATATTAAAACAACCTGTCTAATTTTATGTAGATCCCCCACGTGTGTCAACAGAACTTGTCAGGGTGTCCTGTGGTGTCTAGCACTAGGAGGTTGGTGAATCATGCAGGGGTGAACCTTGCATGGATCGGGTTTTTTCCTGCACATCTTTAGGACGCTCGACAGGATTGGAATTTGGGGAGTTTGGAGGGTGAGATGCTGCGCTCGGGTCTTTGTCCTTTGTTGAATGCTGATTAGCAATATCATTCTTGAACAGTATTTTGGAGTGTTCTTGGCCTACATCAATGTTTTTGTGGGTGGCTCATGCCAGCATAACATCCAGATAAATGCCAGGACCCGAGGCTTTCCCAGTAGAACTCTAAACTGTAACGAGATGACAAATATTATACACTTCACCTGTCAGAGGTTTTAATGTTGTGTCTGACTGATGTAGAACTGTTGGCCAACTTTGTTAAAATTCACTGAGCAGATCTGCTGAAGACAATAGTGACTCATTTTACAGAATATCACTGAGCATCTGCAGACCAATTGTCTCTTTTATCTTCTAGTCTGGCAAGCCATAGCAGAGCTTTACAGTCCAAGAACAGGAAAGCTGTTGTCTTTTCTTGATGAAAACCTGAAAGCAGACGCAGTCGTGCACCAGTGACTGGCCAGTGAAACACAAACATTTATCTTTGGTGCATAAACATTATTCTATCTTACTGTAAAGATTGCAAATATTGTTTGCCAAACAGCTCTGCAGGATAATAATTAAGATTGGGCTCATGTCTTAACAGAGGTCCCCACCTATTATGTGAGTGTAGCAATGCCCCCAGCAGATATGTGTTCATTTACCTCAAATATTGGATGATCTCAATCTGAACAATCAGCTCTGTTTCTTCAGTGCCAGAATAGCTGGTCAAGAAATTGTGATAATGGAGGTATTGAAGGTAAAGATCCCTTCCCTGGCAAGGATTTGAGCAAGCAGAATAAATAATAGGGGCAATGATCTGTCCCACATGGAACATTATTTGTGACTATGAAGTATTACATCACTTAACGGTGAGACTTAGGAAAGAAGGGTAAAAAAAAAACTTAATTAGTGCCTCCAGAGAGCAGAAACAGATCCAAGATTTAAGGGTAACACTCAGCCAAAATCTCAGCCAATATATTATCTCTCACATTACTCGGTACCCTGCTGCACGAGAGAACTCTTTTCATTTAGAGATATACAATATGGCAGGGCCTGACAAATAACTATGAGTCCTGGTTGTAAGCCCGGATATCTTCTGTGTTTAATTAACCAAGCTGTCATCAAGCTACTCATACTCTACTTTTACCTTGTATCATACCACCATTATGTGTGTCTGCCTGCATTTTATAACAGAAACGAGAGAGAGATAGAGAGAGAGAGAGAGAGAGAGAGAGAGAGAGAGAGAGAGAGAGAGAGAGAGAGAGAGAGAGAGAGCTCACCTTTGTTTTTTGTTCCTCTTATTTTTAAGGTAGAAAAATACTACAATGTATGCTGACCTTTTCGAAGAGGGACCTGATGTGTTTCACACTTGTTAAATATGGTTGAGCTGTACAGCTCCTGGTTGGAGCCGAAGGTCTTAATTGGCATGTGATTGCCTGTCATGAGTCATCACGGGAATGCTGGGTGTTTTTTGGTGTCACTGACTGTGTGCAAACACGTGGATCCAACAGATGGCAACATTGTTCCTTCTTCGCCAGAACAGGTTACTTGGCGATCTGCCAGTGAGGTAGGGGTGCATCGACGAACCCTCAAAAATAAAAACAGCCATCAAATACAAGTGTGGGCGATGACGATGTGACTAATTGTTGCCATGGTGATCTGGTCTTTGAGATAACGTCTAATGGTAAGGGAAAAGGAGCAAGCCGTGTAGACAGCAGAGGAGAAAATGGGAATGAAAAAGGGGAGGGAAGGAGGAGATTAAGGAGCACTAATGTTGAGTGTGGGAAAAGTGAGAGGGGAGAAGTGACCTTATAATGTAAGGTCAATTCAATGTCCCCCAGCCAATTCAGCGATGTAAATACCTTGCGGTTCATTTATTCAAGAACTGGTCTTCATCCTCAGAGACTATCATTTCTCATTTCAGACTTACTAGTGTTCAAAATGGATTTTAACTGAACCCGGTCATCATCGCCAAGGTTAATGTTAGGAAGGGTTTGTTTCTGGGAGCTTAGGAATGCTCTGGAAACAAAAAGTGTCACGAGTGGCATTTAAAGTTTAGTTATGTTTGTACAATGCTTGCATGGGTGCATCCAAATGATTATAGTCTCAGCTTAAAAAAAAAAACAAAAAGTCCTTCATGCAAGTAAAAAATGACATGCTTCTGTATTCCTGTCTAAGAGAAAAGCAGGCTGTATACCCGCAGTTGCAGGTGGAGCATGCACTCATCCCTTCAATCACCTCCAGGATCCTTTCATCAGGCTGTGTCTATGAAGCAGCACGCTGGCATTATGTGTGCTGTTTGCTCAAGCAGTGTTACCCCACAGCGAGTGCCGAGTCAGTGTCTGCTGTGTTAATGTTGTGCCAGGGAGAGACGCCTGGCCACGGACTGTTGCATCAGCCTTTCCCTTTGTTTAACAGGACAATGAACATGCTTGGATGCTGGTAAAAACAAGACAGGAAAAAGTGAAGCAAATAATAGAGAGCGTGAAAAGAAGAGGCTCTGCACAACATCATCCCATCTCTTTGTTAAAAACAAATCCAACTAATCCAGTTTTCCCCATGGTCAAGGTCAGCTCTTTAATAAGACAGATATAAATCATCACTGGGTTCATATTTCCCCTCAGTGCTATCAAGACCCTGCAGTACTGTTGTGTTGTGTATTATCACATGGGGGCTGCCAGTGGTGTGGCAAACTATGTTGAGCTGTGGCTTGTCACAGAGCTGTGTGTCATATGACAACCCGCTACCTGGCAATAGTTTCCACTGGGGCTGAGCGATAAGAGGGGTTCTGCAGATAAGATGCTTCCTATTCTGGATATGCCAGGAGCCCCTGCCATTTACAAGGGAGGGAACTGATCATTTTTAAAGCACTGTAAGGACTGCCAGGACTCTGCTTCACTCTGAGTCCCACTGCACAAGCTGGATTTGTTTTTCACAGCCAGAAACAGCCTTTGTAGTGCGTTTGATGTCACTCACCAAAAATGTCATTAACGGCAGGAGTTGCCATTGCTGGCGTCTTTTTTAGTATTGACTAGTGAATAGCAGCCACCACTGTACATGACTAATCATTACTCACGCCTCCGACTGCAGTGTGCCTGATAACGACGCAGGAATGTGGATTTGTCTTCACTCCCACACAGGCTGGTGCTAAATGACAGTGAAGTGACGAGTCCTGACGATTCTGACATGATACATGTCGTCTTTCACCGAGCCAAATTCGTCAGTAACACCCATCACAGTGCCACTTGTCACTGTGCTCCTGCTACTCATTGCTGTGCCTGTCACTGTGATGTTACAACATAAAAAGACGACCCCACTGCCTGCTCCCATATATATATATATATATATATATATATATATATATATATATATATATATATATATATATATATATATATATATATATATATATATATATATATATATATATTTCAGCTGTATCACCTCATGTTTTGCACAATATGCAAAAATTATCATTTTGACGTGCCTGCATCAACCAGTCAAGGTGCACTTTACATTCACATCCCATATAGGTTATTATGTGTAGTGAAGAGTTTAATAGGTGTCATACATAACAGTGACCTGTGGCCACCAATATCTAATCACGTCTTCCTTTTGTCCAAGTCAGCATTTGTGCCATATTTCAAGAAATTCCCCTAAGATGTTACAGAGATACCGCGTTCACAAAAATGTGGATTTGAGGTGAAGACATAATGTTCTTACCTTAACCTCTGACCTTGACAGGGTCATGTGGTAGAGTGGTGTGTTCTGTTATCATAATATTCAATCCCTTTCATGTGCAAAATGGCCAAATGTTCTAAAGCCATCTATAGAAGCTAGCCAAAGTTAAAAGTACCAATATAATTTATCATTGTACCATTTTACTTCATCAGTTCATCCTTGAGTCCAAGTCAACATTTTTGCCTAATGTAAATGAGTCCCTCGAGGCTTTCAGTAGCTATTCTGTCCATGAAAACAGATCAGAATGAATGAACAAGCCTCAGAACATGATGCTTCAGGCCTCTATTTTGTACATTTTCTAAAGCCGGTAAAAATGTGGCAATTTTTTTTATTATTATTTTTCAGCCACAAAGCACATTCTCACATGAGTGGGAATGTGTTTTTGTCATGTAATGCACCCCTGTGTCCCCTCTGCTCTCTCTCTGTGTACAGGACAGCCTGCATCAGCCTCTCAGCAGGAAATTGGTGGGCATAAGGACTACAGACCTGTATCTGCGGGCCTGTGCTCGAACATCAGGATTTTTTTCTGTGTATATGTGCATGCATATATGCAAGCTTAAACAAGGCACTTACAAGGAACTCTACGTAGCAGTCAGCCAAGGATTCATTAAATGTAAATTTTACCCAGGCCTCTCGTGAGTCTTTACAGTGCTTCCAAAATAACTGCGCAAAGGCCTTCTGGGGACTTAACTTATGATCTAATCTGTATGTCTTATCTGAAACCTCCTTCTTTCTCTATGCAAGCAGAATTGGAGCACCCCATTTGATTTGGGGGAAACAGAACACTTAGAACCGATGCCTGGCTGGCTTTCAAACTGTCCCGCTTTCACTGTTTGTTTGCTTTTCAAGAGCAGCACAAAGATAATTAGACAGCTGGTGCTGAGCCAATTTGTGTCCCTCAGTCTGTTGTTTACCCACTTTTTGCATAATACAGACGTGATTGTTGACATTGTACGATGTCGCTACACGGTCACAAGTGGGCATTTGGGTTATTTTCACTGGTGTAGCCTGTGTGGCAAGAAGCTGGGCTCTTTTGGTTTGGGGAGGCACATGTGGGCCCATTGTGTGTCTTTGTGTCCTGAGCACACATCTATTTGCAATTAGGACCCATGCACAATTACACACCATCAAAAGCGATTACAATGCCATTCAAGATCAAGTAGCCACAGGAAGCCCACTGACTTCTCGACAGTTGCAAATAGCTCCTATTAACTTTGGAGATCTTTCTACTTTTGAAATTTTGGAACCACTCCTCAGTATTTTTCAGAGAAGGGTGTAAAGTTGCAACAAGACAAGTTGGTGATTGAAGGGATTTCCTATTTAGACTGGACTGATATCAATTAAAATTTTCTGGGTCAGTAACACATTAAATAATTTGCAGTTTGTGAGAACCATGGTGAGTGGGATAATGTTTTGGGGCTGTCTGTATATATATTAACTTTGACAAAAGGAAAAGCTGATAAAACTTTGGTGATCAAAGGTCAGAGTGACCTCACAGAACACATTTTTGGCCATAACTATATTTCTGGACATTATTCAAATCTATAACTCAGAAACAGAAGGAAAATATGTGATCATATGTGGAAATATTTGGTCAGATAGTACTACTGTCATGGCAACAACTTTATGTTTCATTAGAATCATCTTTATCCATCCATGCACCCTCTTTTCTTCCTCCTATCTGGGGGCGGTTCGAGGGGGCAGCAGCCCAAGCAGAGAAACTGCCACCTCCCTCTCCTCAGTCACCTCCTCCAGCCTATCCAGGGGAACACCAAGGTGTTCCCAGGCAAGCCAAGAGACATAATCTCTTCAGGGTGTCCTGGGTTTACCTCAGGGCCTCCTCCCAGTAGGACATGCCCGGAACACCTCACCCAAGAGGCATTCCTGTCAGATGCCTGAACCACCTCAACTGGCTCCTTTTGCTGTGGAGGAGTAGCAGGTGAACGGAATGGATTCTTCTTTCCAGCACCCTGGCCTTCCCAGGCAGGCTGAGGAGTGTGATCCCCCGATAGTTGGAGCACACCCTCCTGTCCCCGTTCTTGAAGAGGGAACTCATGAGCTATATTGGCTAAAAATACATTGAATACCTTTAATTATATTCCTTCTAACTCTTCACTGCATACAGTACCAGTCAAAAGTTTGGACAGACTTACCCACAAGTGTTTTCAAGCTCTTGACTGGACCTATATATGAGTCTGGACCAATGTTGTTGTGTGTAAATTCTCTTTGCCTGTGCTATAATCACTTCACTTAATTAAAAAAACAAAAAAAACAATAGCAAAGTGGTGTAGATAAGGTATGGAGATATGAACATTACATACTTTTATTTTTATTGCACAAAAGGACAAGAAGGTAAAGCATAAACTGCTTCAAGGACAGAACCAACTGAATTATATTGCTAACAAAATTTCAGCTCTTTGTAAGCATCTGCACGGACAGTATGCTAACACAAAGCTAGCCATGAACCCAGAGTGATGCTAAAGCTGAATGTATGCCTGCAACCACAGCCTGATCTTCAACAGGTAACAAGGGCAGTGATGTGCAGTCAGGCTTGCAGCACTGTAGCCGCCATTTCTACATGCACCTGTTTCCTACTGTAGAATTGCAGGGGAGATTGCTTTGAAGCCTCTTTGGGCTGGTTTTCAACTTTGTGTTCAAACTGAAACACAAGAACGATTGCATGCATGTCCTCATTAGAATAGGGGTTTGTATCAGTGTGTGGGACTGTAGCCTAAGGTTTATTTTGCAACCTGGCAATTATGTGAACTGCATTTCAGGCCATGTCACAGAGTAATGCAAAAATATTGTAATGAGTATAACTAATTATTTTTGCTGGAGTGTGATTAAGTAACATAATGCATTACTTGCAACACTCTCCATTTCAACCCATGTCTTTTTCTACAGTTGAATTACTGCAGCCACAACATTTTTTCTGTGACATGCTCTTTGGGCTGCTTTTCTCATTTGGATACATATGTTGCTAACTGCAGCTCACGATCATGACTACTTGTCTTTATCAGGAATGAACGCTTCTGCTTCTCCAGGATGTGACCGATACATATCAAATTAATGCACATGGACATCTAACATCCATCCATCTTCTATATCCTCCTAGTCTGCTCAGAGTTTCTGAAATCATGGCCTGTGGGCATGGTACATCCTGCACAGATCAGGATTTAAAAAAAAAAAAAAAGTTTAAAATATTTCTTCTTGCAGCCTCAGATGGAGGTTCAGTGCTAAATTTACATTATTTTCTATTCTAGCAGGTATAGAAAAAATAGTAGTTTTTATACAGTAAAACGCATATAAATAGTATACACCTGTATTTTGTTCCTTCATTTCTCTCCCACCCGATAAGCTTAGCTGGTAGTAAAGTTGTCAGCTGGCTTCTTCGTAAAACAATAAATCCTGCGGTCACTCAGAAGAAATAAAATCACTTTGGTTTCCAGTGTGCTTTTGTACCATAAACTGTGTCCATTTTTTGAGGTCAATGGCTGGTGAGAACTTATCATGGAAAACATAGCGTATGACAAAGGAGTCATAAGAGACATTACTGATTAAGCCATATTTTAAATTGCTTGCAGTATATAAGGGCATTTCATTTCACTAGGGTCAAACGTCTCACTTATAGTTTATCCACTTTCTCGGTGACAAATAGGACAGAGGCCTGAGTGTGTTCGATTATAGGAGCGCACCACTTGGGAGTGATTAAAGTTTGATGAAGCATGCATCTGCTCACAGACAGGAATGTTGTTTTGGGGTTGTTGCACTGGTGCTTCTGCCCAAGTGACACAGAAAGCATTTTTAGTGGTCTGAAAACACAGAAACACAATACTTGCGTTGGTAAAATTTCACGCAACAGCGTGATTCAAGTGATGGTATTTTGTGTTACCAATGTGTGTTTTAAATAAATGATGCCAAAATACTGTTACTTTCTGTGATTCACTTTGTAGCCTACAGTGAACTTCAAGCAAAAAAGGCCAGAAGGATTATGCTGTTCTTCAGCTGAGGTTTGAAGTACACTTAAAAATGAGATATGGTGAATGGGCTCCTTGGTTTAGGCGATATAAAAATATATTAATTGCCATTGTGACACTTAATAAATGTGACCGTATCTTTGATAGTCGACTATCTGTACTTACTATTAAGGTGCTTTCACCTTTGCTATGAAAAGATATTGTACAGCACCAAGATTTCTCATCTCATCGCCACTGTCATTGCTTGTAAGGTGGGTCATCTAGTAATTACTTCAAAATCTTTACAGAGACAGATTTATTACATACAAAATATATAATAACAGTTACATATGTGCGTAACTGGCTGATGATATGTTTGGTGGATGAGGTGTGTGCACCAGTTTCGAATGCAGCCAAAGTCTTTTGCTTTTTTTCAGAATTTGCTTCATATCTGATCAGTGAATCTGTGACACCACGAGTGCAGTGAATTCCTGTGTCGGCACAGAGTGATGTTCTTTCTTACAGGCCTCACTGATCTCTGTCAAGCAAGATAACGTTATGAACAATGATGACCTCTGAATTTAAAAAAATGTGTTCTTGCTTTACCTGCAAACATATTTTGGGTTTGATAGCAACTGTAGTTAGCAAGTATCTGTCATGGTCCTGGGTCCTTTTGACCCAGTATGTTTTGTTTATGCTTTGTTTTGTATGGCATTTATTTTTTCTGGGTTTCTTTTGTTGTGGGGTTTGGTTATATTTTGATTTCTAGTTCCTTGTGTTCCCCGGTTTTCAGTGTCTACTCTGCGTCTTTGTTCCCTCGTCTGACTTTCTGTTGTATTTTCATAGTCTTCTGGTCCCTGTGTGTAATGTTCTGTTTTGCTTCCCCCGTTATTTGGTTCACCTGTGTTCCCAGCTGTTTCCACTCCCCTCCTCAGCCCTCTTGTGTATAAAAGTATTTAATACCTGTGTTTCCTCTGCTTGTTGTCACGTCCTCGTCAATAGTCCCGTCAGTGTACCCAGCATTGGTTCCTGCTGTGTGTGCTTACTGTTATTTTGCCTGTGTTCCTGAAAATCAAGTTTAGTTTTGTTTGTTCTGAAGTTGATGCCGCTGGTTACGTCCAGCCCTGCCTTTGCTCTGCTCACTAGCTGAGTTCAAATTGGGGTCCTCTTCCTTGCTTGCCACAGCGTTACATGACAGTATCAGTTAAAATTTGAAACTTTGACTTCACAGTTTAATATTGTTTCACTCATTTTGTTATATAAACTCATACCAGTAACAGTTTATAAACTGTCATTGCATAGTCAGGTTCAGTGCCACTGAGAGAACTTCTTTATCTGTATTTGTTAAACTTCATCAATGATAATGTTCACATATGACGGTAGATCAAAAAAGAACCAACATCTTCTGAGCACATCTCTTTGTGTGTGGAAAGTTCTCCTTTTTGAGAGAAGAATCTAAATCTAGCAGTGAGACTGACGTGAAGTGCTCTGCCACAAGTGAATCAAAAGTGCACCAAACTGTGAGACAATGCTCTTGCCCTAATGAAGTTGACTGTTTTAGCAACATGAGCAACAAGGTTCATTTTTAGCACTGACAACACCTCATGGTGTGTAATACAAAAATACCAGTTTCAGTTCTGGGTTCATCTCAGTCACTTTATTTTGCATCTGCTTCAAGCGTCCCTGTCATATTTGGACACCCATCAGTTGTAACACCTGCAAGTTTATCGCATTTCAGCACAGCCTCTATAAGCGTGCACTTACCTCCATGAACAAACCACTTCCTTTCATTGCGGCCAGCTTCTCTGTACTCTAAATCTCTTTTGTTATCCCACATATAGAGATGAGCAACTAGACTGTGTCGTGGACATCACAGCTGTCGTCCAGAGCTGAGGAGAAAAAGTCAAAATTGTCTGCTTTGTTTTTCAACTGAAGCTCCAGATTTCTCACTGGAAGGGGCACACATTCTCAAATGCTTCGTTTTTTTCCTCAGGAAATATTAGTGCATCAAATATACTCACCAAAACTCCCCATCAGAGAATTGCTCACTGTTTTTGTCACTTTGTAGGAAATCACAAAGCTGGTTTTGACTGCTCCATCATTGGATGTGTAAAGCTTGGTGAAAAGTCCTTGTTCCTTTTGCAGCTTTGCTAGCAAAGGCTCGGATGTCTCGCTCTGCAACAGACAAGTTCTTGTATTTCACTGTGTGCTCGTCTCTCGGTAAAGGTGATCCTTAAACCACAAACTACGCACATGGCTTTACCTCTGACTTCAGTAAATAAATATTTAAAAGTCCATTTCTTGTTCCAAACTCTACATTCTGTAACAGTCTTTTTTTGTTAATTGTGAGTTGACATCTTTCAATAAACTGAGTTGTGAGTTAGCATTGGTTGCGGCACATTTGCAGTGAACCTGCATTTGCTTGCGCACACACAGGTATGTATGTCAATAAGAAAATAAAATAGTTGCCTTCAAAATAAAAGAAACAAACTGCAAAAAAACCCCCAACAAAAAACAGTAAGCCATTCTCTAATGGGGAGTTTATCAAAGACGGATTAGTGGCTGAAATGGAACAGACTGCATGATATACTTATTTATGTTTGAATGCTAATTTCCCATTGAGGTCACGCGGGCCGTTCACAGCCATGGTACAACCAACAGACCCGATGTGGCCCACGAGCCGTACAACAACTGGGTCTGCTGTAACAGGTTTAAAATGAGACAGAAAAGATTATAAAGCTATTCGATCTAACCAGCCAATGGTTCGACTGGTTTTCTATCCATGGGTGCTGTAAGTTAACACAGTAGTGCATTAATGCTGAAATGAAATCTTTAAAAATGCAGATATATAAGCTAGTAGTTCTTAAAATTTTAATCTTGCATTCCACACTTCAGAAGATGAAAAAGTTTACAAACCACACCCCACAATTTTAACAATAAAAAGGGCTCAGGTTAGATTTTACTTACAATCTGGTGCAGTAACATCAGCAAATATTCATTCACCCTAAATTCATTTTATATCTGGTGTTTTAGTGGTTCCTCTTTATGTTATGAAGGTTGCTTACAGTCAAAGTCACCCACATGCACCCACTGAGACCATCGTGCCAGACAGCATGCTGCCAGTTGGTTCAAAATTCTTAAATCTGTGACAACTGAAGCTAAATTTGCAGAGTTTTCCCCAGTGAAACACTAACTGAATGAAAACAGATCAAGAAGATTTCATTCCTCAAAGGGGCTTAGTGTTGCAGTCTCAAGAAGCTTTTGACTGCAACAAAATTTAGTACATGTATTGTATTCTTTCTATGATATGCAGCCATTTACTTGCTGCAAATAATACCTTTATAATATTTTTCATCCTACTCCACGGGGGAAAAAACAACTCCTATGTGTCAAGAATGAGTTTGACATAACTGTGATTAATGATGCGTAGTTGTGCTGCTGCATATGTACCACTCCATTATTCAATGTGCTGCATGGATACACATAGCGTAAGACTGCTGAATGTATACACCATATGTACGATGACAACATAGTCTCTGGTTTGTTGTACATGATGTCAGTCCTGCTGGGCCAAGTGAACCAGTTATATATCTGTGCTAGTTGATTATTTGTGCTTCAGCTGTCCCACAATTGTATATTTTTCATTGTAATGCACTCTTTTGCTTGTTATTTTAAACATTTGTAATGTTTTTTTAGTTTTACTAGTTTTATTTGTCTTGAAATGATTTTATATTTACCAGTACAAAGGGGAGAATAAAATAAAGCATCATTTTGTCATGTAGTGTGTCAGAAATAAAAGTGAAAAAATCTGAAATAAATACTTTAATAGTGAATAACTACTTGCCTGGACTAAGGCATGCTTGGATAAAAGTTGGCATATCGAGCTGCGGAGAAGCTTCAGACAAGGGACTAATTGGTTTCTTTGGGACATGTGGCCGGGTGTCAGCTGAAAGGTTAAAAGGGGCCATCAGACATGCAACTCCCCAGACCAGAACACAAGTGACAGTGTTAAGAAGCCCTCATCATCTCCCATTCACATCATGTTGATCACTTCATCAATATCACCACAGGTGACTTGAGAGAAGTTAATGCCTTCAGATGCCCTCCATGTGGAAACTTTGCTTCGCTGCAGCGACTTTACAGACTGTTCACTTTTCGCTTTTACATCTGAAATAATTGCGTGTGGCGTCAAAAAGATCAAAAGGGACTAGGATAAAAGTTCAGAGCGGATGGATTCCAAAGACAGCAATAATGCAAAAATAATAAAGGATGCACAGCTCTAAAGGAAGGTGTTTACTGGCTTGTTTGCCTGCGCTTTTGGAGTGTATGCAAGTGTGTGCTCATATTTTCCTTTCATGCACCTCATAGTTGGAGTGAATGAGATGAAAGCCATGTTTGGATGGGCTCTTTGTTTAAATGTAATTCTTCATTTCCTTTGTCAAGGGGAAGTCAGATCGCGACCCCGTGCTTCTGTCAGTCATCTCTTCAGCCTGGAGGGGAACAGTCTGTCTTCATCATTCAAGCCTTCCATCTACTGCTGTCCTTTTGTTTCAGACTCTATTCATAGATCATGAAAAGAGAGACATCTCTCACTTGTCTTTTGCCTTCTTTAAACCTATTTTTGTCCTTGCGTGGCTTTATTAAGTTGTCATGTTAAGGGCTGCAGTCTCTCACAGCGTATTCATCCTTGCAGAGCAATAATTATCAAATGGATTTGTCTCATACACGCACAAACACAAACACTACCAGGGGGGAGGCCACAGGTGGGCTGCTCTTGTCACTTATCATCAACAAACAAAAATCAATTAATAATCACACGTCCTCTTATCAAAGCAAAGTAAACTGTGCGATACAGAAGCGCTCTAAAAATGTATTTATGTCTCGATTTGCGCATGTGCTCATGTATCTGTGAGCGCATCTGCCTGGTTGCACGATATGCCTGTGTGAGCCATGTACAGTATCTGCTCCCAGAGTACTTAGCCAGAGGAGCTGTCTGCTGTTTGAATAAGGGCAGTCAGTCACCGGCACTAAAGAGAACATTCATCAAGCACTTTTGCAGCTTACACCTGTTTCTGCTGGCTAAGGCAGGCAAGCTGGGATGGCTGTGGTGCCACATCACTCTCCGCACTCTCTCAAGTGTTCCTGTGGGGGCTACGCACACATATTGTTCCTGAGGTTTTTCACATTAGCACCCTGCAATGACCATCACCACTTATAGGTAAATAAAGCTAACCTGACTCGGCGTGACGGGGGAGCGAGCAAACGAGGACATGGTTGTTTTTAACATCCCTATATCGTAAATTCACCTGCAGAGAGGATGCAGTCCAAACAACATTATAGCACCATCATCTCTTCGGTTGACTTGTGTTGGGGGGGTGGGGGGGTATAATCTCACACATTGCCAGCGGTTTCATACAGTTGTTGCCAGCAACAGCAGGCATGGATGCCTTCTGTTCAGCCTTGTACAGTAGGCTACAGCAGTGCTTAATTCCCTACTAATATGACAGCTGTGGTCTAATCATGATAAAGAGCTGCCTGAAATGCATGAGGATCCACTAGCCTCACCTTAGTGCTTAAAGTATTCTTCCTTTTACTGCCCTGCTGCATCACACATAATTGCCTTGCTCTATTCTGACATGGCCACTCAGTGGAATTAGGCCTTTCTAGCTCCACATATCACCCTCCTCTTCTTGGTGTGGTGTGTGTCTCTCACGATTTTACAGTGCTCACTTCAGCGCGCTTGCCCTTATATGGACAGAATATGGGCATTATTAGTGTGATCCATCAGAGGATATGCGTCACTACTTCATACTTTCTTTTCACCCGCTCAGGTTTTGATATTACACTCTTATCTTTTCCTTGCCCCTGTTGTCCGCCGTAGTTTCGGGGGAAAAAAAATAATAAAAAAAAAAGCCTCTCCAATCCACTCCTTTTGCATGCAGTACACATTCACGGCTTTATCGATTTCCTTTAAAAATTGTATTTGCAATAAACAGGAAGAATGTAGGGTTTAATATTTCCTACTCTCTGCAACACCTGGTTTGGGTTGCTAGGTAACACGTTGCATGGCAGTGTTTGATGTGTGTGTGCTCTTTGCAAATGGCTTTGATCCTCAGCATACTGACAGACTCTCTACAGAGTTACCTTCCCCTGGTAGTTTTGGCACCTCATCACACTACGGAGACTAAAATGTATCTGAAAGCTCCCAGGTGAAATGGGATACATAGCTTGTTAAGCAAAGTAGAAAAGGGAAGCTGTCCAGAAAAGTTTTAGCTTTAAACTCTTTTCATTAAAAATTCCACAGGACAAGGCCCGGCAGCCTCCAAATCATAGAGTCTTGTGGGAAATGGACGGAAAAAGAGTGTCATGTTATTCATCATATTGCTTATTAATAATCACCTTCTACAAGAAATCCCATGTGAAATGCATATACTGTGATGGCTGCATAAAGCGTCAAAATCCTGATAATGAGGCTGCTCCTTATAAAGTAACGTGATGTGGAATCTTGAAAGTTTTCTTCCCTACAGCACTCCTTGCACAGGATTTTACTTTTGCGCTATGGCATTTTATTTCTTCTGCGTAATAAATTCTCACTCTCGTTGAAGCACTGAAAAATTGCTGATAAAGAACTCAAGTCAAATTTAGTGCTTAAAAACACTTTCACGTACATTCTAGCATCTGTTTTGACTCTGACGATAAAATTTTACAGGAAACCATTCTGCAGATAAACAAATCCTTTCAGTGCATGATTTATAACCAATGCTTTCAGGTGAGGTACACAAATAGGTATATAAAAAGTTACCAGTGTCTCACTGAGATTGTAAACAATGGCAGTTCTGGAGGTGCAAAGATGTTACCTTGTGTGTAAAGTTCTCTCTTTATTATACACCAAAGTGAGCAAGCTGAAGAGTAGCTTTTGGCCTCTGATGACACATATTAACTCTACTTTACATAATCGCTTAATTTTAATGAATCGGGAATATGCTTTGTTATAATGCACTGACTAACTTGAGAATTATAGTTGGAGGTTGTACACACTTTGCAGTCAAATGACTGAGGCTGAAATGAATCATAGCCAGTTTGCACATGTACATTTGGACAAAGTGAAACGGAGCGAGACAGAGGGAGAAAAAAGGGGGGGGGGGGTGTGCTCTGGCTGGCCCTGCACACGAGTGCATTTCAGGTTGTGTGAGGTTATTACAGGTTTGATTATTGAGTTCCACAGGGCAATTGGCTCAAATGAGGGCTGACAGCTTTGGAGGGCAGCAAACAGCTGGAGAGCTCGTCTCTGCCAGCAGCCATATTAAAACCATTCCACTCCCAGGTGCATCAGCTGCTATGATCTGTGATTAAGGCATAACTAATGAAGAGTTGATGAAAGTAATCAGGTGCCACTGCATTTGCAGATGCTTTCAAGATGCTGGAACTACACCTTCATAGCTTTAGAGGAGAATAAAGCCTATAAGGAGGCGTGCTATTAATGAGTCTATATTTAGAATTTAAGGTGGAGCGCCAGCATTGAATACATTCTTTACAAGCTCTTCAAATAGTCATTTCACGATTAAAGACCAATTACAGCATAGCGAGCTCATCTGAATAAGTGCCAGCATGCTTCATATAGTATTAAACAAATATCACACCACTTTATTCACCAGTAGACATCTGTAACTAGCTAAGACACACAAAGTAACCAACCTCACTACTCTATAAATGTAAACATCTCTATGTATACTATATGGACAAAAGTATTGAGCCACACTACTTATTCTTTGAATTCAGGTGTTTTCAGTCCCCTTCCCACACACCTAAAAAAATGAGGCACCTCTCCATACATTCTGCCTTTACAAACATTTAAGAAAGAACAGGTTGTGCTGAAAGTTCCTTGAATTCCAGCATGGAAGTCAGATTCTTCCCTCCCAGATATTCCACAATAAACTGTAAGTGATATTATTGCAAAGAGGAAGCATTCAGGAAGAGCAGCAACTCAGCCATGAAGTTTCATGTAAAGTTACAGAGGTGGATGGTGTGTAAAAGTTGCCAATGCTCTGCCCGCTCAGTAACTGTGTGACGGTAGCTTCATGGCATGGGCGTCAACGGCCGAGCAGTTCCTGTAGGTGTAATGTGTAGGTGGGCCAGTACTTCTTTAAGTTGAACTCAAAGTTAAACTACAACACTATAAGGAAGTTCATAAAGAGTTCTTTAGTGTTAGATGTGGCTGAAGTCCAAGTGCATGAATTTTTGAGTGTTAACACTTACTGCCGATGTCAAAGCCTGTAGGAAATGTATTGACATAATCTCTCCTTAGTGCAATATGTATGAGCAGCCACTTACTATGGCAAAATAAAATCTGTCCTGATGCTGTGTACTTTGTGAGTACAGAGCATCTTGTAATTGAATTTCATAATGTTTTTTTTCCTTCCTTCTTACTCTCTTTTTGCGGAGGTATAGGCACCAATGGGGAACTGTGCAGAAAGGGACCGATAAGGTGTTTAGCAGCTTCAAAAGATTTGTGTGATTTCACCTGGTACTTCCAGTGTGACTTTGATGTAAGCAACTCCACTGACATCCTGTCATTTGGTAGGTAGGGGGCCTATGCGCACACTGAGATTTTACCAGTAGGTTTCATTTATCATTTAATTCTTTGGAGATGTCTTACCAGCCTGTCACCTGTTGTGCCAACAGTAAACAAGAATGAATGATGAATTACAGAATTCAATTAGATGACAGCAGCTGTCACCAAGGCTAGTTAAACTATTAGCAGTGCTAATCTTGTGAAAGTCTTGCAGTCTTTTGTGTGTGCATGTGTGTGTGTGCAGTCCTGCTTGTGGTCTAGGCTCCTGTTGACAAATGCTACATCACTGTAGAGGACAGGAAGCCGGATTGCATCTCAAAGCTGTTTCCATGTAATATTCATTGTCATCTGAGAACACAGCAGCCTCAAGTTTTAGATCAAAAGCATTTCTATTCAGCAACAAGGGAAAGCACTTGAGTGTGGAGGAGGAATTCACAAAACGCCTCGGTCTGCCTTTGATATTGCAGTCTTCTTTCGGACCTTTGCCAGTTAAGGAACAGAGTCCATCTCTCTCAAGCATGTAACAAAGAAATGCATCTTTAGGGAGTCAAAAAAAAATTATATTAACATTGTTAACATTGTATTAGGCTTAGTCTTTCTTAAAGCAGGGCTTTGTTGTTTCAAGTCCTGTACTTAGCGCAATGTACATTATGTGCACATGCAGCAAAGGCATACTTTTTTTTCTTTCACTGGAGTGCTTGATGCCATTTTTTTCCCCACACAGTTTTGCTGCCATCCATCCAGCTACAGTAATGCAGCTTAACATACAATTTTTAGAAATATGATCTCAAGCAATTAATTATCATTAATCGAACAAGAGCAGTTTTATCCTGGATACATGGGAACTGAAACCTTGTGGTACTAATAGGTCACATATGAGATAAAAGTATTTTGAGCACCATGTCCGCAACCCATTTAATGTCGGCTGTCACCAACTGTGCTGAGAGTTCTTTTTTTTTCAAGAATGAGAGAAATATATTGTGCCTGTAGCTAAGGATAGAGACATCTAAGTTCCCACCTTTGTATCTGCGTACATTCAAAACTACTGCTTTGCCACATCCTTTGGAGTAATTACTGGCATTTGGTCTTCTGCTTTTGCTTAAAATTCCTTGACAGAAGTTGCCAATATCAACTCAGTGGTCTAATTTAAGAAACGTATCTGCTGATTGACAGACTTACTCTCTATGTCCATTTCTTGTGCACATGCTGCAGTGATATATTGAAATCCAGCCAGTTCATTAAATATCCATTCATGATTTCCTGTGCTTGTGCAGCTATCCAGCCTATTGCATACACTTAGTTGCCTTTGCTGCTGCACAGAGCAGAAATCAATCTAAAGGGAGATACAAAGTGCGGTAACCAGTGTGTGTGGGCACTCTTACCACTCACACATTTTATTACAATTCTCTCACAATTGATCAGGAGCTCGCCTAATTAACACTCAGAGGACATCTCTAATACTCAGGAAAAAAAAAGAAGCATCAGGAAGTGCTGGCACTAGAGATGAATGTGCTCTTAAGTACAAATTGTACAAAGAGATACCAGCTCAAAGCTCAGTTGGAAGATCAAATGCCTCAATCAGATAAATCCATGCAGGAGTCCTGTATTCAGGACAGTGGACTAATGTTTTACAGTTACACTTTCCATATTTTGCAGCATGGTGGGACGGTGGTTAATGTTGCCTCACAGCAAGAAGGCCCTGGGTTTGAATCCACCATCTGGCCGGGGCCTTTCTGTGCGGAGTTTGCATGTTCTCCTCGTGTCTACGTGGGTTCCCTCCGGGGTCTTCGGCTTCCTCTCACAAGACATACAGTTAGTGGGGTTAGGTTAACTGGTGGCTCTAAATTGCCCATAGGTGTGAATGGTTGTCTGTCTCTCTGTGTTAGCCCTGAGACAGACTGGTGACCTGTCAAGGGTATACCCTTCCTCTTGCCCTATGACAGCTGGGATTGGTTCCAGCCCCCCAACCCTGAATTGGATAAGGGGAAGATGGATGGATGGCCTTTGCATTTATTTAATGTATCTCATATTTAATTCATTATACTTGGAATAATGATGCAAATGGCCTTTTGTGCAGCAGTAGTCAGAGAATTAAAACAAAATGCATTAGTCTTTTAGATATCATTCCCCAGGGGCAAACAGCTTGCCATCAGAGCAAATGATCTGACAGCATCTTTACAACCGAATGTTTAAGCTCAGGATCCACTCTACATGTTCCTCCTCAGCCAGGGGAGAGTGGCAAAAGACACAGCTCTACTATTGTATTTCAAAGGAAATATCTATTTTGAGATCCAACATTAAACAGATTCTACAGCAGTAAGCACAAGTGTTTCGCCTCTCCGAACAGCAGCAGAGAAATTGCATATCATACATTAAGACGTTAGTCAATGGATTGCTGTGGTGGAAAATTACATGAGTAATTCAACAATAGCTATTCTTGGATGGGAAAACATATGAGGAAACAGCATGGTACTTCTAAAGAAATATAATGAATGGATGGCTAAGAAAAGAAGCACTGTTATGATCCAGCAGCAGGAAAGACAGTCAATTCTTTTGTGCTGATGAACACACCAAGGTCTGCAATACTGATGATAGTCTATAGTGTTAGATTGATAGGATACTTGGGGTGTGAGTGAAACACACCATTTATAACAGCCTCAGTACAGCATGGCCCCGACAGCGCAAATTCACTTAATAATCCTTGAAACCTAGGACAACCTGACAAGCGCACTTAAACCAATTTCATTTTACAGGGTTAGCATTAGGCTATACATTAATCTTTTCACATTATTTCTTGTGTAAGATCTGCTTGCTGTAACTACATAAATACCATGAAATAATTTACAGAATATACAATATATACTCACTTGTAAGTTAAATCCTTTGGGATGTTCCTAAGAAATTATGAATACATCTGGCATAGGTAATGTCTTTTTGCACAGCATACTTACTTCAGGTCCATTCCTTAGTTTAATTCTGTGCCTCAATCCCTCTGGGATGGTGAAAGGCCCACTCTTGTTGTATCTTAACTTCTTTCTCTCTGCAAAGTCGGGTTATGCAGATAAGCTCACGCTTCATTTTGGTCAGTCCAGTGTAGCAACAGTGTGTGTGGGATATTAAGTAATACCCTGACAAATGCTGACAGCAGCTTAGGAGGGGAAAAAAGAGGTTAATGGGACCCCTCACATTCATATTGCTAGTATCTAATAAATGTTAGACAGAAGCACAGTTATTAGTTCATCAATGGCATCTCTCAATGAAAGTCATTTAAATAATTCCAAGATGCCGTTTTCCTTCTGAAAGAGCAAATGTAAGTGGTGCCAGGCAATCAGCCCTTCTAGCATTAAAGGCTATGGTAATAGTATGCATGATCCAAAGGGACAAAGACCGCTTCAGCTGTGTGCTGCCTTGAGCCGGATTTACAAAGCAAGGAAACAGCTGATTGCATGAGTTGAGGGCCTTGGTATGTGCCTCACGTGTAATTCATGCACCATGCAGTCAGCCTCCTTGCCTTTTTTAAAACAAAAGAGAGAAATAAGCATCTACATCAAAAGCAAGAGACAGGTTAAGAGCCTTATGAGTACACTCAAAGTTAGGGTATAACATAACATACATACCCCAGCTAGGAACTGGTACAGAAAGTATGAACTGACAGTGCATGAAAGTTAAATATTGTCTTGGCAGAGCAGAGAGCCAAGAACAGGGCTTTTTTTTTTCTTTTTTTTCAGATACTTCAAGCAGACCTGCTGAATCCAGTAGTTCAAAAGGGGATTCACATTGCAACTCAATAAGGACAGACCCCAAGAGACTCTGGAGACACTCAGCTGGGATCTGATAAAACATGATGAGGTACACACAGATAGCTGCAAACTAAACTGTGAAGATAACTAGGAGGCCTAATTTTGTAATATGGTATTTTAGATCAAAGATTTCCTAATATTAAGTTGTTAATAGCATTTAAAGTTAGAGGAAATTACTGTGGCGTTTCAGGCATAAGTTAAGTCAGTAATTAGAAAGCATAATCTAAACATTTAATATAATAATATTTTTGTCGATTTTTAATCAGTTTTGAAACTATTATGACATAATGTCAAAGTGTGCTGTTTTGGTCACGGCACAGCCTTGTATCTGCT
Source organism: Archocentrus centrarchus (assembly GCF_007364275.1). Classification (NCBI taxonomy): domain Eukaryota; kingdom Metazoa; phylum Chordata; class Actinopteri; order Cichliformes; family Cichlidae; genus Archocentrus; species Archocentrus centrarchus. The sequence goes on along the minus strand of NC_044355.1, from coordinate 21,957,702 downwards.
GGAGGTTTCTTCCTGTTAAAAGGGAGTTTTTCCTTCCAACTCTCGCTGAGTGCTTGCTCATAGGGGGTTGTGTGATTGCTTGGGTTGCTTTCTAGTGTGGTAGGGTCTTTACCTGACAATATAAAATGCCTTGAGGGGACTGTTGTTGTAAATTGGTGCTATATAAATAAAATGTTTTCTGAACAATCTTTTAAGGATTAATCCCCTTCAAAAACAAACAAACAAACAAAAACAGCACATTCATTTTTATAGCATATCAAGTATCATGTTCATATAGGGGGTGGCTTAGTGGAAAATGATGTTTAGCACTGTTGCTTTATACTAAGACAGTTTCTGGTTCAAACTCCCCCCTCTTTGTGTGGAGCTTGCATGTTCTTCCATGTCCATGTGTTTTTAGAGTAATTGGCTGCAAGTGTGAAAGTGAATGTCTCTCTGTGTTAGTCCTGTGATGGACTGGTGACTTTTTCAAGATCAAGCCCACCACCCCCACTCTGTGACAGCTGGAATAGGCTCCAGTTTGCCTGTGGCTCTGAACTGGATAGACTGTAATGATAATGGATAGATGGAAATTTATACTGTGTTTCTGTACAGTATGTATAAAATACTGTGGCAGAAAGATACTCAGGTTCCTGTACTCTACTTGGAAACTTTTCTTTTAAGCTACTGTCAATATAGGAATTAAGACCAACTACTTCTGGGGGCAATGACCAATGTTTCACAGGCTTTCAGCCAGTTGATATCCAGATAATGGCCAACAGATATCTGGGCCAAGACCTTGTGTGCTGGTCATTGCTCACAATCTGACTATGAATGCAGAAAATATTTAAATAAAAAAAAAAAGAGGCTAATAAAAAGTTAAACTGTAATAAGGCAGTATTTGAAGGCTTCAAGATCGCTTTTTGGCTAATGCCTTCATTCCCCTCCTTCTCTCTGACTGTGTCCCTGCATGCAGCCATAGCAAATCCTGCACAAACGTGATTGATTAGTACTACTCTGACTATTTGAAAGTTTCCAGTATCAAAAATTTCATCCTTCTCCTATTGATTCAGCCTATTCAAAGTCAGATATGTTTAGAGAGTTTACTACTCTCTGCTTCTCCTCCACATTTCAAAGGGAAATATTGTACTTCCTTAACCTAATACATTTTATCTGTGACTAGTTACAGTACTTTACAGACTATAACTTCATCTTGAATTAGATTCTCTAAAACACACATATATATTACATATAATAGGTTGATAAAGCACAATTCATTATTAAAGAATAATTTCATGGCTCTCATCCCGTGAAGCTTGTAAATAAAGCAACCTCAGACAAGTCGGAACATTTACCTTTAAGCACCATGTAGCCCAGATAGGAAAAATTGTCCAATATTAAACAAACAAAAAAAGTAAATTAACCTTGATCAACTACAAAAGCTAGATGCACACTAAAGCATCAGTATTAGCGTTTGTCAATATAATCATGCCGTTTTTACCATTTTGATGGGAAGAATTTTAAAGGTAATGGATTTTGCATTGTGGTTTAGATATTTTTATTGAAGTATGGACCTATAAACTACTTCCACAGCAGCTGGTAATAAGCGATGTTGTCTCCATGGTGTGGTGAACAGAAATCACTCTCAATATCCTGTTAAACTGTTGTAATGTCGATATGAACATTGTTGATCTTCTTATGCTTTGATGTTGACAAGTGTACATGGATTATAAGAGCTGACAGATTCAGCTGATAGCTAAATATGCATTAACTAATATACCTAACTGAATTAGGACATTAAATATTGGAAGAATTCGCTGTGTTATTATCCGCTTGTCAGTAACTGTTGGATCTTTAAAGGGTTCAACAAAGAGTTAAGCTACAATGGAAGGAAGAAAGCGCAGGGCCTTCGATGGGGCGGCAGGCCAAGCTACCTTAAGGGAATTCACACCTCTACAACTCAGTGAGAAAGATGGGGGCTGAGCTGGAGTTTGACGTTTCTTTGAACGAGATAGGTTAAAGCTCTCTCCTCGAATAGATCGCAACCTGATGCAAACAGGCCTGTCAGCTGAATTGGGATGGGACTTAGCTGTCACAGTGAAAGGAGGCTGAGGACTGCACAGAGGATAGTGTGGTCAAACGAGGTGAGTATAACTTGTACAGCATTTCACTACAAGGGAAGCTAGCGCTTTGTGCATCATCGCTATCATACTTAACATCCAGAGAAAGTCAATTGCGGTGCTTTAAAGAACAATATCAAAGCACAGCTGTAGGTATGTCTTGCCCACATAGATGCAGTGGCAGTAAAAGGAGTGCTTACACACAGCTGGTTGGACATTTGCCAAGCCGATAGACGAGGCAGATCGAGCGTGCGTCCAATGAAGAGAGGTTGAAGTAATAACCTAAACACAAAGCTGCAAAAACTTAGTAGCAATGCCTACCCGGCAAGTCACAGAAAATGACATTGCTGGCTTGCAGCAAACATTTAAGCACAGCAGAGAAACAAAAGGTCAGCAAAAGAAGCCAAACTCACTCTCAGTAAGTATAGACCTGGTAACTCTCCCAAAGTACATCAACAGAATAGATCACTATAAAAAATATTAGGCACTTTAAAAACAGGGGTTGCAATGTTATTTAATCATTTGATCATTAAAATGTTACAAAATACATTTAAATAATTCAAAGTCATAGTTCAAAGATGATATCTTCAGATGTCAAGGTGCAAATAGTCAACAGAGTTTGAGTTTGTGATGATAAACTCTTAGAAAACTAGGAAATGCTTACATGAGCAAAAATATTTTTATTTAAAAATATTTTTACTTAAAAACATTAGTAGGTGCTAAATAATTTTGCATTATTCACTGATTAACTCAACACTTCAAATCAGTCAAAATCTAACTTTTAAAATCTCAGATTTTATATTTTAATTGTGCAATTTTCTTTTTTCTTTCATGTATTATGCCTACTGTATAGTACATCCTAGTCGCAAGGGAAATGACTTGTCTTATTTAGTCTTATTTTTGATTTCGCAAAACCACATTTTTCTCTCTTAAAGTATCATTTGCAGTTTAGCCTTAACAATTATTAGCTCTGTCTTTTTTCCACTGTGTGCATGCAGTTGTGTATGATGCCCCCATGGATTAGAATTTGTTTCCATCTGTGACCTGGATTATGAGGATCTTGCATCCTGCTTGAGAACAGGTTCTGCTTCAGCTGAGCGATTTAGCCCTTGGTAGTTGTCAACTGTTCTTCTAAAAAGCTCGATACACAATTACGACAACCTTCTTGTTTTATATACTCCGCAGGCTGGGTATTGGAGTGTGAGTATGAGTTTGACAGATGGAGGAGGAAGAAAAAAAATTGAAGATCTTCCCTTGGGGACATCTTAAGGGGATCCATTTTATTCTATGACTGCATTTCTAAATAGAGAGAAATGCAATGAGCTGACACATCAAACATTATCATGGCAAGCTAAAAGCAGAGTTAAGCTCTTTATGTCTACCTCTCTGGTTTGAAGTTTTGTTGAAACCTTTTCAGTGAAGTCACTTGTAGCACATGTTGATCTCTTGTACCCCATCAAATGAGAATGGTCTTTCCTGCTTCTTTAAATCTCAAGTTTAATATAAACAAGTCTGTTTAATCATGATTACTGCATGAAATATGAAAGCTTTCTGTGCAAAAGCACTGTAAAAAAATAGCTCAGTTTATTAGCCCAGTGAACTTGAATTGTGACAAGAAGCAAAGAGTAGCATTTTAGGATCTCCACAGAGGAGACTCTAAAATGCCATAGTCGACTAATAACTTGAGAAGCATTTAACTCTGTGTCAGGAAAGTGAGGAGAGAAATGATGAAGGCAGACAACCTGTAGAGCTGCTCACATTACACCATGGATTTCCGCAGCCCTCAGGCTAAGGGGTGGGGGGTGTCAAGGAGGGGGGAGACTTTGAAAGGAGCAGAGAGTGAAAGGAATAAAGGCAGGGTCTTGAGACGGCATGCCAAATAGTGAATAGAGCTGAGACCTTTTGAAAAGTCAGACAGTTAACTTCTGACTGATTCACTTCATCTCCATCTGCATTGTTTATTTATGTGGCAGATGGGTTGCATAAATTTCACCGTGGAACTCACCGTTATAAACCTAACTCAATTAGCCAGCCGGGGTATTAGCAGACACTTAGTCGGATCCATTGCAGCAAATCACAATAGGCAGAAGGGTGATATTTTTCATTTTTGGTGGCTAAGGCTCAAACCCATTATTTTTCCTTGTTTGTGTGAGTGCCTGACTCATTGAATAATCAGTTTGATTAATAAAACCAGTCACCGTAGGCATAATGTATTTGGCTCACATGAGTGTTTCTGTAGTAAGGGGGAGCCTCTCTAGTACACTATGTGTTCATGTGCTGGATGAATTCTTTTTGTTTTTCCAGCTCCCTAACACTGCTGCGAATAATGTGACAAATTTATCATTAATGCTCAGAGCTTTAACTCAAATTAACTTGGCTCCTCACATGATGTTTTCTCCACCTTTTGCCTTTTGTCTTCAACTTAACCCCTCATTATTCTCTTTCACTGCTGCTTCTATAGTTACTGCTTCTGTATTCTCTCTAATCAATCTCACCCTCCATCATTTTTCGTTCTCATTTTAAATATTTCGCACGTCCCCACTTCATCTACATACCAGCCTCCTCTGCCCGCCTCCCCATCCATCGTTCACTTCATATCTCCTTCTTTCTCTCCCCGCCAGTGAGCCCACCCTGGCAGCCTTGGCCCTCTTAAATGCATCATTTCTTCCAAGAGATATCCTTCTGCACTGACCTCTGTGCTAGCTGGCTGACTGCCATCTTCACTCAATGGACTCATCAATCCATCTTGGTTCTTGGATGGCCTTGATTTTATTGTCTCACACAGCCCTCTGTCATCCTGTTCATCTCTCATCCTTAATGTCATCCTTTCAGATTTTAACATGTCTGCATTTTCTGAGCATACAGCGTTTGATTACACTGAGCTAGAATGGCAGAGTCCAGGTTGACTATTGTTGTCAAGTCCTTGCTGGGGCAACTGATATAGAGGCATAGGTGTGCTCTTTTTGTGGAGGTAATCATTTGGATGGAAGAAGCAGCTACTTTGAAATGCTTTATTTTTCCACTTATGCTATTTGATGATTGATAGCACCTTTTAATGCATTGATGCTTTACATTAAACAATGCCTGCCCACACATATTTTCAATCATGTTTAGCTGACAAAGTATAGACAATGTACAAATTATATATATAGATATTTATATATATATATATATATATATATATATATATATATATATATATATATATATATATATATATATATATATATATATATATATATATATATACACATATATATATATATATATATATATATATATATATATATATATATATATATATATATATATATATATATATATATATATATGTATGTATTGTTGAATGCATAACTTGCTCCTCTATGAGGACTTTCATGGTGAAAATACTATTTTTATACCCTTACTACCTTGTCTGTTTGTAGTGTGTAGAATAACAGCTGTCCTTGACATGTAATTGATGATTAATACATATATTCTCAAAAGTGTAGCTTCCTCAAAAATACTTTTACAATAAAACACATTATCCACAGACATGCTGAAATACAAAATTACTAAGATTTCAAAACCACATAAATCACTGTTTTCACAAAAAAAAAATTCAGGAACACTTTCAAAACAACAACTATTGTGGTCACTTAGCATATCTAACAGCAGTTACTAAGCTAATGCTAATGCTAGTGTCAAAACTGCAGTTCTCTGAATAGCCTGAGGCTGGCAGTCCTTTGTAACTACAAATAAGTGCTTTAATTTTAATGAGTGAAAATTTAATCTAGTTTATCTGTTAGCACTGTTAACAGATATCTGTGTCTGTGATGCACCTGTACAGTCTGAGGTTTTGCAATCGCAAGACCGCTAACCATGAGAAATTAACTTGTCTGCCATTTTGGACGTTTATCAGGTCAGGCCAGTCACACAGGCCTAGAGACTGGTGAGTGACCCCCTGGAAACCACCACTCACTTGTGTGTTCCTTGACCATTTGGCGAAAACCTCCCTGCGATTGTTTTGGTTGCGAGCAGATTACCACAGTTGGCTTCAGCGTTCTATGTCTCCAGTTTAGCAAGTGTTTGCAGGCAAGTCAGCATCTTCCATACAAACCACAGGCAACTGTGGCAATCTACTAGCGAGCAAAACAATCATAAAGAAGCTCTTGGTACAGCACCCTCTTTAGAACTAATTTAACTCTAAGCTATGTGCGAACAATGTCAAGTGAGAAACCTCTATACATGACAACTTAGATTTCTACCCTCTCATTCAAATATTAGTGTAGTTCTGTTTTGAGGTCTAATAGTAGCACTTTTTTGTGAAAAAGCAAGTTGTTAGAATTGTTGTTTCTAGTTTGCTAACTAATATTAAGAAAATGTTGCTTACCTTTTTTTTTTTAGTCGCAATGAGATAGTTGGTAGTTGGGGAAGCATGGTGGCGTGGTGTTAAGTTCTCCGCGTGTCTGCGTGGGTATTCTCATTTAGTCAGGTTAGGTGAATTGGTGATTTTAAATTGCCCATAGGTGTGAATGTAAATTGTTGCCTGTCTTTGTGTGTTAGGCTGGCAACCTGTACAGGGTGTACCCTGTCTCCCGCTCTATGACAGCAGGGATAGGCTCCAACCACTCCGTGACCCTGAAAAGTATAATGGATGGATGGATGGAAGTTAGTTGAGATATAAACGATTCCTAAAAATGATCCCAAAACAACCATATGCATCATAAGCTTAACATGTGAAGAATGTTATGAAGATGAGCAGAAGTCTTACTGAAACACATCTGAGCTTTTAAAGTCCAACTTCCCAAACAAAAGGCACAAAAGTAGCCAGACATAAGACCCCCACCCCACCTCAAAATACAAAACAAAACAGGTGAGTACATACTGTCAATATTTGTGTTGACTCAGCTGGGATAGTATTAAATACGAAAAGCTGAGAATAATCATTTGAAAGCAGTAGAGAATGCCTGACTGCCTTGTTGCATTATATTCCAGTATATGCTAAATAGTTATCTGGTGTGTTAGAATTTGTTTACTTTATATAAATACAGACATTTCTACCATAAGCTGATGCAGAAATGGTACAAACTGATGCATAAAATCCACCAGGAAATGCAGGAAAGTGTCAAAATGTCCTGGAAGTGAACCCAAAGAACCCTGCTTAATGTGTTTCCCCCGGTGCTTAAACCAAACCTACGCCCATGTGTGACCCTCACCTTGCAGGTGGTAGCAGTTTGCTGAGTCTCCTTGAAAATTCACTCTGAATAGTAAGAGTGTGGCTCAATTGCAGATGAGGCTTTCTGGAATATAGAAAATGTTTAAGCACAAGTCAAGATCAACGCACAAGGTGTACTTAGTATGCATAACAAATATCTCTCTGATCACCAGGTCAAAAGCCCTCTTTTCACTGCGTTCTGGGTGAGCGGGGTCACGAGCAAGATGAATAAATGCACAGCCGTTTATGCTGCGTTCGTTATTTGCTGAGAAATGCGTTTGCAATTCCAGATCAATAAGTACCCTGCCACACAACCTACGGGACAACTTATGGGCAGGTCTGGGGATTTTCTGTTATATATGGACATGCTAAATGTCAGTCATGCTTCCCCAGCTCTCCAAGGCCACCATGAGCATTTGCTCTGCACTATTTATAAAGAGTCTCAGCATGTTTAGTCATGAAGCACCTGACCCTTCAAATCATAGCCCACTGAGCTGAGGATGGAAAACTTGCTTGTATCATAATTTTTTTTAATCGCAGCACAAGCCACAGCACAGCACGAGGCCAGTAAAATTCATACAAATCAGGTGGGTAAGATGTAAATTTAAAAAGGGCAAATGTGTCCCTGTTACCTTTTCCTTTTCTTTATTAGCCTTTTTAAAACATTCTCACTCTTTCAATAATGCCTTTTCCCCCACCAACTCTCAGCAGAGCTCCTTCACTGGAAAGTTCAACACCCACTGAGGCGTGTGTTTGTATTACTGCCTTTGTCTGTACCCCTTAGGTTTAGGCCTTACTCCCCATATATTCAGGTTTACCAGCAACCCCCCGGTGCGGAGCAAACTTCACAGACAAGAGACAGAGATGGAGGGCACTTACTGCCTGCACACTCAAAAGAGAGCCTCCTTTGCTTTTAGCTTGATTCAACTCGTGTTCACTCATAAAATTATTTAAAATGTGCTCCTGGCATTTTAACACCCACTTTCAATTTGAATTCGGCTACACTTTTCAGTGTAAATGAATGGCAATAATAAAACTTGCATATTATCACAGCAACTCAAATGCGCTTTTCTGAGGGTTGCATGAAAAATCTATGAAAAGCAGAGTTACTTAAAATGAAATCACAATTTGCTGCAGATGCATTGCAGTGGTTTTGTAATCACACGGTCGCTGTTTTTTTTTTTTTTTTTCTTTTCTGCCTACAAAGGCAAAATGGCATTTAATTGCTATTGCAAATGTACATCTGTGTGACTGTGAATATAAATGAGTCTGCTGGGCCTCTTGTTCTCATGGTAACACTAGCAGAACGTGATGTGCTGATTGACCTTGGGGGTGTGGAGTTTCCTTTTCCACGTGAATTTGGCTGCAAGGTGAGTCTCTGGGTGTCTGCAAGGAAACAGTTTTGCAATTTGTGAACATAAACCATCAAATGCAGTTTGTGTTGGTTCAATTTCTCTGGCTGCATATGAATCTGAAGAACTCTAATAGTTTATGTAATGAGAAAACAAGTCTGTCAGAAAAATAAATTGCATTCATTTCACTCACTGCACTTATCTTATTAGGAAATGACTGCAGCCATTCAGGTGATCATTGTGTAATGTTTCAATTTACACATGCAATGCATTACAATGATACATAGATCAGTGAACGCTGCACTGCTGGCGTGTCAGCAGGCCTGTGGGGGGCACTCCAGCACTTTCACCCATCATCTGTCGCTCTCTTTTCTTCCATCTCCACTTTTTCTCAGCTCTCCATCCCCATTTTCTGTCTTCCTTTTGTTCTGTGACTCTATCACTCCTCAGTCTTCCTCTCTCTCTTTCTTGTACTAATGTGCTCTCTCATCACTGCTTCTCCTCTTTGCTCTCTCTCTAACACACACCCTCTCTCGAGTTCTTCCTCCTCTCGCTCCACTCTTTCACTTTTGGTGGGCGCCCATTTTCTCTAGTTCACTCCCTCTTTCTTCTCCAATCCCTCATGCTCATTTCTATTGCCTGTCTGCCACTTTTTGTTGTGGATTTTTTAATCGATACCAAATCCTTCACTCCCTCCTCTTCCGTCTCGTCCAAATGGAATAAAATGTACGCACATTAGCAATGAGACATAGGCAGCCTGACCTTCTTTCTGCAGCACCTATTTCTCTGCACTTCCAAACAGAGTATAAGAGCACAACATATCACATGCTGTCACTTTTTAACATGCTGGGTTGCCTTTATAGTCATTTTCTCCCCCTAATATGCAGGGTGGACATCATAAGCTGAAGCATTTTAGTGAAAACACAATGAACATAAATGGAGAAAAGAATCTCTTGTATGACATGAACTGCAGTCTATTGATGGACGGTCTTGTGATTTACTCCTTGGCGTCTGGTATTGCCATGGCAGCACCTGATGTCACCATCAACACCAAAGAGACACTTTGAATTCATGCTTGAGAAACCGGCAGTTTAACAAAATAACAATGTTTGACACCCTGGAAATGAGAACAGGCTGGCCCTAATTAGTATTGCTAGCCTTACAAAAGCATTATCAAGATGGTGTTAAAGCATCTTGATAAGAGGGAAAAGGAGGAAACAAATAATGATGGTAGTATGATGACATGGGACATTTATTTTTTTCTGGGAAATAGCTCATCAGTCACACTGCAGATTCATGTGTTAATTCACTGGGCTGCACTGAAGAGATAGCTGGCCATCAAATTAAGGGAACAGGTATGTCAAACTGGCAGAGATGTGAAATGTGCTAGATGTTCTTAGACTTATTAAAGTAGAAGCCCTTGTTTCGATCTTTTCCTCAAGTAAACCCACCTCTCTCTTTGCAAGGAAGAGGCGAGGACATAAATATTTGATCAATTGTGCTTTTATTTCAGATCATTTACCGATTCACAAACAATTGCCCAGCCATTTAATCTTGCTCAAGCTCCAGGCTTAAACACGTTTTCTCAAGTAGACAGATATTTATCTAAAAAAATGCATTAGTGCCAAGTGTATTCATTCATGCCAGGAGTTGTAGACGAGTCGACAGTATCTGTACCTGTGGATTAAGTGAAAGAACAGCAAAATGCTGGGATAGATTGGGGAAAAAAAACAAACAAATTGGTGAGCCTTACTGCCTGTGGAAGAGGAGAGCCAGTTTAAAGTCTCTCCTTTGTGCAAAGGGACTGTCAGCTATACATAGGGATATTAAAACATTATTGATTTCTCTTTTCCCCCAGATTATAATAAAAAGAAGCAGTGTCAAGAGCTGGTAATCAGTGATTAGCCATTATATGTATAACTTTGTCAGGAAATTAGTGATAGCATCTTGAAGGCTGATGGCCATGGCCTTGACAGGGATAATTGCCAGTGAAGGGGCAGAACAATGAAATAGCAGCATTTCTTAATGATTGAGTTATAACATATAGCTTTCATGGTTCGTGGCTTCATGCTGCAAGAACACAGATAATTTTCAGCCACTCTAGGTTTATTCTTCTTTTTTTTTAGCTGAATCCATATACCAGTGAAGCTTTTTAAAAGTCTAAGTATGTGAATGAGGTAATATTCAGGATATAAGGGATACATCATTCGCTGTTAATAACTTCATTGGCATTCACGGTAAATTGAATAGTGGTGCCTGTCTGTTTAATGACATGGAGGTGTAGGTAATTGTATTCTAACCACTTGTGGGGGCTGCACACATTAAATAAATGAGTGCCCCTCTTTTATAGCTAAAATTGGTCACTTTGGTGTATTCAGTGGCTGTCTTGAGAGCTAGCTAACCAAAACTAACTAGGTAACAGCTGGTATATGACATCTTCAACATAAGGCAACATGATGAAAACATCATTAGGTTGTTCTCTTACAGCTGTCTGGTTTATCTAGGTGTTGAACAGGCTAAGGCTGGTTTTTAATGACAATCTTCAGCTGAAGCAAAACATTTGCATTTCTTTCATTAATGAGTTTGCCAGATGTGATTACAATTTATATGTTGACATGAGTGATATACAATAACACAGTAACTTCAAATGGCATACATGCGACATAATGATAAACTTCATGCTTCGGTGGAAAAAGCTACCAGCTGTTAACAGCTGCATGTCAGACAGAAGACTGCACCGCTTGCGTTATAGTGCTGCCTACTGTAATGTTTTGGCCAAGAAGGACTTTCCATCAACATTTAAATGAAAGCATTCCTAAACAGCATGCCCTTCTTCCTTTGCAACAAACCTGTCTGGACCAGATGCAGCAAGCAAATATGCTTATTATTTTAAATAAAGCCAGTAAGACAGGATCATATCCCAGGTGGAACTGAACAGACCCATCACAGGACAAACAGAGAAAGATAGATAACAATTCTCACTTCTATTTACGCCTAGTACTGTAACATTAAACCATGAGATTCAAACCCAGAACTGTCTTGCTGTGTGGCATCCGTGCAAACCACTGATCCACCATGTCAGCTCAGCTTGTGGGAACAACAGGGCAAATAATTTATGCGCGCCGGGACAGTATAGTACCCATAACCTCTCTTTTCCCTCACTTTTTTGCAATGTAGTGTTTTGTGTTTTATCCTCCTGACCTACCCGCCGCCACACTACATATGCACACACACAGCTGTTTTGCATTGCTTTATGGGAATGGCAGAGGAAAGATTGTCAGTAGTTTTGATCTTACATTATGATATAACAAACACAATTAACACACAGTTCAGTAAAACTAGTCTATGTACACTGAGTGGCCATTCAGTGGCTGTGTGCTCACAGCCACTTCATAACCAAATAACATGTCACTTGTATGGCATATTTTAAAAAGTAATTAAAAAAGTGAAATAAGAGAAATTTGTCACATAAATCTGATTAATTATTACTGATTTTGCAAGAAAGAATCTGAGTGGTCTACTATTAGACATGGAAACATCGTATACTTGAACATACCCTGCCCATGCCTCTAATTGGCTATAGGTGTAGATGTAATTGTTGTGTCTCTCTGTATCAGCCTTGTGATGTAATGGAAACATGTCCAGGGTGTACCTCTTGCCCAATGGAAGTCAGTTAAACTGTTATGGTATGGTTAGTATTATAAGAATTGAATTGTCTTGGCATGGCACTTGGGATACTTCCCAATTTAAATAAAGTCCATGACTGGCTGATCAGATTTAGCCCATGAAACGACATCCATGGTCATCTGCATGGTAGGAAGTGTCTGTAAGCTGACGAGGCACCAGATAGCAAATCTCAGATTTCTATCAAGAGAAAGAATGATGTTGATGCTACAGCAATAGCTAGCTTATAGCTTGGATAACTCTGTCGCTCTGTGGGAACTTAACAGCTTGTTGTTGGTTACATGGTGGAAGAGAAGCTACCAATATCAACTCATTGTGTAGTCAGGAAGAATCAACACATTCAAAGGCTGATGTATAGTAGGGTACACACTCTCTCTAATAGCTTGTTTTCCTAAGTAGGTAATGCTATAATGTGCCGTATTGCATTATAACAACAGTAATTTAATGAAACAAGTTAAGTTAAAAGCAGTCTTACCCAGCACTGTTTGTCACATAGTGCAGAACCAGTCAAAAAGTTGGACACACTCACCCATTCATTATGAGTGGGTGAGTGTGTACAAACTTTTGACTGGTACTGTGTACAAGGACATTTGTGTTTACTTGATTCTTCTTGACAATAAATCTTATAATGGAAAGCCTGTTTACTTTTGCTTAAATGGTGCCACATTTGTAAGGAAAATGCATTTGTGGGCTGAGCAGCAGAGTTGAGCATGTGGGTTACGCTCCTGAAAATCTTGCCAAATCTTCTCTGCCAAACAGATTATTCTCCTATGTTTTGAGCTTCTGGTACCCCAGGCACTGACAATCAGGCTTGTCATCATTGGAGGCAATCTCAATGCAGATTCTGTAACCCATATCTCCACAGTCTAGGGCCAAACTCTACCCTCCAAGATGACGACGCTAGCCCCCACAGAGTGGGGTTTATTAGAGACTACCTCCAGAATTTGGGAGCAGAGAGGATGGAGTGGCCTGCCTGCAGTCCTAACCTCAGCCCCATTGAATGCTTGTGGGATCAGTTTGAACATGCTGTTTGTGCCAGAGTGACCAACACAACCACACTGGCTGACTTGCAACAAATGCTGGTTGATGAATGTCATGCCTTCCCACAGCAATGTGTGCCCAAGCTGGTGACCAGCATGAGGAGGAGGTGCCATGCTGTTGATTTCAGGATTTCAAGATTTGTTGTGGCTGTGTATGGTTCTTCCACATGCTGATGAAGCCCCTGTTTGTTAATTGAATAAATTGTTAAATATGTCTTGTTTCTTCAGAGTTAAATCATAGAGTCTGATAAAACACCAAACAAGAGTCAATAGCAGAATAAGCTGTACAGTATTATGATGCATTAAATAATTGAACTTGTCTGCCAAGCAGTGCGAGACAGTTTATGCTCCAGTTAATGTGAAGACATTTTGTTTTGTTAAGATTTTTATTCATTATATTGCTGAAATACCTAACTTACTTTTGGACAGTCATTCCTTTAATCTGTTCAGTAACTGACTAGTTAATTCAGTGAATTTGCATCTTTAGGTGGTATTATTCTAAGATATGATTTGCTAGGACAAAATGATGAGCCAAATATTGGATTTGAGTTGATTTAACTCACAGTTTCGTCAGAGACAGTTCTGTAATATCAGCACTTTGGGGTCTAGTTATGAGGATAATTCATAATATATACGGTAGTTCATGCAATTAAGAACAAGACAGCATAAGTAATTTGCAGACTTTACTCCTTCACTAATTTAGACAAACTCACAATGGGCCTGTCATTAAATTAATGAGATTTCACACATCTGTATCTGCTGATTTGATACACAGTCATCTATCATCAATCTAGTTCCCAAAGAAAAACAGAAAAGAAAAGGAATATTTATAATTTATAGGCTAATATATAAATGATCATTAACCACATGTAATGCTCAAATTGCAGAATAAAGCAGACCTAGAAAAATGGAGAGAGGGGCGATCCTGCACGGTGGTTAGCGTGGCCCAGTCCCAGAATACGGATCAACTGGTGAAAGCATCAGAGGTGGATAATGTCCGCTATGCAGTGAGGGATTATTTTGTCAAAGCATGGACTGCCTGCCAATACACAGGCCTGTGCCCACACAGTGTGAGGCTTAACAAAAGGACCGAGACAGGTTATCAATCTGCTTTATTTCAGGCTCTTTATCAATATTTTCACAATAGTGTCACAATTAGTTATTCCATTACTCATCCACTCACATAAGAAGTTGCATTCTGGGACTTGCATGCATTGTAAAGATAACAGATAACACAAATGCACACATGTTTGGAGGGGATGGGTGAGAGATGCGAGAAAATATTTTCTAGAAATCTGTAGCACAGCCGTTCTGCTTCGAGGAGCTTATCCAGAGACCATCCTCATGAGTAGGAGGGTATTGTACAAACAACATGCCACAAAGCAAACATTGCATTTAGCAAAATGCAGCTTTTCGTCATCTGTAGCATTTGCTACAATTATATGCAATTCAAGTGGGAGTACAAATTACTGAGGTGGCCAAGGTCAGTAGAACCTCCCATTAAATGAATGACAGCTTGGGAAACATAAAAGCAGGGGACACTTTCTCCTGGGAGGCCATTTGTTCAAATAACCCTCTTGGGGACTTTTAAAGCATTTTTCTTATAAATTGAACCACATGCAGGGTAATGAGACAGTTTCTTTTCCACTTTAAATGTAATTTTTAAGTCTTTGAAAGCCCAGGTTCAATGTGTCTGTTCATTTTGATTTAACCTTCTCTAACTTTTTTTCATCCTTAAAGGCAACATATACAGAAGAACACGTCACAGATTTCCAATTAGAGGTTCCTAGAGTGAAATGCCTTTGAATAGATAGTGTCATGAAAAAGTATTCACATTTCTTAGCTTTTTGCATATTTTAAATCATGAATTAACAGTGATTAACAGCATTTTTTGGAAAGCTGAGTTGCCACATCCAGGCATGATTACTGCCACACCTGTTCAATCAAGAAATCACTTAAACAGTGCTTGTCTGACAAACTGAAGCAACACATCATGCCACGATCTAAAGAAACAGCTGGGGAACAAAGTCACTGAGGGGGCAAATACTTTTTCACGGCACTTTATTCTTCAGAACACTGTAGCACAACATTTAACTAATTGTCTTCTTGTTCAGCACTCCCAGTTTCATCTATTAGCATTAGGATTTCTTCTCTCATATGCTTTGTTAAAATAAAATCAATTATCTGTGATTAAAACAATCCAGCACCCAGCAGTCCCTAAAGCAGGAGGTGATTTAGAATTATCTGTCAGCTATTTTTGAGAAGAGATGGCAGAATGCCATCCTGCTGGTGATGAATCTGGTGGAATACCAATAGAACAGGGAAAGCTACAGCACAGAGAGAGAGAGTAGAGATATTTCTGCTGCACAGAGACACACAGCTTCGCATTTTTGTGCTGCAGTCCTAAAATCATGCAAGAAAAAAACCACACGTTTCAAGATCATCATACTTATGTGGTATGTTTCTCCCCTCACAGTGTAATGGCACTCTCTGAGTTCACCCCATGTCTGTCATAAGATGCTATAATCACTGCTCCACCATAAAAGGCTGACCAGCCTCCCCCATCCTTCGCCTCGTCTCGTCACTAAAATTGGAGCAGCTATGCTATACAGTCATTTGTTTTTTTTGTACAGAGACAAAAAAGCCTTCTGGGTAACATTGTTTGAATGTGGCCAGCTCAGATACACTCCCAGAACCAACAGAAGAATTCGCACAAAAATCTCATAGTCAGTCCCTATTATTGTGGAGTGCTGCGCAGCTCCAAATAGTCGACATTCTCTGTAGACCCCTGCAGCACAGTGAATCAATAAGCCAAGAGTACATAAAGATTGTGCCAATGTCTCCCCACAAATCAAAGCTTTTATGGCTTTACATCAACAAATTTTCTCATCTCAACTGTTTGTGGAGCTCTTAAACTTTCAGAAGTTAGTCACTTGGCTTTTTTACTTTCTGTAAAATCGGGAGCAAACAAAGCACTTCAGTTGATGTACAACTGATAAAACTGCAGCGATGCTGGCACACAAATGCGATTAGCTGCTAATCATTCAGAGCAGTGAGTAGGTGCGAAACAAATCAAAGTCCTCAAACAAAAGTCTAGTCATGTTTGATTTGTCATCTCCCAAATAACAAACCTGGGCTTATTCATGATATTAATGCACATTGCACTGAGCCATATGAACGGCAAGGCTGAGTGAAAAGGAGTTGGGGCGTCTTCAAAGTCTAATTGAAAGAAATGCATTTCAGCGGGGCTCTTAGCTGTTCTGCCTTTTAGTTGAAAGTCTGGGCTCTGAAGCCAGCAGGTATGCTTTTACACTTCTCATAGTTAGCTCATTAGCTAAGATGTTTCTGCCAGACAGAGCAAGAGCTCTGAAAACAGGCCAAAAAAATCAAAGTCAGGACCAGCTAAAGTGACTTTATTGGCAACCAGCTATTCAGTATGTGTGTTCACACCATGGTAGTTGGCTTAGATGTGGAAGCTGTGCTTGTGTTCAACCACTAGATGAATTCGCTTCAGGCTAAATGATTTACTCTAGATGTAAATGATATGCTATTGTATGATCTAACATACATCATACTCATTTCCTATAGGCAGAAGATTTTCTAATGTATCCAATGAGTCCATACACCAAACAAGGATTTCGGACGACCTCTGCGACCTCTTTGTCTTTAGTTCACTTGGATTTTCTCAGCAATGCGAACTTTTTTAGGTACAGTACATCTCACTTTGGTCAGTTTGCCAGTAACCGCTGCACTCATTCTGTACTTGTTGTACCCACTGTAAAGTTATGCAAACAGAAAACAGCAGTGGTTCCTTAATTAGGTGGAACAGTGGAATGAATCACTTTCTAATGGATGTGATTTCCCCATCTCGTTTCTTCTCAGCACAAAGAGATTTGTTGCACAGAACCCAATTTATTTCAAACATTAACCTTACAATTAATAGTTAGAAGCAAAACAATTATAATCCACACAAGTGACATTTTTTTTTTTTTTTTTATGGTTGGCTGTAATGAATACACAGCATCAACAACTCAATTTGCTTTTTCAACCACGGAGTCCTAACCATGTCAGTGGTAGATTAGTTTTGGAGACCAAAATGGTAATGAGCATAATGTTTTTATTCAATTATCAGTTAAAAAAGGAATTCCATAAGACAAATTTAACATCAGAAGAAGCGTAGAGCATTGTGGCTTGATTTTAAAATGATATGGTAATTTGTAAAGCTACTGGGATCTTACAATTTATTGAATCCACTTAATTTGTTGACAATTCAACAAGGTCAGACTTCTGTCTGTGGATACTGATGTATTTTAAGCTGATGAAACACGTGTAAAGTCTCATTACTTGTGCAGACTCGGTGCACTTGATATTATTCAGACAAATTTCCATGCATAAAAAATTCAGGCAGAGACTGTCTGACCCGTGAACTGCCCCGGACAATAACAAGGTCTCCTGCGCCGCTGAAGCTGAGTACCCATGGACAACCTCTGTGCTGTATCTCATTATCAAACTGGCTTTTCTTCCTCTTTTTGATACATAACACACAGAGAATTTCTTTACTCCCTGCAGAATCACTGAATGTCACAGGATCTGTGATTTGAGCCTGCCACTTATACTAAAAGGTAAAAGATCCCTCTCATTTCTTTTCTTAATAATGCACACAATGAGTAGTAGTAGTAGCCAAAGAGTAAACACTTTCAAGACAAAGCGCTGGAAATGGTGACTCACTTCAAGTCATGCATCTGATATACAGACATTATCACAGTGCCCACCACTTTTATCCTGGCAGACGAAGCAACCGACACAACCAGAATAGCTCATTGATAAATGTCCAAAATTGATGGAAAAATCTCCCATCCACAGTATATATATATATATATATATATATATATATATATATATATATATATATATATATAAAGATTAAATATTGGGGCCAAAAACCAACAATAGCCAGCCGTGAAAACAGCAAACATTATGAAAAGAGAACAGCTCATTAGCTGCTGCAGTTTTGGTTGTTCAAAACAATGTGTCACAATACGTCTCAAAATGACAACCTGCTGAGACAGACAGACATTTTTCCCCTGTCACTGTGCTTTAGTTAGAAGAAGCAGAAAGCCATACAGATACCATAATCTTCAAGACTTCAGTGTGTCACTACCTCTGAAAAGAGTTTTTTTTTGCTTTTCTTTTCAAAAAATGTAAGCACTTTATCTATATGTACACATACATTACTTATGAGCTCACGTAAGGAGCTTTAATTCAGCATATTTTAAGGTGACTGAAGCAACTATTCAAAAATTCAAAACAAATGAGGAAATAAATAAATAACCGAACACCATCAGACTAGTTCAAAGCGCAGCTTTCTAACCTCTGCTCGCCGATCGAGGAACTCTAAAAGGGGCCCCAGGAGACGGTGGGTTCCGCATACCAGTGTGATTTATGGCCTTCCATAACAAATCAACAGGTTTAACTTTAATTGTTTTCTTTGCGATGGGAGGTGGGGTAGTTAATACAGAGCGATGATTGATGGAACAGGGCACCATGTTTGGCTCGGCACTTTGTCTTTTGCAGTGCAGCTCAGGAATTGGACCAGCTGATAGAAGCAATTAATTTGAGGATTTTTTTTTTTTTTTTTTGATTTAGAAAAAAAAAATACAGGTTCTAAAAATATCCTGCATTGTTTTGCCATCTAACTGGACATGCTACTTTAGTGGGAAAATAAGTTTGTGATGTCCTGCAATACCTTTCACATTTGGAATTACTGTGAATTTGCATCTGTATCAATACACATTAGTATCTGAATGTTTGTGAAAAGCCTCTGTAAAATCTGAGTGGGTGACATTTCATATAGTTTAATGAAGTCAGCTTGTGTTTAAGCTACATTAACTTGCTAAGTAAATGAGACAACCATTTAATTACATGCTTTGCTGATGATTCTCTCCGAATAGTTGCTGTTAACCATTAATCTCTGGTGCACACCTAATTTATAAAGACAACATTGTAGGGATGGAGCCTGCACAGAAGAGGAGATGGTCACACTCTTCCATTAAATCACCTTTAGTAATTAGTGTAGCTAGCAGCACTGAGAACATTGTATATTTTGATCACAGTAGGCAATAGGATGAAACTACAAATATTGCCTGGCATTTAGTTGCCTTTGCCAACATATTAAGTTGCAATTTACATTCATGTCCGTCCAAACTCCTATAATGCATGTAGGGAAGCCTTTGAATGAATTTTATTTATGGGCAACAAAGACTATTATAATGTTTTCACTTTGCCAACTTACCCCATTAGTCAATTATGTGAAAACTTGCCACAATTACGGAATGAGTTTTTGAGTTATGACAAATTTTTCGGGTGTAGTACTGGTGACCTTTGACAGCCAAAATGCAATCACTTCACCCTTGAGCCCAAGTGAGTGTTTGTAACAGATTAGAAGAAATGTCCACAAGGCATTAAAGTGATATGATGTCCATGAATAGGACCAATGGATAGAAGGGGGAAAAAAACCCCCCAAAAACATCATTCCTCTGGCTACAGCTGTTACTGTCATAATAATATATAACATCTGATCAGCACTCTATAGATCATAGTGCTTTAAACAGACTTTCTCTGTGATAATTGTAGTCGTATAGTCTAAAGGTGCCTCTGAGTGTGTCACGGAGTAACCTTGCAGCTCCTGCCAGTAACTCAGGGCATGCCAGAGTAGGTCTATTTATTTTTTGCATTTGTTCCAGCCTGCTGGCGACTGATGCAATAGACTGTAGATGATTTACTTCTGTTGATTATTGAGTCGTGGAGGAAGAAGGGGGGTGGGTTGCTTGCCCAGAAAGATACGTCTGAGTTTTAATTAAGTTTGGACAAAAACTGGTCCTTCTTCACTCAATTCAAAAGAATGGCTTCATTGTGAATTATAGTAATGAAATATGTTGAGTGCAGCTTGGGAGCGTTGATGCTACACTGTACGGGGGTTGGAAAAAGAATGATTATGGTTCTGTAAGTAAGTCCGCACAGAAAGTTTTTGTTGTTACAATGGCTACACAATGCATGGCGAAACTTCAAAGACAATAAATCAAGCATAATTGATTGCAGTACTGTCTTGGAAGGCTTTTGCGAGCATCAATCACATTTATGGCGTATTACAGCGACTGCTGGAAATTTCTATGACAGAGAGCAGACAGAGATGGACTCACCATAACAAAAGAAATGATATTGTGTTTGGGGCTGTTAAGGAAAATGGTGTAAGAATGAAGGTTTATCAATTTCAGATTCAAATTATAAAAGAATAAATTTGACTAATAAAATTAAAATCACCAGAATGGCGCTGATGTTTCTTATTTCCATGTGCTACAAAAATTAAAAATTAACATCTCACATCATACTCTGAGAAATACGAATCACATTTAATCAGCGAGATGGCAATGGATTGTGCTGCAACCTGTGGCTGTTAAGCAAAATACACTTTTCTGTCTTTCTTTTGAAACATAAACAGAGTTCCCTAACAATATAATAATTTATGAGGTGATTGCTGCCCTCCTGATGGACAAACTATGCAACATCAATACACATACCATGGTTAAAGGGTGTTTCTCCTGTTTCTTCTCTATTGTTTTAAATGTTCATTTATTGGCTGTTACAAATGCAGATATGGATATATCAGCAAAGAGCTAATAGCGGCCAACGTATTACTTAGGCTCTATTAACCTCCTTTGCCACTCTGTGGCAATCCCACAGGGGGGGTCAACAGGATGGCTGGACTGTGGACCAGACTGCCAAACCCTAGCAACTAGAGATAGCACAAATAAGCTGCAACAAATAGTGCAGGGAGAAATTGATATAAAGTTAACAAAAACTTAAATGACAATAGTTTAAATTCGGATTGACACTATTAGCTAATCCTTTTAAATTACATACAGTCATCCCTAAATTGCATAGTTATTGGCTAGATTTAGGTTTTGAGTGTTTTAACCTGTTAACATCTGCCAGGTCAGTGCTGACCTTAGAGGTTAGGTTTGGTTTGGGTTAATGGGGTACAATTACAGAGTCTCTGCTATTTGCAGGACCCAAGTGGAACATTTAATCAGAAAAAAAGGTAAGAGCGAAGGGAATATCTGAGACTTTATTTGAAAGGTAACACATTCCAATTTCTGAAAATCTGATGATTTAGTATGTTGCAAAAAATCCAAACCTACATGGGTTACCGCTGACCTGGTGGATATTAACAGGTTAAATTATTATATCTATATGGGTGCTCCCCTTCACATCGCTCTGCCCAGGTAAACAGATGTGGTCCATGGGTTACATTGTGAGCATACATTAGAGGTCTCCTGGGGTAGATTAAGCTCAGATAAATGTTAATGTGAACACTGTCAGGACCCAACAATCATATATATGTAGTTATTGTCAATAAATAATGAGGGGGAGTAGGGGGAATTAGTAATATAAGGCATGAGAGCTGCGGTGTCACAGAAGATTATTAGGTAAAGGTATAAAAGGCCAGTCAGCATTCAAAATGCATATCAACATGAATTTGCTTACACCTGAAAAAAACTCTGTGCTAGAGGAAATCTGACATAAAACCCCCCCAAAACTCAGATGTTTTCACCATTCAGGGTCACCCACCAGCCAAATACCTCTATTACCACTGTCCTTCACCTCCAAGTCAAAGTCTTCTGAGGTCATCATGCCCCCTGTCATCTTTCCTACTAACTGATCTTCCTCCTTGCTTTAAAAAAGAGTTTTTTAAATATATAAAATGCACATAACCTCAAATTAACCCAGTCCACAAGTTTAAATACCAAAGCCAACTTCAGTTTCTTCAGTTGAGATTTTAGATCAGTGGTTTCACATTAATGACTTCAAGGCTGCATTAATCTGTATTTTTATAAGAACAACTGATTCTGTCGATTTAATGTGAAACAGGTCTTTTGTAGTAACTAAACCACAGGAAAGGCTGCAGTTCCTTCCAGCTATATGGACCGTTTTACTTTTTTCACCTCATTGTTTTGAACATGATGATTTGGTTCACTCTCATTGCTCTCATTAACCTAATTTTCATCCGCAACAGGGAGCTGTTTTTAGGAAAAAAAAGGAAAAAAAAGAGAAGAGTAGAAAAAAAATCACAATCTGCACAGGCAGTTTGTCACTAGCTGATGAACATAATGGAACATTTAACTACTCATGAGCCAGATACTTCTCCGGGATGTGGGCGTTGCAGACAAACTCAGTACTTTTTGTTAAAGCTTTCACTTAATCAGCAGTGTCACTGAGGTGATTTTATGTCAATATTGTGTTTACAGCTTGTTGCGTGATGAGTGCGAGATTGGCTGTGTTTACTCTGATTCATTATTAAGTTATTAGGAGTACCTGAAAACACTCACCCAACCATCTAACACAGCGGCACCAAACCTTTGTCATTTTCACATTCCCCCACAGGCCTGTCAGATGGGCCCTTAATTAACACCAGCTCTCATGTTTTTGTTTTTTTTAATTCAAACTGACTCTATTTAACAAAAGTGGACATTGCTAAAATACTCGTCAAATTAGATGAAACTGTTTAGGTCAGTTTGATGTGAGCTATTTCATTAGTGTCGATTCATAGGTTCATTTCATTAGTGTTGGTTTAAAAATATCCATCAACTACTTAGCCACTTTCCAAACTGCTATTTAACCATTTCTTAATCACATTCAGCTTTTGACCACAACTTATCTATTTTAATCATTCATGCATATCTTCAGGCTGTCTGTTGCTAGTTTTCTATTACCCCCAATTAACCTTTGTACTGAAAGTTCACTGAAAATTTCCTTTTTTCTTTTGTTTTCTTTGAGCTAATCTTTTCACATTCCCCCAAGCTGATGCAAAAGGAGCCCCCGTGTTGGTTCTTGTACCCACTGGTTGAGAATTACTGATTCCCAGCCAACTAAACAACAAACAGCAAGTCCACAACTGACCCATTAAGCTGCTGCATGACCTTTTGGAATGCCCAGAGTCATCAGTTGCCTTACAGAGAAACACTCAGTCACAGAAAAATAGGGCAATCCCTTAGCTGATCCTGTCTGTCAACAACATTATTTCTAAAATTAAAAAAATAGTTTGTTTTCTTATACCTTGTATAGTTTAGTTGACCCCCCCCCCCCCCCCCCCCCCCTTTTTTTTTTCTTTCAAAGATATGCAAGTCGGAAGAATTAGCTTCATTCTCCCTCCCCCAAATAAACTGCCCTTCTTCGGTCGTCTTCTCTTTTCAGCCCCTTTTCTCCTTTTCCCTCCTTTTTTACTTTGGGCATTCTTATTTGCTCCAAGACTCACCAAAGGTCCCTTTGTGCATGTTTAATGATGCATGCAAATGCAAATAAAACCAAAGATATCTCTGAATATTGCTCCTGAACCCTGAGGGAACAAATAGCAAGTGGCGAACAGTATCTTCCTACTTCTAGAGAGAATAATTTTTAACCCCTATCCCCAGGTTGGAAAAATACATACATAAAATCAGTTCAGTAGCAGAAAGCAATTATGCCTCCCTCTCCAGTTCGTGTGTACAACAAACTCTTTCATTGATCTGGTGATAATTACCTCAGTCACATCATAAAGCACCTGGAACAGATTGGTGGCTCAAATTATCGATTACCCCTGGGCTACCCTTCATCGTTCATTGTATTGCTGCTATACATTACTTGATGAGATCTGCTTTGCCGTGCTTCCCCCTGTATTTTTCATTGGCACTCTGCAGGGATACATCGACAAAGGGTTTGGTGGTCGAGACCACTCTTTCAAAGTCATTTGTCATCCTTTCTTAGTCTTCAGTCTGCAAGCCACCCCAAAACCAAGGTTAATCTACAGTATATTTACCAGTAGCTAGCACATGCACCTCCACCCAAGCACCAGAAAAAACATTTAATCTCCAACAGTTTTAGTCCAAAAATGACCTCTCATTCCTGGTTATAACTCGAGGCGTGCCCTGGCAAGCACCAGCTGCGTCTAAAGCTTCAGTGCACACCTTCCTTGAGGCATGTCCATGTGTGACCCTGAAACCTCTGCCCACTAGCAACACATAGTCGACTAGCTAAGTCCCCAGCCACAGTCATAACAACTGCATGACCTCTTCTGAGCCAAGTACACTTGTTGGCAATAAATAATGAGATTGCAATTTTGGCACCAGTTTGTTTTGTCTTTGAGTTTTTCATAAAGCTTACTCGAAGGTGTCACTGTTCTTTCACAGGCCTTATGTTTTTTTATAAGGCTCAGCTTGTTTCTAGTGAAAGGAGAACAGCAAGAAAACACACAGGAGATGCTCTGCTTTGTTACTGAGTCTGTCTTAGCTTTGTGGCTGTCTAGTTATCAAAAGAACAGTGGCTCCTGGCATTTCCCCAGATTCCTCTTCCTTCAAACATGATGAAAATACATCAGAATTTGAACTATAAATGGCAAGATATATGGAGTGAAGTGTATGGTTATGAACGCTTACAAACTTTTCTAACCAGGTTAGCATTGCGAATTGTTGACCTGCAATCAACTAATTTAATTTAAAGATAGTTGTTTTACTGTAATAGATTTATTACTTACAAATGGATTAATCAGTAGGTCAGCCATAGACAGCAACCTTTAATTTGTAAGCCCACGCTGCATTTTTTTTTTTTTTTACAAAAGGTCAATAATAGAAGCTATTCCCATGATATGTAATTACTGCATTTTGTAAATGTATCTGTGTTGTGCTGAGAACCATTTAAAAACAAATTTCTGGTTAAAAACTACAATCGCTGTGATGTAATCTCCTGTGTACAATAACAAGCTTATCAGATGAATAGTTTATAATAAATAGCTGCCTTTCTGTTTGTGCATTAATGCTACCCTAACAAGTGCCTTAATTAGGGGACTGAAAGACACCAAATGATTTTCAGTATAAGAGCATTATCTTTGATTCTTTTTAAATCACAAAAGTCGCATTGACAACTCCAGACTGATTTAACAGTGAATACAAAGCCGCATGATTAGCTGCCACAGCAAGCGCAGCACCTCTGTGGAAACAGCAGAGAAGCCTGAATGAAGGAGGACTCCTTATAGTTTCCATGTGTTTGTTTTCATTATTACTGTAAGAAATAAGCTATTATTTTGTGCGACAAATAAGCAATATTGGGCAACATTTTAACAAGCTCAAATCCTACCTTTTATCCATGCATGCACATAATTCTTGATGACTCTAATGCTCTCTATTTATCACCATTAACTCTATTTCTCATTAAACTCTGCAGCTACTCATATCTGATAATTTCAGGAAGTTATTATCAGAGAGCAGGAATTAATCCCGCCTGCAGGAAAGGTTGTCGAGGGTAGGAAGCTCACCTTAGCCATCTGCAGTGAACCAAACTGGTTCTGGGCAGGTGTTCAACACGGCCAGGTGGAAAGCAGCTGACACAGACATAGCGCCCCAGTGCTATTTGTCACTGTAAATAACATTTGTTTCTTCAATATTAGAATTGGACAGGAGTGAGCATCCAGCCAGTCTTTCTCATTCTCCTCTAATTTAGCCAATTAAAAAGAAAGGTCATGTGTGGAAACAGATGGCTAAACTTTAACTGCGTGCTGAGTCGGGAGGCTGAAAGAGACAACTGGCATTTTACCTGTGCAGCTCAAGCTCTCAAGATGCATAGAAGGTAGATAGTAAATGGCTAAATGACTATCAATTTTATTTACTAGGTGCACTAAAGTATGTAATCATGCTAAGATTTCAGGATTGCAGTGCAGAAAACCCATCCCATTAGAAGCTTTGTGGTTTAAGCCTAAAACATCTTATACGTGTTAAATTAAAGCACACAAAAAGTCATGCTCAATGAGACTTTTTTGCATTAGACATTTTGATCCCTCTGTGTGTGTTTCATAGTATTTCGTCCTTCAATATAATATATCAATAAAGCAAGGCAGCCTAAATTACTGATATTTGGCTGTTCTCTCTAAAAGATGCTGTGTCAGAAGTAGTTTCAAACGCTATTAAAGACAGTGTTTTCTTTAATCATCCTCTAGAGTGGAAGCCACTGTAGCCTACACAATGAAAACTATAAAACCAACTGAGATTGCATCTGGGAGAAGAAAGGGAACATTTTCTGTGCTCAGGGACAGGACAATTAAAGTAAAATAAAGTCTGGTAAAGTTAAAAGCGCCTAGCGAACCTCCCAAAAGTAACATAGGAAGCTTGTATAGGCTGTAAGGTGGAGAGGAACAACAAACATGATGTTGTCACACTTCCACTC
The DNA here is from genome assembly GCF_007364275.1 of Archocentrus centrarchus. Classification (NCBI taxonomy): domain Eukaryota; kingdom Metazoa; phylum Chordata; class Actinopteri; order Cichliformes; family Cichlidae; genus Archocentrus; species Archocentrus centrarchus. The sequence continues at coordinate 21,931,085 of NC_044355.1, read as the reverse complement.
CCTGTGGAGCCGAGCTAAAAGGAGTACAGACATGGATCTGGAAACAGTACACTGCCTCCAGCTTCTGCTACTTTCTATCGCAATGTTTGTGAAATTCCTGCTGATGAGGTGATTATACTAGAACATGGGCTTCTTTTAATCTGAGTACTGACAACATTTCAATCTGATGTTTAAAGACCATGAATAGAAGATAGAGTAGCAGGCCTGGGATGATTTTTGTTTAGTGCTGGCATTTGTTTGGGTTCACTGGAAAATCAGTGTGCACTTATGGTCCAACATCTGAGCCCATTGTAGATACACACATGCACACACATGCTCGGCAAACAGTATATGCTCAAGGGAATTTGTGGTGGGGAGAGGTTTTTGAGCCAACATCCACTGTCCATGTTTGTTAAGGTTCAATGGGCCTTTTGAAGTGAACAGAGAGTGCAGAGCACATGCACTGTGACCAGCAATTTTGTTTCACCATGCTCATCATTTCACCTAATAACTCTGCTCCTGCTGATGGAGATAAAAGATACCATCTCCATATTTCATATCCTACTTGCATTCACAATGTTAAGATCCCAGGAAAATGGTTTTCTGTTACCTTGCGAAGCTGTTCTCATGTGTCTTTTGGGAGCGTTAACTTTTCCAGTTTATGGAACATCTGACAACTCTTACTGGCAGTGCCAGGAATGCTTTTAATTCAAGGTGCCACTTGGGTGCTTATGCACTGAGTAGGATCACAAAATCTGCTACTAGAGTAGAAACTGTGTGTATATACAATATGAATGTGGATGTGTGTTGACACTGATCTCTGCAAACAAGCTACAGCTTGCCATGAGTTTGAGCTAGCATGTATCTCTTCACTCCCCCAAAACGAATACACAAACCATAAAGCCATACAAACTGTCAAAACCTGCACTCCGTAAAGCTCCACAAATACCCCAGCCCAAAAGAGAGCGATAACCTGGTAACTGTCTCCCCAAAATCAGCAGATGGTGTATAGATGAGTAGATGAGCAGGCAGCAGTCTTTTTTAGTGCTACAGACAAGTTAATGAAATTTATGTCCAACAAAGGAGACTTGCTTGGTCAGGATAAACAAGCATCTGCCTTGTTCGGTGAGTTATAGTTAATTTAACACTTTATACATAAAGTGATGGTTTTGAGTGAGAATCTTTTAAAACTGTAAATGGATGATGACACGCTGGTGGACATTAGTCATTTTCACAGAGCATTCAAGTTATTAATTAATCCAGAAATGTCTGATTAGAATGGGGTCACATTTAAAACAAATCTAAGTACACAGTATTCCTGAAAACACCAGCATTTTGCTTGCATTGTATGCAATACTATGTGTACAACAGCATCATTTCTTATTGGAGAAAGTCAGGAGTAGGACCATATCTCAAACAAAATCCCAGTGCCTACCCGCCCTATATAACTGTTTGTTCTCATTGCTCTGCACTCCCTCCCTCCATCTCTGTTTATCATCTTCTCTCATAGATACCACAGGTATCTGCTAGGGCCGTGAGCCACTCAGCGAGGCCTTCCACAAAATGCACCATCTGGCCTAAAATGCTGCTCCTCATTTATCCCTTATCTTCATTATCAATAAACATTGTTTAATCATGCTTGGGATAACAGTTCTTGCCAGTGAATTGGGTGGAAATGTTTTAATTGCTTCTTTAAGTACATTACAATAATTTCATTTAAGTAGAAACCTTAATAAGGACTGGTAAGGCACAATACATGAACTTTAAAAGCTATTCTATCTTTCCATGTCTTAAGTACTCATAGTTTCCCAATAACATATTTTTCAGTTCAGTTCAATTCAGTTTTATTTCTATAGTGCAAATTTACAACAGCTGTTATGTCAAGGCTCCAGACCCTACAATATTAAACAAACAAAAACAGGAAAAAACAACAACAATCAGACAACCCCTTGCGAGCAAGCACTTGGCGACAGTGGGAAAGAAAAACTCTCTATCTTTGTAATAGGGGACTTGACTAAGCTGATTGCTGACTGGTTGTATTCTGCTTCCTATATAAAAGTAAGGTTGCCAGGCGCCTGTGTCATTTTGTAGTTAAATCACCATCCTGCAGCAATGTCATTATTTGTGGAAGAATTTCTGTAGAAAGTGAATTTCTGTCTGTAGATGGGAACTGATTTAAGATTCTCACCAATTTATCACATTTAATCACTATATTATCACAAACAGATTACATATAATTGCAGACTTGATCCCATTCAGTCACAAACTGATTGCAGACTGACTCCATCTTACTGTCTTTTAATCATGTCTCCATGCACCGAAGTTGCTTTGAAGACGCCAATTGACTGCGAGTGGTCACAGAACCTGATCCCCATTTTCGAAACAACCATTTCAAAGGCAACAAAATTGCAAGGTTGCAATCATTGTGGTTGTGCTGCAGTCTCCAATTAGTGTTTTCCCTAGTGTGACTGTGGACATGAAGGCACATTGTCAGAATCTAAGTGAATCTTTAAGTTGCTTTAATATTGATTGCTGGGTGTGGAAAAAAAAAAAAAAAGAAGCTTGGATTCCAATAACAGAGGCAGCAAACGATGTGTCTCTGTCACCATGAAGTGTGCACCCTTGGTGATGTTAATTAATATGGTACAGTGTGATATGTAAATTAAGGAGCATCCTATTGATGGCTATGAATGCAAAACAGGCTAGCTATAAAGGTGGACTCGGAGGCAGTTTATTTTTGTAATAAACTTTATTTTTTAAAATTGTTATTTAAATATTTTTGTTTAATCCACATAGCAGCAGCTCACAATTACATTACTGCAATGCACGTTATGTCTAAATTACTCTGCCATAAATCCATTCATTGTGACAGTGAAGTTCTCTCAGCTTTTAGCTCCTTGTGTTGGCTGTCTGACCTGCACATAAACAGGATGATTGAGTCTTATTAGTCTCTTCATATAAAATAATCAATCAGCTGTTTTCTCACTAAAGCTGTTACGTGTTCAGCACAAAAGGGCAAAGAGATAAAATAAACAGTGACTGATGCTAAAAGTCAAACATGTGGCCAGCCTAAGTTGTGGATAATGTTTTTCCCAAGTTATTGAGCAATGCATGAAAGTTTGCACATAAAGCTGTGTGCATGCATACATCCATACACATTATCTTTGGCAGATTTATAAAGCCATGCATATGCAGGGTCCTCTTTCATAAATCTTAGTGAGGCTGAAATTTTATGCAGAGCCTTATTTCCACTCCCATCCATGAATGGACACAGACTCTTCCTTATTTGTTTACTTGCATATTAAATTCCTGTTTGCACCATCAATTATTATATGACAGTTCAGACAACAGCAGAAGCGTGATTTCCCCAAACCAAGATACTCACTGGAGAAGTGGAGAAAAGGAAATATATATTTCGTGATCTCAGTTTGCGGTGGGGTGTGGGGGTGTGTGGAGAACAAAAGCAATCAACTGTGAAAGTCAGAGGAAATGACCTTGACAGGGGTAAATAAAAAAACTACAAACAAGAGGAAAAAAAAAACTGGAAAACAAGAAAGCAGAGCATGGGCAGTAGCTATTTATAGCCTGATAAATCAGGCGATTCACTACTGAGGAGTAGTGAAACTTTAAAAAGTTAAGTGCAAACTGTAAATCGGGAACATTTGCCTTCAAAATAAAAGTGAGTCTTACTTCTGCAACCAACATGCTTCAAAAACAAATTTTACTTTGAAGGTGAGCTGTCAACTGGCTAGCAACCAAAGCAAAGCCTCTGATTGGGGCTTTAGCAATTAATTTCACAGACTGAGGAATCACTCGCCAGCTGGTTGGGGAATTGGTTGGTGAGTGGTTCCTAGGTGGTTGCTGAGCAGTTTCTAGGCTCTAGGTCTTTGTGACTGGGGCCTTGGGAATTGTATTGCCTCCCACTGGCTGGGAAACCTCTACATATGGCTTGAATGATATTAACTGAAGACCAATTAATAATGGAGTTTTAAGAAAAATACAGATATCATGCAAATTTGGCCAAATGTCACAGACCCCATGTTTTACAGTTGAAGAATTACAATTTCAGAGCAACTTAGCGGACAAGTGATGTACTGGAGAGACTTTCAGATTAAATTTATTGGCATGTCTGCACTGAGATTTTGTTTCATTTATCAACAGTCATATGCGCCGATAGATATATCTGTGAAATGTGGCTAATTTAATCTTGTGCTTTTATTATATTAGTGGAAATTCTTCCCCACAGTTAATGATATTAAGTCAAGCCTAATTAATCAATTATCCATAAAATGTGCCTATTCATAGTTATACATATAGTCTGGCAGGGAATGGGACTCCACTGAATGCTGTTTTTCCTGGTTTCAAAATCAAACGAGCTGTAAACTGTCTGTGTCTGTAGTTTGAGCTAAATCACTCTGAATCTTAATTAAAAGAGGAATGAAACACCGGGTCCTTCGGCTATAAAAAAAAAAAAAAAAATGACATCCAAAGATAATGTGTGGGCATTACTCTTACATTTAGAGAAAGTAATTTGGGAGAGTAGTTTATTAGCCCTCTGCCCTTTCAGCCAGATATGACCTTGCAAGCCCCGTACCAGAGACCAGCTGCAATCCATGATTCATTTATAACTTCTGGGCCTCCAGAAGCACTTGAAGCACATGCACTGTTGATTAAATGCTTTGTGGGAGAATTCATATTTAAAGCATACGCCACATGAAAATTAATGATAACCAGCCAAGCAGCAGAACACTGTACAAAAAAAGCCATGATGGGCAATTTATGAGAGATTCACTCTAATTTACAATTTATTCTGTAATCATCACAATGTTTCTTCCATATACAGCATAATGTAATGCACATTTGTGAGTGGGTGGAATTATAAGGAATGTGAGTAGGCTACTCACAAAATGATATAAATGTCATTACAGTGCATTCAAGCAGGAAATCTAGCACAGGGAACCAGAGATTAGCCGCTGGGTGGGAACGCTCCACATATGCCCATAAGAGGCTAACAGAGTCAGTGAGTGAATGAATGGATGATTGAGCAAACTCTACTGAAGTTTTTGTATAGTCCTAAATCAAGTATGGAATTTAGCTAAGGGTCTGTACATCTTTGAACTAGGCCACAGTGGATTTCAAAGGAATCTTTAATGCTCTGCTTACTACCACAGTCAAGTGAAAAAGAGGGAAAAAAATGCTTGTAAACTTATTGCTGCAAAAAAAAATATGCTGTAATTTCTATTTATTTACCCCTTATTCTTAATGCCCGTCATGGCTTTTCTAACAACTGTTGTGGAAAAAATCTTCCATTTTCCTCGCTGCTCGTCCTGTGCAGGAACACTGTGCATCTTGGACTTAACCTTGCCGGCAGCTTGTTGATAGAAGCCATCAATCACACTGAGTTCAGGGGTTATACACCAGGACTGTGCTTCATGGTTGCTCTTCCAGATCTAACATCCATCCCCGCATCCGTCCTAGAACTTCTGCAATTTTCATTTTGAATCTAGCTGGCTGATGGCTTTTTTTAAATTTTTTTTATTTTATTTTATTATCAAGATGCAAAATGTTACCATCAAAACAGTCCCCTTAAAAGGTTACTGCAATTATATTTTTCTTATTTGTTTTATTTCAGTGAAAGTTTGCACAGAACTACATGTTCCTCAGAATATAAAACATTTATTTAGACTCTAAGGGATTATAACTGACAAGAAATGTCAACTAATTAGTTTGGCATTTTTTAGGTGTGTGAAATTTTGGATTTTTAACCCTTTTCAGGCTGGGCTTTTTTGGGCTTCCTGGGACTGGAGGTGCCCCAAACACCACCAAATTTTAAGAGGTAAGGCTGCTGACATCAGTTCAGTTTAGTTCAAATGTCTGAACTGAGCTAAGAGTTAAAATGGACTAAAGGTTTATTTGTTCAAATTATATATATATATATATATATATATATATATATATATATATATATGTATTTTTTTTAATCAAAATATGCATATGTTTTGATAAAGGGCGTTTGAGGGACCACCTTGGATTTTGACCTTCATAATTCTACTTAGTCATCAAATTAGCTTAAATTATTTTAATCAATTACTTTAAATAATAAAGGTTTTATATAATTACTTAAAATGTTGTTAATGTAATTTTTAAAAAAGCACGATTAAACAAGAAAACCTGGAAACTACACTGATTACACCAAAAGCAGGAAATTTTATAAAACATGCTTGTAAAAAGCCGTTACCATGGAAACATCAAAAGTTGTGAACTTGACTAATTATGATAGAACTGTACCCAGAAAAATTAAATGAAAAGTCACCAAGTTTGGTGGTTCTAGCTTAAACCGTTCAGGAGTTATACGATGTGAAAGCTGGCGTGGGCCTCAAAAGGCTCCAGTCTGAATTGTGTCTACTTGTGGCCATCCTGACCAAACAGATACGTCTGCTGGCATCTAATCATAATTTTGCATTAACTTTATATGCAGTCATGCCACATCCAAACGGAAGTTTGTATTCAGTCTGAATACGACTCACTGCCTGGTGTGCTCTGACTACAAAAAAATCAACATGTAAGCAGCAGCGGTCGCTTGTCAATCTATACTAGATCCTTTCAGCTGGGTAATATCACCTAAAATCAATATGACAGTTGTTACATGTACCTAGGTAATGATTGAAACATGCAGGTCATTACACTCAGCAGTGCAGAAGATTGTCTGCTCTAACAGAGTAGTGGCCCTGTTTACCTCTGTAACTGATATTTGTGATGGTGTAATATTTCTTTAACATAATCAGACGTTAAGCACTTTAACACACAGTAAAATCAGTCAGTCAACTCACAAGGCCAATAAAAAATGATCTTTTGAAGAGATCAGAATAATACAAGAGCAATAGTTCAAGGTTTATAAAAGCATTAGTTTAACAGCCACTAAACTTTAGTTTCAGAAACAACCTGCCTTAGCATCAAAACTGTTGTTGGAAAACACAGAGGAGATTCCTCTAGACCTTCAGGGTGTACTTGTAGCTTCAGGGTTATTATTTGTCACTAAGCTCTGCTGATAAACAAGATGAGGGAGCTCTGCCTGCTTCTGGAGAAGCTGTAGCAGTTATTCTTTGTCAAATGGTAGCCCATAACCAACATTTACTGCTACATTCACAGCTTGCTGCAAACTTGACTCCGCTCCAATGGCCAACGCACCTGCCTGTCCTAAGTGAGCAATGCAATGCTTCTTACTCCTGCAGTTTCAACATGCTGCATCAAATGCTTTAAACACTCCACTTAAAAAACGTTTTTACATTTTACTTTTACTATTTTGTGTAAACTGAAGACTTGTGCTTACCTTATCAACATAGCATTTTTCTTCTGCACCCATTTGCTATTTCAGCTGCACAAAACCCCACCTGCATTCCTCCAACAGTCTGTCAGTTACACAGCTTAAAATACTACATGAAACAATGCTAACGCAATTAATGAAATGAACTCCGAACAAAGTGATTCTGTGCACAGATTTGCTCCTAGTCTTTCTCATGCAAATGCTCATAATAAATAAAAATGCTTGCAAGGTTTAATGAGCAGGTGCAGGTGATGGGTTATCTAGGATTGCTAAGTAAAAAAAGACAGCTGCCTCGTCATTTGCTGTCTGAAAAGTAATCAAAAACAAATCAAATGCAATAAGTTAAATTAGTTTGATGGAGTAATTAAAATAGTTTATTTCAGATTTTTAACAGACTAGTAATCTGTAGCCTATTACATTAAAAGCAAACCTTGTGAACATTGCATGTTCCTCTATCATTTAGCAACCTCTAAATATATCTGTGTCTGTGTACACATGCATTTCATTAGTCCCTCCAAAATTACTCAGGATCTGCATTAATCAAACAAAAGCATTCCTCATTAGGCACAGCCTCACATTATTATCATGCTGCACAAATCCAATAGCAAAAATCACCCATTTTATTCTGTGAGTGATATTCTTTATAATTTTGCCCTTTTCTGTGTTACTGGTCTCTGTGATCAAGTTATTCATCCAGCACCATACACTAATGACTTTAGGCATACACTATATTGCCAAAAGTATTCATTAACCCATCCAGAATTCAGTAGTTGCAATCACTTCCATGGCCACAGGTGTATAAACCAAGCACCTAGGCATCGCTCTCAGGAGCTCAGTGAATTCCACTGTGGTACCATTGTGGTGCCACCTGTGAAACAAGTCCAGTTGTGAAATGTCCTCACTACTGAATATTCCACAGTCACTGTTAGTGGTATTATAACGAAGTGACTGGGAATCACAGCAACTCAGCCATGAAGTGGTAGGCCACGTAAAATCGCAGAGCAGGGTCAATTTGATGGCCTTCAGATTAGCTCAGCATCCATGAAGCATAGAGAGCTTCATGGAATGGGTTTCCATGGCTGAGCAGTTGCATCCAAGCCTTACTTCACCAAGCACAGTGCAAAGCATCGGATGCAGTGATCTAAAGCACACCACCACTGGACTCTAGAGCAGTGGAGATGTGTTCTCTGGAGTGACAAATCACACTTCTCTGTCTGGCAATCCCAAGGAAGAAGTTTGGGTTTGGCAGTTGCCAGGAGAACGGTACTTGTCTGACTGCATTGTTCCAAGTGTAAAGTTTGGTGGAGGAAGGATTATGGTGTGGCGTTATTTTTCAGGAGTTGTGCTCAGCCCCTCAGTTCCAGTGAAGGGAACAGTCATAAACCCACTGTGGCAGGCAGGTTGAGGACCTCAAAATGGGACTCGAGAGACCAGTATTAATTCAAAATCCACAGCTTTATTGCTGGAAGACTAAACAAAGCTGGGCAGGGCTAGCAGAACAGTCTATTAAACTCACTGGATCAGAAAGGAACACAGACAGGAAACAAAGCAGATGAGGAACAATGGGAGCACAGACTATATACACACCAGGGTAATGAGACAAGTGAAAACAGCTGGGCAGGAACAACAAAGGAAGCCAAACTAAACACAGAACAGGGGACTAGGAAAATAAAACAGGAAGAGAATAAACAGGTAAACAGAAATGCAAACATGACACAACATTGGGAGTAAAACTAAATATAGAACACATGAAACAAGGGACAAAGACACAGAGGGACAAAACAGACACTGGAGCACAGGGACACAGGGAATGACCAGAAGAATAAAGGGAAACAATACAAATACCTATAACTAAGAACACAATTCAGAAACTATAACAAACTAAGAATCTAAACTGTAAGCAACCTTAGAAACACAGAAGCATTTCAACAACAAAAACTCAAGGAACGAAACAAAACACTGGGCAAAAGGCCCAGGACCATGACAGGAACTCTTAATGCTTCAGCATACCAAAACATTTTGGACAATTTCATGCTCCCAACTTTGTGGCAACAGTTTGGGGATGCCCTCTTCCTGTTCCAACGACTGCACACCAGTACACAAAGCAAGGACCATAAAGACATGGATGAGCAAGTTTAGTGTGGAAGACCTTGGCTGTCCTGTCCTGACCTCAACCCAATAGAACACCTTTTTGGCGCAGAGATTGAGAGCCAGGCGTTCAAGTCCAATATCAGCCTCTGACCTCACAAATATGGTTCTGGAAGAATGACCAAAAATTCCCATAAACACACAAACCTTGTGGAAAGCCTTCCCAGAAAAGCTGAAGCTGTTATTGCTGCAAAGGATGGGCCGACGTCATATTAAACCCTATGGATTAAGAATGGGACGTTACTCAAGTTCATATGCATGTGAAGGCAGACGAGTGAATGCTTTTGGCAAAACAGATGTGGACAACATTTTTGGTACTCTTCTGTTAAAGAAAGAAAAACCCACAATGGTGACTGAAATAACTTGAAATGGACAAAAGTAACATTTACTGAAAATTAACTAATGAAAAGCCAATGCTTTGAATTGTGGTCCTACAGACTAATTTTAAAAAACAAACTAAAGAAACTGACCTGGTCTGGCCTAATTGATCTGTCTATTTAAGGGTGAAAAGTATTCACTGTGCTGTTTGGTATCATGGTGTATACCACTCTGAACATGGACCACAGAAAGTTAAGGACAAAGCATGACAATTATTGACAAGCACGTTAAAGGTAAAGGTTATAAGACCATCTCTCAGCAGCTTGATGTTCCTGTGACTACAGCTGCACATATTATTCAGAAGATCAACAGGACTGTAGCCAACCTCCCTGGATGTGGCCTCAAGAAGAAAATTGATGACAAATTGAAGAACTGGATGATATGAATGGTAACCAAAGAGCCCAGAACAACTTCCAAAGAGATCAGAGGTGAGCTCCAAGGTCAAGATACATCAGTGTCAGCTCGCACCATCCGTCACTGTTTGAGTCAAAGTTGATGTAATGGAAGGCGACTGACAAGGACACCACTGCTGAAAGCAAATCATAAAAAGTGAGACTGGAATTTTCCAGAATACCTTTTGACAAGCCACAAAGCTTCTGGGAGAATATCCTTTGGACAGTCAAGACAAGAAAGGAGCTTTTTGGCAAATCACATCATCTCTATCTTCACAAAAATGAAGCATACAAAGAACAGAACACTGTACCTACTGTCAAACATGGAGGAGGCTCAGTTATGTTCTGGGGCTGCTTTGCTGCATCTGGCACAGGATGTTTTGATTCTGTGCAGGTACAATGAAATCTGAAGACTATCAAGGGATTCTGGAGCAAAACGTGCTGCCCAGCGTCAGAAAGCTTTGTCTCAGTCACAGGTCATGGGTCCTCCAAGAGGATAATGACCCAAAACACACAGCTAAAAACACCCAGGTATGGCTAAGAGTAAAACATTGGACTATTCTGAAGTGGCCTTCTATGAGCCCTGATCGAAATCCTATTGAATTTCTGTGGAAGGAACTGAAATGTGCAGTCTGGAGAAAGCACCCTTCAAACCTGAGACAACTACAGCAGTTTGCTCATGAGAAGTGGGCCAAAATACCTGTCGACAGGTGTAGAAGTCTCACTGAGAGTTACGATAAACACTTGATTGCCATGATTGCCTCAAAAGATTATGCAACAAAGTATTAAGTTAAGAGTACCACCATTTTTTCCAGGCCAGTTTCATTAGTTTGTTTTTTAAAGTAATTCTGTTGAACCACAATTCAAAAGCAATGTCTGATTTTTAAGAGTTACTTTTTAGTACCATGCCTCTCCATCCATCCATCCATCCATCCATCCATCCAAAGCAACATCTGAGAAATTACAAGGTAGATGCTTAATTTGGATCATTATGGGTTTTTGCAGTGGCAGTATGCATTTAGATTTTCTGACCCCTTGTTGTATAAGCAGACATACATCTGCACATGAGCTCATGTATAAATGCATGTGTGCACCCTGCAATGTCCAATCTTAGAACATCAAAGAGATATCCCTGTTTGTTATTCAGATGTCCTTTTCATAGTCTAATTGTAGCAAAATACTCTAATGTGGGGCCCATTTGGATTTCACAGTTGGAAGCTCATGCATAGAATATGTAGGAATAAAGATACTGTTGTGTGCATATTTAATTGATATACATTAAAGAGATAAATATTTCTTAATCTCTTTCTGTTGCTTTTGAACTGTTAAGCTCTGAAATCTTCAAATACTTCTTCAGAAAAAAACACAGATGCTGTTTGTATATTACAGCTGTGTCTGAAGGTTAAAATAGTACTATATGCAAAATTCAGACAAAGCCAGTGGTAGACAAAATCTCATTATATTACTGAGTCATGAAGTTTTATGTAAAAACACATCTCAATCATTTAAAGTTAACAGCCACTCTAGCAGCTCTCTCAGGCTGAAATATTCCAACACTTAGTATTCAGCTTTGACCTGACACAAGAATTCCCTCATAATAAGTGTTTATACCGAATTTAGAATGACATATCTATTTAGAATGTATAAATAACCCATCTGACATTAATAAATGGGTAATTAATCCTTAACTATGTTGATTAATTATGTTTCAGGGAGAAGGTTGATGCAGTTTTTAACATTCACTCAACATTCTTCTTTTTTTTTTTTTTTTAAGAAAAACACCAACAACAATCAGCAATGTTTCTTCGGTAATAAATCTTATACAGTTGGAAAGCCTGCTTATTTTGCCTTAAATGGTGCCAAATTTGAAAGGAAAATGCATTTGTGAGTTGAACAGCAGAGTTCAGTATGCGGGTTGCGCCCATGAAAAACTTGCCAAATCTTCTCTGCCAATGATGGAATGGCCTAACTACTCCTGACCTCAACCCCACTGAATGCTTGTGAGATCAGCTTGGGTGTGCTGTTCATGCCAGAGTGACCAACACAACCACACTGGCTTGTGACAAATGGTTGAAGAATGGGATTCCATCCCACATCAATGTGTGACCGAGCTGGTGACCAGCATAAGGAGGAGCTGTTTGTTAAATGAATGAATTGTTAAATTGCCAATACATTTTATTTCTTCAGACTTCAATAATAGAATCCAATAAACAACACCAAACAAGAGTCAACAGCAGAATAAGCTGTTTGGCATTGGCAGAGATGATTTGGCAAGTTTTTCATGGGCACAACTCACATATTGAACTCTGCTGCTCAACACACAAATACATTTTCCTTACAAATGTGGCAACATTTAAAGGGAAATAAACAGGCTTTCCAACGGTATAAGAATTACTGCCAAGAAACATTGTTACAATAAAGAAACCAAACACAAATATACTCACTTTTTGTGCCAAGTTAATTTTTTTGAAAGTGAAAATGGCAACCATGAGCCAGAACTGTTGGGATTTATTATATAACCATGTATAACCATTACAACCATTAAATATGGTCCTCACTCCTATATCATAATAAAATCCTCATAGGCATCATCTAGAACACATTTGTGTCCAGTACAATTGTGTACCACCTCAATGTGGGTGGAGTCGATATGGCAAAACGGTCAGAAGTCACTTGACATAATTTGTATGCAACTCAAATACGTCCATTAGATTGATCTATTAGGCCTCCTGATACATGCATTTCTCATTTCTCATCTGCCCCAAGCACAGAAACGTCTAAACCTCATTGTTGGACCACAGTGTTGGTTTGTGTGTCTCCATTTCCCTCACTGTCAGGTTTTAAAAGTGACGCGTTTGATTCTGGTGAAGGAGTCTCTCATGACTAAGCTAGTGACAACACTCCCTGGCCAATCAGAGGCATGCTGTTCTTCAACGTCACATTTCGGATCGCCTCGGATCACTTGGAACCCGAGCTGAATGGGTACTAAAAAAGTACCTGGTACCTGGACCTAATGGAAGACCCTGCAGACCGTGCCGAGCCTAGTTGAGCTGCATTGAGTAGGTACTAGTGGAAATGCGGCATAATATATTCACTTTTATGGTCTTACTGACCAGTCAAAGTACTTTTCACTGCAAGTTAAACTTTAACCATATATGCATTCAGCACTTTATTCTATACACTTAAGCACTTCGTTTACCTCACATCCATGGCCAATTTAGAACCACCAGCTAACCTAACATGCATGTCTTTGGACTGTGGGTGGAAGCTGGAATACCCAGAGGAAGCCCACACAGGCACAGGAAGTACATGCAGACTCCACACAGGCTCTGCTGGGATTTAAATCTTGCTGTGAGACAACAGTGCTAACCACTCCATGCTGCCCTATTACAGATCCTGTGTTTGTGTCAAGGCACACTCTCTCAAGGCACCTGATGACCTCTGTATGGCCTCAGTTCCTTTTGCGCACCATTTATGATCACTCCTGTGCTGTTTTGCTCTTCACCAAATCAAAGACCAGCAGGTGCGTGTCTATATAGGATCCTCGGAAAATGTCGTGGGAACCGTTTTTGTAACCGTGTCAAGGTGCCCTTTTGTCACCACTGTCCCATAAAAAGTGTACACAGATATGGCATGTACAATTTCACATTCACAAGATGTCCTAAAAAAACCCAAAATTTTTCTTGATTTGACCCACACTGGTGGATCTAAAATTGATCTCAATAGATACGTACAGGTCACATTTGACCCCGAACAAAATTAGTGTGCAAAACTTTGTAGCACTCATATGATAGTATGAAATATTAACATGTTTTCATTTTTGTGCATTTTTGATCACTTTAGGAAAAGTCATCAAAAGAATTATATTTGGGGTAACAGGTCAAATTTGACATGAATGGTGCAGTATGTGAGGGTTAAGCTAAATACTAATTTAGCCATGTTTGCAAGTGAACATCTAATAATTCATACACAAAAAATACAAGGTACAGTTGAGAATAATTAGAATGTTATTTTGTTTTTATTCATACATTTATTAGAATGTGCTTAATTTATAAAAAATGCAACTACAGGCTATAATAAACTGCTTGCACAATCAAACTGTGAGGAGTTTGAGAGTTACTTTAGCGACTAAGCTGTCACACAGTCAGGCACACTGCAGCAGGGTTATTATAGTTAACGAAAACGAACCAAATAACGAAAATTGAAATTGAAAAAACATTTTTGTTAACTGAAATAAATAAAAAACTATAATTAAAAGGAAAAAAAAAATAACTAACTAAAACTGTATTGTAAGTCTACAAAACTAACTAAAACTAACTGAAATTATAGATAAAATGACCTTCGTTTTCATTATTTTATTTTAAAGACTTGTGGACTGATATGAAATCATTTTTTTCGCTCTAGGAGTTTAAGCTGGGAGCACCACTGGGCAACTGTGTGCATGTGCGTGCGTGCGCTCACTGCGCTGGTCCGCAAAGTAATGGCAGCAGTCTGCGGAGAAAGCAGCAGAGCTCCATATGGGGTTTCTTTGAGTGCGATAGCACAGATAGAAGCAAGTGTCTTGTTGTGGATGATGAAAAATGTGCGGAGCACTTCTCAAGCAGAAAATCCACCAACATCAAAGTCTGCCTGAGAAATGCACAACGGCTACAGAAACCACTCTGAACCTACAACATAACCTGACGTGCATCTCTGGAGAAATGTAACTACTCTTCATGTCCACGCAGCCGCAACGTCGTGATTAACCTTTTCAGTCCTTGTGTGTTTCAGGCCACTTTCTGTATATGAATTTATCAGTCAGTGAATAACAGGCAGGAATAATAATCAAAGAATCAATTTAAGGACTCACAGATGTCAGCAAATTCCTGGAGGGAGACTGCTAAAACTATCGGAATGAACGTAAGAGAATGAAGAAAGTGAAAAAACAAAGGAACAAATTTGTTTGCAGCCAAAAAACTGAGCACAATGAGTAAGGACCAAAAAATGTCACAGCTGGCACCAGCAGGCAACCACAAGGTAATTAACACACATAATCCAGCTACACAAGCGCAAATGCAGACGTGAGGTCGGGCCACTTCCATAGGTTGTGTACAGAGGCCGCAAAGATCCTGTAAGTCTAATTAGCCAACATCTAATCAAGCTAGCTTCAAAACAGAACCAGCTTCAGGTGGTGGAGAACATCAGGGTGCAGCTGGATTTGCGCTTTGACTCCTTCGAAGAGTTCAATTTGTTTTTATCAAACACCACATGTAGATGTTGTTAATCTACTGCACTGACGCTGAAGTTTATTGTGGAATTTACTGAGTTTTGGAGCTCATGTTTTTCTGTGTTTCTCCCTGTTGATGTTCATGTGTGTCCTTACACACATTTAGCACATAATACTGCTGTCTTGTGAACAGTGGGTTGTTGAATAAAATTTTTAAACGGTATCTTTTTTCAAGTTTTTATTACACAATAGTCACTGTTGCACCTAACAAAGTATGAAAAACTAAAACTAACGAAAACTAAACTAAAACGAAGCATTAAACCAAAAAAAAAAATAACAAAACCACTCTGAAAACTAACTAAAACTAAACTATAATGTAAATCCAAAACTATAATAAGCCTGCACTGCCGACACAAGTTTAGTGCATATAGCAGTTTGTAAACTCGGTGCATTGTAAACTCCATGGTCAAATAGTCTTGTTAGTGGTGAATGTACTTTATATTCTGCCTAATAAACGTATTAAACAGCCAACAGTACTGTTTAGAAAGTGTGTGCTCTATGCTGTAGGTATCCCTGCTAAACCGATAATCTGTGTATTAAGCAGTATGAAAAATGCATTATCCATTTTTGCTTTGGCCTGATTTCTCACATTTCTCTCTGTGTGTGTGAGTGTATACAAGCCACAGAGAAACCCAGACAACCACAATTAATTAGCCTAACAAAAGCAATTAAAGGGAGAGAAGTTGCAGACCAGGCTGAAAACCATCTCACTACATAGTTCCAGCTGCTTGCCAATTGACAATATTGACTGGAGCTTTTTCAAACACGAGTAGCTTCAGCTGACTTCTCACTGCAGTGACAAATAACTTGCTTTATATAAATTACACTGTAATTTGTATAGTGTCAGTCTGGTGTGGTGCATCTCGTGCTAATAGAATGTAGCTGCCTCTTAGCTCTGTAGTATTGAATGCATCCCTTACTGAAGCCATTTCAAAGGTCTCAAAGCATGGCATTCGAAATAACAGAGTGACATTCTTCTATGCGTGTTTGTGTCTGAGTACGAGGGACTGAACGGAGGGACACTGAAAGATTCTTGTTTGCTTGTTTTATTTTTTGTTTTTTTTTAAGAGTACAGAGCATTGTGATCATCCGTCTCGTTTCCGTTTTGTGAACTATGATTTGAAGAGTTAGACCATCAGTCCACCTGTATAGCTACATACAAACTGTTTACTTCCCAGTGGTGTAATATATGATGGAGTATAAACAACATCCACACTTGATTCGTGAGTCTAACATTTACATTTAGAAAATATAGATATGGTTTTCTGGTCCTAGATTTTCCGTTGTAGGAAATATTACAGTGAAATTTAGTATAAACATGTAGTTTTGCATTTTGCAGCCCTGATTATTATTATTATTATTATCCTGGGTATTACACAGAAACTACCACAGGTGTTTCTAGGTAATAAGTCACAGCATTAAACATAACATTTACATTGTTACCTTTAAAGAATAAAAAATGCTGGGAACATAAGGTAGGATTTATGCCTCATTAGCATGAGTTTATTTCCACATTATTACCCTTAATCTGGCCCCTAATTACAGTTACATAAATTTCAGTCTTACTCAGCTAAAACCATTACTGATACACAATATTACTTGATTTTTACTTGGATAACCATTATTATCCAAGTAATGTTACTTGGATATAAGTGGTAGTTTGCTATTTCCATATTACCTTATTTTTCCACTTTATTGCCCTACCATCACCATTATTACTGAGCTGTAACAAAGAGAGCAAGCTATTTGTCTCTAAAATTGTTCTTTGTAAGAAGGATATTCAGGCATTTTCTTAATTTTCAGTGTTTGTGATATCAAGAACTTAAAAGAGTTAAAGGTTTCTAGTATCCCTGAAGGCATGGTCCACATCGACTTATTGTAAAGTTACATTTTCATAGCTCAAACAATATTCGCCTGTGAACACATGTGCGCACTTACCTCAAATCTTTCTGTCAGGGGGTTGGATTTTTTTAGAGCCTTCATACCACCCAAAACATGGGTTGTATAAATTTGCTGTTTGTATTTGTCACAAGTGTAACCCTTCGCAATTACCATATTTCTCTCTTGCTCACTTTTTTTTTTTTAAAGATTAACTTCCTCTGTCCATGTGTTTAGTGTCCACAGTGGCTTAGTGTTACCACTGCCTCAGGCTGAGTGTCCCCTCAACAGCTCATCAAATTGAGTGACAAGTGCCGGCCTAAGCTGCATACCGGAGGGGACAAATAAAGGACTCACAATGCACTTTGTTGCCTCCAGGTGAAAAGTTGCATATTGTAGCCTTAAGGAATTGAAGAGTTTTCTTTGGTGATGATGGATTTTTGAATTGTTATGAATGACTAGTCCTATCAGGGTGTCATGCTGTTTTACAGCAGGATTATGAAATCATTTGTAAGAGACAAGCAGACAAAAGTTGCTACATGGATTAGACATGAAAAAATAAGAATAAATGGATAAATAAATCTTTTTGTAAACCTTATAGTCAAAGAGCACTAACTTGAGTTGCAATTACACATCTCTTTGGCATTTAAATGTGTAGCTATGAGGTGAGGGTATGTCATCATTGCTGTTTGTTGGTGGCCTTGGTTGAGGATTTGCTCTCGGGTGCCCTTCTGTTGTGTAGTTTCTCTATGCTGTGTATTTCCCAAATGATTACACCAATGATGGGAATATATAAGATTTCTTTGTTTTTTCAACCAAAACATTTCCATTAGATTTTATATGAATTACTGATTAGTAAATGCCCTGATAAATGTCATGGCAGAGGTCACACGCCTGTGGCTTTTCTGCGTCTGCAGTGAGGCGCAGGGGGGGTTTCTCAGTGAGGATGACTTTTCCGCCATCAAATGAGACTGAATCACTACTATTACAGTGTGTAGACGTTTTATTCATTAAAGCCACTAATCACTGAAGATAATTAAACTGATAATGATGGCACTTTGTAATCTGAAAAGTAAGGGCTTATCTTTTAAAGGAGGAAACATTTTAATGAAATTATGAAGTGGTGCTGGGTCGACCTGAGTTCAGCTTATAAAAATGCTACTTTGTTCTTTTTGATGTGGTAAGCTATGCTTTCATATCAGACATTGTGTCAGAGGACGGCAGTGTAAAACTGAGCTGTGCCACCGTGATTGTAATCCCAGATTACCCCTAGTTAGTTTAACTAAAACACAGACCTCGGCTGAACAGCATTATGATAAATATTAGTTAATACTTTTCCTTGATGTGGCACTTAAATTTGAAATGATTTCCCTTTTTTTCCATGTTTGCTCATTTATAAATGAATGCTCAAATAAGAAGATTATAATCCTTATAATCTCTGTTCTATTAATTAATATAAGCATACCTTGTAGAAAATTAAAATAACTGCCCAAACAAAGTTTAGAGGGTCAAGCTAATTAAATGTTGAGTTCTTTTAGTTATAAACTTAATGTTATTGTGTTGTGACTATATAATATGAAGTCAATATACTGATTTACAGTGAATTAGAGCTAAACAGCTAACTCACCTATGCTCTTAGGCTAAATGAACACCGGCCGTAATCGGAGCATCAGTTCACCTGACTTTTATTTTTCAAATCATAACTTAGCTGATATCTTGTCGTCCTCTGATGATGTTTAAGCAAATTAATGAATTAGCACCGTGTGATGAAAGAGCTTTGCACAAACTGCATAACAGGCAGAGTATTTTTATATTAATGACCCTCAAAAACTTTCCATTCTTTTGTTTCCAGTGGCCTAGACTACACTAACGCACTTGACAGAGGAAACTCCAAAAAGTATCTCAATCAATTTACTTCAGAAAGCAGCTGGAAGAGTTTCAGTTGAAGATATGTGATATGACACTATAACACTAATACTAAAATCATGACACTGGGGGCCTCTAGAAAATATTATGATTGACTTTGTGATTGATGGACCATCTAGAACTCCCAGGGTCATTATAAACAGGGTTTGCGGTTATTCTACGAGTACAAGCGAAACTCCATTTAGCTCTTTATGCGCCAACCTGCTGAAGCACTCTTTCAAGTCATGTATGAGTGTTGCAGTATTTTATCTGAACATCAAAGTAATACACAACAAGCGAATCACCCCCTGTGTGGACGCAGCTTAAACTGGAAACATCCCTGTTTAGCTTCACTTTCCAGTGGACTGCTTTTTGTTTCTTTTTTGGCAGTTTGTTTGTGTCATGTGGACTGACTCTGGCTTGGAGCTGGTTGACTGCTAATCAGAGTTAGCCGGTCCAGACTCACCCCCTTGAAGTCAAGCACTGGACTGTATCCATGCAAGTATATGGTTAAATAGAACAAACATAAGGATTTTTCTTCTTATTTTATTTGTTCTTATTTATCTATTATTAATATTTTTGATTCATTGTGTTTACATTTTTATTGTTACTGGTCTATTGCTGATATTGACTGATCTTGTTAAATAATATTTTTATTCATAATAGTTTTGATCAATATGTCTTATTAATTTCCCCTGGCAGACTCTTTGATTTGTTTACTTTTTAATGGTTTTTACTGTATTTATATTATGAATTTCTGTTGAGATACTGTATATTTACATAGATTTGTGGCCACAGCTTTCATGGTAGCTCATGCTTAGTGCAGCACAATTATGTTCTTATGTGGGAAGAATAATGCTGTATAAGTAAAGTGTTCTTGCTATATTTTATATGCAGCCACCGAGGTTCTCTTTTCATCTTTTGAATCTTTGCAGATGCCGGCTCGAGTAAATTGTTTTATAAATGCTTTACAGTATCTTTACATTGTGAAATTGCTCCTTTTACTTATGCTGTACAGACTCAGGAGTTAGTCAGACTTATAACCCTGGGCATTATGAATCTAACTATACACACTCATAACTCCTAGGGTTACCTATGTATGGTGCCCTAAAAATGTCACATTATGGTTCTGCACAGCTATCAAACAGCAAAAATATTTCCACATAAAATACTATATGAAATTAATTCTAGAAATATGAGCTATCCACAGGCAGAAAGACTTCAATTAATATCAATAATTTAAAGAGCAGCATAAAGATTACTAACACTTGCTGAATTATGGGCAAAATCCATTAGAGTACATATAAAAATCTAACATAATAATAAGTTGATGATGATTGGGTGTAATTTTCCTCCTTTTTATGTACCCTTCAGTTGTTTCAGTGTGGCCATAAGAAGTTCTGCTACATTAGCAGTAAAAGCCAAAAAAAAAAAAATAGGAGAGCAATATGCTCAAATATAAAAATCTGAATTGTACAGTTGGTACAGTATAGACTGCATAAATAAGTACTTTCAGTAAGAGAAATTAATATCCTTGTTTGGTCATCATTAAAAACATATGTGGAGCAAGATGTATAAAGACACATAAAGCATCTCTGGATACATTCTGCCTCGGTGCCATCTTTAATTAAAGGACATCTTTTTATGTCATGTCACTGAGGGATTCATCAGTGCACTGTAAGAAAACAAACTTCAATGAAAGTGTCTGTCTAACGCGTTTCAGTGTGCACAGACCGATACTGCCTTATCATTTCATTTTACCATGGCAACCCTGTTTCTCTGGGGTAGTTTGAGTACATTTGCATTGAAAAAAAAAAAAAAAGCTGTGTAAAACTGTTGGGCCTCACATCCTCCCACTTAAGCCTTGAAAGTTTCCTCTGATTAACACTTTTTGTTATGATCAAAGTGAAACCGGATTGACACGAAGCCGAGTCTGGATAACAACACCCAAATCGCTGCGTCTCCTCTGCTTGGAATCAACCAGAATTATTGGTTTGTTTTCCATGTTGTCCTTAAAGATAGCGGTGTGATAGCAGCTCAAAGTTAACACAAAGAGAGGGAACTGAACAGCAAAACAGAAACAGAGTATTTTTTGCGTGACACCCACAAATATGTAATGTTTTGTCACCCAAATAATACATTTATTCTAATAGCATGCTTTAATCACAGTTGTTTCTGTTACACAGATCAACAGTTACATAATTGCAATCTGTATCAAATTAGAGGGGATATAAATGTTTACAGAGTGCCAAAAAAAAAAAATAAGTCAAAGATTTGAGTGCGTTTCATTGGATTCTTTTCCTCTTTCTATTTTTTGCAGAACAGATAGGATGTTAAATTATAGAAGCAATAAGCACTGTACAAGTGTGCTGCTTCCTTTAGATGTACCTCTGACATATGAAAAATATCTGCTACAACTACTTTTTATTAAAAATTGATCTTTGTGTGCATGTAGCCAAAGATAGCTCAGTATATTACCCAAGGTGTTTTTCAGCTAAATGAAACAATGTTCTAGTAGAATAACTGTGTGCCTGAAGCATTTCTGCTTTTCCACAGCAGACCCTTGCTGACCTGTGGTGCTCTGCACAGCCTATTATGACAAAGTGTGGTCTTACTGTCGGTCACTACACTCAGACTCGAGTGTACGCTGGCAAATCTGTTCACCTCAGGGAAAGTTGCTTCAGGGAAAATTGCCTCAGGGGGGAAGTGCACACAGTTGTTAATGCTGTCTGTCTCCATTATGAGAGATTTAAAGCTGATGTGCCTTGTTTACAGCTCTGTCAAAAAATACAGCTGCCGCACTGTCTGTCCTCTGAAAAATTTACCAAAGGGGTCTGAGCAACGTTTGCGTTAATCAAAACTGGCAAAGTGTTGTGGTGGTATGTGTGCGTGTTTGAGTAATAAGATGCAAATGCTGAATGGCTGCAATAAAGTGGGGCTTTTGTGCTGTTTCCCTTTGAGCAATTAAGTGTCAATTGTTTGTTCCTTTCCTTTCAAGAGAAGACGTGAACAGATGTGCTGCAGGAAGATGAATCGATTCAGGCCGAAGGGAATTTCCGTCATATCATGCATACCGGGAGATGACTCATGGGTCATTGAAGCTATCACTGGACTGTTTTGACATTTTGTTTTCCATTAAAAAAAAAAAGAGTAATAACATGGTTATTATCCTAACCTCTATTAACTATTCCCAGAGTAAGAACACATCTGTCTAGATGGATGAAAAAAAAGCAAGACTATCAACTATAATGTGTGGGGGTGTGCTTCTTCTCCGAATGCAGTGATCGCATGCCCCTGCCAGCCTTCCTCGCTATGATATTGTCTTGGCTTTGAAGGCGAGCTGTCATGCATGTTTGATCACAGGCACACACACACGCGCACAAAAGACACTCAGAAGTTGTACAGTCTTGGCAGCACTGCAATTTCTAGAGCAGCGAGTTTTATTTCTGCCTTATGAAAATGTTGATCCTATGTCACTTCTCCGCTCACATGGAATAGTTGCTAATGACCAAACACACCTCCAGAAAGAGGCCGGGAATAGAAGGGCTCCTCCTCAACATCTGCTCCCTCCGTCTCCAAGAGTTCCCTGGAGATCTGAAGGACTAGATCCCTTCCTCTCCTCACCCATCCTCCCCACTATTTAGTTAAAGGGCACACTGAAGGAGCAGGTTGTCCTGGTAACAAGTGCAGAAAAATTCAGAAATGACACAACCAAACACTTTAGTACCATCTGAGACTGAGCCACTGAAAGAACATCACAGTCATGGTCAGATCTCTCCCAGAGTCTATCAAGTCATCATCTTGATTGTGGAGCCAGGGCCTAAACAGCTTTCACTTGTTGAGATATTCTGAAAATAATGAGTTTGGCAGCTGTTGAAGGACTTGGAAAAACTATTCATTTTCTTTTTTCAAATAAGAAAAATATTCCATGTTTTTGTTTCCCTTTTTAAAACATGACAGTCTGTCACATCATATTTTACACTAGTGATAGCTTTACGCCACCGCGGTGGGACACAAAAGCACGAGCCACAGGACTTCTGTATATTGAATTAGAGTTAGTGACAATTTTTGAGGCACAACAATTCTCAGCTGAGCAACATTAAGGCTGAAAAACTCATAATGCCGCACGCTCTCCTTCAACCAGAACCGTTATTGAGAATCTGTAAATGTTGCCCATACTCTCCAGCATCCATAAACAAACATCAGTATGTCCTCAGACATCATTTCAAACTTCATATGCAAACTACATATCATCCAGCTGTCTCATCTAGTTAATAAACTCCCTGTAACTGTCTGGTGGATGGATGGATTTCAGCTTGATGAAATATAGCTCAGTGTAGACAAAGCAAATCTCTTTAGAGGTTTAATATGGAGGATTTATTTTTTTTTCTTTAAAAAAGACTGTGTAGATACAAAAGTAATCCCTCTAAGCATGTGCTTTGGCTGCATTCACCCTAAATTTCCTGCACCTTCCTGCAGGGCTGTGCGGAGGTGCGCGTGAACAATCAGAAAATAACACTTTATTTCTCTAATTCACTGCTTTGTTCTCGCTAGCATCGCTCCCCCTCATCGTTCACCCTCTGGCTCGACCTCCGCTGCTCTATTTTTCCTGCTCGGGGTCAAGTTTGAATGTGGTGTTTACAGACAGTAGCTGACAATTGCAGCCTAGTATACCTTTAATGCTGAAATAGAACACAAGGCTGTGCTGTGAAAGATGTGCCTCTTGGAACAGTAATTTAATCTGCCACATTGTGAGGAAGGAATTAGCAAAGCTACATTTCTGATTTAGTGAGTACTGGAAAAAACTGGGCCATTCAGCTTATGTATCTGAGGAGATACATGATACATGAAATGATAAAAAATCATTTTGTTCAGTATTGATTGACCAAATTTATTTGGAAGCTGGATAAATTGTTAAATTCAGCTTTGCTATTTGCTATATTAAGGATTTATCCCAACTGTTCTTCCAGCTTCTTTGACTTCTTTTTTTTTTTAGCTTTTAAAATGATCCTCACTGTCATCAACATCAAGACCTGTTTGATTTGATCCAGTCACACAATCATGCAATGCTGCCGGAGCCTGTGAGCATATGGATACACAGTAACCTTAATGAAATGTTTGGTATTAAAGACTAGATGTTTTATTATAGCGGTTTAATTTGAGCTTAAATATGAATTCTTAAACACCCTGGGAGTCAGTGTAGTGCAGCGCATTTTGTCTGCAGCACAGAAGACACTCTGCATTTGAACCAGTTGCTAACGTGAAGTCGCTGAAGGAGTCAGATGCTGCATGTAAATATAGTTGCACTATTTCAGGCAAGGAACAAAGAAAGGCTGGATAATTTGCTGAACTGTATTTCTAGACAAGGTTATCTTAAAATTAGGCATGTTTCTTGATTATGGAAACAGCGGGACTGCAAAAGAATTGCTTAGAACATGCTGATTTCTGCCCTACTGTTTCACATTTGCAGGCAAAAGCCCAAAGCAGAAGAGAATTTAGCCTAGTTACTTGTGTTTTGCATAGAACTTTGAACTCAAAGAATGTGAACATTCGGCTACTTTGAAGCAGTGAAAAATGAAAGACAGATTTACAGCATATAATTTCAGTCAGGCTCACAAAACTCTTTCTCTGAGATCAGGTGCAGAGCATGCAAAAATGGAGGAGGCGGAGAAAGCAAGTGCAGAGAAAAGGGTGTGTGTATGTATATATATATATATATATATATATATATACACACACACACACACACACACACACACACACACACATTTGGAGCAAACATGTTCTGGTGCAGCAAAGCTACTTGATATTTTGATATTTTGCATGTGTTAAACTAGATTTAACAGCATATTTCTTTCGGGTGGTGCATTGCTGCTCAGCAAACTGAGATGAACAGTGGAGTGTAATGTAATGTTGCCTGACGGACAGCAGTAATGGATAATAAATCCCAGGTTCAGGTGCTGTTTGATCATAAATCACACTCAGACTGTTAGCCAAAGTCAAATCCATCAGCCTGCAGTGCAACAGGGAGCACTGGGCTGGAGAAGTGTGAACAGATCCCATTTTACCTAATGTTTTGCCTCATAAAGAGTCTTAGTATAAAACAGAATATTAAAAAAAAACAACAACATTGGTGGACACTTTGTCTTTATTAGGAAAAACATCATGGGTTTATTGGTAGCAGAGGCTAATATAGGTCAGAAATTCTGCAAGATAACATGAGCTGGATATTAAATACTTTGTTTAGAAAACTTCTAGTACAGAAAAAATATTGCCTGTGCTGTAATTTCAATATTTTTGATATATTTTTTAGATCTGTCCAGATTCATGAGCCAGGGGGGGTCCAGTGAATCAGAATGTATCATCTACTCTGTGGCAGAAACCCAAGCAGTGGGAAGCAGTTGAAAGGTTCACTAATATGATGTTTTGCTGCTTGTTTCTTTTACTGCAAGGTCATCATAAAGATAAAAATAATCCTCCATGACAAATTTGTTTTCAAAAGGTTTCCCTCTCCTTCTCTATCATCTCTGAGAAATACTGCCCGATAGTGCTGACTCCAATAGAATGCTTTGATCGGGGCCTGATGTATTACCCTGTCTTCCCTGTAATTCAAATGCCTCCATCACTTGTTTTGGGGAAGAACATGAAAGTGTGAAATGGTCCTTTGGGAATCCTACTAAGGGGCTTCTTTATTCCCAGACACATGTTGCAGCATGTCAAATTTCTAATCTGATAAAAACCTGTGTGCAAACACTTCTCAATAAAAAATAATAATTGTGCAAATGCAAATACACAGCCGACTAGTAGAAGGCTTCATTTATCAGTGCAGCTTGAAACTGCAGACAGCAACGTGCTTGTCCTGGCCAGGGTTCAAAGTGAGATGAAAATCCTGCAGTTGAGGCTTCAAGCATTCTTGATAAATTTGTCCAGAATATGATTGCAGTCAACATGTAAGATATGGGACAGCAGAAATGATCCACTTACTGAGATGTAATGACTTGTTGAACTATAGGCTTTGCATTCAGACTCTAATGGAGCTTCTAGACAATGTTTACACTTTTTGCTTAGTCTCCCAGTGTCCATAAATTTGAAAGGGGCAAACAGACGAATATAATATAGACCTCAGAAATTGGTCATCGTTAATAACACACGACATGCTCCTTGGCAATTTGCTTCAGAGATAAGTTGCTTACAGAATGTCCAATTATGCCGCATGCCTGTAGGAAACGCTGCTATATGTAATGAGCAACAATTCAGATAGTATTCTAAAGCTGATTTATAGTTAATGCCTGCACTAACAAACTGTCAGCAAACCTAACATGGACAATACATTTAGAGCTCTGAACTGAGAAATATTTCTCTGTGTGTGGTGTTGCATTACACTGTCAAGAATTATTATACCTGTATATATGAGTAGTATTTTCTAATATAAGGCAAAAGCAATACAAACATCCATGAAGGCTTATTAAGAAAGGGATGCAGATCCATTCTGTGTTTTGATTTCATCTTATCGTCTTTGTGCTAATGACAAACATGTAGGATTCATACAACCTAATGGCTACACAGGCTTGACCATTCTTGTGTTGGTCCTCCAAAATAAATCACGGATCTTTGGTTTCTAAATGAAATAGTGGATAGATCTTAAAAGGTTCTTTGAAGCAAAAGTCAGGGTCACAAGCTCCTGCTTTTGGTTAATCAATAGAAGTTTGAAGCCATTTCCTGCCTAATCAAGGTAAGAACCTTTATAAGCATTTGCACTGCATTTATATTGGAGACAAATTGGCACAACTAACATTTTTAAAAATGCTGCAGGCACTTTGCTCAGTGTACTTCCAGCAATAGGACCAGATGTACGTACTCTAAGCTACAGGTCAATTCTCCTATAGGAAATGCTCCATTAGTTTTTAATTTTACTATGATGATAATGCTGTTTATGAATGATAACCAGCTTAAAATACTCCCTTTGAAAACACGATTAATTCAGACCTTGTGTTTTTTTTGTTTTTTTTTTCGGTCCTGGGAGAAGCTCATGTTCTTCATTTCATTTCACAAAGCACTTATTTGGTTGCCCTTGTGCACTTCAGGGCCTTCGGCTGAGCAGATTTTTTAACAAGAAAACACATTAGCAACCTACATTATAACATTTCAGATTTCATAAAATTACATTTAAATATAGAAATCGCTAGGGCTGAATCGATAACACTTAATACAGACAACCACACACTCTCACATTTATGTCTGTGGACTGTGGGAGGAAGCCGGAGTTCAAGGAGAGAAGCCGTGCAGGAACAGAGAGGACTTGTGAACTACATTCAGAAGGACCTCCAGGAGGCTTGAACCAGGAACTGTCTTTCTGTGAGTGGTCAGTAAGGCTAGAAAAAGTGCAGTATGAATGCTAATATGCATGTTTTTGGACTATAGGAGGAACCCACAACACCCAGAAGAAACCGAGTTCGAACCAGGAACCTTCCTGGCCTCAGTGCCTCAAAGCAAGATGTGTCTATGTGTTAAAAACAGAAATGCATGCATGTTGTTTCATATGCTTTCATTATGTGCAAGAATTTTCATAAAACACATTGTTACAGGTGTCAGAGGCACATCCGTGTGGAACAGCTGAACCCTATAATCCACATTGGCTTTTGCTTAGGTAAGGTTTGTCCCATTTCAGAAAAGCAAACAACAGAAACAAGAGAGCTACACTTGTATAGCAGGCAAACGGTGATGCCTTGTAGAGGGGAGGCAGCTTCGCCATGTAGACATATTGCAAAGGCAAGCTTTTTTGAGCGGGGCATTTCATGAAAGTAAATGGTTTTCGATCTTTCCTGACTTTAGACAAAATAGCTCTTTGAAATGTGCCACACTGCAGGAAATGAAACATCATACTTACATCTTAGGTTGTCAAAGGTAACATTTACCTTGAAATAATTTTATATTGTACTGTATATTTCAGAGTCTGAGTGCACATTCACTCGGAGGAAAGTACTGAACGGCATGACAAAAATTGTCAAGTCTCCCAGAACATCTAAGGGGAGCTTCGGGTTCACAGCTTTTTCTTTTGCGGATGTTTCACTGTGACTCCATTGCAGTCATATTAAGGCCACCTCACAGAAAAGAACAAGGCCACAGCAAAAATCTGAGGAAGATGGTTATGAAACCACAAGAAGTGGGTTTTATCAAATCAGTCTTGCAGCAGTCTTACAGTTTTTTGACCAGTGGTTTTTAGAAACAGCATTTGCCACTATTTCAATCAACTAAAAAACAATTTACATACATGCACTTTTGGCAGTGGACTCTGCTATATATATAGGCTTACTGAGTGAGGCATTCAGGCACACTTTAACACACTTGCCTACTGATGAATGTATAATGGCTGTTGCAAGGACTGACTGTATGACCTTTCAGTCTCGAGACAACCACAAGTACTCCCCATTACCACAACATCCATAAAACTTAGTCGCGGAATTTCTGTCTCAGTGAACGAGGAACCAAAAGTGTGCAAGATCGAAAGGTCTGTCCGAGCAGCAGCACCGCAACTTCTGAGGATGTCTTGCGGCGCTGCTGCTCGGCAAAGTGTTTCAGCAGACCTGACAACATACTTATGTGGTACTTATCAGTGAGCACATCACGGCAAGAGCAGATAAGAGACTAAAGTTCTGTCCTCATTTTACAGTTCATTTTTCCTTTCCCCCTACCTCTCTCTCCTCTCTTCTTCTTCACTCGCCTTTTCACCAGTGCTGTGGTGGATTGTTGAATTTCCCCTCCTCTAGCTATCATCCTCTATGAGTTGGCAGAATTTTTCACACTGCTTTTGGCCTGAGATCAGTGAAGCACCTTGGGCAGAGAAAACGAAATATAGAACCGGGACACAGAGACAGACACAACCTCCCGCAGCAATCTCCTCCCAAGCAATTTTGATAGCAGGGGTGGCTGTGTGGGTTATTCCCTCTGTAATACACTATGAGGCCCTAAGCTTGTTCCCTGCACAGTAGCGAGCACTCGCCTCCCTCTGCGTGACTCTCTCTTGACAGTCAGACAAACAGACATCCAATCTCCGGTTTGGATGATTACGCTGCTATTGACCATGACCTTATCATTCATGTGTAGTTGCTGTGAAAGAATTCACGCACAGTTTTATGGCGAGAATAGTCAGACCAACCTTCTTTTTCAGTGTCACCGGGGATGGGACAAAAAAAAATGTCCAAGGCTGGTGGTAATCATTTTTGCTTTTGTGTTGCTTTGATAGGGACCTATGTGAAAGGAAATAAAAAAAAAACAAACTGCAAATGCTGGTGTAGTTACTGCTTAGACTCTAAAGCAGGGTGAGCTTTCTTGGCAGATATTTAGACTTACATTTGGGCTTATTTTTGTTTTATGGTCCACGAGTTATTTCATTGATCAGGCTGATAACAATGGCAGCATTTCAGTGAAATATGAACTGCCAGCAAGAGCAGCTTAGCTTTCTCATTATTAAAAACCTTCAGCATCCATCTATGCCATTTGTGATGCCTGTGGTTTTAAGGCTAATATTGACAGTTTATGGGCTGGAATCATGCGTATATTTAAAAACAAACAAACAAACAAATCTAGATGACGTCTTATTTGATATCTGTCATTTGCTGTGCTAATGTATTCATAACAAGCAAAATCCCTTCAATGATAGTCTGCAGATAAGAGAATTAATCCTTGCCGCACTCATTTGGCAAAGGTTATAATTAGCATTAGCACATCTTCCTTTTTAACCAATGCAATTACCAATAACCTGTGATATTTAAAAAAAAAAAAAAGAAAAAGAAGAAGAAAGTGGTGTTCCGCTGCAGTTGGCTTACACTCTAGAAGGGAATGAGCTACCCAGAGAGATGTTATTGTTTCAGAAAGAGGCTTTAAATTCGTGCAGCTGAATGCAAATGAACGCCTTTGAAGTACAGCGATCTTAGGAAATTAAGACTCTGTTTTTTCTTTTTTTTTTTCTTTTTATTTTGGCACGACTGAAACTGCAAGCAGCAAAGGTTGGCACAAAGAGAACCTAGAAGAAATGAATTAGAAAGCTGGTTTGTCAATGGTCAAAGACAACATCAACATCTAATCTCCTGAACTCGTTTAGACAAAGCTAGAAAGTAACAGTCAGTAAGTGGTTTCAGTCATTTTTTTTTTCCAAGAAAAAAAAAAAAATAGCAACCTCTATCAGGGATGTGCAGGCAATTACACCAAATGCTTCCATGCATGAAATCCCAGCTGGTTGTTATTGATAAATTTCCAAACACCTCCAAAGACTTTTCAAATTACCTCTCTCGCTTATTAAAACTTTACTCATGCATTTCATATTTCAACCTCCCCACCACCCCACCCCAACCCCCATTCTTCCCCCCCCCCCAAGTCTGTGTGAGAGTGTTTGTTAGTGCAAGAGCAAGCAAAATATGCTCAAGAAAGGTAGAAAGAGACAGAGGAGGGGAGATAAAGAAAAAAATAGGGAATGAAGGTGAAGCAAACTGATGTAGGATTGAAATGCTGGACACATGAACAGGCAGCATTCATTTATCAGCTCCTGGAGTACCAATGGGCAGGGCTTCATTAGTAGCAGGGATGCCATAAGCTGAACATAGTGTGAATCTCCTCTGTATTCAAGCAGCATACCTTTGCATTAAAACAAGCCACTTCTCTTTACATGGCTGAATGAGATTCCCTTTAAAATCATGTGAAGGTCAAATGAATTGCTATAATCCAAAGGGTGTAAAAAATCTCCAGATCTCCTCCCTAAATATTCTCGAGCTTCAGTGTCATCTCTCCAGGATACAGCTGCCTATTTGAAATGACATCTTAATTGCACTGAGTGCAGATGAATGGATTGCATAAATGCAAATGAATAAGTAAGAAAGTGGCTAAGTTATTTATTTCCTCTGAAGCAAAACATCATTCAACATGTGAGGTGTGTTTAGACCTTTTGAAAACAAGAATGGCACTTAACTAGACATGTCTTTTGTGCTCCAAACCTATTAAAAACACAATTCATTTAGCAGACAATTGCAAAGTCCCACAACCCCCTGCTGTAATCACACAGCACATTTACCATAAAAGAGGTGACAAGATGCTTTTGCAGGCCCTTTCAACTCTTGTTTCAATAAACCATTTATCTACGCTGCCATGGGAAAATTTGTCTTTCCTCTCACCAAACACTGAAAACCTCTGATTGCACGAGATTTGCGCTGCAGTTTGTAAACAAACGACTGGCCATTCATGTGGGTTTCCCGGCCTAGTTTGATGTCCTCTGACCGTCACATGTATTGTCTCTGCTCTCAAACCCACCGTGCCCTCTCGACTCCACCACAGGCAGATAAGAACATCCCACCCATGAACACATTTATGTGTAAATTTAGCTCCATGCAAGGACCTTCATGAATAAAGACACAGTTCTAACAGCAAGGAGCCTTTATTACAGTGTAATTAATCATCTCATTGGGCTAGAGATTAATAGCAAGAGAAAATTAAATGCATCTTTGCACACTGCGCAGAGATTGATTTTGTAAGCCTCTGAAAAATAATGAAAGGTGCAATATGATTAAAATAAATAGCACTGCATGCTGTTCAGCCCTCAGATATTTACAGGGCGTAAATATTTATCAGCAAAGTCTTAAGAGGTGCAGAATAACAGCCATCAAGACTCCTTAGGAGAGGAGACACATTTCACACTGATGGACGTGAACTTTTTTCCCAGAAAGCATATAATGGCACATGCTTTTGATGTCAGACTGTTCCAAAGATGCCCCAAAACGCTACATAAAACAGCATCCCCTTTTTAACACTTCCAATATGTGTCACCAAGATGTACTGTACTCACAAGGTCTCGCTGGTAATAAATTACATATTCCTCTTTTGCCCTCCAGCCAGTCCTCTGAGAAGCTCATATAAACCCACAGCTATAAAGTAAATGCACGGTAAGACCTACTGTATCACCCCTATAGTGTACAGGCCACTCGGGGCCACGGCAGCTCAGACAGCAGCAGAGGTAAGTGGTTCTGGTGCCATGCAGAGACGCAAGGAGGCAGGCTGCCACTTCTGACTCGTCTGTGGGCTGCAGAGGTGTACATAAGGCTGGATTAGTATGCAGTGGCTGTCTGGAGTCGTGGTGGGGCATGGTGTCTATCCTGACAAAGCACAGGTGGGGAGAGTGAGTGTTCTAACAAAAAGGCAGGTTTCCTTTGATGCTATAATACTCAGACTTGTCATCTAAACAATATGTCATTTGCTCTTTAATTCCTTTTTTTTTTCCCCACTGATCTTTGTGTTGTGAAAAGGTGACAGTGGGAAGTTGTCGCGATAGTGCTGTTTGAATAAGATGTTAAGGGAGTATCTGTTGTACCAGAACAACAACCAGTAACAAAATGAACAGGCTAGATAGTATTTTAAATCCTTAATTTACTGGCTGAGTTCACTAAGAACATATTCTTATTCATGGTAACAATGGAGGGGGATCAGTGGCAGAGAGAACAGGAGTAATACTCGACTGCGTAGCTGGAAGCAATAATGGATTTTTCTAACCAGAAACTAAACACCTGTGGCTCTAATTACAGAACTGGATTTTTAGCTTTTTGTGGTGATGGAGAGAACAGTATTTATTAATATTATATATTATGATATTTTACTACACATAGTATTGCAGTGCCAACATCCAGTAGTCCTACTGCGAACACCGCTTTTGGCATTTGCCCATATCTTTAACTGCCTCTCCTGCTGGCTGCTTTGAGGCGATATTTTTATATTAGAGAGCTGCTCTGATTCATGTTTGACCTCTCTGCCACACCATCCCTTTTGAATGCAGTGCCGGCAGAATAACAAAAGCTCTTGTTGGTATAAAAATGAGGGAATTTTCATGACTGCGAGGATTTGAAAGTAAATTGATAAAACTTTCACGTAGATGTAATGTAAAAGGCATGAAGAAAGGATACCGGTGGATTGACGGCTAACGCCTTTGCACCAGCTGAGGTGAAAAAGAATTTGGACTACAGAATTTTTCCCTGTGAAAACATTTCGACTGATTTGCATGGCTTAAGGTGCTTTTGAATCCTATTTTCATACTCGGTACTTTGTCCCTGTTTTGAGGAGTATTTCCAGATTCAGTAATCCATTGACTTCACTCTGTATCAAGCATACAGTAAATGGTAAATTGACTGGTTCTTATATAGTGCTTTTCTACTCTACTCATCCATTCACATACAAGCACCTTCTACATCTAAGTGCTTTCTACCTAACCCTCACACACAATCACACTCCAATGAATGCATCGGGAGCAACTTGGGGTTCAGTATCAGTACTCAATGATTCTTGGAGCAGCCAGAGATCGAACCACCAACCTTCCGATTAGTAGCTCTACCTCCTGAGCCACAGCCACCCTATATATCAGTTAGCATATAGTGCAAATGTGATTAAGTATTTCACTATATATACAGGGGTTGGACAATGAAACTGAAACACCTGGTCTTAGACCACAACATCCCTTTCAGACAGCTTCCTCTTGCGTCCACAGTTAATCCTGTTGGATGTGGTTCGTCCTTCTTGGTGGTATGCTGACATTACCCTGGATATCGTGGCTCTTGATACATCACAGAGACTTGCTGTTATGGTCACAGATGCGCCAGCAAGACACGCACCAACAATTTGTCCTCTTTTGAACTCTGGTATGTCACCCATAATGTTGTGTGCATTGCAATATTTTGAGCAAAACTGTGCTCTTACCCTGCTAATTGAACCTTCACACTCTGCTCTTACTGGTGCAATGTGCAATTAATGAAGATTGGCCACCAGGTTGGTCCAATTTAGCCATGAAACCTCCCACACTAAAATGACAGGTGTTTCAATTTCATTGTCCAACCCCTGTATTTTTATATATATATATATATATATATATATATATATATATATATATATATATATATATATATATATATATATATATATATATATATATATATATATATATATATTCTTCTTAGAGGTCATTTGCTGGTCAGCAACATGGAGACATCAACCAGTAACAGGGAGGAATATGTTTCCCCTTGCTTCCATCATCCCCAAAATGTATCTAATTTATAAAATCCATATTAAATGCCATGACTCATAAGTGACTGCCTGCCTCTAACAAAAGCAGACACCAGATTGCATGTCTCATCGCTGGTGCACTCCATTTAACACGGGCCGACAGACAGATTGCACTTTGTTTTACGCACACCCTTCATGGCGTTGTTCTTTGCCATCTAGCAAACATAATATCACATAGGTACTCGGGTGCAGAGCTCTCTGCTGCTTTTGTTTGCCTCTTGACCTTGAGACGAGGTATCGTGTACTATGCTGTTACCCCTGCTAAAATCGCCTGTGTGTGTCCTTGTATCAATAATTAAAGTTACAGCTGTTAATGTTGTGCTGTTAATTTCCTTGGCTAAAAATAATTACACAGCAGCATAGCAGTGTGTGCGACTTCCTTTTCAAAGGACACAAATGTAAGGTAATAGAGGTGATGCACCAGGAATGTCGGGTGTTCTGTTCTGTGGTTTGCTGTACAGCCTTTTTTTTTTTTTTTTTTTTTCGCGATAAGGTCTCTGTAGCCCCGTGGCACCATCCACCCCATTATCCCCTCCTGCTCTGCTGTTGATTCATGTGAAGGGGTGACATCTTAAGGCACATACCTCCTGGGAAGTCTTTCCTGCATTCAATATTTTTTATTCTGTAGTGTATATACACAAAGCATGTTGTCAAATAACATCAAGCTGTGTAACTTTAGACCCATACGCCTGCTGTGCATAGACTCTTGTGTGCATCTTATCCTTATCGTTGCTGCAAAGGCTCCCTGTTGCATTATCAGATCACAGTATGGTGGGCATATGCGGTCATACATTAGTTACACATGGGCATAGAGAATCTTTTATTCTTGCAGCAGCTCTCATCTCCCAAAGAGCCCTTCCTGACCCGTGCACGACTGCGACCTGCCATTGGCAAACATCAAGTACAGTAATCCTTGCACCGATAGGTTTTTGTTTTCAATTGTTCTCTCTGATTCCAACATCCTCTGGGATTTTCATAAGAACAAATAGAGAAATTCAGAATGAACTATTACCTGACTCTGCAGTTTCTTTTCTTTACCATTTAATATTTCCCACATCTTTCAGTGCATTGTTTTTTGCAGTCTATGTGCAGTTACAGTATCCAACAATCCAAAGGAAAGAGAAACCAAATGAAGAAAAAATCAGTTACTCACGATCAAATGAGACAGGGTAGCAGATATCTTTGAAAGCTGAGAGGAGACATTTCTTACCTAAAAATGAAAGAAGCTTCATTTTTGAACCCTGATAATGCACAACAAGGACAGCAGCAAATATCTTGTTCTGCTGATATTAGATTAACTGATGCCCCTGGGACACTGGCATCCACTGAATCTGTTTCCATCTAAAGCATTTTACAAGCAGCCCTGTGGGACAATAAGCACTGCCCTAAAGTAGACAGATGCCTGTCAGCTTCAGCTCTGAGAATTGTTGCATAGTTGTGTTTTCCCCAGCATTAAAGAAAATATACACAAATCATCTGTTCAGGCTTTTGTTGCCATTTTTCATTCACCTAAAAAAAAAAAAAGTTCCCATGTTCCATGCACCAAATATTATGCCGAGCAGCACATGTTGATGATTTAGCCAGATGTCAGAGCCCCAGATCATAAAAGGGACCAGAAGTGCGCTCTCAGTTTGTGAAAAATGGAAAATCTCATCTCTTACCTTGTGTGAAGCCATGACTGCAGGCAGACTGAAATATCTCACTTCTCTGTTCTGGCCTTCTTGAGATAAAGACCCCAGAGTCAATCTGCCTACTACTGATCACTGACTCTAAGCTACTTTTATCCTCACTCAAGTGACCAGGAACCTAAACCAAAAGTCCATTCTTCCAACTGCATTAAAGAGAGAATGTACATCACTAAGCGAAGAGCTTAACCTTCAGGTTGAGTGGTACCTTTTGAGCTTAACTCCACAAATCTGACATATTCACATTGGCAAAAGCTGCAGTGGAAAGACAGAAAAACACTAAAGCCCTAATAGGCTGAAAGGACAGTGAATTGCTTTGAAACAATGGTAGCAGTACACTGAAAGATGTACTGCTACCACATAAACTGATGCTGCATTATGTGCTGCGGTTGCCCTCATCTGACACACTCCCTTGTGTGACCTGAGAATCTCTCAGAAACTAATGGCTGTTTTGGCATGAAATGCACTGTGTACATTCATGCTTCCAACAGAGAGAAATCTATCGATTTTTGTGACCCGACTTTCCTCACAAACCACCTCCAGTTCAAACTTTGCCTGGTCTGGTGGCACCAAGCCTGGTGCCACTGTGGCCTCACATATAAAATATCTTTGGTTTTAACTCCTCTAAACTTAACTGAAGTGAGACACACATGTATGTTGGGAACAGTGTAAAAAAAAAAAAAAAAAAGACTTTTACTCTTGCCCTTTACCAAGCCACTACACCTTGAAATTAAACAGGCTTTCTAGTGCCTTTGACAGTTGGAAAAGGTTCATTTGTACAGGATGAATTCTCCAGAGGACTAATTAACTGCAATTTCAAGCAATACTCACACTAAAAGGTATCATTAAGTATCAAGTGCTCAACTTTTGCAGATTTGAAAGTTACTATAAAAAGTCAGTACTTTAGTACTTAAAAAAAAAACAGACAGCAGAAAAACAGAGGGCATAGTCAGCCTGTATTCAACTCCATTACAACATACCAGTCAACATTAGTCTTCTCTATTGTCATCCTCACTAAATTCAGCACAAATGCAACTCTTCACTAAAACAAACAAACCTTTTCATCATAAGCTTAGTGGGTGTTTTATAAGACTTTGAGAATTTGGGTGTACTGCATCACACACAATTAACTGATCTCTCATCAAACTTTTTTTTAGTCTTTAAAATGCTGTTAGGGTTATGTTTGAGCATTAGGATTTTAATTCATCACTGGGCAGTGGCGTGAATCCAAACACGCTGCTCCTGCCAACAGGAAAACGACTTTTGTTTGTTTCTCTGTTATGATCCAGCAAGAGAATAGACTAGCATATTTCAAAGTCTGTGTCACAACCTGTGTCGTGTGGAAATATCTCTATGACTACCAAGCATAATAATAACAAAATAAATTAACAATGATAGTATTAACAACAAAATACTGTGCTATTATGTTAGTAGAGTATCAGTAGAAGAGTAAAGTTGCTTCACACAGGAAAACTATTCAAAAAGAGAGTCACTCTAAACAACAAAAAAACTAACAATCCCTCTAAAACGCCCCGTAGATCTTTTGTTAAAACAGTTACTGAAGAAGTGCATGTAAAATATTTTCTGATATCATCACATGTGGACGTGGCATAACTTCGGCCCCGTGGAAAACCCAGAGAATAATCTTTTCCTAATCCTGACCAAGTAGCTTCATTGCCTAAACTTAACTAAACAGCCCCACCTGTCCCCTGATGTGGACTTTGTCATTCTTTTAAAGTGAACCCTCTATAACATGTCTTTCTGGGACCTTTATGTGTATCGAGGTTTGACGTATGTATGCCCAGACTGCTTCGCAGCGGTTCCTGAAGGGTAAAATTGGATGCAAAGAAGGTGCTACGCCAAAAACCTCCTACTGATTGCTTTGGTTGCTAGCAGATTGCCACGGCTCCCTGTAGCTTTTCATGGTTGTTTGCAAATACTTGCTAACTACTAGTGAATCGTGAGAAAATGCACCGCAATAGGAAATGGAGATTTACCTTCAAAGTAAAAATTGTGCCTCAGCACAGCAGCCAGCATTTTTCAAAAGGCGCAACTTTTATTTTGAAGGTGACCTTTCTCCATTTCTGGTTTTTGTTGCAGGCTTCATAGTTTCACCCCAGCTCGGAGAGTACCTGGCCATCACTTCCATGACCACAGCAATTTTCCAGAAACCAAAGCATTCACAAGGAGGTTTTTGTCATCCAGTTCAATTCAATTCAGTTCAATTTTATTTATATAGCACCAAATCACAACAAACAGTTACCTCAAGGTGCATTATATTGGAAGACCATACAATAATTAGTTGGGGAATACACATTTTTCCCTAGTGGTTGCCAGGAGGTAACTGATTTGGACTGATTTGGACTTTAGCAATCATTTTCCCAGCAGCTTCCAGTAACCACTCACAACCACTCGGGGAATACTCATTTTTTCCTCATGATGGTGGTTGCCAGACGGTTGCAGACCAGTCTCTAGGCCTGTGTAACTGGGGCCTTATTCACTTGATCCTACATTATCACCATGATAGTCACACATCCAAAATGGCAGACAAGTTCCTTGTTCCTTCAAGTTCCTTCAACATAAGCAGCATTTTAATCTTAACTTTGTGTTCTGATAGAACATTTAGAAAATCTGTTGAATCTAAAAAGTTTGAGCCAAATAGTAACTGCTTACCGTTTGAAGCATTTACACCCACTTACTTGATCTGCCCTGCCTTTATACTGAAATGAAAGATTTCTTTTTAAGCTTGTAAATAAAAATAATGTCAAAATAAGCAACAGAAGCACATTGTAAACAGGTAAACGACAAAAAGACACTGAGTTGCCTCCAACAATGCCACACCGCTCAATTTACATGCTCGAAATGGAGTAGGATGAAGTATAAACGTATTAAAAGAATAACAGATGGTCCATCAAAACAGTGTCAGTTTATGTGCTTAATCATTGAGGTGAAAGCTGTGCTCAATCAAAGGCCATTCCTTAACCTAGCACTTGTGAATTGAGTCGAGCTCTCCTTTTTTTTTTTTCGCTGACACACCGAAGGTTATGTTGAGATGAATTGTTGGGTCCATAAACTATACAACTTTGACACTCCTGTGTGTATGTGTGTGTGCGTGTGTGTGTGTGTGTGTGTGTGTGTGTGTGTTACCTTTGTAACTCGATGTGAACATGCTGCCCAAGAGATGATGCATGAACTGAATATTTTGTCACAGCTTGTTAATAACACTTTAATCACGTCAGCTCCTCTATTGAAGACTAACAGTTCAAATGAATTCAAGAACATTTCAAGGGAAATTTAAGAGCGCCTTGATCAATTACATAGAGAACTACAAGTTCTAGCTATGTGGTTTCGA
The DNA here is from genome assembly GCF_007364275.1 of Archocentrus centrarchus. NCBI lineage: Eukaryota > Metazoa > Chordata > Actinopteri > Cichliformes > Cichlidae > Archocentrus > Archocentrus centrarchus. Next base: position 21,891,688 of record NC_044355.1, on the reverse strand, counting down.
AAGAAACTCTTTGCATAATCTAATCAGTCAGGCCTCTTGCAATTATTGACAGGCAGTATGATGAACACTTCAATGTGATTGTACAATGAGAATGAATGGAAAAGTTTGAACAGTTCTTCAGTGTGTTTTTCTAAAGTGCACTTGTGATTGAAGGTGGGTAGCATGCAGGGGAACCAAAAGCTATGTGCTGTAATCCTACTGTATGTGATAATATTCACACACATGCTGCAGGGCAGCTCGCCATCATAGCAATTATTACCTCCGTAGTGCATGAATCCTCATGTTTCACACTTCTGCAGCCTGCACCTGACCTTTAAACCTCTTGCCCTCTTTCTATGCCACCTCCCGTGCAATGAAAAAAAAAAAACTAGACTGGACGCAGCATGTGAGTGTGATAAAGAACGGAGCCAAGACGGCGACAAAAAGCCTGGCAATTCACATGTTCGGGACTAACTTGTTCTGAAAGCTAAGCAGGTGCCCCGTTTTTATTGAGGGGATCTATCAAAAACATTCATTCACTCCTCTCTTTGCCAGCTGAGGTTTGAAATTTAAGACAGTAAGCCCGATGAACAGCATTTCATAAATTTTCCCCTAAAGTCTAAAGACATGAAATGCTGGAATATTTCAGGTTCATATCACAGGGTTTTGTGAGGAGAGATATTTCAGCAGGCGACTTCTCAGCTCATGTTGGCATGGCACCTTACTAATATTTCTTTCATTACTTCTTAGTCTTAGTTTTGTAATTAATATTTTAGTCTGGAAAAGAATTATTAAAATAGTAAAGACATGTCCATTACAGTTCCTTCCACTACCATAATTCTCAAAAACATTTAGAAACGCCTTGTTTAGTCAAAACAACATTACACATACACTCGTGGGCCACTTCATTTAGTTACACCTTCCTAGTACCAGGTCAGAACTGTATTAATTATTAGTGGCATAGATTCATCAAGGTGATGGAAACACTCCTCAGAGATTTTGGTCCATATTAACATGACAGCATCGCACAGCTGCTGCAGATTTGTCGACTGCACATCCACAATGCGACACATCCCTGAGGTGCTCTACTGGATTGAGATCTGATGACCGTGGAGACCATTTGAGTACAGTGAACTCACTGTCATGTTTAAGAAACCAGTTTAAGATGATTTGAGCTTTGTGACAAAATAAATTATCCTGCTGGAAGCAGCCATCAGAAAACTGGAATAGTGTGGTCATAAAGGGATGGACATGGTCAGCAACAATACTCAGGTCACCTGTGGTGTTTAAACAATGGTCATTGAGTACTAAGACATCAAAAGTGTGCCAAGAAAATATCCACCACCAGCAGCCTGAACTGCTGATACGAGGCAGGATGGATCCATGCTTTCATGTTCTTCTACATTCTGATGCTCAGTTTGAACTTCAGCAGGTTGTCTTGACCTTTTCTGCACATGACTGGCTGATTAAATATTTGAGCTAACAAACAGTTGAACTGGTGTAGCCACTGAAGTGGATGGTGAGTGTATTTTGTGGTTGATTAGAGTAAAGTAAGAAATCCTCACATTTTGATAACGGAATGAATAAATGGTAATTTCAGTTAAAAAAACAAAACTCAAAAAAGAAATATTTGCCCCTAAGTTTTACCTTTACTTCACCATGAATATGCATATTGTAATTTTGTCATGTTTGATGCCATATAAGAAAGTTGTTGTGGTTAACATTTAGCAAGTCTCTTCAAATTCACTAATTAGGTTTGATATTTGATATTGCTTGTTATGCATTTTTCATCATAAGATCCCAAAGATCACAGCTTTTCTAGCACAATGATGCCTGTTTTGGCCACTCAGCCATTCTCAGAGGAAAAAAAACAGACGATCAAAGCATCTGCGACAGACAAAAGAAAATAAAAGTATTCCTTCAAGCTCAGACTGTGTCAGGAGCACCTCAAAATTCAGTCAGCATCAAACCTACACACCTGCAGCAGGCTTTGACTGTGCCTTTCTTTTCGCCTTTTCCATGACTGCATTAACACTTAAAACTGCGTCTTGACTCACCAAGCCCACATATCTACCTGTGAGGAATGTGTTAGTACTCAGCATTACACCCAACGCCAACCCATACATAAGTAATACTCTCCCTAATTACTCAGTTCTGACAATTGCAAGAGTTTATGTCTAAATGAAAGCATACATTTTGGGATACACCGTTAGGAATCAGTGTTTTGATGTGTCATTTTGAAAAGATAAATGTTGAGTCACTGTTGGGAAATAGATTTCCACTCTGTTTACTTATTTATTTTAATTTATTTTTGTACTTTATTTTCAACACGGCTTCTGCTGCACTATTTCAGTGTGTGACAAGACACTAGCTCTCTGTGTGTACTGTAACGGATTGATTTGATCTCATCGTGTAAATTGAATATTATTGTTAAAGGAGCAAAGCCAGAGACAGTATTCAAACATTCCTGCTAAAATGACAGTAGGTTCTTGTTTTGTCATTTCTATCTACTCAGCTGTGTAAAGAAGAAGAAAAAAAAAGACTTGATAAGTTTTTCCTCGTGTTATTTTATTTTTCCAAGCATTTAATCACTGGATGGGGAAATTAGATGATTGTTTGTTTAGATATCAGCTGGCAAAAAACTTTGTTGATTTGCAAATGCGCGTGGTTGAAGTGTAATTTATTACATTCCCCATCATCCTCTACCTGATTTTAACAGCACTCAGAGAGAGCTGTGGGTGGTAGTGTCAGTCTTTAACAGCTCTGTATTGCTCAGCTTCACTTGTGCTTGGTCAAACATTTAGAAAAGAATCTTCTGTCCTCCGGAGAAACTAAACTGTTTTCTGATCTGATGCCTCGCTTAGTGGGATGACAAATATTAGGTTAAGCTTTGGTTATGATTAGAGGTAAAACTACTCATTCAGTGACTGCTTTGGGGGGGGTTTAAAAATTAATTGGCTCAGGTTGGAAAAAAAAAAAACCCAACATATGAAAAACATGTGTTTTTTTTGGACATTTTCTGAAACAAATCCTGCTGTCGGTTTGTTAGGGGAAAGACTCAAAATATCTCCCAATCCTCATCAAACAGACTTTTATGGATTTTCTTGTGTCATGTTATTTGTGTTGATACATACACTCTGCAAGCAGATTCTGCAAAGATCAAAGCACAGCTCATTCAGACTGAGCAGCCCGGGCATATAACCCAGTGCTGTCTAATAACTGGTGCTACTGATAAGTGCCAAAACACTCAATTTTACACCGTTAAGGGATCAAGGCAGATGCTGAAGATGCTGCTCCTTAACTACATAATCTCTCTCCAGACTTAGGGTGGTGGAAGGTGTATAGATTTGCTCAAATGCTCTGCTCTGATCTTGCCAGTTCATTTAGGTGTTTGTTCACAGTGTCACACAACCTCAAAGTTCACTGATAACAGCTTCATCAACAGCAAACTTCAGCTGATTTCTGCCCTCTGGCCTGTCAGACCAGCTATCTGCAGACTGGCAGTCTGCAGCTCCTCAGCCCCGAATGGTTGACAGGTGTCACCACCTGCTTGCTTGACATTACTGTCAGCAAGAAACAGCTGGATCTTGTCTCACCTCAAGCAAGGCATGCCAGCAGATCCTGATATCCCACCTGTTTGAAATAACTAATGCATCATTTGATCTGCAAACAGAATCCTGAGTTGAATGCAGAAAAAGTGCAGTTAGCATTAGTAGTACAATTACCATGTTGAGGCTGGAAGCCACCTTTTTCATGTCATGACCACAGGCGAATTACACCTTTTTCTTTATTTGCAGTTTAAATGAAAATATTGTGAAATTCTGTGAAATATTCCCCCAGAGCAATAAATTCTCAGTCTGAAAAAGGCTCAGCTAAAACTTTGAAAAGTGTCTTTTCAACACCTTAAGAGTCTTGGTTAGATATTAGTAAAGTCTACAAATAAGTAACACATATGTGTTGGATGGAGCTTTTGTGTCTTATATTATGACTTAAACAAAGCCCCTTTCACATTTCTGATGCAACATCATGGTTACTTGAATTGTCCTTAAAATGGAAAGGATTAAATAAATTATACTATGTGCAATACATATAAAAGAGAAAGATTCATACTTCTGTTTTTTTAACTATATAGGTTACTGCTATTAAACATACAGAAAACGGCAGAATGAAGCTCAGTTTAACAACAAAAACACAATAGAAAAAAGGTCCTATGGGCTTTCCAGCCAAAACTTTAGATATGTGGGTCGAAGTGTGGCACATACTTGCCAAAGAGAGTGGGTGCAGCATGAATTTTGCATTTTTTGCTGTCTCACCCTCAAGTATGAAGCAGGCATTGTCAAAGTCTACACTTTTGACTGCTGCTGTAGGTAACTGTACAGTCCCCCGAGGCAGCTCTGTACTACTCTGGTCCCTGTCCAACACACTGCTCACTACACAAACAAAGTGTGGCCTGCCCTTGTAGTCTGTAATCCAGGAAACTAGACCATTGTCCTAATGCATCACTGAGCATGTCTCTAAGGAAAATGGTCTGAATACTTCCTGTTCTTTTTAGGGCTTTTTACACAACAGAGCTTGCACAGCATATTTTTTTTTTTTATTTAAAAGCTGAGTTTCTGTATCATTTTGATTTTGCATCATCTGAAAACATTTTGTGTAATGCAGAGATGAAATGAAGAGCAATTGCCAAGGTACTGCGAGAAACAGGATCTGAATCCAGGAGATGACAACTGGACATCTTTAGGTTTGTGAATGAGTTTTGACTCTCATCCAAGAGACTTCTGGTGGAGCGTCCCAGGTATTTAACTGCTAACTGGGGGCTGTCCACATGGAGGTGGCTCACTATTAATCATGTGAGTCATCACACGAGCCAAGGTGTGAAGTGATAACCACAATAAAACAAGAAATGAATGACTTGAATACGGAGAATCTGACACAGGAGGTACTAAAAAAAAAAAAAAAAAACTAATGGTAACCAAGAGCAGAGAAAAAAAGAAAATATTAAACAACAAACACCTGGAACTAAGAAAGCACAGAGACTAGTGAATAAAAGGAAATCAAACCCTGAGGAACTATTAAACTCTAATACAACGGAAACTGGAAGTAAAAAACTAAAAACATTCAAAGCTCCAAATTCAAAGGAGTCCAAATCCAGGACCAGGACCAACAGACACTGGTAAACTCTGTTTCTTTGGTGAAACTATTAATATTCTTATGTATCTTTAAAAGGAAGAGAACTGACCCTTTCCACTGTTTTCCCCCAGCATGCCCAACCTTAGTGGCCAAAATAGCTCTTTTCTTGCACTTCCGTAGTCGTGTGGGAGAACAAACAAAAGCATAAGTCCCGCATGTTTTATTTGGGCAAGACTTATAATAAAATTAAGGGAGACGTTTTGTTCTTATGTGAGCGTGCAGAGAGGCACTCTGAAACAGACAGAATCACGAAGAAGAAATTGAAGGATTTTCTTTGAATAGCAACATGGCTCATTGCTGAGCCCCGCTGTGTCACTGCCAGATGCTCCAGACTGTTTTCTTGCCTTCTGCTTGGTGCATGCAAGGCCAGTATCACTGTCAGGCTGATCAGGAATAAGTAGGTTCAAGGAATGAAACATTTCCTTCAACAAGAAGCTCTGAGAGTACTGTTCAAGGACAAAATATTGTTATTCCTCTGTGTAATAAAACAAAACAGTGGGTGCCTGCAGTAAAATTTATAAAATTAATTATTAATTTAAATGTGACCTTAGATAAAAACAAGGGTTGCTTAGTGGATTCAATTTTATTTGGATATGGGGATTAAAAGACATGTGGAGACAACCTTAAAAATTCTTCACGAATGTGTCTCATAAACCTTTAATAATCACACACAGATTGAACCCCAAGGAAACATGCACTGCAGTAATGCTGAAACCAGAGACAATGGTTAAAAGACTGTTGCCAACATATTTTTTTTTTAATAAAGCCTATTTATTAAAGCCTATTTCTGTCGATCTAGCTCAAAATAAAATGACGTCAGTGTGCTCAAAAATGTTTGACCCACAGAGGTCGCCCATCATGCTCGGATTCTGTTTTCCCTGATATCTGTTTTCTCTCACTTTTACATCACTCAGATTTGGTGGTGGTGGTGGTGGGGGAGGAGTTGAGGTGAGAATGAAAAAAGTGCATCCAAGTGACATCCTGGCACTCATCAGCTGATATGCTTTCAGCACATTATCCACAAGCTGAGCATAATTCTCTTCTCTGCGATTGCTGGGAAAATTCTGGACAACCTTCACGAATGCGTCCCGTGCCGCTGATCCAGTTGGTCTCGGTCTCCTTTTGAACTCATCGTTGAGCATCAGTTCACGGATTTCAGGACCAACAAAAACACCTTCTTTAATTTTGGCTTCACTTTTCTGGATACCAAATGTATGTGTTAAATGCTGAAATGAATGTCCAGTCATTCCAGTTGTCCAGTACTCACAACTTCATAACTTAAAAACATGGGATATGTTAGATGAAAATGGTTTTCAGTACCGTGAAAGAACCCCAGCAAAATACTCGTTGACCAACATAATATGTGGTGGATTTTAACACTTTTGTATTACACATTATATTTACTCTCCTTTTAGCTCTGTCTTGGAGAAATATGTGACTCGTTGATTCCACACTATATGCACCAGCTATAATATTAAGTTTGACTGTTGGCTTTTTGCTTTTGGACTTGGGTTACAATCTGGAAAACAGGATCCAGTGGATGGCTGCAGATGAAGTAATGGTAAAAAGGCAAAGTTACTGCAATTCCACACAATATTTTCTCCCTGTGGCACCGAATGGCAGGTTTGGTACAGGTACGCATGTGCCAACACAAAGCGATGCACTGATGAGACTTGGTAATTCAGATAAAAAAGAACAAAGAAGAACTTTCTTTTAATCCATTAAAGCAAAGACTTCGTTTGTTATACCAGATGCCAAATCTGAACCACATGCTTTCTAGTGCCGGCATCCGACCGAGCTCTGAGAAATATGAAGACCAGTAAACCATCTATGAGCATAAAATTTGTAACGCTGGATAAGCGGAAGAAAATGGAGGGATGGATGGACGGAATACAAATCACCTCTGCTGCTCAGGACATAGTCATTGTCACACAGATTACTGCCTCACTAGATTCATTTAATGTTGTCTCAGCTTACACATAGATCAATACCACAGCCAAGGGGAAGCTTTTTACTGTGCCCTTGATATTCTGCAGTATGAATAAGTTACAGAAATCTTTGTCCGGCAGACACAGTGGACAAAATCATTTAAATACTTTCTGATAATAAGAAGGGGGGGGGGGGGGGGGGGGGGGGGGGGGGGGGGGCTTTGATGTTATTTTCAATCACCAGTTCAAGCACTGGGCAAAGACAAGCCAATAGCACCATGTAAATTTCTCCAAAAAAAAAAACAAAACAAGTGCAGAGCAGCTGTACACTTTATTGTGTGTCCACAGTGTGGCCAAAGGTTGGGCTTCTTGTATTACGCCTTTTCTTAACAGGCCCATTTTTGTGCCATTTATCTGTCAAGCTTCAGAATTAGAAAGAAAAGAACTATTTGGTGGGAATTTGGAACACTTTCTGTAAACTTGATAGATAAGGCATCAGCTTTGGTGGAGAATATTCCCTGAATGCCTTTTTAATGATTTTTTTTTTTTTTTAAATAATGTGTTTAGCATTAAATTTTTTAGATGACACCAGGAGCAGTAGCTGGGCTGGTTAACAGCAAGTGTAACACTTTTCTGATGTCTTTTCAGGCAGTGCACAGCTCTAACTGCCTCCTTCAAGCACACAGGGAACAGTGCATTCTCATAAGACAGATTCACTTTTCAGCCCCAGTGTGTGTGCATGTAAAGCATATCTGTGATGTACACAGCTGCCAGAGGTCTTGTACTACTCCGCTAATGTACAGCTGACAGTAATGCATCAGGAAAGAAATGAGAGGATGGCTCACAAACACACATAGATGATGTATAGTGTAGGTAATGAAATTATTAAAAGAAAAATCTGGAATGTATTCAGCATGTGTGAAAGGTCTAAAGCACGCAATGCATTTTCGGAATGTAATAATAAAAATAAACTTGTTAGTCATGCTATTGGTCAGTATGAAAGATTTGGAAAATAAATAGCAAAATATACATACAAAAATATATGACTGTTTTTAGGAACATTTTTTCATGTTACCTGGGACTGGCTTCTGATGGCTGATCCTGAGTTAAAGAAACCACAGCCTTAATCTTGTTTACTTTTTGAATCCATCCAGGGACCGTAACTTTAGCAGCTGAGGCTTTGTGTGGAGGCTAATTGTTCGGTCCCTTCAGCAAAAGCCGTTGAGAGGAGTTGTTCCACAGAGAGGAAAGGGAGGACTGGCCATATGGAGAAATGAGAGTGCTCCTGGTGGACTAGAATCTCTTAAGTCCGCCACACCTCTGCGAGTCCGTCATTTTCCCTGAGCCAGTTTTACCTTGTAAACTGGTATTTTTCTGCACTCTAAACCAAAATTGTTACACACTTACTGTAAATCTACATAAATCTGAACTAACAAATGAGCATTATGTTGCCTTCCGGGTGCTGCCCAAAGTACTAGAGTTACAAGTTAAGCATGAATGAAAGATATAAATGAGGAGGTAAATGACACGGAGCAGTCAGTAATTTCTTTATTTAAATACATTTACGTTATGTCTGATGTAATTACTCCTTTTCATGCAGCTACTGATTAGTGAGATGTTAGGTTCACTTAGTTAAAGCTCCAGCATGTATAATGTTTATAATTTTTTGATTGCAGAATCTTTCAAATTAATTCGGGGGAAGCAGAAAAATGAGACCATCCTTCTTCTAAGGGCCGGCTGGCAGGGACTTCTTTTTTTTGCTGTTAATCCTGCTTGTCATAGTACAACTGAAAGGTGCTGAAGTCAATATTTTCAAAAGCTCAGAGGGAGGCATTAGGTTTTAGCTTTGCTCTGTGTTTTTCCCGAGCCTGCACAGTGTCTCTCCTTTTCATCAGTTACAGTCAAAATCTAATGCTAAAGAAACTTTTTTTATTTAATGCCACATTATCAAAACCAAACCACATGACTAATTATCTCCACTGCTGTCATTTGTGTGATAGAGTTACTTGCTTTTGTTGGGCAAAAACTGGGAATAATGAATAAACTTTTTTTAATGTATTTTTTTGAGCTGCTATAGTTGTGTGCTTTCAAGTAAAAAGCTTTAAACAAGCACCCAGCCAGTTTTCACTCATTTATTTGGATTTGTGTTTGTGGCTCGCTCACTTCCATTATCTGAATGTGTTGCAGAAACAATACTTTGTCTGCAGATGTTTTTGCAGGCGGATTATTGGCAAGTGTTTAATAACTGTGCCGTCTCTGAGCCGTGAGCTCTATATGAGGCACAACTGGGACATGTTAACTTGTAACATTCAAAGAACAGTTTTGTCCTCGCAATGCAAATGAGTTAGGGCTCTATTTTGAGGATGTAGCATTAAGGTTATGTCAGCATAAGCTATAGTGGAGCTAAAACTGGTGGTAATAGACTAATCTGTCTCACTGATGAAAAGCTGTAGTTCACAACTGAGAGCATTCACATAAAATACATCATATTTGTGCACTCATGGACAGTGAACCAAGGGCATACACTCTCACTAATGATTATCTTGAATAAAGTTATCTCTTCTTTGCCGTCTGATTAGCTTATGCACAGGAACCTGTGTAAAAAAAATATTGGAATGAGTTATATTTTCTAATGTGTGAAAAAATATTACATTAAAAATATTTTTATTTACCTGTTTTAAAGGAAGAAAATGGATGGATGGATGGATGGATGGATGTTTTAAAGGTAGAAGAAGATATTCTCTATTCAAAAGCAGTGTTGCTTTAAAATGTAAAACATGATTATTTAGACTATGGGGGGGTGGGGTGGGGGGTCTGTTGTTTGAAAAACTGCATCAAAAATCTTCAATAAAACAAACAGAAACAAAAAAAACCTTCAGTTATAGCGATAACCACATGAGATGCGCAGTTTTCTAGTGTTAGTGGTCCTCAGAGGACCCTAAGGGCTCCTTTTCTGTTCATGCTTGCCTGACTTGTCACACTGCCACAGTACTGTAAAGCATTTACTGAGAAAGAGATTCTACAGATAAAACAGTCAACTTCAGACAACAAGCTAACTGTCTTATATTGACATCCCACTCCATCTTCCACTGACATAAAAATGCATGAATTCCATATTTAAGAAGCTACAGTACAATATTATTATTATTATTTAAATTTTTGGGGCCTTTTGCAATCCTTAAAAACAAATGTGCTTACTTCTCACATGCATGTCTATTAACAATCAGTATTAGTGTCATGGCTGTTTTTGCATCAGGTAAAGGCTGCAGAAAAGAGGCCAAAACTAAATAAACCAGAGACCACCACAATAGAACAACAGAGCACACTCATTTTTGAAAAATTAAATATTAAATCCAAAAATAAACTGATAGCAAATGGCTTTGAACCACACTTTGCTTTGATAACAAACAAAAACAAATAGAAGGTGCAATAACCTTTCATTAGCAGTTGTAATCACACAGCTACAGATTTCAGGGGGTCTTGGGATTAACTCAGGTCCTCTTTTCTCTCTCTGCCGCACCCAAAGGGCTATCCAGGGTAAGAAAAAACTCAAGATGATGGCTTGAAGTACAGGCCAGAGATATTGACCTATATAGTCTAGACTGGAGGGATGAGGTGGGGTGGAATGTAGTGTAGTACACATTTATATAACTTAGTGGCTCCATACAGTGGTTGTTTACAAACAAACAAAGAAAAGATCCCTGGTTTGATCCTGAGAGGAGACACAAATGACTTTGGGTTAAACCAGGAAGGGCATCTGTAGTAAAAATCAGCTACCTACTATGGTGAGCCCATCTGAATAATGGAGCAGCTGAATATGTACTTACTATATATATAGTACAGCAACATCTGAACATATGGACTAGAAGTCCCCAAGTCCCAATGGGAGAAACCACCAAAGGAGCTAAGGTCCTGTGGGACTTTGAGTTCCAGACAGACAAGCAGCTGCTGGCCAACCAACCAGACACAGTGGTGGCTGACAAGGAACAGACGACCACAGTTGTGATAGATGTGGCATTCCCAGTGGACAGCAACATCAGGAAGAAGGAGCATAAGAAAACAGAGAAGTACCAGGGACTGAAGGAACAACTGGAGCAGAGTCCAAAGTGGTCCCAGTGGTAATAGAGTTACATTAGGAGCTGTAACCCTGAAACTGGAAGAGTGGCTCCAGCAGATTCCAGACACAACATCAGAGGTCTGTGTTCAGAAGAGTGCAGTCCTAGGAAGAGCTAAAATATTGCGCTAATCCTCAAACTCCCAGGTCTCTGGTAGAGGACCCGAGCTTGAAGAGCACACATGCAAACCCCAGGGGGTTCAGGGATATATATATATATATATATATATATATATATATATATATATATATATATATATATATATATATATATATATATATATATATATATATATATATATATATATATATATAAATAAAACGTTTTAGCCACACTAGCAAAAAAAGTAAATTCAACAAACTTCCCTGTTTCAACCTCTAAGTCCTGTTAGAAGTATTGCTGGTGCTGGCACTGTGTTCACCGTATAATCCGTCTTTGCAAATTGGCTAAAAATCAACTTAAATTGCATTCTGTCCATTTCTAGAAACAGACACAAATTTGAAAATTATTGTGCACCCATACAATATGAAAAAGGCACGTATAAGAGTGCCAACTTGCGAGTGCGAAATTAACGGAACTGTAAAAGGTCCAAAACTGAAGATATTTATATGCAAGTTTGGAACTTCACTTGCATTCAAAATGTTTGATTCATAAATACTAAAAATGGCCTTTATTAGTAGATTATGAGTCACTCTGTGATGCCTGTTTGCTTCCTAGTTAAATATAACACCAAGCTTTCCATAGTAGTTACTGAACAGTGCACGCCCTGTTCTATTATCTCAATATTTGTGCATGAAGAAGCTGCAGAAATCTGGTGTATCATTGTTCTTCTTGCTGTTGTTCTTGCTGGTGTCAATAGTAGCTCTGTCAGTTATCCATAATTACCAAATGCGGCCACATTTGGTGGTGACTTTGAGTGCATATTCCATTTTATATTTTAGGCTGAATGTGTTCTGTCAGTATATTTGGGTCACTTCTATCTCAAGGTTACAGCAGGGAGGAAGGGTTATATATCTCTTCTAAAAGCATATCTAGAGACTTTAATCAGTGTTATTGAAAGTCACAAAGGTGCAGGAAATTGCTTAAGGCTGAAACCCAAGACATACATCCTGATGACAGCACTCATTATGACTTTTTGATTGGAGATCATGTGTTAGAGCATTCCCAGTAGAAAACGGAGGGTATATTTTTCTAGACATTTCCGAAGTCTGGGCTTCACAGACAGACTCTCTTTGTCTCAGGGATGAAAATCAAATTCCCAAGCTTATTGCATCTGTCCCGGAGAGGTAAAACGGTAAAGGCAATTAGCCTCAGCCTCCCAAAGGATCACCTCCATAGGGATAACATATGTTTGTTTGTTATGTTCTCAGCATTCAGCTGACAGTGGAAATAACTTGTATGCTCATTTTAGGTCAGAAACACAAAGACTGTAATTTACTGTCACAATATCTAACTCTGAGTAATTTTAAATCAGCCGTCTCTGTCTCAAAGCCTCAACTGAGACGATGATGAAAAGTTTAATTGGCTTCATTGCTGACACATTTGGGGTCTCCTGAGTTTTTTTTCCCCTCAAATAAAAAAAAAACGTAAATATTAAAATGGATAAATACCAACATATTGATTCTGTTCACTCCCTCTCTAATTCCTTTGATACTGATTTCATTAGTAAACTGTTTAAGTTCCTTGCTGTCTAAATATACTTAGGGGTTTACTGCAATGACACTGCATTGTCAGACCTGGCTCACACCTGCCCATATGTGTCACGGTACTTATGAGTAATACGCAGACTAAATCCCTTTTTAGTGACATCTGTCATATCAGAAATAATGAACCTTTAGCTTGTGCCCTTATGAGACTGACATGCAGGCTGAAGGTCGCATGTTCGACCACAGTAAAATGAAGTAATTCCTTTTTTTCTGAATAATATTTGCAGAGATGTTGTATTTTTGCTGTGGTTTGCTGTAGACACAGTGCATCTAAACCTGGCTTGCCTTTGCAATTACACGAGGCTTTCATCATCTCATTATGGCGAGAGATGCCCAGCATATCAGAAGTCAGGTGCTCGTGTGCAGAAACTGGATTTTGAAGTCATGATGTACAATGCAATAACACGCTTCAGATAAAAGTGTTTCCTACGTTTATTGTGAGATCCCTCAGGTTTTGCTTTGGGTTAAAAAATTTTCTCTCATCTAGATGGAGCTCAGACGCAGTCAAAGTGTGAGCCATGTGTGAGCGGTGGGAGGAAGAATTAAATACCTATGTAGCAGAGGCCTGATGCGTACAGGCCACATGTGGATGTGAGGCAATTTAGGTATTCATGATAGGTTTTGAATTTTAAATTACTGCAGTCTAACTGCATCTCTGTAACAGCACATTTGAGTGAACACTGCATTAATTAGAAGTTTTTAACCTGCTTTGGGAGCAAAAAATTTTTACTTTTAAGTCAATAATGTCACGCTTTGTGCAAAAAGCTCAATGGCAGTATGCGCTGGAAAAAGTTCAGTAATTTTAATGAACATTTTCAGATTCACAATGAGTGTTTGCAGTTGTTGAGTATTTTACTGAAACAGTGATTAAAAGCAATGAATCGTTTCTGTTTCTTTGCAGAGATAAGTCCATTTACTACCAGATGAATAGTTGTTATTATAAATATTATAAATAGTTATTGTCTTTACAGGAAAGGTTGCACATGAGTCTTCTTTGGATTTCATATGCACAGATGCAGTTAAGATGACAGTTTCTCCACAGGTTTGAGCTCAGTGTATTTCTCAGGGAGTGAGAGTGGGACCGGCAGGATTCTCCAAAGGGTAGGCAGGCAGGCACACCAGGACAAGGTCTGTGATGAAGGAGGAAAGGTCAGGTACAGTGGGAAATAATTACTGAATTTTTAAGTTTGCTTACTTACAAAGAAAGGAACAGTCTCTAATTTTATGGTAGTTTCAATGTAGAGAGACAAAATATCAACCAAAAAAAACAGAAAAAACCCACATTACATAAAAGTTACACATTTATTTGTATGCCACTGAGTGAAATAAGTATTTGATCCCCTACAACCCAGTCAGAATTCTGGCTCCCACAGACTGACTGTTTAAACATGTGGCACACAGATTACAACCAACCAACCAATTAATCAATCAATTACAGTTCCTCTTGATCTCAGCTCAATGTTTATAAACTATAAAATGACTATAAAATGAAAAATCCTTGGTCTGGAGCTCCATGCAAGATCTTTCCTTATGGTGTGAAGCTTATCATGAGAAAGGTGGTGGATCAGCCCAAAACTACATGGGAAGAGCTTATTGATTATCTGAAGACAGTCACCAAGAACACCATTTGTAACACACTAAGCCATAATGGCCACTCCATTAACATCATGGAGTGGCCTAGCCAGTCTCCAAGCCTAAATCCTATTGAACATCTGTGGAGGGAATTGAATCTTCAAGTTGCCAAGTGGCAGCCAAGAAACCTAAAGGATTTAGAGAGTTTCTGTAAAGAGGAATGGGCCAAAATCCTTCCTGAGATGTGTGCCAACCTGGCAACCAACTACAAAAAACATCTTATTGCTGTACTTGTCAACAAGAGATTCTCCACCAAGTACTAAGTCATGCTTTGCTTTGGGATCAAATACTTATTTCACTCAATGACATGCAAATCAATTTATAACTTTTATGCAATGTGTGTTTTTTTTTTCTGGAATTTTGGTTGATATTCTGTCTCTCTCCATTAAAATGAAACTACCATAAAAATTAGAGACTTAATTTACTTTTAAGTGAGCAAACTTACAAATTCTGCAGGAGATCAAATAATTATCCCCCCCACTGTAAGTATGAAGGATGGGCTAACAGGTAAGCAAGCACACAGAGCATCAAAACTAGGAGGACTGAGTTACACTACCGCACTTGTGTAGTCTAACAATCCAGTGAGTAATGGAGAAAAGAATCACAGTTACACACTGCTGGTGTCTGTAGATGAACATTAGGTGTGCCAGTGGAATTTGGGGTAGCTATGCCTACTTCTGGGAGGAGATAAGCAGAGTTAACTCATACACACCCACACACAACATGCACATGGCAGCAAGGGAAAGATAAAGAGAAAGCAGGTCTGAATTAGATAGGACAGGGGACCATAACAAACTGATGAGACAGTCTCCCTCTGATTATGCATGCTCATCACATCATGTTTTTGTAGGTAATAACTGGTAAGAAGTAATACTGGACAGTATTGAGCAGCATCAAATAAGACACTTTTTCAGTACTGCAGCAATGAAGTTCAAATTGGTGTTTCAACACTAATTAAAGTGCTCCTAAATGGTTCTTACAGAGAAGTGCAAATTATATCTTATGATGCCACTGAAAAAAATCAGAAGGCTCTTCAGAAGGGTCAGGCAAAGCCTAACCCTAAAAAGGCCATGATACATGATGGAATTTAAGCCTAAAAAAAAAAAAATATTAATAAACAGTTACACAGAATAGACACTCTTCTGGATTCTTCTTCTTCCAGGTTTTTGCATATTTATAATACTTTTGCCTTATCTCTTCATAAGCAGAGAGTCAACAAGCAAAGCGTGAGAGGAAAGTCGAAATGACGTGCAGCAAAGGTCATGAATCAAACAAAGCATGCTGCGATTACAGTGCCTCTTAACCACAAACCCATGTAGCTGTTAAACAAAGCAGAAAAGTCAGTCTTAAAGTGGATGTCATCTGTGAGTTGTACACTTACACATGAGTGCACTACTTAAAAAAAAGTCTGTGTAATATGGCATAATAGAATACTCACCTTTTTTTTTTTTATTTGCTTTTAAAATACTGTTTTGCCTATTATATACTTCCCAGGGGTATATTTCTGTACTTATAAGATGTTCAAAGTTCCTCCACGAAAGCCTCACAAAAAAAAAGTGACTCTGAAGACTAAACGATAGCTTTGAGTATTTCCGTGTGCATTTGTCACAGTTTTATGTAGTATGTGGAGTAGTGCTCTGTGTCAGAGCAATAAAAATGTTCTTTAGCTTATTGAGCAAATATCTTATGCAGTCAGGCACTAACAGCATACAAGTGGATACAACAATTAAATTATGTAGATGTTAACAGCGTATAAATGAAAGCTGAGTCTTTTTGATTGCGATGTTGGAACTGAAATGTTATATTTGGTTATGTATTTACAGCGTCTGATAAGCACTCTGCTTAATTCATCGGGGCTTAAATGTGCCACTGACAACACTGTATATGTTTAACATTTAATTTCTCACTGTGCTCTTATTTAATTGCACCCAAGGATTTCAAATATTGTTCTGAACTAAAAGTTGTAGCAATTTGGTCTCTGGCCAGCAAAAGCTCACAAGACTTCTCAAGAGAAACTAATGGATTGTTTTTTTAATCTTTTTTTTTTTTTTTTGAGTCTCTTAGAAGGGTCCAAACCTCCATAACAATGTGAGTTAGTTATCCTAACACTGTTAAAGTAACCTTTTGCTCCCTGGTACCAACATCCAAATTTGATTTACAGAATAATACATTGTTGTTGTGGTTATCAAATCTTGCCTCAAGCTAAGATTGAACTGTAAAGTGTCATATTTAACAAAAGATTTCAGGTCATTGCCATTAGTACAGAGGCCAGAATGTGGACTTATAATATGCAAATTGCCGACAGCTTTTTTATTAATATTAATTAAAATTAATTCATGTATTCCAGTGATTATATCGGCAATATTCTAAGCGCCCTCATCTTCTTGAACAGCAAATGACTGTTTTCTATGCAGGCCTTGTATTTGATTAACATGTTTATCTTGGGAACATGCAATTATGAAGCCTCCATTAGCTCTCCATTGTCTTCCCCTTATTGAAATGGATTTTTCTCTCTGACCGTTTTCGTGGTGGCCGATCTTTAATTTAATCTGGCTGGCGAGGTAGTATGAAAACATCAAAGGTCTCTGAGGCAGCACCTTGCTCCCATCCTAAGTAAAGCCTCACTAACTCTCCTTCTAAAATAAATGCCCCCTCCACATAATTGGTGGCCGAGGATCCAGCTCATGCACGCTCCTTTTTTTTTTTTTTTTTTTTGGCGGGGCCTCCCTTGCGAAAACAAATCTTCCATTCCCGAAGCCGCATTACTGCATAGTCACTGCGCCAGAATCCCCATGGCAACAGACATGTGCAACAGTCTGCCCCCTCCACCCGCAGAGCTCTTTCCTCAGTCAGCTTTAGAGTACAAATGTGCAGCATCTTCCACAATGATCTACAGGGGTAGATGCAGTAGAAGGGAGAAAAGATACGTTTCATAACTAATGTGTCAACTAAAACATCTTTTAGTTCAGCTGGTTGCCATTGGAAACTGCAGAAACTCAGGATGTGGACTAAGGAGCAACAAGCATGGGAGGCAGGCTGGAAGTAGGTGGTATATATTCACTGTGACAAGGAGAGACAGCCTCTTGTTCTTAGAGGTTTCTGGTCCACAGAGCAACATCAAACAGTTAAAAAAGTAGGCTCTGCACCACCACACTCTCTCTTTTTTTTTAACCATAAAGTTACAGGATGACTAGCATGACACACAGCAATACACCTTCTCGCATTGTCTTGCTTTATTTCTATTGCTCTCTGGCTCTTTCAGATGCTCATTGTCTGCCCATCTTCCCCTTCTCTTTCTTCATTCTGGGTTTCTGCTCAGTCTGACCTTAACTGTAATAATATTGTGAATTGGGGTTACTGCGAGTAAAGAAGCCAGGCTGACCGGTAACCCCTATTTCCTGCTCTTACAGCACCTCATCACAGTAGAAAAGACACATGATTTCTCAGTTCACACTGTGCAGTTCCCTACTTACACTGCTTTCTTTCACATCAGCTAGGATCCAGAGTTAAAGATGATCTCTCTTCCAGTTAGCTCTCTCTGTCTCTGTCTCTCCCTTGCCTGGTTTTTTTCTCCCCCATTCATTAACTTTCCTGTCATTTCAGTCCAAGCCACACCCGCCTGCCCTGGTTTCTCACAAGTCAGTCACGTGGGGCACATTTAAACTGGAAGCAGTTTTGCTTCTCTTCAACCCTGTTAGTATTCATAAAACCACCATTCATGTTTTGCCACAATCTTTTTGTGCTCTATCATTATTTAGCCTGTTTGCGTAACCTGCCTCTTTTTTCTTTTTTTGTATTTTTCTTCCTTTTAAAAATTGTATTGAAGTAACATTTCCCACTTTTGCCTGTTTCATTTCATGCTGTGCTTTTGGATCCTGAATTCATCTTTAAAACTTTTTTCTTGCTAGCACGGGTTATGTCGGCTGCCACATGTTTGAAATTGTATAGTATACACTGCCTTTGATATTAATTTACAAAAAATATAAATAATACAATAAAAAAGTGGAGTGCAATATGCATATATCTTGAACAATTTGCACTATATGCATATTGAATCCTGTTTCCTTTTCTATTCTTTATTTGTATTGTTTTTTTCTTTATCATATTACATGTATTTATAACTTTAATAGGGAAATTCATTTTGAAGTGAAGTTTCCTTTGAATCTTGTTTTACTGCGTACAGTAAAGGAATTCATTTCAATTATCAAGTGCAGCATCATGTTTCTTTACATTTTTCTGTTAATTTGCCCACCAAACTCAACTGCATTCACAAGTCGCCACATATACAGGGCACTGCTTAACCATGACTAAACCACTTAAATTGCAGTGGTATTATAACACTATGTACTTGAGCTGAAAAAAGCCCACGTACTCTATGTGAAAGGATAAAAGTGACTGAAAACCAAATGCCCTTGAGAGCAGTAGATTGCGCCATTGTATCATGCTGTCTCCCATTTTTTTTTCACTTGTGCAGCTTGATTCAAAGGTGCCAGAGTCTACAAGTCTGCATGACATGCAGTCCGCTGTGATAAAAGGGTGAACTCTTTAACCGTGATTAGCAGCAGAACTAGATTACTTCAATTAGTGTGTAATCACCTCCGACATTACAGATGAAAGCTGACACCTGAGCGATTCTTAAATACCATCACTCTCACGCCCAGTGCTACCAATATCAATGACGGCCATGATTCCCCTCCCTCTTCTTGGTGTTCTTTTTTTTAAAAAAAAGAACAAAATGCCCCTTTAGGGTATTTCTGTCCTTTTTAAAAGGGAGATCATATCTATACGTGTCACTTATGGTACATCACTGTCTTCACATGTCATTTGCTTTTGCTGTGTCAATGCTGCCATTTGACAGCCACTTCTGGTTCATCGCAACAAAATGTCAAACTCTGTGACAGCACGAAAGGTCACTAAAGAGCAGTTTAGGGACTGTGTTTTAATATCACCACTACTGACTGCAATCTGGCATTATCAATACAGCCAGGAATAGCACCGGCAGTAGTGTCCAGGGCGGGAGAAAATTTAAAGTCTCTGTGACTGATGTGTTTCACATATTTAGGTGACAGCGATGGGGTCACTGGCTTTAAGGTAGAAAAGTCAAAGCACAACTGAAGACTCTTGTTTTTCCTCTTTTGTGTGTTTGGTTTTCTTTCTTTTGTGGATGGTGAAAAGTGAAACATGCATGCATGCACACTTCTACCTTCACTTTCTTAAGATTGATTTGGTTGCCCAGACTAGAGAATGAAAGGATAGATTTCAGCATGATACAGCCTCATTACAGGAGCTCCATGTGGATTCTAGCTTGATGTTGCAGATGTTCTTCCAATTTAA
Organism: Archocentrus centrarchus; assembly: GCF_007364275.1. Classification (NCBI taxonomy): domain Eukaryota; kingdom Metazoa; phylum Chordata; class Actinopteri; order Cichliformes; family Cichlidae; genus Archocentrus; species Archocentrus centrarchus. Next base: position 21,871,804 of record NC_044355.1, on the reverse strand, counting down.
AAACAACCAAAACATTTTTTCCCCCAGACAGTATTATTATTTCATTTGGGTCAAATTTGATTCACAGAGACTGAGAAGGAGGGAGGAGAATAAATAGAAGCACCCAACAGAAGCAAGTCTGATATTCAATTCTCCAATGACATCTAATCCCACCCAGTAAGGGATTCATTTTTTTTGCCAGCAGGGTCCATTGCAACAACATCTATGGACATGTTTTGGACTATCTTCTCCATATTACTTGCAAATTTGAGATGGGAGAAACCCTGGGCATGCCATAAACTCTCTTTGGGGACCTTCGGCTCTCTCTCTAGTTCACTAATTGGTTATCTATCCTCATTTTACCCCTTTCTTGGACATTCAGAAGATAAGCTTCTCTTACTTTGTCTTGGCCAGTAGCTGAGGTTAATCTTGGATGATAAAAACAAAGTATCTTTTCATCAGTGGCACTGTTTCATGATAGGAATACAGTAATTCACCCTGGAAAGTGTAAGGCAATATGCAAAGAATTAAATGATGTGATGGCTTTGTCTCTGTACGTTCGGTGTGAACGTCTTCTGCTCTCATTAATAAACACACTGGGTTATTAATTCATTAAACCTGGTTTCAAATTGCTACTTAGTACAATATTTCCAGTGACATGACTATATTGCCTATATCAGCTCAGGCTCGTTGGAATGCAGATGATTTCTCTACTTTCACTTCTAATTAGTCAGACTGCATATGAATATATGACTCAGCTTAAAATAACTGCACTTCATGAGTGTGTTAAAGTCCTATTTAACGTCCCTCTGCTTTTCCACTTTGATAGAGCTCCTAATTCCTATCTCCCTCTGCTAAGAAGCCAGGACTCACCAACTCAGTAACAATCGCCTATATTTCAGGGTTTGCACAGTGCACATGTGTGCGTTTATCAGTGCTGGTGTGCATCTAGAGTTAATCAAAAATACCAAGTGTATAAAAGGAAGCAACAAAATGTCCTTATTTTAAGTAATTAACAGTTTATGAACAAAGAAGGCTGTCAGTTCTCTCCACAGCATGCATGGGCTGAGCCCCAGAAGCAAATCTGGATCTGGATTAGTTTGTTAAATTCATAGACAGTATAAAAGATGATACTGTTACACCAGCCACTGATTTCTGAAGTGCTGTTTTAAAACTTCAAGATGACCTTTTTTTTTGCTGTCACCACTTGGCAGCAAACAAATGGATGCGAGGAGGCGAAATCACACGCTAATGTGTCCTTAGCCAGTTAGCATGTGGTTTCACACCACAGATAATCCTCCATTTTGAAACACTGTGACCAAGATTTACGAAATAAATTTTTGTCTTTTTTATTTTAATTCAATATGACCCAAAACAAGAGACTGAGCCCATAAACTCAACAGGACAGTGTTGATAGAGGTCATTACAGAAAGCCATTTTTCCATTGACTTCTATAGGACCTGAAGTCTTTTTGTAACCACAGCTATCTGGTGGCCTTCAGATAAAGTGCACTTCCACCTGCTCTTCAGAAGCTTTTATACCATCAATGGTTAAATGTTCTTGTGAACATCAAGAGGATGTCTTTTCTTGTGCATGCGGTTTACTGATTTCTGCCCCGATGAGGGCAGCTGCAGGGGTGGCAAAGAGACGTCCCCTTTCAACCAGTGGTTTTCAGTCATCCAGGTCATGATCATGGTAACTTAAAAACATGAAATAAATGCAATAATAAATTAACTTTTAAAAATCTAATTTAACAACCTGAGGTAACCATATGAAATTCTTGTGCGCTTTTATGAAATTGGATGAAGAGAACCTATTTCACAAAGCCAGTGGAATATGCAGTGTGGTTTTTAGTTAGAATATTGTCCATGAACTACCCTGAGGTAAAATGCATTAATAACTAGTAGGTTAACCTCTTTTGCAAGACTTATTCTTTACTTGAAAATAAAGAAAACATAAAAAAAAAAGTCAAAGATATTTTTGAAAACCTTCACTCCAACAATCTGATGCTGTAGAAGAACATTGTTGGTATCTACGTAAGAACAAACACAGAAATACTGTACGAAGTTGCATATTTTCCCACCTCTCAACTTGATTTATACTGTAATTATGACTTCACTACTCTTCTACCTCCACCTCCTCCAAGTTCAGTTTTGGCATTTGTTATCTTGATTATGGACTGGAGGATTATAATTGAATATTTATTGGTCTTTGTCCATGCACAACTCAACATTAATCATTTCTCTACTAATCCAGCCTGTCTTTTATCTTCCCACATAAAGGAGTGTTAATCCCTAAATCCCTGTTTGGAGCACGCAGTCGTTTCTCCTGCTCACTTCATAAAATGCTATTGGCTAACTTAGTCAGGTGATGATTGCAAGTCTGCAAGGTTACAATACTAAAGGTATCACTTTGATTTGCATATTACATGTGTTTTTATAATGACTGGTTTATGAATTAAATTGTGGAGAGAGCTGTTTTTTTTCCCATGTTCTCAGCTTATTCGGAATGCCCTTAAACAACTGAGCTTCACAGAAATCTAGTTAATCCTGCACATACAGCTCTCTGGTTTTGGGATAATGACGCAACTCTTCAACTCCCTGCCTTCATACAGGATAACGTGAGCTCTAGGTCTGTATTTATGGCACATCTGAGGGTAGGGAATTAGTCCTTAAGGGCCTGAACCTCCCAGAGTGGTGAACTTTTAGTCTCACTTTTAGGAACATGAGTAAAAGCTGTTTATCAGTGTTCTTAACCAGGAAAAGCCTTGCCATTCCTTTAGGATTTAGGGAAGCTTTTGAAATGTCCCAGGAGTTCCCAGCAGGACAAAGACGATAACACACATATGCAAGCACATTCATATATCTGAAAAAGTACAAAATGTACAACATAAAATTTAAAATAGCATCTTTATGGGATTTAGACTTGATACAGATTAACTATGATAAATTATAATAATTGCACACAGGGTTGGAGTCGAGCCACTTTTCAGTCTCCAGACCAGCTCACTCTTTCATGGTGAAGGAAACAGAATAAATGAGGCAAAAGTTCAGTTTTCACTATCAAGTAGTTTTTGTGTTACTTTTTCAGGGACATTTTCCATCAGACTCACCATTACTGAACCTCATTGAAAAACAAAGGTAGAAAGTAATAAGCAATGTAGTTTCATAGAAACAGAACAGAGCTGCTATTAATTCAATAAATTAAAGCTTTTATTTGATCATTTCATTTTGATTTATTTTTATGTCCAGCACACTGAGTTTATCCATCAAACAAAACTGATTCGATTAGATCCAATAATAATTTGATTTGCTGACTTTGTTTTCACGCGAATCTACAATACAAACATCAGCGTCTGAACATCTGCGTTTCATGTAGAATTAATTTATCACTTGTGTGCATTTTAAGAACTGCAGTAATGATGTCGTTTATGCTGTTATCCTGCCTCTTCTTTCTATGGTCTTAGCCTCCTCTTTTTTTTTTTTTTTTTTAACCATCATCACTTTTAGCAGATGACTATATTATTTTCTGCTCCAGTGTTTTACTGCACTCACAGGTTACGCTTCATAAACTTCTTTAAAGATTACAATTTTTTCCTTTTTGAATTTTGTGTGACATTAGGCTACACAAATAAGCAATTTGGATTGATTTTGCATATAGTTTGGCAACAAGTTGACATGATTGTTTATAATAAGCAGAGAGGCCAACCAGGACTAATCCGATTGGCCACCAGCATTGATTTACTTAAATGTGCCTCCAGGATGATACATATTTAATCATTTTTTTCATTGCTACATCGGTGTTATGGAAATGAATGGGACTGAATTACTGCCTGTTCCTTGATGTTACAAAATTAATCGAAATGCTGATTAAATAGAATGAAAGTCCTTCTAGAAGCATCTCTCACCACTTGGTAGCCACCTCGCTAACATCTCTAGGTAATTATTTTAAGCTAACAAGCCCAAGCACACTATTTTAGAGGTTTGTTTACAGCCTAGTCCTGAGTGCTGGCACAAACAGAGAACTTGAACAAATTCTGTGCTAATTCACATTATCGGTAAGGTACTGCACGCCATTAAAATGAAAAAAACTTCCCAATTTCAACTGTCATAAAGCAGATGACAACTGCATGCAGCCCTTAATCAGTGGAAGCGATTCACAAAATAGAACTTGAATTATGACTCATCTCAGTCTTCTGTTTTAGTGCTAATACTGACAAATACGGTGATATGAAGAGTCTATTATTTCTATTATTCTTATGCTTACAAAAGATAACACATTCAGAGAAGAGATCATCAGCTTTTAAAGAAAATGTGAGTTTTTTTTATTACTATGCTTACTTTGTAACTATGCAGTAAATTGTAAACATTTTCAAATTTAAATTACACTGCTTTGTTATGTTAGCAGAGCAAAAGTAAAATAAACTTACAGCATTATCCATCAGTGGTTCTATCAGGATTTGTGCCACTGGTGGCACACTTCCAAAGACTGAGGAAATAGGCTGGCTGGTGAGAACCATTTTGACTGCCTAGATTCTGTCCCCCCAAGCAAATCCTATCTTATTTTGGAGCTTCAAGTTGGCATTTCATTTTAGTCCTATCCCTTTTATTCAATAAATTAAAAAAAAAGTCAATTAAATTATTAGATAATCTCATAGTTGAGGTTATTCCAAAGAGGCAGTTGTGAATGAGTGGATGCTCTATCACCAGAATAGTACATCAAATAAAATTCATGTTATATATAATTTTTAGACTGAAACATAATATGTAAAATGTCTCAAAGAGCAAGTGAAATAATTTGGAAACCAAAACAAATATGAAAGAAACAAAGGAAGAAAGAGCATGATAGGAAGTACAGCCTATAATAAAAATATGCCCTAATCCCCCCTCATCAGCTGGGGTTCATTTTGAACTTTTTTTGTTTGTTTCCTTCTTTCTTTCTTAATATGTTCTCACTAGAACTTGGGATTCACTACAGGAGAGTACTACAGATGATTTCACTTGATTAACAAACTAGTGAAGATGAACATCTGGAAGCAATTAACCTTCAGACCTACATTTAAGCCCATGGAACAGCATGAATCAGTAGAGCTGGGCTTTGCTCCAGTTCTCTAAAGCCCCTTTACTTTCTATAAAAAATGCAACTATTTATCATCATGCAGGGGGAAAAAAAAAAAAAGGTTGCAGTAATGTCTGTGTTTGTCTGATTGTAGCACTCTGGGTCAAAGGCCATTTTCCCAGATGTCTGGTCAGCACTCTAAAAAGAATCCCTGAATCATGCTCCTGAACAGAAGCTAATTGTTATTTATCTGCTTGTCATTACAAATTAAGAGAGAGTGCCAACAAACACAGCCTGAATAAAAAAAAAAAAAAATCCACTAATTAGCCATACTAGTAAAAACAACCTATAGATAGATTCGATTTTATAACTTTTCTTTCTTTTTTTTGTGACCTTGTCTTGTGTTGCCATGGGTGATGATTATTCCAGGCTTGTACTGTATATATCATTCGGGTCTCAAATTTTACTCTTGCCAATGCAGAGTTGCTGCATGTGCACTGCACTGCACTCTGGGAGAAATAAACATTATAAAGGCTGCAGTCTTTATCCACCTGATCCAGTAATTTGTGGCCAAGGTTACAGAGGTAATACAATCTTAAGGGAATTCTGTGCAATGGTATGTAGGTCTTTCTTGCTAGGATAAGGTGGTGGAGGGGGGATAGGTTATTCTTTGTTTGTGGTGCATTGACTGCTCTTGTGAAGCACTGGGCATTTTAATGTGTGAACTAACCAGTAAAAACAGTGGAACTGCAAAAGCAAATTATGCTGAAATTAACCAAGAAAGTAATAACAAGACATAACTATCTATCTAGTAAAATTAGTGGCTTCCTTAATTTTAAAGGCTCCAGTTCATTAGATAGGTGGATTTTCCTAAAAGCAGATTAATGCATCTCAGGACAACTAGTGCCAGCTTTGCACACAAAGCAGCTAGCAGCAGACTTCTCTGAACAGCTTGCTAAACCAAATGGTATAAGAAAGCTAAACTGTCCTCTGGTGCTTGAATAAAAGCAGAGACTGAGGGAGAGGGAAAAAAGTAAATTCCCCACTATTCATTTAGCACATGAAGCCGAATGGTGATGTGTTTTTCATTACCGTCTTTATTTGTGGTGTTGCTTTAGTGGAAAAATGCAATTTGTTTCCCATATGAATGATGCACAAGTTGTATCTGGGGGGAAAAAAAAAAAAGCACAGTCATCTTTAAAACAGCAGTTCTGTTGTGTCTCATATGGTGAAGAAAAGTAAAAGGAACAGCAATTTACAGCTGCACATGAGTTACAGTGAAGGAGGGCTATCTTGCAAACTGCTACTGGTGTTGCTGCGGGAAGTTTGATTTGATTGTAACACAGACGCAAGCGCAAGCTAGCAGGTAAAGCTCCACAAAACAGGCAAGAGCAACATGTTGCATTTTGTTTTTCCAGCAAATGACAGAATTCTCATCTACTGGGCAAATAATCTGAGGGCTGAACTTGTTATTCCACCCAAAATAGCCAAAGGCTGAAAATCAGAATCAGAATACTTTATTGATCCCAGAGGGAAATTTCTGTTGTTACAGCTGCAACCGTTTCATTTAAATGAGTAAACCAAAAACACAATAACATACACTAAAGGCATAAAAATATAAAGATATAAAGACTAAAAATATAAAGACTAAAGAGATAATTTGACTATATTCACATCTAAATCTATACACATATGAAACTTGAGTGCAAAAAAATTTTTTAAATAGGTGTCATTATATATATGTGGCCCGGTCAGCAAAGGACAGGACTGACACCAAAATAAAATTTAAAATGGGTCTTTATTCCCCGACTGAACTCATAATAAAGAATAAGAACAGCGTTAATTCTTTGTTTTGAGGTTAATTAACAAATGTCTCAACTTTAACAATACACTGTGCCCCTGCCTCCTCCAGTCTCAACACCGCTCATGGACACAGAACTGATCAACGGCTGTAGATTGAAAACAAAATGGAGGCCTAAGCTTTCCTACTGTGTACAAATCAGATTCCCTATACAGACAACAGCAGTGGCCTCACTTTTCTGATAAAGAAAACAAAGACAAGAAGAAAAGGAATAAAACAATCAAACACATTCACAATATTACAACACGACTAAACTCTATACCCTCAATAAAGTTAATCTGAACAGTGTTTTACAGCAAAACAGTACATAACACTTCACATCATAACACCAGGGAATAGTCGGTGACTTACTCTGACTCCAGTGGTCAGCCTGTGCTATAACCCACCACCTCAGCCTATCACTGGATTTCTCCCCTCTGAAACCAGCAAGAGCAAACATAAGCTCAGTCTCTGAAAATAGCGCACACACCATGCACGCTGGATCACACGTATATGTTGTGCCTTTGGTCACTTACGCTGCTTCACTGCTCTGGCCTTTCCACACCGTGCGGCAAACAATCGGTTTCTCAAGCAGCTTTGCGGCGATCTGATGGCGTACGGGACATTAGTCTGGCCTCTAGCCTCGATCTGAAATCTCGCGGGATTTCCGCATTCTCGCGAGACTAACCAGCTTCAGTGAGAATGACAACAATGCTCCACCAGGTGGGGCTGTTTAACCCTCTATTTAATCGCTTCCAATTTCACCTGGCTACATTCTCCCCTGCTAAAAGTCAACGTCCTCGGTGACTTCCTACTCCCCCATCCCTTCTCTAAGGTTGGATGTATAAAGGGCCACCCCTGCTAGTATCTGAGAGAACACATCTGGGCTAAAGGACACAGAATTACATACTGATCTGGGTAGGTGAAACATATTTCTATGTCTCCCTGCAGTCTCTCTCTCACTTCGACGTGGAGGGGGAACGGGTGGCTCCACCTGGGCCTTCCTCTCCTTCCTTCCTCTCGGAGCGGGTACAGGCTGCGGTCCCCCTTCCTCCTCAGGGCAGCTGAAACGCCCTGATGGTGGGGCATGGTCCATGGAGTTGGCCCCCACATCACTATTAGGTGTCTCGCTCCTCCTTTGCTCAGGCACATCCTCACACTCTATTACTTGATGGCCTCCTGCTCTGTCTGCCAGCAGGTTCAAGTTGTCAGGCCCCGCGATGGCCTCTTGCCCAGCTTGAGAACACCTGACTTCCTCCATCAACACAAAGTCTGGCTCCATGTCAGACTCCGACTCCGAAACTAACATCCCTTCAACAGTGGGGGCAGCCAAACAGTGACGCTTGGTTTGCACTGGTACGGGCCCCACACATGGCCGAAGGTTGGACCTATGGACCCTCTTCTTCGGGCCTCCCTCCAAAGGTTCCAAGGTATAGGTAGTCCCATGGACCTCGACAACCTTGTACACTGGAATTGCCCATGCATCCTGGATCTTATTCCTCCCAGGAGGCCTATGTCGGAGGTACACCTCCTGCCCCACCCCAACAGGTGGGCAGTACACTTTCTCCTGTTGCTGCACCACTCTTCCAGCAGCCTTTCTCTCGGCGCACTCTCTTGCTCGTGCGTGCGCATCCCGCAGCCTCTCTTGGTGGGTAATTAACCAGTCAGGCTGATCATCCCTCATTTGCTCTTGGCCCAACAGGGCATCAACCGGGAGGTGTGGATGGACCCCGAACAGCAGGTAGTAAGGTGAATACCCTGTGGTTGAATGTGGTGTGACATTGTAAGCGTACACAAGTTCTGACAGATGCTCAGGCCAACGCCGCTTCTTTTCAGGGGGAAGCGTGCGCAGGAGGTCATGTAAAGTTCTGTTGAACCTCTCACACTGGGGGTTACCCTGTGGATGGTGGGGTGTGGTCCTGGTTTTCTTTACTCCATACAACTTGCATAGCTCTGCAACCACAGCACTTTCGAAATTTCTGCCCTGATCAGAGTGCAGGCGCTCGGGCACTCCATACTTCAAAAACCATTCCCTGAGAAGGGCCTTTGCTGTCGTATCTGCCTTCTGATCTCTTGTGGCAATGGCCTGACTGAACTTTGTGAACACGTCTGTGATCACCAGCACATTCTCACGACCATCTGTGGCTCGCTCCAGCACTGTGTAGTCCACAGCCACCACTTCAAGTGGTCGAGTAGCTAAAAAAGGGGTATATGGAGCCTGGATTCTTGGGTGCGGCATCTTTGTTAGGACACATCTCTGGCACTCTTTAACCCACTGTTCAACATCCTCATGCATACCACTCCAGAAACACCTCTGTCTCAACAGTCCTAAAGTTCGTTCAATGCCCTGATGTCCCATCTGGTCATGCACACTCTTGAGGACTTGCTCTTTGAGGCATGCAGGTAGCAACAGCTGATAGCATTCTCCAAGGTGAGTATCCTCAATCACTCTATACAAAAGCCCATCTCTTTCTCTCAGTCGGGACCACTGTTTCAACAAGGAGCGTACTGGTTTGGATAAGCCTGCTCTCTCATGGTAAGTAGGTTTTCTTTGGCGGCCCCAGACCTTTCTCAGCACCCCCAACACTGGGTCAGATGTTTGAAAACACTGTAGTTCTGCTTTAGAGTACCCAGGCAACACAGGTATGTTATCTGGAATTACTTCAGATGCCTGCAACTGCCTGATGTTACCCTGTTCAATCCCTGCTGCTACCAAACTCATATCCAAAGATGTCCCTGTCTTGAGTGAGCTGCATATGGCTACACAGTGATCAAATTCTGCATCTTCACTATCTGGCTCGGGCTCATCAGCTGGCGGATGCCGGGAGAGGGCATCAGCTGCTGTATTGCACCGTCCAGGCCGGTATTTCACATCAAAGTCAAACACAGCTAGCTGAGCGACCCATCGCTGCTGGATAGCCCCCAAATTGGCAGTGGAGAGATGACACAGGGGGTTGTTGTCTGTGATGACAGTAAATTTGGACCCCAACAGGTAGCTCCTGAACTTCTCCGTAACTGCCCACTTGAGTGCTAGCAGCTCGAGTTTCATGCTGCTGTAATTTCGATCATTCTTCTCAGCCCCTCTGAGCCTCCGGCTTGCATAGGCTATCACCTTCTTCCCACCTGCTTGTTCCTGGTACAGAACAGCACCTAACCCTAGGCTGCTTGCATCTGTCTCAAGGATAAAAGGTAAGGTGAAGTCTGCATAGCCTAGTGTGGGAGCACTGGTTAGTCTGTCCCTCAGCAGCTCGAAAGCTTCTTGACACATTTGTGTCCAGACTGACCTGAACATCTTGTTAGCCCTCATCTGGCTAGTCTCCCTGATGCATGCATTCACAGCATCATGAAGGGGCCCTGCGATCTTGGAGAAACCTTCAATAAACCTCCTGTAGTAACTGCAAAGGCCTAGGAAGGCACGGAGCTCCCCTACAGTACTGGGGATGGGCCACCGTTTTACAACACTTATCTTGTCAGGGTCCGGGCCTATGCCTTGGGCTGAGACTGAGTGACCAAGGAACCTGACCTCAGGTTGAAGGAAGTGACACTTCACCATTTTGACCTTCAACCCTGTCTCCCTCAACCTTTTCAGGACCCTCTCTAACCTCACCAGGTGGTCCTGGAATGTTGATGAGAACACCAGCAAGTCATCCAGGTAAATCAGTACAGTCTGAAACACCAAGTCACTCATTGTTGCCTGCATGAGCCTCTGAAATGTGGCAGGCGCATTGCATAATCCAAAGGGCATTCTCTTATATTCATACAGGCCAAAGGGTGTGGTAAATGCAGTTTTGTGCCTATCTTTCTCATGTACTGCAACTTGGTGATATCCGCTAGCCAGGTCAATCGTTGAAAAGAATCTGGCGCCACAGAGTGCATCCAGACTTTCGTCGATGCGTGGGAGCGGAAACGCATCCCGCCTGGTCTTCGCGTTTAGCCTCCTGTAGTCTACGCAAAGTCTTAGACTACCATCCGACTTGCGTACCAGAACAACAGGTGAAGCATAGGAGCTTGAACTCTCCTGGATTACCCCTTTCCTAAGTAGCTCTGAAATATGCTTCCTAACTTCCTGGTACTGGTTGGGTGGTATACGGTGGTAGGGCTGGGAGACAGGCGTCTCCTCAACCACCGGGATCTCATGTTTCACTCGATCAGTGAACCCCAGGTCCTCATCATGCACAGCAAACACATCTGCATATCTCTTCAAGAGCGACTCAAGCTCTACTTTCTGCTCTGGGCTGCCGCCACAGTGCAGCCGATCTAGAAAGCTCTGTATGTCACTGGCTGATTTTTGACTGTCCCTCGGACTAATGCTAACTTCCTCCAGGTCAGCAGAAATCCGCTGAAACTTAACCTCATAGGGGCCATCTTCCACATGATGGCACTGGCTGAGAATGCCTAGCCTGGTTTTTGGTGACAACCAGATATCCTCCTGTGAGAGGTTAATAACCTGAACCGGAAACACAGATCTGTTGGATGAGACGGCAGTTGGAACAACCATCAACCCACAAGGCAGTGGTGAGTCTCCTTGCTCGAGCAGCATAGTGGAGTTGCCGCTGGACTGTCCCTTGCGCCCCCTTGCACGGAGTGTGGCAACAGACATGGCAGGTACACGCACCCTGTGCTTACTAGCAAGCCGGGCCATGGATGTCTTTCCAACTAGCTCCGCCTCTTGTACCCTACGGCAAGCTTCCCTCCAGATGGGATCCAACTTCCCATCCAGAGCTACATCAAACTCTGTGTGTATCAGCTGCCGGCATCTCTTAGCAATGTTCATTCCAATTATGCCAGGTACCGAAGGGTCTGGCTCCTCATTGTCCCCATCTTTGATTATCAAGAAACCACACTCAGGGAGAGCTACCCCAAGAACTTGTATGTCTAGCTCGACATAGCCCAAGTAGGGGAGCGGCAGTTTATTGGCTGCAGTCAGTTTGAGCCATTTAGCAGTACAGTGCATGTCCTCGTCTCCTCCATGGAGGTGGTTTCTGAAGAAACCCTCAGTCAAAGTGCTTACGTTACTTCCTGTGTCCAGTATACACCTAAGGGGGACACCCCCTATCTGAACATCTAATTCAGGACACTTGCCAACAGCCTTTTCCAGAAAACGTTCTTTGGTTAAAATGCTCTCTGAGCCTTCTGACCTTCCTCGCATTGCTCGGCTCACAGCAATGGAGGGTTCCTGTTTCCCGGCACCGTGGAGCTAGGTGCAGCAGGTGACTGACTTTCTGTCTTCCGCGGGGCAGTACACTGCCTGGCCATGTGTCCCACACTCTCACAACGCAGACATATAGGCTGACCATCACTTGTGTACTTGGGCTGGACCTTAGGCCTACCTCCCTGATTAACACTCCCTGAGCTGATATTCCGCTCAGTGAGCCCCCGAACTGCATCAGTTAGCTCAGTGATCGCCCTACCCTGCTGTGCAATCATTTTAACAACTTCCTGCAGAGTTACGGCCAGATCAGCTTGTATTTTACTGGTTGAGTCTGGTTTCTCTAAAGTCTCATCTCTGCTGTCTCCTACCAAGTTTTGGTTTCGTGCTACATTAATGTTACGGGGCCTGTCTTCAAGTGACCACATTATTGCTTCATCTCTGACATCAAATAGGTTAGAGTCGGGTTTCTCTCTAACTAGTTTACGCAATCCGCGTCTCAGGGCTGAGTCCCGAACCCCCTCAATGAACTGGTCTCTCAAAGCCAGTTGTGCGTCAGCTACAGCATTAGGGGATTGTTGGAGAGCTAGATTTAGCAGCTGAGAGAGGGCATGTGAATACTCACGAAAGTCTTCCCCATCCACTTGTCTGCGAGAATAGAAAGCATGTAATAGCTGTGGTGTGGTGCGCTTCTCTCTGAAGGCTTCAGTCAAATATGAAAATAGGTCACTAGGATGCTTAGGCTGCCCTCCCATCCGTAATTTGACCTCCTCTAGTGCTGGACCCTTTAGATGTGACAAGATAAAGTCTACCTGTTCCTCTCTCTGTAGGCCCCTCACCCTCATTATTCGCTGCATTTCTTCTATGAACTCATCTACAGTGTACACATCTTTTCCAACCTCACCACAGAAAGGTACAACATGTTTTTCTCTTGGGATGTAAACAACAGACCGTGTTTGAACATTACCTAGATTAGCAATACTTGACATTATCTCATCATGCTTCCTGCCCAGCTCTAGGACCTGTGACTGTAGCTGTGCAACTGGGTTACCTCCATCACTGAACAGAAAACCTGCATCATCTCCATGGCTGGTTCCTGCCGTGGGAGCAGCTGCCCCCACTTCCTCTTCGGACATTCTCAGGAGTCTCTGTTTCTATGTCCTTAGTGAAGTCAATTATCACAGTTCTAGCCGTTATGTATCTCCACCGAACAGTCCCAAACCAGTCGAAATTAGTCCTCTCCAGCAGCCTCTGATGACGAAGTCGGCTCTCCTCCAGAACACCAGCAACACGCACAGTTGCCTCCAAGACACCGCGCCACAGCCGTCACCCTCTCTGGCTCTCTGGAGCTGGACCTCCTCTGGCCACTACTGTTGTCTCTGTACAATATGTTCGTGCTCACTCTCAGTACAATGACCTCAAAACTTAAAGAGGAATCCCACTTCTGACACCAAAATTAGTGTGGCCCGGTCAGCAAAGGACAGGACTGACACCAAAATAAAATTTAAAATGGGTCTTTATTCCCCGACTGAACTCATAATAAAGAATAAGAACAGCGTTAATTCTTTGTTTTGAGGTTAATTAACAAATGTCTCAACTTTAACAATACACTGTGCCCCTGCCTCCTCCAGTCTCAACACCGCTCATGGACACAGAACTGATCAACGGCTGTAGATTGAAAACAAAATGGAGGCCTAAGCTTTCCTACTGTGTACAAATCAGATTCCCTATACAGACAACAGCAGTGGCCTCACTTTTCTGATAAAGAAAACAAAGACAAGAAGAAAAGGAATAAAACAATCAAACACATTCACAATATTACAACACGACTAAACTCTATACCCTCAATAAAGTTAATCTGAACAGTGTTTTACAGCAAAACAGTACATAACACTTCACATCATAACACCAGGGAATAGTCGGTGACTTACTCTGACTCCAGTGGTCAGCCTGTGCTATAACCCACCACCTCAGCCTATCACTGGATTTCTCCCCTCTGAAACCAGCAAGAGCAAACATAAGCTCAGTCTCTGAAAATAGCGCACACACCATGCACGCTGGATCACACGTATATGTTGTGCCTTTGGTCACTTACGCTGCTTCACTGCTCTGGCCTTTCCACACCGTGCGGCAAACAATCGGTTTCTCAAGCAGCTTTGCGGCGATCTGATGGCGTACGGGACATTAGTCTGGCCTCTAGCCTCGATCTGAAATCTCGCGGGATTTCCGCATTCTCGCGAGACTAACCAGCTTCAGTGAGAATGACAACAATGCTCCACCAGGTGGGGCTGTTTAACCCTCTATTTAATCGCTTCCAATTTCACCTGGCTACATATATACATATATATATATATATATATATATATATATATATATATATATATATATATATATATATATATATATATATATATATATATATATATATATATATATATATATATATATATATATATATATATATGCACAGTCCTTTTTTTTGTACAATGTATAAGTGTATGTACAATTTATATGGAAATTTAAACAATTTTATATACAATTGCAGGCACACATACCAAATGAATACTGATAAATGAATACTGATAAATGAATACTGATAAATGAATGACACTGATGAACCACAATGTCACCTATTAAGGGAGGAGTTATAGAGTTTGATGGCCACAGGTAGAAATGACCTCCTGTGGCGCTCTGTGGTGCATTTTGGTGGGATGAGTCTTGCACTGAATGTGCTCCTGTGTCCCATCACTGTGTTGTAGAGTGGGTGGGAGCCATTGTCCATAATGGGTTGCTGCTTAGACAGCATCCTCCTCTCCAACACTGCCATAAGCGAATGAAGAGCAGCAGTAAATGAAGACATTTAACACCTAAAGTGATTGTAAAATTCATGTAAAGTTAGGCTTAATTTTCAGTTTTAATTGTGGCTTTGATTTTGTCTTTACTTTAATATACTGCACAGTGCAGATCTCAATGAAACACATACCATCAAGCACCATAGATATTTAAAAAGGCTAAATTGCAAATGTATTTGTTACGTAAATATTAGCAGCCACTAGGGTTGTCAAAAAAAGTTAACAGTTATCAATACTAACGATTACTATTGGATTAGACACTCATTTGCAACAGTATTGATACCAGCAGTGCCTCCTCCAGTTGACACACAACTTCCCACAACACTCAGGCAGGCACGCAGCCCCTCCCCTCATTAGTGGCTCAAGTAGCTGATGCTCACAACACTGAAGAACACTTAATGAGGAATTTTCAGAGGTCAGTAAAGCTCCCGTTTCAACAACACTGAAACAGTTATCATAAATGGTAACCTGACAGCATTAGCCTTTTAACTATTATCATTTACTCCATAGCCACGTTAGTCAGCTGCAAAGTTATCATTAAGGCAGTGGCTATCAGCTATGGCTAACAATAAAATGATATTATTAATGTGGGAGCTAGCCTGTATTAATTTAACAGGATAATGAAATTACTTGTATCTACAAACGGTTTCTCAGTTTTGCCACATCCAGGCATGCTGTGTGAATAATAAAATAGGCAATGTAGTTTCAATATCTTATAAATAAAATAATAACATTAAAATTGCACTGTGTTATTAGCAGATACTAATTTAGGCACCAGGATCCAGTGATACTAGTCATCATATCCTAGCTTCACTGGAGGGCATTTTTAGCTTTATTGTGGCAGTTTTCAAACAGCATCACTGGATGAATTTGATGTTCAGGTGCAATGAATTGTTGAAAAAATATTGATACATTATAACTGTTAATGACAATTAAGTAATTATATTCAATGACTTTCAGAGCACATAACCTGCTGTGCTCTGACAGGTGAAATAAGTTGACCTGGCTCACTTTAGCTTAGTGTATTACAAAATGAAAGCATAATGTCCACCCATATAGAGACTGTTCAAAGATGTTAAAGCTCTGTCAAACAGTGCTACAGTGATATGGAAGATTAGTTTAAGTTGATGGACCCTTTTGAGTGAGCAACTGCATTTGGAGCTGCTGTGGCTCAAGTGGTGGAGCGGGTTGTCTGCCAACTGGAAGGTTGGTGGTTCTCTGACTCCTCAAGTCTGCATGCCAGAGTATCCTTGGGCAAGATAGTGAATCCTGAGTTGCTCCCAATGCATCCATCAGATGTGAGCGTGTGCAAATGTTAAAAAAAAAATCATGAGTGAGTTGTTACAGATGTTCCCAAATCACCACCATCATAGCACTCCAACAGTTGCACCCATAGGTGATGAGCTGTGCAAAAGCGACAGAAGTGTATGAATTATGTTAATTACTTAGACAATTTGTTCATTTATGTGTTTGAGCTCTTCTTAAATTACCACTGCTGCCAACACATTTCAGAATTGTCTCAGTTTCAGTTGTGCATAGCTGTCATTGTGGTAGCTGGCTAAAGGAACAAGCTGATGCTTTGGTGTGCTGAACTGTCTTTGTCCAAAGCGACAATGAGACCCACAAATCTCTGACACTGTTTAGACAGCATCAGTGTTTGAAGAATGAATTCATGTGTGTGAATATAGATTTGCATTAGCACGAGTAGAACAATGAAAATTTAAAAAATACCCCCCAAACTGGCATTCTCATTATACAACTTGTGCTATTTACCATTAGTTTTGAATATATTCCAACATTTTTCATTACTAAGGATGACAGCTTAATGACTTGAGTGAAAAGTTGAACCTCTGAATAATATACATGAATATTAGAATGCCTTCATATTTTGATTTTCTCCTAGTATGCACTCAAGCTGGCATGGACCATAACTTTGTGTAAAGTGCAATGTTCCAAAGAGCATTTTTTTTATGCTAGGAATAAATAGTTTTCCCAGTCTTCAAGCAGATGATCAGCAAGGTTGAGGTCAGATGACTGCGGGAGAAAAGCACTCCTCTTTGAACTTCAAGTCTTTACTGAGCTTTCAGATGTGTTTGAGCTCCTTATCCTGATGCACTATGAATCTTTCTCCACAAAGATGCAAACCTGACAGTGTAGAATGAAAAATAGAGAGCTACTTCTCCTTCATTATGGTGTAGGTGGCCAACTCCACATTAGACAAAATACCCCCCAGACCTGACTATTCCCATTACCATGATTCACTACGTGTTTGATGCACTGTAATGTCAGTCTCTCTCTTGCTCGCCTCCTTACATACACTCTAGTAATAGGCCAAGTCACAAGCATCAGTTCAATTTTCATTTTTTAGAGCTATTTCTGTCTGATGTAAAAATAGTCACTATTATTGGCTAACTTGAAATGCGAATGCTTAAACGCTCACAAAATGCTCGCTGTGTTGTTGCAGACAATAAACACTTAGGCTTCGATGTTTGATGCTGAAGTGTGTGAAAGTGCTTTGTATCACAAGAAATTTAGAAAGGGTGATGAAAAAGAAAGTTAACCTTCTGCAGGCACAAGCTGGAGTAAACACATGCAATTTAGACGCAGGAGAGTGTGGTTATTGAAATTGCTGCATTTACTTTCCATCTTTACTTTGCTTCTGGTTTTATGCGGTTGCTTTCTATATTATGACACTTTAGTGTGACTTGGAATTTTATGTTATAGCTACTGTTCTGTCATAATCCTGAAAACCTTGTCCTGAAACAAAACCTATGAGCCAACCCCCCTCCTTGCGTGTAAATCTTGCCTCTTGCCATCAGTGGCCTGTTTACAAGCTTCTTGCCAGCACCCTGAGGATAAATGGGGTGAAAAGTGTAGCAATCAGACAAGGCTATACAGTTGTTGTTGCTCTATTTGTTTCTGGGGGGTCCACTACCTCATTTGGGTGGCAAACTAGCTGGTGAGGTGTCACATTTGTTGTTGTTGTTGTTGTTGTTGTTGAGCAGTGGTTCTCAGTTTTTTTTTTTCTTTTTGACTTGTCCCATATCCCATTTTTTTTCCATGTCATTAACAATGAAAAGAATCAAACTGAAACTGGAGTGAAATAAAAGTTGTAGCATTAGCAAACTCCCTAAATATTCAATCAACTGAATTTCATGTCATTCTTCTCCCCCCAGTTGTCCACTCAACACCAACAATGAACCTTTGTCCCACCAGTGGGGCAATCTTTACAGTTTGTGACCCACTGTTGCAAAGTAAAGGCCCATTCTGTATCATTTGTCATTTATAATCATGGGCAAATGAAAAATTATTGCAGCCAATGAGGCTGTTCCCACTGGAACATAAAAATCTTTGATTTTTCCACTCTGGGAAATTGTCAAGTTTCAACAGCCCCTGAGACTGTAAAAATGGTGTACAGTGATTTCATATCAAATATTTATCACATTTGGCATGATACCAGGGAGTCTTTATGTGTTTGAGCAGCCAGAACGATATGATAAGTCTGACAAAGGACATTGTATTAAGAAATAGATATACATGGAAGACAATTGGTGTTTCCACTGTTGCATGCTTCTTTTCTCCTTCTTTGTGGAGTGTGCAGTTCTTCTTGCTGTGAAACTGATATTATCAAAGAGGCTTACGTGTGAACAGTTTCTGACGGTTAGAATCAAGACAAGAGATTTAACGATATTTGTCTCATTCTCTGTGATAAAGGGCAGTCAGAAGGAAACAACTTTTTTTTATAAGGTGTCTTCTCTCATTATTGATTTATAAAGTCTCTTTAAGCAGGCTAACTTGCCATCTTGTGAATAAAAACAACATTTATGCTATATTGACTGCCCATAAGAACATGAAATAGCGACCTGAACTTTAAGAATGCCCTCTACTGGATGACCAATGCGAACTACATGTTAGCACATGCTAACAGTAATGACGCCCAAACAACACATTCTAGTTATGTTTGTGCTACAAGCATTAAGTGCATGTGTAACATCCGGTCTAATTAATTGACTGAAGGGTATACGAGTTCGCCTTATGGGATTAATGCAAATAAAGGTCAGACATTACAGCTGTGGATAACTTTCATTAATCACTGATATAAATTTCAAAACCCAGCATCACCTGGAGTTACAGCACAGGTAATTAGGTGATTTTTTTTTTTTTGCCTTTTAATTTCCAAAACCCAATTAGCTTTATTTCCCCCTGCAAGCACAACACCAATTTACAAGGAATATTACACACAGGACAATAAATATTAAAGGAAACCTGCTCGTTTATTAGACTCTATTTAAGCTCCTGTGACATACACTTACATTTTCAAGTACACTTCGTCTTGCTGCATGGAGAAAAAAAAAAACAAGCATCCGACAGTAGTAAATGTGAAAAGTATAAACATTTTTTTGAGAGTTTGTTAACCTCCAGCTTTACTGAGCAGGGCGTGGAAAATATCACAGCAAACAAATGGAATTAAAAAGTAATTTCTCAAAATAAAGCTTAATCTCTGGCACAGTACACAGAAGTGGGGGAAACGAACCTTGTGATTTATTGTGAGTGTTCAGATCTGGCTACCATTGATTAACTATGTCCTTATGTGGCTCCACCTCAAACACTACGCCTAAATGATGATTAAAAACAACCAGTGAAGAGTGTAAAAGAAGGTGAAATAAATATGTTCTCGTTAATTCAAATAGATGTAAATAACATCAGAGTCCACGTTTTTGTTCTTTTTCCACTCCATTTACTCTGTTGAAGGCTGCTGATGAATATTAAGTATGTTTATCCGGGCTCTTTTGTCAGTGGAGATGGCTTACCATAATGACACTGCCAAGATTGTGTTGTTGTATTAATTTGGCAAACAAAAGCTATTCATCTGTGCTTTTCTGTATCTCTCAAACTGTTACACACCCAGGTGGAAATTAGACCAAAACAAAAAGTGATCTGATTCTCACAGTTAGCAAAGACATTTTGGCGGATCTCTCATTAACCTGATGTCATCATATTGCACGTCAAGTCATGCAGCTGATCGCATCACTTCCATCTCCAGCGGTCTCCACAAGTTATAACAGGTGACAAATGCACATAAAGACAACAATAAATTGTTGCAAATGAGATTTAGTCAGCGTTGCCACACTTTTCTTGTCATACTTCATCCAACAAAACTTTTAGAGTTGATTTAGTTCCTAAATATTACTCCATGTGGGAGGAAGTGCTCACTATTGCCATGAGAAAAGGCTTTGTTTTTCTCTTAAATACTAAGATAAAAAGTCTTTATATATAAACTGGTTTTCTACCTTGTGGCAAAACTGGTGTATGTTGAGTTGTGTTAACATTCTCTCCAGACTCTCAAGGAGTATTCATTCGTTCCCTGCAGTACCACTCAGATATACCCTTATCCTTCTTATCCTCAGCAAATCAATACCTACCTCAGCTACTTTGGGAATCCACCATCCACACACATCCACTAAGAAGTGATGCTTCAGAAGCACAAAGCTGAAATCCTTGGTGGAAATCTTTGCTTGTGTTAGCATCTTCAGGTATACCTCGCTAGTCTTTGAGCGTACCGAGGAGAACGTAACACGGTAACTCATCTTCCTTGTTGCACACATTGGTTAATAGCTGAGTTATCCGTGCATTTTCCTCAACGCTGCGAATGACTGTGTCTCTTTTAATGAAGCACGTGAATGTCTCCAAAGGAAAGACTTCCAGGCCCTTAGAAAATCAAATATAAAACATTTCAATCAGTCCATTCACTGACTGCAGATTTATTTCCCCAAATTTTGCACAATGTCTAAGAGGATAATTAATAAAAATGTCATTAATGGAGGTCAGTAAAGTTGCTTCAAGCCATTAATCTAATCATGCGTCATTTAAAAATCATATATCATTTTGCGCATGTTTATATTTGACGTTTCGTTGCGCTTAACAGTGCAGTAATATTGCCTGCTTCTTGTAATCATCAGTGCATGAATATTGATGCGGTATCTCTCCAGGCACTTCATCTAAAATGAATGAAGACGGGCCTCCAGCTCAGACAGATCTGCACAAACACGGCACGCTCATTAAAGACCAATTGTATAATAATGTGCACCTGTCTAGAGAAATGAAAGGTACCCTTCCTTCCTTGTACTGAGATCTGAAATTAGCCATTAAAAGATATAAGTTTTTGTGAATTATTCATTGATTTATTTTGTGCATTGACTCTGCCTCTTATATTTAGTTTTACGGGGAGGAGCGACGATTTATTTACTGGTGAATGATTAGACATGAGGGTGAAAAAAAAAAAAAGTTTTCTGAGTTTAAACAAGTTTTTTCTGTTTACATGATCAGTATGATGATGGTGGTTCAATTTAGATTTAAATTTGTGCAAATCTTTTAGTATACCCTTGCATGCACAAGGCAGACGTGAGAAAATTATTTTTTTCAAATATATAAATATATATATAAAATAACAGCTATTTTGCTGTAAGATATGATTTACTCCTGAATCTCAGACAAAATGTTCATCTTTGCTCGCAAGCCGGGAAGTGCTGAGACCAGATGGGTCAAGTCACGTGACTGGCTTGCACATCTCATATGCTAATTTTGCATATTGCAATGGGAGTTGGGACTTAAGACCTGAACCTGGCAATCTGAAAGCAAACACAGATAATTTGAGTGTCCCATCCAAATGAGTTACATCATTCTGGAAGGTTTGTTTGCAAAAGAAAAATCTCTTCAGGCATTTTTAAGTAGCTTTATTTCTGAAGCATTTTCACAACTTTCATGAGAGCGAAAAGGAGAACCTGCCTTATCATTTACTTCTCCCCAAGCTAAACATGTGGTGTATATGCTTTCCAGGGTAGGGAGATGACGATTTGATTTAAGTATGCGATGATGTAAAAGTACAGTTATACTTATATTTAAAGCAAAAGTTAACTGTTTTGTGGTGCAACAAATCTTTGTATACATTTTTATATGGCTTGTGCATTGTGTCTTAATCTGAATGGTTTAATGACTGCTCAACAATGAAATCTTTTTTGGGGGTACTGGGACTCATCAAAGCCAAAAACCTTTACATTCTTTCAGCCCTTTGGCCTCATCTGTGAAGCTTATCTCTGAAGCTTATCTGTTTCACCAAGGTGGATGATACTGCCCGTGTGAACAGATCCTCTGATTTATTCAAAACAACACACTAATGCTGCTTTAACAGGGGTAGGGCATTAATTCCTGCTTGCTGGAGGGTTATCTTCCAGGAAAGAGATGCCTGCTCATAGGTGTTAATGCACAAGCAAATGTAAAAGCTTTTATGAACAGGGTGTAATGTACATCTAGCACTTTGGGTGTTAGCTTAGGATACCCTTCAGAGGATGGATCTCCTTTGACTGCATAATAATTCACCATGGACGTCTGTAATTTAACTTTACAGAAGGAAATAATACCAAAGACTTTGGTGTTTTGTTTGAGTACAAGTGCCACAATATATGCAAGGCTGATTCAAATTTGTGTTCTCTCAAAAATCATGACACTGAAATATTCCTTAGAGCTTTGAAGAAGCACTCAGGTAGAAAAGTGAACTGATAACTCTTAGGAATACCAGTATTTTGAGGTCACAACAGCAAGACTACAGCTTGTGTTCCTAGTGCCCATAATGAGCGAAAGAAATCCCAATTTCTGCATCAGTTACTAATGCAAGTCATGTCTGATGTTGCATCTGTTCTGTTAACATCCTGCTCTTTGAAGCTCGCTGAGTACAGGCTGCACCAAAAGGCTATTCTTCCTTTGCTGCGCTGCTTATCACTTTTTTTTTTCTTTTTGCTTGGAGACTTTCCAAAGAGCTAATTCTTTTTTTCTGGATGGCTGAAGGCATTCAAGCCAATCCTGTGGAGCAACTTCTGCCATGCTGCACTGCACCTACTACAATCCAAACAGGGTCATGACTCGGGGGTATCTGCATGCTGTTGAAATGACATTCCTCTCTGCAGAGTTGGTGCGTGTTGTATGATCTGGGCAGCTGTCTGATGTCAATTTTACTAGAGGCCAATGCACAGGATGTCATAATGAACAGCATGAATAAGCAACAGCCACTGTAATTAGTTGGTTTCTGAACCTAGATTCATCATTAATTACATAACATTCTTTACTTCTCCATCTGTGGGATAGGAACATTGATTTTTTTTCCCCCAATTACTCTAGAAATTATTAAAAGAGGCATTTTTTTTTTTTTATCTGTGCTTAGAAATTCCTGTTAGCAATAACTTTAAAAAAGAAGCAATTACATCACAAGTTTGTAAACACTGTTGGTGTGCCAAATAGGTTTTCTGTCCTTGGGCTGTGTTGGGTTCTTGTGTTTACAACGCCCGACTACTTGGGTCCTGCTTTTGTCATCACAACCACTGGGAAAAAGGTTTCTAGGCACTGAAGGCACATGCACTGATTACAATGTCTGAAGCTTAAGGTAAGTGAAATGACAGCATAACAGAACATGTTTAATATGTCAGTATCCTCTTCCTAAAATTGAGATTGCCCAGTTCATGCTTAGCAAATACAACATGGCAGAGGATGCCTGTAAATATTGGGATTTTTCTCTATATGTTGAAGTGGTGTGCATGTAGCTGTTGTAATGTCTTTGGACATTGGCTGCTTTTCACTTATTTTCATTCCAGTTGTTGTGCCCAATCAGTTTTTGTTGTTGTTGTTGTTGTTTAAAGAAGAAGTAAAGCACTATCTACAGCAGATGAACAGTATCTGAAAGTCATGTCCTTAAGAAATAGGGAAAAAAAATCTAACAAAGACCTGACAGAGGACCTGGATTCATTTGATCCATCTACTGTTCATTGAAGGCTCATCAGAAATGTTCTCAGTGGAAGGATGGCTGCCAAGAAACCATTCATAAGGAAAGGAAACAGGGAGGAAAGGCTGAGGTATGCCAAATTACACAAGAACTGGACTGAAAATCTGTGGCAACAGGTCTGAAGGAGTAATGGATCCAAATTTGAATTTTTTGGCATCAGTGTGGAGGATGTTAGGAGAGAGATACAACTGTGAGTGTATAAAGCCATCTGTAAAACATGATGGAGGCTCTGTCATGATTTAGGGCTGCATTTCAGCCAGTGGTTTTGTCAAGATTGGTGGAATTATGAATGCAGAAAAGTACCGCCAGATTCTGATCTGCCATGCAGTACCATCTGGAAGCTCCATGTGCATTTTCACATATTTGAATAAATGACTGCACCTATTTCCCATTTTCTTAGGAAAATATAAAGAAATACAAGGTGGCTCGAGACTTTTGCACAGCACTGTATCAAATAAACTAGTAATATTATACATCGCTGCCCCAGAAAGCAGCTTACCAGATATTACTGTAACCTCTTCTTTGAATTCCAAGCCAAATATGATTGCTCAGTTCCACTGTTAGGACAGTTTAATGCCTAGATTAGGAAAAGTCCCAATAATGACAGAAAAAACTGAGAATTGTGAAAAATTCTCTCTCTGTACTGCTCTACTGGTTTTCATGGAGTTTACCTTTTACTTATACTAAGACAGCATTTGCTGGTTAGTACTGCAAATATGAATATTACACTACTATGAACAGCATAATATTCTGCTAAAATTAAGAAAAAAAATTTTTTTAGTAAAGCAGCACTGTGTTTTTAAATTCCATAAGTATTCCATAGATTTCTGCAGCAAGCATATGGACAAAATAAGGACAGAAAATATATAATATTTACATTGCATTTTTGATTTAATTCTGTGGCTAACTCTACCAGAAAGACCCAGCACAACAGGCGAATTGCTCTACTGCTCTACATCAGCTGATGTTTGACATCGTCATCTAGGTAAGCGACCTGCTTTAGTTTGCTTCTTTGAATTCAATGATTCTCTCAAAAAACTGCAATTAGATGAATAAATAGCAATGGTAAACATGCTGCCATGCTGGCATTTGTATCAATAGTATCTAAGTGTGTGCGGGTGTGGGGTTAGCTAGGGGTTAATTATGTGTTTAGGATGTGAACATTTCCAACACTGTGATTACTACCGGAAAGATCAGCAAAGAACTCGGCAGCTTTTAGCATATATAATTGCTTTTACTGATTATCTAAGTTGAATGTGAAGGCGATGCGTGAGGTTTGATTTTTGCAAATTATAACGTTTGATTTCTAATAATACTATAAAGATCATGATGTTTTATGAATGCCAGTGTTGAGTTTCACTCCCACCACCACCACAACACAGCATTTCTTGACAAAAGTTTAGAAACTGTGGATGCTCTTTGCCACTGCTGCATGCTTCACTGTGGTTTAACAGTGTGGTAACCTGGCAACTGTCAAACACCGAGCAAACAAAGCAGCACTTGAAAGTGCAGACAGCCTATAGCCACGAGCCCTGAACAGGCCGCAGAATAATATGTATCCTTCTTTGCCTGAACACATCAAATCCTTATCTCCCCAGTGTTGCTCTTGAGTTGCAAAAAGAGCTTCAGTGACTGATAAAACCACACCAGCAGGGGGTGAGACACGTAGGAGTTTCACATTATTTTCTGTTCTGTCTGCAAATCATGATGATGCTCTAAAACTACTGAACTTTCAAGGTTAATGCACAACATTTGGCTAAACATGCAAATAACTGTAATGACATTTTCATTCCTTAACCTTTTCCGGTAAATTGCTTAACTATCATCGCAACTGGTAAAACAATTTTCAAAAGTGGTTGGCCTAAGTGTCCTCTCAAAGAGCAACATGGCTGTGTCGCTCATAGGCAGAAGAGTACCAGCCACATCACGGTACAGGGCGCTGCACTTTATTCTCTAATACTGAGAAGCATGGAATGGAGTGTGGTCAGTGCGCACACACACACACACACACACAGAGAGAACAGAGAGTGTGCGGGGGGGATGGGTTGCTCTCCTCCTCTGCATGTGTGCAAAACAAGTTTGCTCAAAAGTAAGGCAAAATATTACATTGGCTCAGCTGCACACACATTGCCTTGGGTCCAGCGGTAGCCTTGCTTTTACCCTGGAAATTAAAAAGGGACTTGGCTCACCAATGATTTTCTATTCAGCTCCAGTCTAAAATGTAAAACAAGTCATAATTTTTATTTTGATGAATGCCCCAAACCATCTTTTTTTTCAGATTGCAGACTAGTAAACTTTCTCAGACTCATCTATTGTTATGCTTACAGTATGTGTGATGAGTATATTTTTATCACAGAAATTAGGTCAGCCTATTTGAAAACAAAAGTGTGAACAAGAGGTTACGGGGGGAGAAGAAAGGGCCTGGATTAGGCTGGAAATGAATGAAAGCACTGATTGCAGAACATGAAGAGGCACAATAAAATAAAATAACTAAACTAGCACAATTGTTAATATTTTTTTAAAGTCAGTCTTCTTAAATACAGTAAGTCCAATGTCGCGTCATTTTTGTTGAAATGCCATTTATGTCATTAAGTCTTGTTGATAAATAACTAAGGTAGAGCCTCTGCCATAACTTTGGATATAATAAAATAAATGAAACTTATGATTAAGCAATATATATAATAATGATAGTTATTGTAGTATACCTATAGTACACCTATTATCCATGGACATGTAACATTTGATCAGGATATCTGGGATCTGGGATCTGGATGTGCGAATATACAGTATGACACAACTTTGACTCTCTATCAATCCAATCCCTCAGTTCACCCACCCAACAGTGTATTTAAAGATTTTACAAAAAAAATGAAAATGACCATAAAAGTTACTTTAGTTCAACTTTTTAAACTTTGAAAAACTGTGGGCATGGACACTAGGACCTATGTGTTATCTCAGTGATTCAGTGTTTTGAGAGTGACGTTTGTGAGACGGACAGCATTCAAATCAACCAAAATGTCTGCTGGGTTTGTTGTTCTTGTTTCACTCTTATATCATCCAACTTTGTTGAGCCCACTTAAACTGTATCCTCAGTTTCCTGTTCTTAGCTGTTGTAGCCCATCTGCTTCAGTTTGTGCATTCAGAGATGCTCTTCTACATAGCTTGGTTGGAACAAGTGGTTATTTGAGTTGCCATCCTAGCAGCTTGAAGCAGTCTGGCCAGTCTGCGATGACCTCTGGCATTTTTTGCCCAGAGAACTGCCACTCACTCATTTTCTCTTTTTGGGACCATTCTCTGTAAACCCTACAGATAGTTGTGTGGGAAAATCCCAGCAGATCAAATACTCAGACCAATCATCAACTACCAGCAACCATGCCATGTTCAGAATTACTTAAATCACCTTTCTTCCCCATTCTGATGCTCAGTTTGAACTCCAGGTTTACTTGACCATATCTACATGCCTAAATGCATTGAGTTGCTGCCACATGATTGGCTGATTAGCTATTTGCATTAATGAGCAGTTGAACCTAATAAAGTGGTTGGTAAGTCTAAGTGCCATCATATGGCAGACACCAAAAGTGGACAAAACTGCCATCAGGAGAGTGTCTGAAAAGAAACTGTCCACACACAAAGTTAGACATTTATCATTATCAAAAAAAAAAAAAGTTATAATACTAAGCTTGGCTTAAAAGTGATTCATTTTTTTCTAAAGCACTGGAATATTGATGTCTGGGACACTGTGAGCCCAGGGCCTACTTTATACTCCATGAGTTTTTTTTTTTTAAAGATTAGCTTAAACATAAATGAATAATTCTGATAAAAGTCTGTAGAGCAGTGGGATGGTGGCTGTTGCTATCATTTGTTTCTGAATCACAGCTATTCAAACATCTGACACAGCACTGTGGGGTGTGGAGAAAAGGAAAACCTCAGGAAAGAGTCTTGGACCACAGCATACATCATCACCACCGTGTGAATGCCTCATATATACTGATAGTAATAAATACAATGTCCTGTTGAGATTTGCACGTCCTCCAATCTGAATGACAACATCAGTCATTTTTCCAAAATGACCCACAGGAGCATTTCCAAAGTGACCATCCCTCCAGGTGGCTTCACACGTCGTGTCAGTGTGTAATGTGGCTGCAGCTCAGGAGGTAGAACACATTACCTACTAATCGGAAGGTTCGCGGTTCAATCTCTGGCAAGATACAGAAGCGTTGTATGAATGAGGCACCTTGTATAAGGTACTCTGAGTGCTCGAGTATAGACGCGCAATATAAAAACCAGTCCATTTAGTGTTTCCTGTGGCATTGAATGCCATTTTGTCCCCATAGACCTTTCAGAAATCTGAGAAAATCCATATTTGCGTATTTTTTCGGAATTTGCCAGAGAAAACTGAACACGTTATTCACATGTCCTTTCATGTACGACTGCTAGAGACTGCTTAATTGTAAGACATTACAATGAGGTATTGGTTGTAAAAAGTGCCTGCACAAATGACCTGTGAGGTCGTTTTTTTTAAAAGGAGAACAGGCCCAATTTGCAAGTGATACCTGTTTTTGTTTTTTTTTTCTATTATTACTTTGCATAAGCTGTTATTTACTACCATTACCATGTGACTGTGAAAGAAAGAGTTGAGAAAAAACATAATTTAGAATAAGTCTCACGTGACTTTGTTGTGTTGGATGTTCAAACTGTGACCTTAAATACAAATCAGTTATTAAACTACCGTATTTTCCAGACTATAAGTCGCACTTTTTTTCATAGTTTGGCCAGGGGTGCGACCTATACTCCGGAGCGACTTAGGTGCCGTTTACACGACACTGTTTTCATTTTGAAACGGCGTCGTTTTGATGCATTTCGCCCTTCCGTTTACATGACAACGGAGTGAAAACGATGTGTTTCGGAAACGGGGTCCAGAGTGGAGCGTTTCAGAAACACACCGGCTTGCATTCTCGTGTAAACACTTGAAACCGGGGGTGATTTGAAAACGGGCGACGCGCAAATTGATAAACCGTACTCGCGGATTCGCGAATGCTTCTTATGCTTTTCTTGTGTTTTTACCATTTTGTAATTCAGCGTTGTGTGCACCAGCGATCCAACCTCATCGTCAGTCCACACAAAACCTCTCACATTGGCCGTTTTGTAAGTAATGAACAATTTGCCGCACTACCTACTGTGTCACTCCACACATGCACGTCTTGCATAAACAAACTTTGCAAAGAGAAAACCAACGCTAACTTGTGGCCTGGCATGGGAACTACATCGTTTTCATCGTTTCACATGTCATCGTGTAAACGCGGATCGTTTCTGAAGCGCTATCGTGTAAACGGAAGGCTGAAATGCTTCAAAACAACACCGTTTCCAGTGAAAACGGCATCGTGTAAACGGGGCCTTATAGTTCGAAAAATACGGTAGATCAAAATATGGATTATTTAAAAAAAAAGTGGTTATCTGCCATGGATCAGGTGATAATTTTGAATGGTTTCTGTATCCGACTTTCCATTTTATGTTGTTCAGAAAGCATAATGTTTATTCTAAACATAAATTGCAAGTACAAACATACTGATACTTGCACAGTTGGAATGAGACGCATGTGACACTGACTTGATTAGGAGTAGACCATCTGTGTTTACCAACAGTGAGATAAAGTATTTTTTTCAAAATCCTGCTTGTGTTATCTCATTAAAAGTGCATCCTTTAAAATCCCCCATGTAGATTTCAAAATAATAGCCTCATTCCAAAACGGCACCTTAAATGTTTTTTACAGAAAGAGAAAATGTGATAACTACAATTACCTTGTAAAGATTTTCATTTTCCCAATACAGCTCACTGCGTGGGAAGAAATCATTATGTCTTGAAGATACAGTATGAGAAATGTAATGTGGCATTTAAAAAAAAAAAAAACTCTTTCTGTATATTACATATATATATATATATATATATATAGAGAGAGAGACACACACACACACAAAGAGACACACACACACACACAAACACTGCCTCATTTGTTAAACAGCTCCACATCGTGCTAATGTTTTTCTAGAGTTTAAGAGATATAAGTCGGTTCCATGCAGCGACCAGTACGGTGCTCATCTCCACTTCAAACCAGGGTACAAATCCACTCCTACCAGAGACTGCCGATCTCCATTCCTACCACCAACTGGGTTTATAT
The DNA here is from genome assembly GCF_007364275.1 of Archocentrus centrarchus. NCBI lineage: Eukaryota > Metazoa > Chordata > Actinopteri > Cichliformes > Cichlidae > Archocentrus > Archocentrus centrarchus. The sequence continues at coordinate 21,841,921 of NC_044355.1, read as the reverse complement.
GAGGCGAAAGAGCTCCACACAGTAGGGAGGAAAGGGGAGAGAAGAGGAGATGGGAACGGAATTGAGATCAAAAGGATGGGAAATCACACTGTACTTCTGTTCAGCCTTTCCTTGTTGATGGCAAAGCAAGAAAACATGTAAACCATAGTCAAGAATGTCACTTGATAGCTAAATGTGGTGTGAAACAGACAGATACTGCTCCTCTGTCTGACCTCAGCTCACACTTTAAGTTTACAACTCAACTCCTTGCACCCATCAAACCTACAGCTTCTTATATGCTGAGAAGTGGCTGTGCTGCAAAAGCAAACCATTCTCCAGATGCAGATAGATAAATAAAATTGATATAATAAAAAGTGAAAGCAAATAAAAAAAAAATAAAAGTGAAATGTTTATTTCTATCTTGCTTTATCTTGAATAATTCAAAGTGGGTGTCATTCTATATTACAGCTTGGTAATAACGTGGTTTGTTTGAACTATGGTAACAGCTCAAACAACAGGCCAATTTTTAGGACAGAGAATTCATTTCATCATTATAATAAGATAACAATGTACATCAACCTATAGGCTGTTGCATTATTATTAAAAAGTTATTATAATATGAATGTCACCACGGTGTAAATGTTTAGCTCCAAATACTGCACAGATATTATCATTTTATTGCTTAAAGGTTAGCATATTGTTATCAAAATTATACCATCACTAACTAGTTTTGTCTTATAGGAATTGCTACCACATTACTGCCCCTAGTTATATCCCCATTTTTATATAAATCTGTTTCAGATTTTACTCAGCTAAAAACCATGCTTGATACCAAGCTTTTACTTGGTTATTACTTATAGTATATGGTAATCAACCCTTGCATAATGTTAATGTGAATTCAATTCAATTCAATTTTACTTATATAGCGCCAAATCACAACAAACAGTCACCTTAAGGTGCTTTGTATTGTGGGTAAAGACCCTACAATAATACAGAGAAAACCCAACAGTCAGAACAACCCCCTATGAGCAAGCACTTGGCAACAGTGGGAAGGAAAAACTCCCTTTTAACAGGAAGAAACCTCCAGCAGAACCAGGCTCAGGGAGGGGCAGTCATCTGCCATGACCAGTTGGGGTTGTGGGGAGAGAGACAGGACAAAAGACATGCTGTGGAAGAGAGCCAGAGATTAATAATAATTAATGATTAAATACAGAGTGTAGTATAAACAAAGTAAATAAGGTGAATGACAGATGAAAACTGAGGGCTTTAAATACGCAATAAGTAATCAGGGCAAGAGGAAACAACAGGGCACAGCAGGTGAAGCAAATGAGACTAACAACATAGGGGAAGCAAAACTAAACACAAAGCACAGGGAACACAAGACTGGCAAAATAAAGCAGGAAGTGACTAACTAAGGTACATGCAGACTACATACGGGGGACTGGCACACAGACACGGGACAGAGACGCAGACTAGTCACAACACTAGGAATAAAACTCAACATGAAAACACAGGAGGTCAGAGTCAAGACAAAATGACAAAACAGACAAGACCATGGACGCAGGGGAGACAGGGACAAAGGGAACAAGAGTATCAAAACAAACTGGGAAATAAAAAAACTCAGGGAAAATGAAACTAAACACAAAACACTGGGCAGACAGCCCAGGACCATGACAGGCTCTGCCTCCCATTCTACTCTTAAGTATCCTCGGAACCACAAGTAAGCCAGCAGTCTGAGAGTGAAGTGCTCTATTGGGGGGATATAGTACTATAAGGTCTTTAAGATAAGATGGGGCTGATTATTCAAGACCTTGTATGTGAGGAGAAGTATTTTAAATTGTATTCCAGATTTAACAGGGAGCCAATGAAGAGAAGCCAATATGGGAGAAATCTGCTCTCTCTTTCTAGTCTCTGTCAGTACTCTAGCTGCAGCATTTTGAATCAGCTGAAGGCTTTTCAGGGAGCTTTTAGGACAGCCTGATAATAATGAATTACAGTAGTCCAGCCTAGAAGTAATAAATGCATGAATTAGCTTTTCAGCATCACACTAAGACAGGTTCTAATTTTAGAAATATTGCGCAAATGCAAAAAAGCGGTCCTACATATTTGTTTAATATGTGCATTGAAGGACAAATCTTGGTCAAAAATGACTCCAAGATTTCTCACACTGTTACATGAGGCCAAAGTAATGCCATCCAGAGTAAGTATCTGGTTTGACACCATGTTTCTGAGATTTGTGGGGCCGAGCACAAGAACTTCAGTTTTATCTGAATTTAGAAGCAGGAAATTAAAGGTCATCCTTTATGTCTTTAAGACATTCCTGCAGTTTAACTTGATGTGTGCCATCTGGCTTCATCGATAGATAAAGCTGGCTATCATCTGCATAACAATGAAAATTGATGCAATGCTTTCTAATAATACTGCCTAAGTATTATGTATAATGTAAATAAAATCGGTCCTAGCACAGAACCCTGTGGAACTCCATAATTAACCTTAGTGTCTGAAGAAGACTCCCCATTAGATAAATATGATTCAAACCACTGCAGTGCAGTATCTTTAATACCTATAGCAAGCTCTAATCTCTGTAATAAAATGTTATGTCAACAGTATCAAATGCTGCACTGAGGTCCAACAGGACGAGCACAGAGATGAGTCCACTGTCAGAGGCTGTAAGAAGATCATTTGTAACCTTCACTAATGCTGTTTCTGTACTGTGATGAATTCTGAAACCTGATTGAAACTCTTCAAATAAACCGTTCCTCTGCAGATGATCAGTTAGCTGTTTTAAAACAACTCTTTCAAGAATCTTTGAGAGAAAAGGAAAGTTGGAGATTGGCCTATAATTAGCTAAGACAGCTGGGTCAAGTGATGGCTTTTTAATTAGCAGTTTAATTACAGCCACCTTGAAGGCCTGTGGTACATAGCCAACTAATAAAGACAGATTGATCATTTTTAAGATTGAAGCATCAATAATTGGAAAGACTTCTTTGAACAGTCTAGTAGGAATGGGATCTAACAAACATGTTGCTGGTTTGGAGGAAGTAACTATTGAAGTTAACTCAGACAGATCAACTGGAGCGAGAGAGTCTAAACAAATATCAGCAGTGATATTTATTTGTAAAGAAATTTATGAAGTCACTACTAGTTAAAATGAAAAGAATACTGGGCTCTACAGAGCTCTGACTCTTTGTCAGCATGGCTACAGTGCTGAAAAGAAACCTGGGGTTGTTCTTATTTTCTTCAATTAATGATGAATAGTAAGATGTCGTAGCTTTATGGAGAGCTTTTTATAGAGCAACAAACGCTTTTAATGGGTGATTAATCCTTAATGTTTCACAGTGCAGGGACAGCATATTTTTTAGGTTTTACAACAATCACTGTTGGTTACAAACCTCTATTATCACACAATATCAAGGCCTGTTTTATCTAATACATGAAAATATAACAGCTATAATGGTTTAAATATATTTTATTCAACGAAAAAATTGCAAGAGCATTCTGGAACTGTTGGGATTTATTGTATAACCATGAAACACCAGGAACACCTTTGAACCAGGAACTTTCTTGCTCTGAGGCTAACGGTGCTAACCTCTATTACATCGTATTACAGATCTCATGTCTGTGTCAAGGCACTGAAGGCAACCTCTCCTCAACTGAAGGCACCTCTCTTCCTTATGTGAACCGCATATGATCACTCCTATTTTACAGTTTCACTATTTTGAGATTGATTCTGGTCAACTAAACACAGTTCTCATGTCAGTGTCCCCCTTCAACTCTGTCACCGCCATCCTGTACAAAATATACACAGACATGGCACGTACAGTTTCAAGATTATGGGATGATGTTAGAGATAATAAAAGAAATAAACATCAAGCACTCAGAGAGCACAAACATCAACCAAAGGCAGTGCACTCTCTGGGCAGTATTTATTTTTAAGGGAATAGTATTGCATTTTGTATACTGTATATTAATTTTGTTTTCTTTGTTCTTTTTAAACATACTTTAAGAAGTTTGTAGTGCAGTAAAAACAAGTGCAACATGCAGGCTGTTTTTTAGTATTTTTTTTATTTATGTGGATTTGTTCTCCTTGTCCTGACCACACTTTCTTTAAGGGTGGAACATATTTTGGGGTCAACTTGAAAGAAAGGCAGATGTGAAATGTAAAAGTGAGATCTGAGGTCAAATGTCACATATTTGGTTGCAAACTAATGTGGTACTTAGGATCCCCATATACCAACATCATTTCCTAAATGATGCCAGATACAAACAAAGGCAGCAAAATTTTAAGCAGAGTTTTAAAGATAAAAGACATTTTATGAAAGTTTGACCTTATTTGACCTCAAAGAAGAGGTCAGAGATCAAATGTGCCATGATATTTTAAATCTTAATACTTTATTCTATATGTTAATAATACATACCACACATGTAAAAATCACAGTTTCTTATTTATTTATAAGGCTTTTTGTCAATTTTCAACCAATAAATCGTGAAGTTGACCTTGAAGACCTTGGTGGATGTAAGCCAAAATTTTAATGGATTGTTAACATGACCCTGCTCTACACCTCTGCAAAGTTTTGTCAGATTTAATTCAAAACCTTTTCGAGCTATCGTGTTCACACACAGAATGAATATCATACAACAAGGAGTATTTAGAGTGCAGAACACATACAGCATACTCAACTAAAAGTGGAATCCTGAAATTATAGTTAGCATTATCATCATTTGGAGGCAGTGGAAGATCACTTAAATGCTATTCTTTCAGCCGCTCCCTTTAGGTGTTGCCACAGTGACTCAGTTGCCTCATCTCACCCTATCCTGAGCGTCCTCTTCTGTCACACCAATCCACTGCATATCCTGCCAGAAAGAAGAGATCATGAAATGATATAGTATAACATGCTAACAACATTAAATTAAAAAGCTTTCCGATTATAGAATTCCTCAAATTCAACTTCTTCGGCACAGCGTTTACCGTACAGTGTTTACCATTTCCCTTTCATTTGATAGAAGCAGCATAACCGTTCCAATAGAGAGGATTAAACTTATGTGCTGGAGCCTGCGCTGGCAGATATGGAAATACACCACACTGCACACACTGTATAGCACAATCATTTACACCAATGCACCCTAGTAACTTAGAGTACATGTCCAGATTTCTTTGCATCTAAATTGCATAATTTAGCATTCACAGCCTGACAGTTAGCTCTGTGAGACACAGCTTTCATCAGTTAACTATAAAAAGTGTTGTTCAAGATAATAGATTTCACCCTCCAAATCACTCCATTACTGGCGTCCCACAACACATGTCAAACATTATTCTAGAAATGGCAGAGGCCATGTTTATTTCAGTAACAATGCCAAAGACCAAGATGAGTGGTTATTCAATTCAATTCAATTCAATTCAGTTTTATATACATAGCGCCAAATCACAACAAGCAGTTGCTTCGAGGCGGTTTATATTGTAAGGTAAAGAGCTATAAGAGATAAAAAGTGTTAATACTGAAACTACTAGCTTCTACATTATTTCAGTCTGCTAGCTATGCTAATAAGTTTGCTGCCTGTGTCCCAACTCTGACTCCTGCCCATGCGCACGCAACTGGCTCACATAACAGCCAACAGAGCTGGACACACCAAGCTGCTCTGCTAGCTAAATTAATGTTAAATGTCAAAATAAAAAATTTTTTTAAAAAAGAATGAATGTGATGCTGGTGAGAGTTACGTTACAGACTAGCAGCATTTAGTTATTTAGCATTATATTTAATTGTTCTTATCAGGTCTGCTCACCATTGTCTTGCTTTTTCCCCATCCTCCCCTTTTTTCTTCTTTCTTTTTTCACTCCTGGAAACGCCTGTTCATTTTCATTGATTGGCATCAGTGATTAGGGTTGCTTAAACAGAATCATGAATGCCACTTGCAAACAGAATGTGTGGAGTCAGGTGGGGCCCATTAAGGAGGTCAGGTCTTTCCAACTGCCACTGCAAACTTTGCAGATTGCCACTGCTGTAGTTTAAAGTTTGCCCTCAGCCCTCAGGGTCCCCTCTTGGCCTCAGGCCCCAAGCAGTTGCCTGCTTGGCCTGGTGGCATTTTGACATCTGACTGTTGTCAAGTGTCAAAATAGGTCAAATATGACCCGAAAAGTAAATGGTATTACATTGTTATTACCTCTTGTTTTCCAATCATTACCCCATTATTACATGTTATTACCAAGCTACAATATAAACTGCTACCTAAAAACCTTTTATTGCAATAATCATAATTATGATTATGAATTAATTATAACAATTAAAACCTTAGTATGCTATAACAGGCAAAAGTTTCAAATTTATGACAAAATAATCTGGATATTAACTGTTAATTCTGTGCACTGTACACTCTATTGCTGTAAATGCATGTACGTACACACACACACACACACACACAAATGACATTTTTTCTTTTTAATAATCTTAGCTGTGGCCCGCCTACAACTGCAGTGGCTCCTCAAATCTGCAGTCACTTTGCAACCCACCTCCACCCCTGCTCCCTCTTTTCCTGCTGCATCTGATTTAATTAGGAGCCTGCCTGTTTTCACTGATGCCAGCTCCATTCTTTAGGTGTTAGATGTTGGTCCTGCACTTGCTTTGTTTTCACCCTTGTGTCCATTTCATCCTAAACCAGCTCATTGGGGTCTAAGTCTGGATATAGTGATACTCGTGTGAAGACATCCTTTCTGTTTCTTGTTCCTTTCTAATGTTTTGGGGTCATTCTGTAGAATGAGCCCTTACCATTCAGTCTGTCTTCCTTTGTTACTTGTCTTTTTTTCTTGCCATACAGTACTACTTCTTTCAGTATAGAATTATCCCAATAATGAATTAAAGAGGTTTCTAAGTAATCAACACAAGCAGGGGCACTTGTAGGAGTTGCTTAAATCAACTTTCATAGCTTAATTTTCACTGATTCCTGCAGGAATGCTCCAAGTTAACTCAATTTCTTCATCCTCCCAAATTTCTTTCTTTTCCTTTATAAATCAGATTTTGTGTTGGGTGGTCTAATCTTGATTTTATGCAGTTTACAGCCTACATCATTTTAAATTCCAATAAAAACTGGGAAAAATGAGGGCATCCTTAAACTTTTGACTGGTGGTGTATGTGATCCAAAGTGGATGTAGGATTCACAGCCTTGAAGCAAGCATTAAAGCTCAGGAAGCTGTATCTGCAGTGGCATTAGTGTATAGCAAAAACGAATATTGTGAGAGATGACATTTAAACAGTTTGTCATTGTGGTCATACCTGGGTGTTATGAACAAATATTATTAAAAATGAATATCTAAATAATCAATTGATGTATTCCACAATGTAAAATTACCTAAAATTGTTCATTTGAATTATCCTTTAAGAAGCTCCTAAAGTTTTTGCTTCGTCTTTGTCCAAAAAGCAAAACAGGATAACAGCTGGCAGATTATCTAACTACAAACCTAACTGTGATGGAAAATGAGAGGGTGATGGGGACGGATGCAGAGCAGCATCACTCATTTCTGTTCACTTCTCCAGCTCCAACTTTTGAAATAGATACTGGTGCAATCTCCTTTACTATTCAGTGTGATTGACGCTTCAGCTGACAGAACTGTCAGCAGTGAGGCAGGAGAGACGTTTTGTGGCGCGCCAGGATTTTATAACTGAACCATGACCGGGATGCACACTTTTTATTTCTCTGACTCTGTGGAATTCTCATCTTTCCGTGTCGCAAACAATGACCAAAGGCATTAAGATGCAAGTCTAAATCATCATATGGGATGGCTGTTCTGCAGGTGAATTTTTCATGATAGGAGACAGCCAGGAATAATCTATTAACAAAAAAAGACAACTAAGAAAAGGCACATGACAAGGTTTTGGATTAAACAATTTAAATACAGATGTCTCACCTGGCATCAGTGGATGAGCTGGCTTAACTTCACTCTAAATATATGGACTCGATATGGTTACAGTCTTATAATGTAATATCTTAATAAATGTTAGCTTAATTGGTTGTTTTTTCTATAGAAACTTTTTAAAGACCTTGGGGAAGACAAGTACTCATTAACAAGCAAGTAATATACTTATGTCAATATACTAAAGCAATAACAAGATTGGGATAAATTGGAGATTATGCTTGTTAAACATTATTCTGAACACAAATAGAGTTAACATTATAAACGGCTGCAATTTTAATCAGGAGATAAGAAATGATCAGGGTTTTTTTTTTTCCAGCCCTCACGAGACACAGAGGAAGTGAATTGAATTGCTCAGTACCCCCATGTGTGCATTTTGCCCCCCGGTCCCCAGTTTTCTTGGTTTTTCCCCCCTTTTTCCTATTGTGATAATGCAGAATGTCTGCTGTAAAAATGATCTGAGCAGGACATCAAAGAAAGTTATAGGCAGTTTGTTAGCAAACAATTACAGTTACAACTGCAGGCATTTAGCTGAATTAGCAGTCAGAACAGAAGATATATGCATGCTGTATAGGTTTACAGTATATGCATATATGCATGCTGTATAGGATAATGTATAGGAATTATTTACAAATTAAAAGTACACATAGATGCTGATGTGGTTCACTTGGAAGCCACAAGGGAAAAAAAATTGAGGCAGACTTTCTAGTCCATCAGCACAAATTAAGATAACCAAAAATGAAGCACAGAGACTGCAGCCTCACAGCTGGAATTGAAGTTTGTGATCAAACTGTATGGGTTATTGGCTTTAATTAGGCCTAACAGCCTGGAGCTGTGTTTGTAGTTTTATCAGAGTGACATCTGGGAGCAAAACAATCTTCCTGTGCAGGGATCATTAGTGCCCACCCTTCAGCCAGCTCAGGCACAGGTGAAAGTGTTAGCTGGAGAAGGATAACACTTAAACTGTGCCCAAACTCAGGTAGTACCTCATGAGTCAAAATGAAAGAGGGGGGAAAAAAAAGGTTAATTGAAATCTGCAGTTTTTAATTACAAATATTTTCATTTGGTGAGATTAGTCTTAAGAGCTGGAAGTGATTGCTCAGAGGTGGACAGAAACGTGCAAACACATGAATGCGTGTGACCAATGGGAACTGCTTTGCAGACCCCATCAAAGGGAACCTTTGTCCTATGAAGGCATATTTTTTAAAAAAGCATAAAAGCATATCTTGTTAATGCTTTTTGCTGTTATTTACACTAATGTGCTACCCATCTAACTTGTAAATAATGCACTGTATATGTAAATTCTTCTGAGAGAACTGCCAAAGGTTTGGACTTTTCAGCTCAATTCCCGTGGCTCTGTTTTGCATAATCCAAAGCCATTTCCTCACAGCTTGCGTTACCTATAATGAGGTGAGCACAGTAAAGGGCATATTATAAATGTCATTCCATGCACTATTCAAACGGACAAGCCAAGGGTATATTGGCAAACATTACAGTGTTTCTTTGTAAGATGAAACAGTATGTGTGATGCTGAGCTCAATTTCAGGGCCAACTATATGCTTTGCTTTATGCATTTAAATGTTTACTGCTTTTTGCTCTCCTGAAACTCAAAGATGGCTTAGACATTTAGACATCTTTGTCAACAAGCTTTTTAAATACGCTTCTAACAGGCATTTATTCACACTTTCTATCACAGCTTGGTAATAATGTGATAACAGTGTGGTAATAAGGTAGAAACAAAGTAACAATATGGAAATAGCAAGTTATTACCATTTCACTACCAAAGTAATGTTTCCACATTATTACCCCTAGTTTCTGGCCCCTTATTAACCAATTACATACATTTCAGTGTAATATTACTTTAACCATTTTTGATATAGTAGGTAATATATTACATTGTATATATATTTCTGGTTTCCACCTTATTATCTCACTATTACCTCATTATTAACTCTATACTAGAAAGTGCTGGCAACATTTCTTTAGGTCTCCTAGTCCATAATGTCAGATGATGTTTAAAGAGGTCAACCAGCAGCTATTTAATGAGATGCAAGCAAACAAATTTGTCTTTTCCCGTTTCCTCATGGCTTTCAGTTTGATTTCACTTCTACATTGGGTATAACAAAATTTGCTGTTAATCTTGCACCTTTCTACTTAACTTTATGCTAAAGTGAGGGATATGGCTACTTTATGGTTTATGGACACACTAAAGAAAATACTCAACACATTTGCCCCAATTTAATAAAGAATATGGCTTCTCAGAAGCAACAGTTTCTAGGATAAAGACTGACAAGAATTTATCTTCTTTAGCATGCAAAAGTACACTGCTCAAAAAATGAAAGGAACACTATTTAATCAGAGTATATCAAGTCAGTTACACTTCTGGGACGTTGATCTGGTCAGTTAAATAGCAGAGGGGGTTGTTAATGAGTTTCAGCCTCTTTGCTGTTAATGAAATTATCAACAGGTGCACTAGAGAGCCAACAATGAGACAACCCCCAAACAGAAATGGTTTTACAGGTGGAGGTTACTCTTTTGTGGTTGCTTTTTTTCAGTTTTTGCAATTTGGCTAGGGTTAGTGTCATGTGCAAGCGGTGTGGAGAGCAGGGTAGACCCAAAAGCAAACTCCGGAGGCAGGGCCGAATGAAAGTGATGACTTTATTAAAGAAAATCCAAAATAAACACAAAACCAGGAGCATTGGAGCAAAACTTATCCACAGGAAAAGAGAGTGACCAGAACAAACCACACCTCCATGAGGAAGGACGCAACGGAGAACAGAACAAACACAGGGGCTTAAATACACACACAGGAGGTAATAATGGGAGACAAGAAACAGCTGGGAAACAGGGCACAGGTGAACAGAATCTAACAAATTAAACAAGGTAAGCAAAACTAAACAACACATACAGAACAGTGTTAATTTCGTTGACGAAATATTTTCGTCATAGTTTTCGTTGACGAACCTTTTTTTCACGACGATAACGAGACGATAACTAAATAAAAACTACCTAAAATGACAAAAACGATAACGAAATTAACTGACACTTTCGTCAACGAATGAAAACGAGACGGAAATGCTTGGCAGGGACGAAATCCAATCAGAACCGATTTAATTTTGTGACAGGGTAGGACAAGTTAGGAAAACATCCGATCAGACGCACAGATGCACACATTTGGTCTAAACCTGGGAAGGACAAACTAGCCTGTGATTTGTCTTTACTTCCAATAGAACTAAGTTATGTAAACAATGTAAGCAGGGAGAAAGAGAAGAGCCTATGTATGGACACATTTGTCCTTTGATGCTGTGACAAACAAAACGATGTGTAAACCATGTGGGGCGACTATCTTGGGTAAAAAACCTTAAACATCTGCAAACCAATCACCCAGATCTCCATGCAAAGGTAAGCATTTTAATGTCATGCAGGGTAAAGTCTTTTTTCCAGTTTAGCGTTTGTGTTTAGAGAAAATCTCCACACTGCGGTGGATTAGCCTTTCCTAATCTTAGTCCTGAGCACTGCCCTGTACCTTTCAGAGTGTGTCCTGCTGTAAAACGCTCATATTATCTCAGTAAGGGGGTGTTAATGATCAGGTGTGTGGGAAGCACAAATTTTGCTTTTTAATATTCCATAACTTTTAATAAATGTTTAATTTTGTGTATGTGTATAATGACTAATTCAAGGGAACTGAAGAAAAAGCATTTACATTTTACACCTTTTATATTTTAGTCAACTAAATTGACTGTAGATTTAGTCGACTATATTCTTACGATAATTTTGTTGACTAAAACTAGACTAAAACTAAAACTATTCAGATGACTAAATTATGACTCAAACTAAATTACATTTTCGTCAAAAGACTATGACTAAAACTAAATCAAAATTTGCTGTCAAAATTAACACTGATACGGAACACGGGAATGTCAAACTAAAACAGGAATTAACTAAACAAGAAAACAAGACAATAACAAAGACTGGACAAAAGAGACTAATCACAGAGGGAACTAAACATATAACACGGGGAAGACACGGACCAGGGTTATAATAGTTTTGGATTTTACATTATCGTTTAGTTTTAGTTAGTTTTGACTTTTTTTTCCTCTAATTCAGTTAGTTTTAGTTTGCAGTTTCGCTCATTTTTATTTTAGGTTTAATGATTAGTTTTAGTTTAGTTTTGTTAGTTTCAGTATTAGTTTTAGTTTTTCATACTTTGTCAGGTGCAAGATTCAAGAGACAAGAGTGACTATTGTGTAATAAAAACTCAACAAAAGATACCGCTTAAAGAAATATATTCAACAACCAACAAAGAAAAATTTGAACACCAAAACTCAATAAATTCTACAATGAACTCCCAATAAACTTCAGCGTCAGTGCAGTAGATTAACAACAGCTACATGTGGTGTCTGACAAAAACAAACTCTTTGAAGGAGTCAAAGCTCAAATCCAGCTCCATCCGCCACCTGATGCTGCTTCTGTTTTGGAGCTAGCTTGTTTAGATGCTCGCTAATGAGACTTGCAGGGTCTTTGCGGCCTCTGTACACATCCTACGTGTCCGACCTTATGTCCGCTTGTGTAGCTGGATTGTGTGTGTTAATTACCTTGTGGTCGTGTGCTGGTGTTTTATATGCTGTACCGGCTGGGACTTTTTTTTTTTTTTTTTTTTGGTCCTCGCTCTTTGTGCTGTTTTTTGGCTGCAAACATATTTTCCCTGTTTTTTCACTTACTTCATTCCCTCACGTCCATTCCGATAGATTCAGCAGTCTCCCTCCAGGAATTTGCTGACATTTGTGAGTCCTTTTGTTGATTCTTTGATTATTAGTCCTGATTGTTATTCTCTGACTGATAAAGTAGCCGGAAATGCACAAAGACGGAACAGGTTAATCACAACGTTGCGGCTGTGTGGACCCGGCGAGTAGTCACGTTTCTCCAGAGTTGAACGTCAGGTTACGTCGGTTCAGAGAAACTCACACCACACGCAGGCAAAACAGTTGCCCGACAGCGCTTCCATCTTAAACTTCTAGAGTGGAAAAAAATGCTCAGTCCACAAGGGTTTTAAATAAAATGCCAAAAAGAAAAGAAAGGTAATTTTATCTATAATTTCAGTTAGTTTTAGTTAGTTTTTAAACTCACAATACAGTTTTAGTTAGTTATCGTTTTTTCCTTTTAATTGTAGTTTTTATTTATTTCCATTAACGACAATGTTTTTTCAATTTCAGTTTTCGCTATTTCGTTCGTTTTCGTTAACTCTAATGATCCTGACACCACGCCAGAAACACAAGAACACAGGGAAGACAAGAACGGGAAATAAACAAAGCTAAACTCAAAACTAGGGATGTTTCTGGCGACTAATTTAATAGTCGACTAAACAAAGGACAAAAATTAGACTAGCCGACTAGTCTAAAACTAAGAAACACTCAGATATAAAATAATTTTTTTGCCTGTTTAATGGACAATGTCAAAAGCTGTCTAAACAAAGGCATTTGAAACCATTAATTGCATCGCTTCCATAATGAATCGCACTTTAAATGCTGCTTAACTGTATGGTACTGCGCATTGCACATTATGAACACTGCACGTTATATTTTCCAAACAGCGAAGAATATGAAAACAATCACGCATCATTGAATATGAGAAAATAACATCCGAAAAACAAATAAATTGCGACTTAAAAGTGTGTCACATTGTGCCGCGCATTATCAACGATGCTCATTACTCTACAATTCATGACACGCATCAAAACAATATAATACATGCATCCATCAATTTTCTTCCTCCTATCCGGGGCGGCATCAGTGGAGCCCAGACCTCCCTCTCGCCCAGCCTACACCTGATTCAGACTTCAGCTGCTACGACGTAAGTGGCCAATGTTGCTGCGTTTATACCTGTGCAGGTGCATTGCGTGTGTAATGTACCTTTCGGTCGTGTCCCGGTGTTTAACATGCGTCAACAAAAACATAAAATGCTGGCACTTTTTTTCCCTCCTGGGTCCTACTCTCAGTGTTTTTAAGGTGTAAACACATTTGTCCCGCTATTTTTCTCGTTTCTTTGTACAAAATGAAAATGCAGGGAGGGAAGGGTGTTTCTGTGGAGGTGCACTTACGTTATAGCATTTTTCTATAATGATGTAAGGGCTGCAGCTCCATCTAGTGGCAGATGGCTGCATAACATTAAGGACAAACATTTACCAGCAACGGGTTTACTGAAACCTTAATAATTAGGCTAACCGACTAGTACGTCTGGTACCGACTAGTAACAATAGCGACGACTAGTCAGCTAGTCAAGTAATCGCGCACATCCCTACTCAAAACTATAACAAACTGAAGACCTATACAAAAGAAAACTAATAAACATAATCAGAGATATAACTTAAACAGAACAAAAAGAACACAAAACACTGGGCCACCGGCCCAGGACCACGACATGTTAGTGTCACTACTCGTAGAATGTGGCGATACGTGGACCCTACAGAGGTTGCACAGGTAGTCTAACTCCTCTGGGGGTTATTATTAACGTGTGTCATTAGTCTAGCAGAGGGCCGTAGAAGGTCCTTACCCCCATCGTCAGGACTGGTATCTATCCCTGGGGAACAGAATCAGCACTGCCAGAACCCTACAGACTTCATGAGGGTAGCCTGAGGGCCCAATGTCCTCTAGTGAGCCCTGTGGTCACTGTCTGGAACCGTGGAGCCCGACTGGCAATTTCCATTACAATTCCAGAAGTGGCAGGTTCACCATTGACACCCTGTGCTTTTCACAGATGAGAGCAGGTTCACCCTGAGCACATGTGATAGACGTGAAAGGGTCTGGAGAAGCCATGGAGAACATTATGCTGCCTGTAACATCATTCAGCACGACCAGTTTGGCTGTGGGTCAGTGATGGTCTATGGAGACATATCCATGAAGGGACGCACCAACCTCTACAGGCTAGGCAATGGCACCCTGACTGCCATAAGGTATCAGGATGAAATCCTTGGACCCATTGTCATACCCTACGCTGGTGGAGTGGGTGCTGGGTTCCTCTTGGTGCACGACAGTGTTGGGCCTCATGTGACAAGAATGCAGGCAATTCCAGGAGGATGAAGAAATTAATACCATTGACTGGCCCTCGTGCTCACCTGACCTAAATCAGTAGAACACATCTGGGACATTATGTTTCGGTCCACCAGGTTGCACCTCAGACTGTCCAGGAGCTCAGTGATGCCCTTTAACAGATCTGAGAGGAGATCCTCCAGAACACCATCTGTTGTCTCATTAGGAGACCAGGCCACAGTTATAAATGAGAAATTGTTCTTAATCTGTTTGCCTGGTTAAATAAAGGTTTAAATATAAAGGATCATGCTCTGACATTTTCAAGCATGCATACAAGTATGTGGAGGCCATACAAACTACTGATTTTGTATGGACCAGCCTGTTGCACCATTTTGTCACTTTGATTTTCATGGTGTCTTTGAATTCAGCCCTCTGCAGGTTGATCATTTTCATTTGCATTAATTGATAAGCAGCTTTTCATTCCTAACAAATTAGCCAGTCCATATAGTACAGATACCCAGCATGTTTTTTTTCCCATTGAGAGTTGATGTGTTTCAAAGTGTTCCTTTAATTTTTTTTGAGCAGTCTACATTTCATCTAGACTGCATCAGAAATAAACCATCCCTGGTTTATTTAATAAAACACACTGTGGGACACACATTTACTTCACTTTCTGTGTCTGACTGATGATAGTTACAGAAAAAGTGGGGTATCTGGGTCCTTTTGTTAATCTTATGAAATCCTTTTTCTTTTTTCCCTTTTGCTTCTTTTCAAACTTTCTCACAACAAACTCCTGGTGCTCAATATGATACTCTAGTTGTCCAGTAGTGCTATTAATGAAAATGAATAATTTGCTTTATGATGTGCATTTTTTAATATAGACCATCTTTATATTCTATACTGATGCACTTTGACTTTTTTCTCTTTTTTTCTGAGATGAACACTTTAGATAATGTAATCTTTGTTCTAAGGAACTCGTGTTCTGAACATTTTAAATAAGCAGAAATGCATTCTTGCTCTTGAAATATTTAAGAACACTTGCAGAGCTAATTCACCACTTTTCATCTCATTGACTGGGTGATGAATCAATCCATTACCATAAACATTTCTGTCATTTCCCTATTATTGTTCTGTAAAAGGAACAAGGGGAGAAGTAAAAATTTTCCTAGGTATAATGCGATAAAGTTACTGGTGTGGAGGTAAATATTTATTCAGCAAAAATGGAAATGGAAACCAATATAAATCACCCAACATGTTGAGCTTGCAGGCAGAGAAATTCCGCCCTCTGGCAAAATCCTCATTTGTCTGGGTTTAATTGAGCAAACACCCCGACGCTCACTGGTTTGTTACCTGCTAACGGAGCTACTGTAAACCTCAGTTTAACCATTGCACTTACAGTTTAGTGGCATGAAAATAGGCAGCCTACTTCAAGCTGTTTAATTTCTCCTCAGGGATTCAAATCCTTGACCTTATGGTTACAATCTGGCTTCAGTAACCTCAGAGCAATTAGCATCTACAATTTAGTGCTGCATCTTAAGCTTAATTGCTTTTTACTTTGGGACATTAAAATGTGTACGAACCTGCATGGAAGCGTCTTGTGTTATTGAAGTGGCCTGCACGTAAGGAAAGAAAAAGCACACCTTATAAATGCTCATAAATGTAAATGTGTCAGACTGAATCATCCAGTGAAAAGGAAGTGCAAACACAAAAATAGCTGAAAATGCCACCATATGACAATAAATAATTCCAGAAACAAAAAATCTAGTATAATGTAACTAGTATAATGGAAGACTTAAAAATGTTTTTATTTTTTATTTCTTTTACTTATTAGTATTTAGAATTTATCAGAAAAGGGCAGCTGCAAAGGTTTCACACCAAAATTAATTCCTTCTGTCTGTCCCAAAAGTTCACACTGAATTTGGAAAAAGGGCTTTCAAATCTGCGGCTCCCTCCTCCTGGAATCAGCTGTAAAATCAGCTAAAACTTAAGGAGCTAGGTGACCTGAAGGCAGATACTTCAGGTGGCAACAGTTTTGCCTGAATATTACCAACCCCTGTCTTTGGGACAGTTACTTAATTTTAGGCTTCTTGACACTGTGACTCAAAAACTTTGGTTGTTATTGTATTTTACTCTTTATCCCTTGTATGTTGCTGTACATGTTATTTGGATTTTTGCTGTGTGTAATAATTATGTTTGTGCCGTACAATAGTGTAGGAATAAAATGCTTTAGGCACTTAAGACTGGAAAAGAGCTACCATAGTAATAAAGTTTAGCCTATTGGAAGCCAAAGGAAAGCTGGCAAAAATGCTAAAGAATAAATATCCATCCATCCATTCTCTTCCACTTATCCTGTTCAGGGTATAAAGAATAAATATAAAAATAACATTTAAAAGCAGGTTTAGTCTACGTGCAAATTTAATATAAGGTCATCAAGTACAAATAAGTTTCCTGTTATAAGGCTTACAAAGCAACAAAGTTGTGTCTAAGAATTTGATGGTCATCATAGAAACACTTCAGATGATATTAGGACACATTAGATTTTCTTATTATCTCCACTCAGAGGTCTGAGCGATCTTTGAGGAATGGTGATGCTATTTTGTGGAGATTTGATTGGTCAGTAGGTTGTCATAGCCTGCTCTGGTGACGGGTAGCAGGTTAAACCAACTCACAATAGTTCAAAAAAATCCAGGGTTAACCCTGAAGTTAACTGGATAAGATGAAATGTTGCCTCACAGTACAGACCTCTGGTCAGTTGGTCTCATTTTTTGTGAGTGTTTATCCAAGTTCTGCCTCATCTTGGTGCTGAGACGCTGAATTTATTCATTACTGGTAAAGAGCACTTGATGAGAATTGATGAGAAAAACTGCTGTTAACTGGATTATATATTATCTCTTAGAAAGAGTCCTCTTTCGCTTAGTTCAGGGCTGCATCGACGTCATCTTCTTTTAACCGCAAAAAACAGTCCAAGGCTGTATTTTATTCTCCATACCTGAATGTCCACTGGATCCGTTATCTGTTTGCAGTTTCTTTGTATCAGAAAGGTGTTGGAATGAAGCTTTGGTTGATATGTGCATGTGCAGCTGTAGGTAAACAATAACATTCACAAAATTCCACCTCCACTGAAATATATTTTACTTTCTGTTACATCACTTGAATGTTTGACCTTCACCATGCAGAATGATTTATGAGCACAGGTTGAAGTCAGAAGGATGCTTTCACATCGGAGGAGGAAAATTACCTTAGAAGGGAACTTAACCTATTAGCACCCACCAAGTTGCAGGGGACAGATTATAGATGTTCTGTTGTGTTTGCAACATTTTGACTTTTTTTTTTTTTGTGGGCAGAACTGAACTGGCAGCACAAAGTGACATTTCTGCATTACTTTGTGGAAAAACCAGCGTTTATACTAAAGAGTGAAATAAACACAAATACATATGAATCTACTGAAGCATACACTGCTGGACACTGAATACTGAGATTTTTTTTTTTTTTTTAATGCAGCTGTACAAGATGTGAGCTCTGACAAGTCAAACTAGGTTTTTTTTTTTTTGGATAGCTTTTTTTCCCCTTGATGAATGAAATCATCATTAGCAAACTGCATTTATTCAGGTTATCTTTGAGTTTGATGATCTGAAATATTTAAGTGTGACAAATATGCAAAAAAAACTAAGAAATCCAGAAGGGATTTCTTTCTCACAGCACTGCACTACAAGAGCTCGCACACACACTTGCATACATACAGAAAATCCAGACTACTCACAGCAAAGTGAGATTAATCGGTTAGCGAGGCAAGCTGAGCTTAAAGTCAGAGTTTACAGAGTCATGAAGGTGACTCTCTTTTTATCTGGCTAGATCACCATGGTAACCTGTGTTACCGTCGCTGAATGAAGCCAAGCTGTAAAGTTACAGCAGTGCAAACTGTACACAATGTCACTGGAATAGCATGTGTTTATAATCAGATAGCTATAAAAGTTATACATTTTCTGCATCACTATCTATCACATTCCTCTGATAATATTTCTGATTAGAACAGGTGGTGCATAATGGATGCAGCTTCATAGTTTACCACTAGGTGGATGTTCCTTGGCTAAGAGTTGTATGTACAAGCATGATTCAATTCAATTGGGTAAGGTCCCATTCTTACAGATCTAGAGACTGGTTGTGACCACCAGTCACTACGGAAAATTTGTATTCGCCAGTCAGTTGCAAGTAGTTGCGGGAGGTTGCTTGATATTGTTACAGCCCTGGCCATATTTCATTGTAAACCAAAGAGTCTAGTATGTCTGTGAACTGCTTTTGTCTGTGAGTGTTTGCTCCCTTTAATGATCTGAGAGTCTCTGCAGGCCCTTCTTCTTACTAGTTGAGCCATTTGGGCTGGCCTCGACATGTCAGCTGCTGATTGGTCCTCATCATCATCTAACTATTTCAAAAACCCAAGCTCCAGCAGTTGACAAGCTCCCTGGCAGCAACTGACAGCAGCAGCAGCATTTGTGGGTCCTGTCCTCTCCCTCCAAACTTTTGCTGGTTCTGTGTGTGTTTACCTTAGGTTTTGTAGATAGTATTTTGGTAAAAAGCACCATATAAAAATCACTGAAGCAGAAGGGGTGAACTACAACTTCCTTGTAACTTATGGTTGACTTATTGTTGGGGAATATACATTTTTTCTAGTGACCAGAGATTGGCAGCTGATGAGCTGATGAGCAAATTTAGCACTGAAACCCATCATGCTGACATATTCAATGCATCCCCAGCAGTTAAACTATAATTTATACATCTTAAACTATTATCTGAAAAGTGTGAGCTAATAAAGCAATTCTTATTTCAAGTAGGATACTGTAAATATTTTTACTGAAACACGTAGAAGAAATCTGTAACTAAATTGTAAGAAAAATCAAATCACCTCACGAGAGTTTTGGTGAACATCATATGTGCTACAGGGGGATTTAGTTAAGTGAATGTCAGAGCCACAATGCGATGAGCATGAGTCAACAAATAGAGGATTTAATCCAGAAACACAAGCTGTGTGTGGGTTTTGATGAGTCTGAGCAGAGGGGACATTTAATCTCAGGGAAAAACTCATTGTCATGGAGGTAATGACCACAGTGTTTAAAATTCAATGAGCTGAGTTTTAAAGTGAACCCCCAACTGGGCATCCCTCCGACATTCAGCAATGAAAGATAATACAAAATGCATCAGATCCTGTATTAAATATCTTAAATATTATAATCCACTAAGTTTAAAAGACGCATACTGAAAGATCCTGACTCTTCAGAGTTGGTGTTTGTGGCTGGAGGAGGAGTACTTGCAGTGAGCTGCAGGGAGGCTCTGCATGGATGGATGGATCTGTGTTATGCTACTGCTCAGCGGCACTGATAGTGACATTGCTTAGCTATTTGCTTTTCAAAATGTGTTTTGCAGCTATGGCATCTCAGCAGTTGAGGCGAATTCGGGAGCAGGACAACATCCTTTGAAAGTTACAGCAATTTAAAACACCCAAAAAACTGGAAAAGTGAACTAAACTGCATGCTCTTTAAAAACACATCCATAGTGTTTTGCATGCAACAACACCCATCAATTACACACACTGCGAGTGCACGTTGTCTCAATCATTGGTTACTCAAACACAGTAATTGTTTTCCCAAGAAGTAACAGGAAAGAGTAACACATAGCTCAATAACACTTCCTCTCTAATGTGCTTTGCTCCACTGATTATCCCCCTTGATGACACTATTACTCTTCTCCCCTGGCAAAACTGATAGACAACAAATTGACTGCATAAACTAAGCTTCAACCCACCACTACCGACATTAGCTGGAGCTTTTCTACCTGTTTTCCAGGGTCTCATTTGGGGATTACTTTCCAATGGCTAAATGAACCAAGAAAGTTTTGTGCCTAATTCTCAGTGAGCCCTCTGCAGTGCACGACATTTAAGTTCAAGATGAATCTTTTAGCTTAAAGCTTTTGGGGCTAGAAGAATATGGGCCTAACACACTTCTCAGCTTAAATGTTGCACCCCCTGCATTTAGGTGCTCTGAAGTCTAAAGCCACTGCTGCATGATTCACTAAAAGTGCTGTTTACAACAGCAGGGAGTGTCAGAAAGGTCTTTTCCAACTCTGGATTAGGTAGAGGTCTATGTTTTTTTTCTGTGAAACTGCCAGTTTCTCTGCAGCAATTGGTCACTTTTGCGTAGACTGTTAAAATGGCAAAGATTTCATGTGCCACTATGACTCTATAAAGGTGTGAAAAAGTTTTTATGGCACAGCTATCATCTGATGATAGAGGTATTTGTCTGGTGTCAGAGTATTTTTTTTTTTCTTTTTTAGTTTAAATTACAAACTGCCAGATTCTTCTGTCTCTAGTAGCACTACTACACCCTTTATCGAAGAATGTTTATCAGAAAGAGCAGAAGAAACTTTACAATTTCCTTCGTTTATTTTTTTGGGCTTGACACTGTTCATGCAGGCTTATTTGAGAGCCTTGATTTAACCACTCAAGATTAATTAAGCCATCTCACCATTTCTAAGACTTTAAACATGGTAGCCTCAGGCTTTAGTCACGCAGTCTTAGAAATCAGTTGATGACCATCTGACAACCACTGGTCCCGAGGGGAAAATGTGCACTTCCCGACTGGTTGCTAGTGGTTGCTGGCAGTCACTGATGTGAAGCTGATTGCAAAGATGTCTGTGGTGCTGCTAGGAAAATCTCCTTGTGAATGCTTTGGTTGCTAGCAGGCTGCATGAAAGATGCCAACTTTTCTGTAAACA
Organism: Archocentrus centrarchus; assembly: GCF_007364275.1. NCBI lineage: Eukaryota > Metazoa > Chordata > Actinopteri > Cichliformes > Cichlidae > Archocentrus > Archocentrus centrarchus. The sequence goes on along the minus strand of NC_044355.1, from coordinate 21,820,249 downwards.
TTCATAAATTGCTTACCAAGTGGTAGTGAAACTGAAAAGTGCCACGTAAAACCAATAACAGAGAACATTTTTGGTTTGAGTTACACTTTTTCAAGTTTCACTACAGCTCAGGGAGTGAGCTGTATAACTTCTCGATCATTTATAGCGCAGATACAGCCATACTCATGGGTTATAGTGAGCCAGAAGTTGTTGTCGCAGTACTTCTGCATCTAGCTAGCACTCAAATATCAGCAAACACACAAACTGTGTACAGTGTGTCTGCTAGCTAAAGTTACAGCTGCTGTATTTGTCGGAGAACAGAATGAGAGAGAAATTCATTCAGGAGAAAGATGTAAAACAGGACTGGAGAGGAAGAAGAGAGGTAAGGACTGCTCAGTGACATTTGATAAACTGGAAATTTAAAGCTTGCATGTAATGTTTATTTTTTAAATCAGATATTGGATCTGTATATGAAGTGAAATTATGTTTTTCATATTGTGAACCGTCCAGCAAAACAGACTGAGGTACATTAACTTTGTGTTATTCAAAGGATGCATGAAAATACTGCAGTTTAGTGCAGGATAAACCGGTTAGTTTGTCGCACTGTGATGAATTTACAGTAAAGCTCTGTGTTGGACTGGTGCACAGCAGCTGTGGTGTTTGTGGTCATTGTTAGGTTACATCAAATGTAGCAGAGATGAGTTTGAATTTAAGCTGATGATGCTTAGATTCATTCACTGAATTCAACCTTTATACCAACTGTATGCCATCTAGCATAAAGACAGTATAAACAGTACTGTCAGCGTAGGGGGGGGGGGATATCAGCCAAGATAGCTCATGAAATACTGGGTTACATCTTGTTGAATTCAGTGCATCCATAAAAAGCAGTAAACCTCAGAGCAGCACAGGACACCTGATCACAGCCTGGAACTCTCAATAAAAAGTTGTGATTCGTTTCCCCAGGCGGAGCCACTCCGACTGATCTTAGGGTTCCCCCACCTGCTGAATCCCCCTGATTATACTCATTTTTGTGTTTGTGTGTGGAGGCAGAGTGACCCTCTGCAATGTAGACAACAGAAAATAGAGCTTTTTTTAAAAAATTCTCTTACTTTTACTTTCTTATCCTGAGCACATTTCAGAGCTTGTACTTTTTCACTTTTACTTGAGTTGAATCAGTAGTTGAGGTTTGTCATCTTGGATGGGTGTTCTGTTAACTGTAATTTCCCCATTGTGGGATCAATAAAGTATCATCTTCATCAAGTACAGAATGTTTGTACTTTTGCCACCTCTGGTTTTTAATGATGAAACATGGAATCAGCATTTTCACATCATGTAATACTGTTAAAAGCCTAACTTTCTGCTCTTTCTTTAGATCTATATTCATAGAACAAAAGGTCTTGAATGATTAATGATTTTTCTGTTACAGGTAAGTTCAAAACAATACTCTAGCAGGGAAAGTGTTGATAGTTTTTTTGGGCAGTATTATTTACAGTCACCTGTAGTTTGTATGGAAGACAGTGACTTTCCCCAGCTGGTTCAGGGAATACACATTTTTCTCTAGTGACCAGAGATTGGCAGCAGATCAGTCTCTAGGCCTGTGTGACTGAGGCCTAACAAAGTTAGCACTGAAACCCATCATGCTAAAATATTCAGTGCATCTCCAGCAGTTAAACTGTAATTGAAAAGACTGAGCTAATAAAGCAATTCTTAATCCAAGAAGGATAAATATTTTTTACTGAAACATGTAGAAGAAATCTGTAACAAAATTGTAAGAAAATCATCTTACAAGAGCTTTGCTGAAGATCTTACCTGTACCTCTATAATGACGTTTTGCATCATAGAGGCACAGGTAAAACCAGTGTGTGGCTGCACGGAAGATCCATACAAGTCTACACAAGGTAACTGTTAATAATAATGGAAGATAAAAATGATCTTATGAGTGGGAGGAAAACGAGATGACGGGGGACGCCGTGCTGAGAATTTTGTGGAGCTCTTGTTCCAAACAGTATTTGTACCCAGTTTAAAGACAGCAGAAGCCAATGTATCATGACAATCATTGGTCAGAGTCTGATTGAGGTTTGAGATATCTTTACATGATTGAAATGCTGGAAGACTAAGTCATTTTTTAGCTGCTTTTGTAGTTTTCTTTGTCTTATTCTAGTTTCTTTTATGTGAGACATTATTTGAAAGGGTGCTACACAGTAGCGCCTCAGAAAAACATGTTTTTTTGTCAACTTGACCTTTGCATATGTGAATATGCATTCAGATTTAAAGTGTATTTTTCTTTGTGTTTGACCTTCATAACAGAGCATTTTCTTGTCTGAACTGTGGGCACAACTTCCGCCACTGAATCACTGCAGGAACAATTGGAAACAAAAATCACCCAGGGAGTCTTATTTTACTATATATAGGATGTCTTTTGAATCAAATGCAATGCTTACACTGAAAAAGTATCTTAACAACAAGGGCATAATGCCACATTTCAAATAGTCACAGTGGTAAGAAACACTGGGCCGGCTTAAAAGGCAGATTGTCTCTCCAGCTCACGTAAAATTCTTATCTGTTTCTCCTTAATTTCTCACTAGCTATTAACAAAACTGGGGCACTCATTAAGAGAGTAGTATCTGATTGACCTCAGCCCAAACTGGGGCATTTTTCTTTTATTACAGAGCAGAGCAATAAAACAGTAACCACATTTCGTGACCACCACATAGCAAAAGATTACGGTTACCTTCCGATTCTACTCTGATGGGTGTGATTTGGCTTCAGAGGATTTTGTTCAGATGAAGTGACTGAGTGACTGAGAGTGACTGCAGTCTCCTGGAGTCGCCTGCCTTCTCTCCCATATGCCACAGTTTCATAATGATTTCATGCCCCAGTGAGTTGCTCATTCTATTGAAAAGAAATGCGTGTTCCCTGCAATTTATTATTAGCTTCCATTTTGCTGAACAAACGAGTACAAACAAGCCACTCACACCTTGGTCATCATATCATAGTCTGGTTTTTGACCATGAAATCATGATATTTATGGGGACTTATCGTTATTGTTGTGCCACATTGTGGGAAAAACTACAAAGAACCAGGATTGCTACTCAGTTTATATAATTTAAAGTGTTCAGTTTGTTATTTTATTAAAAGGTCAGAGCCAGAGAAATATGTATCCTTTTCTGCCCAAATACATAGTCTGTTTACTTTTAATGGCTTAGCTGATGAACAGTCTTGATGTGAGCATAATTATAGTATCATGATGTGCCAAATACATTTACATGTCTCTTAGATCTGTGACTGAAAGATGATTAGAATATATATAAAAAGATGAATGCAAGTCAGTATTCTGATAAGAATTACTTATCGAGCTCATGACTGTGTGTGTGTGGTCTCTGTTAACCTCAGTTGACCTTTAAACTTTTAAAAAGAGTTAACAAGGATGAGTCACACAGGATGTTGAGTAAATACAGATTTCTCTGTGGAAGCATGTCAGTTAATTATGCAGCCATATTTTGTGCTGTGTAAATTGATTTTTGTTGTTATTTAAAGAAATGCAGCTCGTGTTAAGGGTTAATTAAGACTGTGAAACAAAAAGCTAAATTAACAACAACAACAAAAAAAAATCAGGAGTTCTAAAAAAAAGCTCAGACAATTGTTTCATCTTAAGCTTCAAATGAGATTTCTAAGGTTTAAAATTCAATTTTGTGTGTAGGGTATGTTTTCAAAACGCAAAAGACACACACACACACACACACACACACACACACACACTGGGGAAAAGGATAAAATATTGTTGCCAAATTGGAGCATCATGAAGTCAGATTGTACAAAGAGAATTCTAGTTCATTAATTCAAAGTGGACACTAAGGACTCTTACAAAAGAGTAGTCCAACCGAGGGTGTGAATGTTTGGAATTGGAGGCAGCAGGCCAAATGGTTTCATACTCTGTGGCTCTGTGTGCTAGCACACTGGCTGCCAGTGGCACTCTCCACAGGGCAAAGAACTCCTGAGAGTGCAATTCACTGCTGGCATTCAATTTGCATGTTATTTAGTTGCCTAGTCATATGCCTGCTTTTCAGTCTACCACGCCATTGTCTTTCAGAGTTTTTGATGCTTTGATCTGACCATAAATAAAACACATTTCTCTTTTATGGGTCATTTATTTGTTTATTTTTTAGTAATGAGGCATTTATCAAATGAGTTGTTCCACACTAAATGTTTAACGCATGTAAATCTGAAGTATTCAAGCAAAAGAGTCATTCTGTTGCTCAGAGCATCAGATTAAAGTGAAATAAAACTGATACGAGGAGTATTTGTAACCAATGAAAAAAATGCTCAATGAAGCCGACCAGCACTGGGCTTCTGAGGCAGATATTTGACATCTGATAATTACAATTACCCAACTAGGGCATGTGCCTGCTGTCACAGACATGCTACATCTGTTACTGTAAGTGGAGCTTTATTTATAGACTACATTATCTGAACTGGTGGCATCATTTCGACGTCAGAGAGGATCTGTAAGGTCAGAAATTAAGCATGAGGATCCACATTCTTATCACAAGGTGAATTGTAGATTAGCCTTGGACAGTGATGATACTTAGCAATAAAGGTGACAAGCTCCATCCACTGATTAAGTTTCAGTTATGGCCAGAAAAAAGAAAATCTTTAAAAGTTTTTTTATTTTTTTCCCCTAGGCTTATACTTGTTCTACTATTAAAATAAATTCAGTTCAGTTTGGTTTCATTCATATAGTGCCAATCAACAGCAGTTACTGTAAGGCACTTTATTTATAATATTAATGTTAGAGAGAAGTCCACCGCCTGGGGTGCACGCTTAGTTAGTGCATGGCAATGTAAATTTTCCTCACACCCATTTGTGCAGTCACAAAAAATTGGCAAGCGGACCCCGACACCCCGACAGCCTCACGGATGTGGGAATCATAATCAAGGCTTTAGCGAGTAGTTTCTTAGCATTTGCAGACAAGTCTGCATCTTCTATACAACCTATGGGCAACCACAGCGGTCTGCTAACAACCAAAGCAATCACAAAGAGTTGGCTTGCAAAGACTATACCTCATTGCAGGTCAATTTCACCTAGCAACTGCCAGCAACCTCCACCAACCACTCGCAACTGGTCAGAGAATGCTCATTTTTCCCGGCGTTCAGTGGTTGCCACATGGTCACCAAGCTGTCTCTAGCCCTGTGGGACTGAGGCCTTAAATCATTTAAAATGGAAACGTATTGGAAAAATATTTTTGCTGCATAACTGAGAAATTGCCCTCTAATAGACTTTTATCACAGCAGACATTTTGAGATGTCATACCAGGAAAAGCACAGGTGTTTTAATAATGGCTGCAATTCACTTACAGGAAGCCCTGCTACTGTGCATGCTGATTCACTGTGATGGTTAACTGGGAGACTGGGACACAGCTGAGCCATCATCAATTCCATCTGTGCTTTCCCTACAGTGAGAAATCAAAATGTCTGCTGTGAAAAAGGTCTGCATGTCTAACATTAAGAACACTACTGACTACACTGCTATCAGCTTTGTTGATTAATCCTTTATTTGGCTCTTCACCGAGCAATGCTCAGTGGCCTTTTATTGCACAAAGGATAAATTCTGAACACCAAGTTTCAGCAACAGGCAGAGTTTAGTTGTCTGAGGCCATACTCCAAAATCACCAAGCAATTTTTTATTTATATTGATCTTTCCCTCATTTGCTTTACTTTACAATTTCACAACTATTACGAAGTGATATGTCCACAAAAATATAGCTTTATCTAAAAAAAGTTGTATTTGAAAGCAGACTCTGTGGCAGGCCAAAGTAATGAGATTACATAAAAATGTTTACAGGAATTTAATTTAGCTTGTTGTTTCTAGTCTGTGAGGGATTCCAAAACAAGAGAGATGCATGTTTTTTTTTTTTTCATGCAAAACAAGTGCTTACTTTTAATTATCATCCATCCATTTTCTTCTGCTTATCCAGTCCAGGGTCTTGGCAGAGCTAGAGGCTATCTCAATTGTCACAGGGCAAGAGACACGTTACACCCCGAGAGGTTGCCAGTGAAGGAGATGAGTGTGAACGGCTAGTTTAGAATCATCAGTTAACTTAACCCCATGGATATCTTTGGACTGCTTGTGGCAGCCGGAGTACCAGAAGGAAACTGGCACAAGCACAGGGAAAACATACAGATTCCACACAGAAAGGCCCCAGCCTGAATTTGAACACAGGGCCTTCTTGCTGTGAGGCTGCAGTGCCAGCAACCACTGTACCACCATACTGTCCTCTGTCTTAATTAGGACATACTTTACTTACTTTCTGGATGACTTATAATGATATATCCCCACCATGGAGAAAGGATCAGCTGGGATTTAATAAGCAGATGAGGCTTTGGGTAAGTATGATGTGACATGAAGCCAAGGTTTAGCAGCTAAAGTTTAATCAATCTGTTTACTGAAGTTTACTAAATTCAAATTAATTTAGAGATACTTGCCTACTAGGAAAAGCTTTAAACATGTAATATTAAGCAGTGTTCATGAGGAAAAGGATTAGATCCAGAAGCCCAATCTTTGTTTTCACTTTTTTTTTTTACAGTTGTCTTCTAACTGCAGTGTTTAGTGATTTAAGAGCTGATGTGGAAGGGAAATATTTGAATGACATCATTATGATTGGAAAGCATACATATTTAAAGCTACAGAGAAACAGCAAGTGTTTTTTTTTCCATTTCTTCTCTGCTTCTTTGTAATGAGTTTTCTTTTCTTTTTTTTAAACTTGTATCCATTTTAATTTCTTATAATAAAAAAAAAAAAAAAAATGCATCCCATACAGTAACTTGCATGTGGCCTCTTTATTTATCAGAGCAACTGTTAAAACTCATCTGCAGAATGTGGCTTGTTCCATCAGTGTTGTGTTTATGTCCAAATGAGGTTGTGAGGAATATAAAGTAACCGATGCCCGAGTGACACTAGCAGATTTATTAAGCCAGTAAATGTTAGAAATCCCAAGTCTGAAAAGGGCTTTAAACATTTGTTGGCATTGACTTGACCTTTATGAAATTGTAATCTGACATGTCATAGAATAAATGATTAATGGATTGCTTGTGCAAATAATCACCAGATTAACTGCCAATAGTTTTTCACTGTAAGCTCCAGGCTGAGAAGAACAGAGAGAATACAAGTGCACGATAACAGTATGTCTCACGAGAGAAAAATAAAATGCCAACAGGGCTCACTCGATTGGAAGTAGGTTTTATTTTATTGCATTCATTTTTTTTTTTAATTTGAATTAATTTAAATGGAAGCCATAAAGCACAACACTCCAACTGTAGAACCACAAAGCAAGCTACTCAAAATGGCATGTTCCACTTAAAATGGGCATGAAACGCTACATGTATAAAGGCTAATTTACACTATAGAGCCCTGCTCTAAAAAAAAAAAAAAAAAAAACTACTGTAGATTTAATGCTGTCTGTGAAGCTGGATTTAAGACATGTGTTTAAGGTTAAAGTTTTTAGAGCATGTGTAGCACCATGTTGTGCCAGTACAGAATGTGACATCAGTAGGTTGGTTGGTTGCCTTACATTAGTTTATGTTAGCTAACTAGTGACAGAACTGGTAACTCAGTGGAAAAAAAGGAGACTAAAACTAAAAGGCAGTCTATGGGGGTCAGTTTTGTAATGCCCCTGGCTAGAACAATGAGTTTCATGTTGAGTAAGACCCATCACCGGTGGGGACATCCTCCCACCATTAATGAAAATATAAAATCAATTTAGATTTTATTTCGATAACTTAGATAGCTTCTCCCTTGAAGAAGGCATTTGACTGCATCCCTCAGGGTATGCTATGGGAGGGGCTGTGGGAGTGTGGGGTGTCTGGCTCGTTGTCACAGGCCATTTAGTCCCTGTACAACTGAAGCGAGAGTTTGGTCCGTATTGCCAGCAATAAGTTGGACTTGTTTCCTGTGGGTGTTGGACTTCACCAGGGCTGCCCTTTGTCACCAGTTCTGTTCAAAATTTTTATGAACAGAATTTCTAGGCCCAGCCAAGCGACAGAAGGCTTCTGCTTTGGTGGACTCAGAATCTCATCTCTGCTCTTTGCAGATGATGCAGTCCTGTTGGCTTCATCAGGTGGTGGCCTCCAGCAGGCAGTGGAATGGTTCGCAGCCAAGTGTGAAGAGGCTGGCTTGAGAATTAGCACCTCCAAGTCTGAGGCCATGCTCCTCAGCTGGAAAAGGGTGGAGCGCCCACTCCAGCTCAGGGACGAGTTGCTGCTCCTACTCATGAATACTCATGAATACTTAGTGATGGGAGAAGGGAAAGGGAGATCGACAGACGGATCGGGCCTGTGTTTGCAGTGATGCGGGCGCTGCACCGGTGTGTCATGGTGAAGAGGGAGCTGAGAGTAAAAGCAAAGCTGTCGAGTTACCTGTCGACCTACGTCCCAAAGAAGAGCCGCTGCTTTTCACATCAAAAGGAGCCAGTTGAGGTGGTTCGGGCATCTGACGAGGATGCCTCCCGGGTGCCTCTTGGGTGAGGTGTTTCCGGGCATGTCCTACCGGGAGGAGGCTCCGGGGACACGCTGGAGAGATTATATCTCTCGGTTGGCCTGGGAACACCTTGAGGTCCCCACGGATGAGCTGGTGGAGGTGGCTGGGGAAAGGGAGGCCTGGGCTTCTCTCCTTAGGCTGCTGCCCCTGTGACCCATGGAAGAAAAAGGATGGATGAAATTTATATGTCTGTAAAACATTACAGGCCAATTTCTGTGCACATGATTCAAACAGGCTCTACTCCACACAGTCCTCATTTATAAAGTGCTCTACAAACCTGAACATTATGGCTGATAGCTGCATTTTGAAAAAGGAGGAGGTCCGCACACCAAAAGGCTCCTTGAGAAATTTTAATCCATCAGTATTTAAAAGAAGTGACATTTCGGGCTGGAATGCCCTTCTTCAGGATGTGCGTGTTTCTCTTTTTGATAGCTGCATTTTCCCATTTCAGTGCAGTTAGCCAACAATGAAGAATCACTTATTGCTTAAGACACGGAGAGTGTAAGTGGACAGTACAGTATATCCTTGTTTTTTAACATAAAACTCACCTCTGCAGCCAGGGGCAGCAAACCAACCAACAACAACACAGTGACATCACATTCTATACTGGCACAAGATGGCGCTACACGTGCTCTAAAACTTTAAACACATTTCTTAAATCCAGCTTCACAGACAGCATTAAATCTAGGATTGTTTTTTAGACTAATTTACCCCATGGTGTAAATTAGCCTTTATACATGCAGTTTTATGTCCATTTTAAATTCCTGTATTCCTCCACATTTCCTTCCCATTCAAACAAAGGTTAGCATCAATTTAAAATTTGAGATGAAGAATTTTTGAAAGCCTAGAAATTTATGCACCTGTTCCAAAACAGTTTAGATTATTATGTAACATATCAATCTATGAACCACAGAAAAAGCACAGTGTATTCACTGGTATTAGAAAGCCAAGATTATTAAAAGTTAAGCCTGGTTAATTGTTGTAATAGAAGACGACCAGTGACTGGTAAGATGTAATTGTCAGACAAATTACAGTTCTTACAGAATAGAGTATGAAAGGTTGTCATTTTCATTGAAAAAGAAACTACTTACAATTGACTACCAATGACTTGAGGCAGACAGCATAATTTCACACAATTAGCTTTTGTGGAGGCAGAGTGGCGGGAGAGAAGAGAAACATGACAGCAACTCTGAAATGAGAAAATCGAAAAAACACAGAAAGTGTCTGAAGTGAGCAATAACAAGCTTTGTCCTTAAGAAGGAAAAAATTTACCTCAATTGAAAGGGAGATTGAATGTGAGGATTTGAATGTCGATGGAAAAGATTATGTTCTATTTTTATTGACAAGATTGGCAAAAAAAAAGCACTTTTAGTCATGATCAGGAAGTGTCTCTTAAAGCAGCTTTATTCCCTGTGTTTAGACATAAGCCAGCCGCTGTAGCATTCTGTGCAAATTGTGCAAAATACATTAAATATTAAAGAAGAAACTCTTCTCAACACTATGAAAGCTGGACTAGGACCCATATCATGATCTGGGTTTATTGTCGTAACCTCCCCTATGTTTTTATCCTGAATGTATAAAGAAGGCTGTGGGTTTGTATGGAAGTATTGTGTGAATCAAGCTGGGAAGAAAAAGAGAGAGTGCTGAATGGAATAAAAAGAGGGATTTTAAAAACTACCTGAGGCTCTTTTGTTAACTATTTCAATATACAAAAATAAAAAAAGCACAACAAATACTTCAGCTCTGTATTCCTTCCTTTTAACTGATCTTAGGTCAACTTGTCCTTTCCTCCACCTCTGGCTCTTTTTTTTTTCCTCTCTTGACTTTCATAGCACAGCTTCTGTCTGCTGTTTGTTCACAGGCTTGTACACTGGTACAATAAAAAGAGTGACCTCGGGTTATGGTACATTGATTTTCAAACTTACTTTTTGACTACATAAATGCTTTCTCATGTATGATATAGAGACAGCACATGGCTAGCATTCATTATTTACAAATGACCATTCAGGATCTCTGTGTTGGTGAGGTGTTTGGGCTGCACACTGGTTCAGCTACATTTAAATTGGAAAATTAGATGGCACTAATGAATGCTAACAGATGAGCACATATTGAATGTGCACAGTTGTCATATGTTGAGGTCAGAATTCAAAAATTCAAACCTTGATTATAATACGCACATTAAAATGATCTCTCTCTCTATTCCACTGCACTTGGCAGAGCTTTTTTTCCCCCCATTTACTGAATGACTTGGCGAAGGAGGTTACTGGATCCCAGTGGTACTCAGGGAACAAACTTAATTTGCTCTCAAATTTCTATACTTTATATAGGTGAGAAAGTGCCCATCTTTATGAATTTACACTTGCATAAGCAGTCTCCTTTCTGCATTAAAGAAAGGCAATGTTTTATAAAGCCAATAAAATGCACGGCTGACATTTAAAGCATTTGGTTTATTTCTGTCGCTTCATACTGTGTGTTATCACCTCCATCGTGGTTGGGACTGTATCCATTTGCTTGTTTGTTGCATTAGGTGCCATCATTAGAAAAAAAAAAAGTCTCATACATGATTCTCCAGTTCTCTTGTTTACTTCCAGGTCTACCGGTTTTGAATGCTTACTGTATATCATCATGCCAGTGGTCTAAGAATAGAGTATGTTGTTCACTATAGGGATTATGATGACAAATTATGTTTTAAAAAATGTGTTCTATGGAATCACTTTGAAAAATCCTACATCGCCTCATTCTCGAGTTATCGTGCTCCATTGCCTGGTGGGGTGACATCAACCTTTTTCAGGCTGAGGGGTACTGTCGTACAGTCAGGGGCCAAAGTTGGATTCGGCAGGTGGAAGAACCCTAAGATTGTAGTGGCTCAGCGTGGGGAAAAGAATCACAACTCACAATAATTGTAAGTTCCAGTAGATTTTCTTTATTGCTGTGATGCAGCAATATCTGATTAAAAAATGAAGACATTTCATGTAAGCTTTAAAGTTCCAGTTTATCAAATGCCACTGAGCTGTCCTTACCTTTAAATATAACCGCTCTTCTTCCTGTCCATCTCTGAGTGAACTTCTCTCTCATTCTGGGAAATACAGCAGGTGGACCTTTAGCTCGCAGACACACTGTGTGACAAACTGCACACAAACAGTTTGTGTGTTTGCTGATATTTGCTGAGCTGATAGAAACGTTGCATTTGAAATTACCTGCCACAACATGTTTCTCCCATTATGCTCGCTCCTCTTCTGTAGCGCTAGGTAGATGCCGAAGAACAGCAATTGCAACTTACGGACATCTGCACCAAAAAACATTGTTCCAGATGGCTGTGGCCTGCTTTAACCCCTGAGTTCAGCACTATAAATGATGCATAAATTATATGTTTTTTGCCATTTCATCTCTTTGTGTGCAATAACCCCCAGTGATGGATACACCAATAGGATTGTCTTTTATTTGTTATTGTTTCTGCTATTTAGGCTCAAATCAGTTTGATGTTTGAAGGCGTGCAGTGATGTGAAATAAAAACCCTCCCTCAGACATGTTAAACCTAAAGTAATGAGGTTGTACTGAAAACATAATGAGTAGAAAGCACAGAAATTTGTGTTGAAATGCAGGGAGTAAAAGTAAAAAGTAGTCAAATAAATAAATAAATAAATAAATACTCAAGTACAGATACCTGAAAATTCTACTGAAGTACAGTTACTTCCCACCCGTGATGCAGTGTGCATGTTTATTCACTGCTGGTCAAAAGAAAGTGAGAGAAAATGGTATTTACTGTGGAAAATAAGTATGGAAACAGTTTAAGCTACCCAGAATCCACAAACATTTAAAAATATATATATAGTTTTTAACACTTGTTTAAAGAAAACTTCACGCACAAGCTCAACAGAAAATCCATACAAACACCAGAGGTTAGTGTCACCAAGTTAGTGTCCAACCGAATGTGAAACACGGGGATGTCTCCTCTTTTATACTTGAGTTGTTGCACTGACTAAAGAAATAAAGAAACTCTTTTTGCATAATGTGATGATGTCAAAGTGAAGTTGATCAGATTTAATCACTTAATCAGTTTATCCTATCAGACAGTTCTGTGAGGGTTTTTTTTTTTTAATAATTAGCATTATTTATTATTATGTTCTGTGAAATCACAGTTAACTTGCCCTTTTACCTGCCACCATTAGATTGGAATGAGTTACAGCTCATGCAGGCACACTGGAATAAGGAGATTATATTAGACTGTATTATAGGTTTCTGAAAGCAAACAAAGCATTTACAGCCACTGGCTTCAAGATGCTCTGGTGCCTTACTTTGCTGTTATTTTGATGTTTGTGCTGAGAGTTAGACATGAAAAAAAAAGCATAGTGATGTCTCACTGAGAGGCTATTAAAGAGATCATTTTCAAACGTTTTCCAAACCATTTCTTTTAGATGGGTACAGAGACCTACTAGAACCATTTATGCCTTCATTCATGGCTGTAAAGTCCCAATTCAGAGGTTTTCAAAACTTATTTAATCTACCCGTCAGCAGCAAAGCAGTTTGAAAAAGCAAGCAGCCAAATCCACAGCTGACCCATTTAGCTGCCACGCGACCTTTTCGAAGGCCCAGAGTGTCATTGTTTGCCTGACAGCAAAACAGCCAGAGAACCAATCACAGCAGAATACAGTATCTGCCTGATTCAGTCTAGCACTAACTCTTCAGTGCTGAGAAGCAAAAATGGCACGGACTATAGTGCATGCCTCCAAAATTCCAGGAATTGTAAGATGAGAAAAAGGACATCTATAAATCATTGTTGGAGTTATCTTTGTAATCGCAAAAGAATCCATCGGATTAATGCCGCACATGCTACTAAAGTGTCAGCTTCTTCTTACACATATAAGTATTTCCACAAGCACAACACGTGCATTCAAAAAAAGATGAGAGCTGCTGTTATTCAGTGTTTAACAGAAGTGAACTGTGAATATGTAACATTGTTTCCCCCATTCTTATACAATGTCTGCGGAGCGCTGTTACAGTGAGAGGTTGTGTCAGAAATGCAGAATGAACACGGCTGAACTCGGATGAACTGACTGTGAAGAAGAGCTTTTATCTTTTCAGACTTTCTTGCTTTAGGTAACAAACAGATGCACAGTGTCTGACTAAATCATAAAGGCAGAGCAAATAGTAGACCTGTAAACAAATGACACTCATTGACGATACAAAGAAGATTTATCGCAGCCGTTTGGACATTTATAGTGAAATGCTGAAGAGCTAATTCAAAAGATCATTAAAAAACTGTTTGTGGGGATTCTAAATGAGTGATGTAGAGATTTACCAAACTGTTACTACTCTGTGCATCAGCCTCTCTGTATGTTTTATCTGCTTCAAGACAGTCGTTTTAGGGGGGGGGAAAGGAGAAGAGGAAGGGTTTCACACTGTGCAATATGATCCAACAAAGTTATTTTCTTAGCTTTCCCCACGGTTTTCCAGACTGATGGCTTTTCGCTTGTCAGATATGCTTTCAAAGTCATCCAGTTATAAACCACATTTCACTTTTCACATTGTACTAACATGGCATTCACTCATCCAAGTACCGTTTCATTTTGGGAGAAATTGTGTTTTTCTGTTCTTTGCATAATCAAGAACTCATCTTTTTTTCCCCATTTTTTTTTTTTTTTTTTTTTTTAAATAAAGTAAGCATTTTTTGAAGGTTAAACCTCCCTTGCTCTATTCTGGAGATGCCACTTTGCATGAACAGTCCGTAATGATGGCTTCACAGGCCCTTCTGGACACAATGCTTTCAGCTTTTAATAGTTTGCAGTTCTCGCAGGGTTTTCTCTATTTTTGCAGAAACACAATTGCTGTTCTGTCTGTTCGTCTGATGAGAATAAATGCAAAAACAAGAGTAATTTTCTTAACAGGAACAGAAAAGTAACAGAGATCATCATTATAAAATGACCTTCTGGGAATAAACACCCATGCTAAGAAGAAAGTACACCCTCTTTCAAGTCTGAGGTTTTACATACCAGGACATATTACAAAGCAATCTGGTCCTTAGCAGGAATTAAAATTAGGTAAATACAACCTTAGATGAACAACAGCATATTACATATTACAGTAGTGTGTGAAAAACTAAGTACACCCTTACTGCTTCAGTGGGAATTAAGACAGAAAGTAGCCCCCAGAATCAAATTCCCTATCCAAAACAAAATGCTGCCGGTTTAAAGAAATAATTAATAAATATTAAACTACAGTTGATTTCTAATAAAACAGTCTGCTTTGATTATTTTTTTCTGCTTTCTTGCAGAGTCTCGTTGGCAAACTGTATATATATATATATTTTTTAACCAACATCTGTAAATCCCCATGCAAGGAAGGAGGCATCTTGTTCCATTTACTGAGATCAACAGCAAACTTTCATATTTATTAACTCTCAAAGTTTGATCTGCCTGGAAACTGTGGTTCACCTCATAAAATGCTCATCAGATTTAAACCCAGTCAAACACATTTGGGAAATTTTGGAGCAGCAGAACACTCTCCTACACCATCAACAAAACACCACATAAGGGAGTATCTTTTGGGAAGAACAGTATTCCATCCCTCCTGTAGAGTTTCAGAGAAATGCCAAGGACCACTGAAGCCATTTTGGACTTTTCCCCCTTTCCTTTTAGTTTCCTATCTGTACACGGCCAATTACCTACTCATATTCTCTCCA
The DNA here is from genome assembly GCF_007364275.1 of Archocentrus centrarchus. Classification (NCBI taxonomy): domain Eukaryota; kingdom Metazoa; phylum Chordata; class Actinopteri; order Cichliformes; family Cichlidae; genus Archocentrus; species Archocentrus centrarchus. The sequence continues at coordinate 21,805,059 of NC_044355.1, read as the reverse complement.
TGCATGTGTCATTTCAGTGTTATTTTTTCTTTAATCTATTTCAGGCTCATTAGGTCACCTTCAAAAAGTTGCAAATGTGCGTCAGTCAGCGAGTTAGTCAGTAAAGAACGTGGCTGCGTGACCTCCACTCCTAATGAAAGTCATGTGGGTAAAAAAGTTGAAAAACAACAAAGGTAAGATGGTCAGGTCTATGTGTGTTGCTGTGTGAAATCACACCTCGGGCTATTTGATTCATTCAAAGTGGAGCTGCGTGAAATCGCTAAGCAGTGTGAATCATTTGATGATGTATGCATTCTCATCACGAGGCACCAAATAATGCAGTTGTGTCAGGAGCCGCTACAGTCAGAAACACGGTCTCCCCTAACGCACTGGGTGCAGCATGAGAAAAAAAAGTCCACAAAAGAAGCAAGGAGGGGGTGGCAGTGGCCAAGTGTGCCAAGCAAGAAACTGAAGTTTGTTTCCCATTTGGGAGCTTTGTGTGTTTGCCACTTCATTTTCTCTTGCTGGCTACATTTGGGCACCAACACCACAAGGTTAGATATCAGAAAATATTGTGGCCCTTCACGACTTTATCGCCGCATGTTTAAAAATAGTGCTCGGTTCTCGTGTGTTTTTATGTGTAGCCAAAGGGTCCAGAACAAGCATACATATTGTTACAGCTGGGAGTGATAGTCATCTCACTATTGCAGCAAGTGGTGCCTCACAACACCAACGCCAAAGGACAACATGTGTGAAACTCAGACACCAGCGGCTTTGTCAAAATGGCATTACCTGACACCCTGAGAGTGGGGACAAGTTTGTGTGACCCAGTCTTGTGAAAACCACGCTACAGAAAAACAACTGTCACGGCACCTCTATAATCTCAGAGTTTATGTCATGATATTTTCTAGCAGTCACCGGAAAGTCTACACAGAGCAGAGACATTTCAAATCTCTGCTGACATGAGGTGACATCTGATGACGCAAGGATCGGAAATAAAAAGGACCGACTAACTTTGTAGAAGTGCAAACACTGCACCTGCGCTCCAGTGAATTCTGGGTACGGAAATCTACATGCTGATGACATGCAATTAGGCCTTAGTCTCTCTGAAATAGGCAGTAACTTATGAGAAGCGAAATCTGGACCCAATTAATAGCAGAATAAAGTATAATATGTAGCAAAAGTCACATTTAAATTGCTACAAAATGTACAGTAGCTGCATTTTGAAATACAGTATTACAATCACAATGACTGACAGTACCCAGTAACAAGATCCAGTGCTGCACTAGTTCCAGCACTGCTATTATATAACAAAACTGTTTTTCCATTTCATCTGGTTTGTAATAATAATAATAATGTGCATTTTAGATTGTCCTTCACAAAATACTGAAGCCTGAGGCGTAGCTGAATGAATCCCTGCATTTTAAGGAGACATCATTAATTATACTCAGATCGTGTTATTTTCCTTTCATTATAAGAATCAGAATCGTTGATTGTCATAATACAAACTGTACAACAAAATTGTATGCAGTCCCATTCAGTGCAAAGAAAGCAATCTAACTACCTTATTAAACATTAAAAACATTTTTAAAAAAGGGAATTTCTAATAAATAAATAAGCAGCATAAAAATATAAATAAATGTGTTTAAAAGTGTGTGTGCTTGAGTCCTTATTGATTGCACAGCTGTTTATGTTAGGTTTTTGTTAGAAATAGGACAGCTACTTGAAAATAACGTAACAGAGTAAACAGTATTTTATGTTAAATACCCAAAAGCTGCACTGATGTGTGACTGCATTGTTTTCATACACCTACTTCAGAGCATTAGGGTTCACAAAGTCTTTTGCATTTTGTGTGTGTGTTTTTTTTTAAATGCTATTATTTGGTACTCCACGTGTGTGTTTGTGTGCACACGCCTGCGTGCGAGTGTGACACAGCTAGAGATCAAAGGAAACTGTTAAATAGCACGTTTCTTTTTGCATAAGACGCTTACAGTACTAACTTCTGCATGCTCACAGTTGGGCTACGTATTTTTGTTTTTTGCAGCTTATTTAATTTCAAAGGCAGTCTTATACACAAACACAGTGTAGCATTCATAAGTGTTTATAGTTTTTTTAATTTACGAGAGAAAATTGAAGAAATGATTTGTAATTGGGTTTTCATTGAATAATCAGGCTGAACCTTTGATACTGAGCAGCATGGTAGAGGAACTTTCAGCCTTGTTCTTCTGTAAACTGATCACATTACAATAAGAAAGTAAACACAAGGTTGATTTAGGGCATTTGCAACGCAGTCAACTGAAACTACAATGACAAATTGCTACATCATGAGGGAAATAACTATGATGTGATTTGATGAGACAAAAATTATGATGAAGTGAAAGACTCAGTGAACCAGGACATACTCAGTGGCTGTAGGCATCTGTCCTTATGGACAGTTAGAGGAACAAAATGAGAAAAATATGCTCAGCAAATATATTTTTTACTGGCCAGCACAGTCACGACCACTGATAAAATAAGCACTCAGAAATGAACTCAAAATATGCTGCTGTTCAGGATCTAGTTCATGCTGTAAAAACAGATTCACTGTATCTGTCCCTTGCGTGGTGAAAGTCCATAAAGATATCTGGGCACTTGAGTATTCTTAGCAACAAACATAATCAAATGAGTGCTGTGTGAAAGGGGCATGAGAGGCATGCTGTTGATAAGGCTGGTCTCATCTCAGGTTGTATTAAGTCCTGCTGCTATAACAAATGACCCCATTTAATGAGGGGAGCATCCACAAACCATTTGCTTGCCATGTGCTGCTGCACATCATTAACATAAAATCCAGCAGCACACCCCAGATTTTAATAGGCCCAGGATTCAAAGAACATATTGTCAAGCTCAGCGTCTGGACCTGCTCGCTACCTGTACCTTTCTGGCATAGCCGACATGTAAACAATCCATGTTGCAGTGATGAAAAGAGCCTCCCATGGAGATGGCTTTCTTTCCAGCGCTGACATTTCTGTTTGTTCAGAACATTGCTGGTGAAGCTTGAGATGTTGGATTACAGCCTGGGCATGTTTCTATTTCAGATTTAAGCACTTGACCTTTAATAGGAATCTGCTCTGTTTATTTGCTCACAGATGTTTATTTAGGTTGAATACATCTTGATGGTCTGCTTTGTTTTTCCTCAGGGTTAGAGAAAGTCCCCTGTGTCTCCAGTCTAGCCATGAGATTAACTTGACTCAGGGTCTTATCAGGATTAAGGAGGTTCAAACAGTTGGGATGAGTCATATTATTTCTCTGGGATATTCTCTGTCGAGTTCTTCTTTTTTGGTTCAAAAGAGTCACTTTTAGCTTAAATACAGTGACCTGCAAGAAAAACAACGTTTCACATCAAATAGTGTTATGTTGTGTAAAAAATATCAAGTGTATTCATCCTGTAAATTTTGTTGTTATCTTGTGGCTGCAGTTGGTTATTGTCTCTGGAAGCTAGATTGATTACGAGTCACTGGAATCTAGAGTTTGTCATTTTCATGTGTCTTAAAGACCAGATTTAGGGAAACTGTGAGGAGGATGTGGATTGTGAATGAACCTGTGGTCTTTGACAGAAGACTGAAGGGAAACCAATGTGCTCGATAAGCTACTCCCTGTTTTAACTGCTCCTAGGTCAGTTAAGGGAACTCTTTTCTGCTTGCCTTTTGGCAAAAGTCACTGCATAACTCTGAATGAACCAAAGACTGTAGAGAGAGAGATATAAACACTGTGATTTGTAGACCTGGTTTGGTTTTTAAAGTTAGAAGTGACCAGAATTGGACCAAAAGCTGCCATTATCAGCTAAGGCTAACAAGTTAAGTTATGCTCCAATCACACCATCATAAACAGTGGTTGGAGGCCACGGCACAACCAAAATTATTGCAACTGTTTGCAAAGAACGTCCAATCTCATTGCCTTTGAACCTAAGAGATCTAAAACAAAAAAATCCTCCACTAATAGTCACATAGTTGCTGCAGATTGGGAATTTAACCACAAAATGACATAGGCACTCTGCAGCCTTGCTTTTATATAGGAATGTAATCAGAATACAACCAGTTATGTCAAGTCCCCTACTGCAAAGAGACACATCACAGACAAGTTGTGCTAATCAGTGCAGACTGACTGAGATGAGGTGAGGCCATTCACATGGCTAGTAGTGTAGAATCCACAGACAATTAGACCAAAACTATTTTTGGTTTCCTGCTCTGAATGTGTGTTTTTTTTTTAAACATCTACAGGGATTGTGTACCGCCAGCCTCAAGTGGCTATTAGAGGAATTGCAGTTGGAGGTTGTCACTTGGATAGAACAAGAAATTTGTGACAACTAACCAGAGCAATGCAAGACTTTGAGGCCAATAACATTATAACATTATTTATTTAAATAGATAACACAGCATGAGAAGTAGTATTTCTGTAATTGAATTGGTGTGGTTCAAGACTGACTTTTGTATCTAAATGAAAGTCTTGTAAACTATACAATTTCAAATTGTGATGGTAGGGGGACATCACTAATCCGAGTCATTCAAACTTCTGCCAGACACCTAACTCCCTAGTGGGTTTGTTTGCCACAGTTATGGCACAGGTAAATGTGGACTTCACCAACTATAAACAACTGCTAATGTTTTCATGCTAACCCTAAAATAATTTTTTTTTTTTTTTTTATATAGAGCAGTGGACACAATTTCAGGCCAATTAAATGATTCTCAGTTCCAAGACATGTATAATGAGTCAATATTTTCTCATATATCTGCCCCAAAATCTTTGAGTTGGGCTTTAATAGTCAGATACTTTTTCAGGCACGTGTTACTACAGCGAGGCGGACTAGCCCTGCTTCCCAAGACACACAAGACATTATAAGAGGCACAACAGCACTGCTGCAGTGACCTCTTTGGGCAAGGCACCTCTGTTTCACAGGTGTACTCTGTCTCCTCTGTTGTTACAGTAGAGAGTGGAATTTTAAGATGAAGAAAGAAAAAAAGATGGGGCTCAACCTTTAGTTGTTCTTTTAGGAACAGAGTGTTTCTGAAGTTTGAAAAAAGCTTTACTGCAAACAGTGAACTTGCTTTAGACCAGAGGCTCGTGCTGGGTTTGCCCTGGTTTACAGTGTTTTAAGAGAAGCTACAGCAGGCCAGTAACAAAGCAAAGTTTTACTACCATGATAGTGGGATTTTTAATGCATTATACTTATGGCTACTATTAAAAGAAACCACATCGTAGTTTTACCTTCAGTGTGATAAAATTCCCCCGTGTGAGTTTCACTCCTTTCCCGACGTGCTTGTCCGAGGCTTTCCAATGATCTCTTATGTTTATCTGAGCTTTTTTAGTCATAGACAAACTTTATGCATGATAGCTTGAAGTGATTTTGAGTACCCTGAGAAATCCAAGGCCATATAATATGATGGAAAAACAGAATTATCCTATAATTGATCTCAATATTACACTAATCTTGATTGGGATAATGATATATCTTGATGCAAAGTGCGCCTCTGGAGATGAGTGAAGGGTCAATGAATCTCCCTCCATAGATGACAGTGTCTCCCAAGTGATTTCAAAAGCTCTACAGCTGAAGAGTTACAACTACAAGCCTTTTCCACAAAAATCAGTCAAACTTACTTGACTCAGTGTGATGGTCGTGGATTTATTGAGTTAAGTTGACAAGACAAGTACGCCAGGTCAGGGAGCAGGCTCTATCTGTTTAAATGCCCACTTGACATCGAGACACAGGGACTTGACAAATCTTTTTACGGGTCCCTGGAGAGGTACCACTCTGACCTGCAGTAACCACTAAGCTACACATCTGTGAGTATAGAACAAACATTCAACATTTATTGTGGCATTTTGATTTATTCTCCTTTTGTGTCTTTCCCCCCACGGACATTACTCAGTTTGGAGTTCAATTTCATTGGAATTCAATCTTACCTTTTCACTGCAAAAAAACAGCTTTTAGAACATTGTTTCAGAAATGAAAAGGCTAACTCAAAATGTGGAGTTCGATGAGCCTCACTACACAGTACACAACACTTTAAGTGTTTGAGTACTGTTTCCATATAATCCGAGGTGATTCCAGGATTTTTTTTTTTTTTTTAAAAGATGTAGCACAAAGGGGACCAAGCCCTAAGGGCACATGAAAAATCAAAAGTTCTAACAGCAATAAATTTTAAAAAAGGAAGAAAGCCTTTTTATTCACAAGGGGTCACCACAGCATAAAGTGCCGCATGTTTGATTTGGCAGAATTTTTACACCAGATGCCTTTCTCAACACAACCCCAAAGGGATTTGTGTCTCCTCCCGGGATCAATCTTTCACTGGTTAGGTGAATGTGTAAACCACAACGCTACGGAGCCACTATACCAGAAATAAATACAGCATTAAAAATATGCTTAAGAAACATTACGGCACAATTTTCATTCTCTTGTGTGCTACCCTGTGCCATAGTATAGATAGTATTACATGAAAACTGGTGCTACACAGTCTGAAAATTGCTTTATGGTGAATAACTGTTTTGCATATTGGAGAAAAAGTATTCAGATTCCCTTTTGATTTGTTAAATAATTGTTAAATAATATTAACAATACTGCAGTGTAAAAATGCAGGGTGAAACAGTTTGTGCCGTTGCCCCGCTCTTGAACCGGTGCCCCTTCTTAAGGCTTGGACGTTGTGGACTCTGCTGCTTGGTCTTTGGGTTATGGCCAGAAATTTCCCAACATAAAAGTTGGTTCAGTCTGACAGAGCAGCTGATGTTTGCCCTCTGCACAACTTTGAGATTCATATTAAAATGCAAGTACAAGTAGTGAGAAAAGGACTTCCACTAAGAAAGCAGCCGTCCTGGAAGTCGTCCAGAGGTGCACGAGGATATGACCTTGAAAAGGAAATGGTAAATTTGAATAAAGGCAAGGTTTTGATGGAATCATGGTAATTTAAAATCTTAGCTCATAATGGTCCTAGATTTAAAATCCTGCTTGAGTAAAAGTACAAAAGTTCCAACATCAGAATATACTACATTATAGCGGTAAAAGCATGGACCGTTTTAAAATTATTTACAACTATTGAAAAGTAATTTTTGATCCACTACTGTGTAAATCATTCTGACACAGAGGGGGTCAAACATATTACAATGTCGCCCTGTTTCTAACTCCAGGAAACTCACGTCCTAATTGAAACAACTGGGCAAAAAGGAAAAAATACCCAGCATGAGCCCACGCCACCATGTTACCGCGTACTGCACATTTCACCGTTTACAATACAATCCGTATGTCCTCCTACACAACAACATCACATTCTCTTAATGAGTTTTGTACAAGAGCATCACTTCATCAAATAGTGACCTCAGCCAACACACTCCTTTATTCTGCTGTGAGGAATATGTTCCTCTGTGTGGAGGAGTTTTCCCCTGGGAACATGTAGCCATACATTACAGGCTAAAGCTATTGAGTGTGGATTGTGAACTGATACTCAATACAACCAGTGTGGGCAGAGCATGTCTGATAAGTCTGAATATATTATAAAGCCAACTGAAGAGCTTGAATTAAACCAAAGACATTTAACGGTCTGATTTTTTTTTCATTGTGCTAAACAGCCTGACTTAAGTATAAAAGGAAAATACTGTGTAAATAATTGATCAGGCTATAGATGGCCGTGCATTAGAAGCAAATTAAAGCACAACAAGTATGTAAACATTATCCTCCAAGGCTTCCACTAAACATTTTCTCTTCCTTTTGTCTCTGGATCTTCAGTTTGTCTTTCCCCCTCTTTACTATTTCGCTCCGCCCTTGCCTCTTCCCTGCGCCAACTCTTTCTAATACACTGCAGCAGTTGTAACTCTTACATCACCCCCCTCTCATCATTTGGGAGGTCGGTGGAGAATATTGAGCACTCACTTACCCCTATATTGACATAACTGTAGAAAAAGCACAGAATATTTGATATGCTTTTTTCTTTTTCTCCTGGCTGTTTCATGTTTGCCGTGTGTCCGTCTCAAGCGGAGGAAGAAAGGAGGCACATCTCTGTCACACAAGAAGGTGTTGAAAAAGCTTGATTTTTACCTTGACTTATTTCCTTTGCATCGTTCTCTCTCTCTCTCACTGCTCGATGATGAGCAATTTTCACGCACAACAACCGTCCTCAGTCATCAGGAGACATTTCTGCAGTGGAGCTCGGTGTGTCTAGAATTCACAATACAATCATGCCTCGCACACATTGATTTTTCTTCAATGCAGTAAGAATGTTATCGACTAAGAAACAAAGACAGAGGAACTCGTGGCAAAGATGTTGATGTATACTCCGACATTTGATATAATACCTTCTGCTACTCTTGTCATCTGTAACAGGTTGCACTGTGGCCTACATAGAATACACTGATGTATGCAAGTGAAAGAGACCATATAGCTGGCACATCTCTGCTTCATGCTGAACCTTACTGTGAGTGATATCAGCACCGAATAGGAAAATGCCCTGTTAGCAAGGAATAATAGGCTCTGGCATTAAAGGCAGGAGACAAATGAGTAAAGCAGAGCTTCCCACTGACTCATTCAATTAAATGTTATCATTCTGAGCTCAAAATTATTCATACATTTGGAATATATTCTGCTTTAGCAAAGCCCACACATGTCATTCTAAGGCACAAAGCCAGTCACCTAAAATGTGTCATTCCAACACATTGTTCATATTTTCATGTGTGCTGAAAATCAGTCAAAAAGTAAACAAGAAAGAAAAATAAAAACCCACATTTCTCCCAGTTCTGGTGATAACCTGCACTCCTGGGAAGTTCAAACTGTTCTTAGATGCGGGTCTGCAACCTCATAAATAAACAATGCCATGTGCAGCATTTCTTATAAATTAATACATTATCAAATGTAAACAGCATGCTTAGATGAAAATGAGCATGGAAACATAAATCAGCCAAAATGTCTTCGAGCTGCGATGGGAGTTCTCGTATGATCTGATTTGAGATGAAAAGATGAATTTGTAGAGAGGGAAGAAACAGTGCGAGCCTGTTACATGGGCTCATCTCAACTTTGAAATGCAGAGAAAAAAAACGGGACCATCAAAAAGGGTTTTTTTTTCTTTGTTTTTATTTGGGTTTGTGTGGCTTGTCTCGGAATATGACTTTGAAGTAGATGCTTTAGTAAATATCAGGGCGAAAAAAAATTTTTTGTAATTTTTTTTTTTACAAAAATGATTTTTACCGTAAGAAGCAAATTGCTAAATATTATGGTTACAGATTTTAATTAAGCAGGGCATCTTTATCTGTGTGTGTTGCACTGACTAGAAAAAAAAAACCAAAAAAAAAAAAAACTGTTTTCCTTTTTACTCACTTCACAAATCACAAATTTTGTGAAGTGTGTGGGCTCAGTGTAGTAATGAGCAAATGTCAATCAAAATGTTTTGAGTTTTCATTTTCACAGAATGTGAATAATGAGCAATTTTACAAAGATTGTTGTTACCATAGAAATGTAGATTACATTTTATTACAAATAACATGTTCTTCACCCAAGCAAATTAAATTTTGCATCCTACATTCACTTGTTAAAGATTCCACTACAACTTTTCCATCATTAAACTAAAATGTTATCGCTTTTATTAGACTACTTCAACCTGTTATCACTTTGTTTTTTGTTTTTTTGCATCTATTGTAATGGTTTACAGCGGGCTGAAAAACTGATGTTTAAAAAATGAAATATCAGTATTATACTAATAACACACATCTTATTATAGTGTCAGTACTACCTGTACCTAGTACTATATTATTATACATTTTTAAAAACAATAACTGAAAATTGCTGCTATTGTGAAAATCCAGTAAGATAAAGTAAGCATAGTCCGATAAGTACAAAGTATATACACTATATTGACAATAGTACTGGGCCACCTACACACAACAACTACAGGAAAGCCATGCCGTGATGCTCCCGGCGTGCAGTTGTTGTGCTGATGTTAATGGCAGAGGAGGTTAGGAACGCTGCAGCAGAGCGCTGGCAGCATTTAAGCACTCAGCGACCCCGCTCTGTGACTGCCCGCCACTTTGTGGCTGAGGTTCCTAAATGCTTCCACTTTGCAATAACACCCCTTACAGTTGATCATAGAATATTTAGAAGGGAAGAAATTACAGTCCACACACTAATACAGTGACCCATTCTTTCACAAATGTTCGTAAAGGCAGACTGCGTGGCTAGGCACTTCATTTTACACACCTGCGGGATTGAATTCAAAGATTAAAAGGTGCGGCCCAGTACTTTTGTCCATATCGTCTAAATACAAGGCAAGAATAGCTCCACTTGTAAGCTAATTATTTCCTCTGTTTCTGGCATTAATTAGAAACTAAAAGTCTAAGTATTTAACCACAACATATAACAATTATTTTATCATTTTAGACAGCTATCTTGCATTTCCTCTTTTGCTTGCTTGCTGAGTAAAATTTCCAGGGGTTACATGTGGCTTCAGGATGCTAAAACTCAGCCTGGTATCTTATTTGAACCGTGCAATTTCATTTAACTGGCAGCGTATGGGTTAAGGGGACAATAAAGTTATCAAAGATCAATTTACCATCAGTTTTTACATTTCCATTATCCCACGTTCTTGCGTGTAACCCCTGGGGCAGAACTATCCCTGGCTGGGTTATTTGCATATGTTCTATATCCATGCGGTATATCCCATTTAACCCCCTCTCTGGGATCTGTCAGCTGATGCATTCTGGATCATGTTCAATTTGCTCCCTCACAGTATTGATGGCCCATCCAGATTTCCCTCTCACCGTGTCAGCTGAGGTGATGCATATTGAAACGCCTAGCACACTGTTGACATCAAGGCTCTACCATTTGATCTCCTTAGGTTCAGTAAAGCAGTGAACTCTGTTTGGGATCTGCAAAATAAATCCTATAAATGGAATATTCGCTCAGGAGGGCATTGAGTTCCTAGTTTATGAGGGAGTCAGTAATCCTATAAACTCTGGATTTGCCTTTCTTTATGAGGCTCAGCATTGTGTTGGATCTTATGGGCTTACGAGCTGTCAACGAGGGACAAATAATTGACAAAAACAGGGGTCTGATTACTGATTGAGGGAAATCAAAGATAAACAGCTTTCCCTATGATTGTGGCTCTCCACTACTCTTACTCTGCAAGATGCTGTGCACCGTGCAGTACCTCAGAGAATAATTCTCACATCCCTATTCGCTCGTTTATTTTCATCTCTGCTCTGTTGCAGAAGCATTTCCACTCTCCTTCGTACCTGGTAACATCCTCCTATCACTGCAAACAGTTATTGAGCAATACTGGGTTGCTGTACACCCAGTAAACTACAGCAGATTTCAGACAGCAACGTGCACATCCTCTGACATTGAACAAGGTCAGTCTGGATTTGTGATCATCAGCATGCCTTCAAGACACAAGAGAGTAAAAAAAAAAAGAAGCCTCTTCACTGCAGTGAGGCTGCATGTCTCACTAATACCTGTTTAGATTACAAAGCACAGCATTCATCATATTTTCTATTGTGTTAGCAGCACATGAACACACAAAAGCTGAGATGGACAAGAAAAGTACAAAAAAAACAAACAAAAAAAACCAGATGTTGACAGTAGATTTGTTTGGATAGAAAATTATGATTGTGTAACCAGCTTGCATGGTACAGTGTGTTTGCCCAACAGCAATGTGGAGCTCACCCGTCGAGAGCATTTTGATTTACATCTGAACACACAACAACGAGCACAACAGCGAGATTCATTCATTTTTATGAAGACAATAAATTGATACAAGTCAATTCCTGTCTTTACTCACTGAATGCAGCGCAATACAGTGCAATTCAATAACATGATGTAACAGCAGAACTGCTACTGCAATCCTGTAAATATAGATTTGTGACTGATGTAGATAAAGCACTCGTGTATCTTTTTGTTACAAGTACACTTATACCTTTACATTTTTTTAATTAGGTTCCTCTTGTCTTTATTATAATGCGGACCCACTGCTTTGTATTTAGTAAACATCAGTTCTTCCAACTTGTTTCTTCTCTCTAGCTGCAACAGCAATTATTAGAAAAAAAATGAACACACATTATCTCTTTTGGGGTTTATCACACTGAAACCTGTCTCTATTTTTTATGCATTTTGCTCCCAGGTTCTTTTAATCAGCAAAGCCATGTGTCCATCATGGCAGTGCGACAATGAAACTGGAATATTAAAAGGTTTTTTTTTTTCCTGTGATGCACATGAATAGTTTGAATGAATTCCTTTTTCCAGAGTCAGGGAGATAAATATATTATTTTTGGTTGAGGTTTATTCTCATCCTTGATGGAGAAAACTGGAGCTTTCAGTCATGCGTGATTTTCATCAGTATATATGGGATTGTGGATGTTCAAATTTACATTTTTGTCCCGGCTTCAATCTTCACAAGATATTTGAACATTTGAAACTGGACCATTTGCTGATAGGAAGCTCCATGACAGCAGTTAAATAGGCCTTATGGTGATTAACTGGTTTATCAACATTCCTGAGTGATTGCATGGAGATAATGTCAGTATCAATGTTGATGTAGGTTAGGGTATTTTTAACATTTCAAAGCCGGTTTCACAGCTTCATATTTCTGGGAAGCACCAAAAAGAGTCTTTTGAAGTTTTGAAACTTTTACCATCCTGTAAAGGTTATCAAAATTCATAAAAATTTAATGCGACACAGTATCTGACAGAAGCTCTTTTTTTAAACCCACTCAACTGCAATCAAATTACAACATGTTAAACAAATTCTGAGGAAGAAGCAGCCCTTTTTTTTCCTGGAAAAATATTAAAGCTAACTTTTCATGCAAATTTATATTTTATTTAAAAGTCTGTGTGGTGAAAGATAACTTTAAAAACTTTAACAAGTAACAGCAGTAGCTCATAGAGCCAGTGGACTGCACTGTGGTAACCTGAGGCGAAATGTGACCTTGTGCACTTGCCCTTGGCAGGTGAATTGAGGTGTGTGAGTTATGCCTGTTGGTGAGGCTTTATGAGTTGGCCCGGAAAATAATGACTGGCCAAAAACTTCTGATCATGCCGGAGGCTGCTACTTTAGTGGCCACTCCCAGTGGTACTTGTTAGGGTTGGAGTATTTTTCAGTTCAGATTTTTTATTTTTAAAGAAATTATTATTGTATTGGTTAAAGATGCACTGTGAAACCCCTGGAGTAATTGGTAGTAATGTATGTATACTGTAGGTATTCACACAGCAAACATCGCAGATTAATGACCTGATCAAAGCCATTGTTTATTCTGTTCTGTATAATGTTAAGCTAACAGTAACAGATTGGAGGAGCGTGATTGAGATAAAGAGGGAGATAGAGAAAATTAGGCAGAGCACAGCAGCAGACTGTAAATGGCTTTGGGTTCATGGAGATCTCATTTGTATTTTATGTTTAACTTTGAAAGCCCTCTGGCTTCTTAAATATGCACATCAAGCGTGGAACATCTGAATAGCTCATAATGATGTCAAAATTTATGATCCCCAATGTTTAGACTGGAGAGGTATTCTTTGTGCAGTACAGTGCACATCTCAGCACACAGGCCACAATAACACATATCAAGTAGTTGGAGCAATCCTGACTATCCACTGTAGTTTTTATGTAAAAGTTCTGCATAGGCTGATAACCCATCTGAAAGTAATTCTCTGCCAGCCTTTATAGCAATACTTACACATCCAAAGACTCTGGGTTGAGTATTTGTCTCACAATGCCTAAAACAGTCAAGCATATGATGGAAATGAATTTCAGCACCATGGCCAGCATCGAAAAGATAGAAAAAAAAAAAAAAAAAAATTGTGAATTACTTGCAGAAATGCTTCTCAATAAACTCACTTTCCAAGATGTAAAATTTCATGCTGGAAACTAATGAGTGAGGTCGGATGTCCAGGCATGACAGGACCCATTGAAAAAATGTAAATGATCACAACAGCGGCTTCATTTCTCAGCCCTGGAGTGCTCCATACTTTATTGTGTTTGCTCAGATGAAGCTGTTGATCCATCATGCAAAGGGCAATTTTCTTTGTGCTCTTTAAATATTAAGCACTTTCTCAGTCTTCTGTAAATGCTCGACTTCCTACCATGCACTATATTTCTACTGACATTACATATAACATTTCTTACAAAGCATTAAGCGTGGGGGTTAGAAATATCCTTCTCTCACTCTTCAAACCTGCATTAATGCCAAATTATTTAAGTCCAAGGAGAAATTTATGGAGAAGTAAAAGAAAAAAAAAAGGAAAAAAAAAAAGAAAGAAGGAATCAAACTTCATCCTGAGTGGCATTGACAGAATGACATTTTTTTTTTCCAGTGAAAAATCAAAGATATTTCTGAACTCCATTACCTAATTCAGACAGACTGTCAGAATTTAAACAAAGCTTAATGAAGCTCAAGCCATCATTTTTATGCATTGCTGGAAAGCAACACTTGAAAATCTATAACACTTCCCAAACCTTTGACCCAAGTTGCCTCTTAAAGAAATCTAAACATGTGACTGTTGTTTAAGTTTACACTGTTTGGCAAAGAGGGAAAACAGCCTGGTCTTGATGGTGAGAGCAGCTACTCAATGGATTTATTTGAAAATGAATGGCATACATATCAAAGCAGACAGTCTGATTTGGAGTCAAAGCTAAATTTAACTTTAGGATCAAAACTTTTTGATTATATGTATATTAAGTGCTCCTTTACTGGCTTGGACTCAACAGAGAGGCCGCACTTTCTGAAAGCAGGAAATCCTAAGAAAATGCTAAACACTGACCATTTGGTGCATTGTTCCATTTGATCACCAGCACCAGCGCAAGCTGTTTACAGTCAGCCCACACTTTTGGGCAAAGAATCTAAATAAACCCATGATAAAGTTATGCAACGCTAATAAATGCATCACATTGGACAGCTACATTTTGGAGAAAAATGTTACTCAAAGCTAGACCCTTCTAGCATCTCTGAGTCAGTCTCTCTGATAGTGACTCTAAGGTAACTACAGTATTCCTTTCTCTCTTTTTCTCATCTTGATTCGATACAATTACCAGTAATCCAATTAAAATGCTGTTAATAATGGGAACTAGCTCAGAGAAACAGCTTCACTCTGTGGAAAAACTGACTGCAGTAAGTGGAAATAAAAATCAGTCTCCTGTAAATAAACGTTCACACTCACACAGATTATATTTACTGCTTGGAAATAAATGCTGTTTACTGTTAGCTGGGTTCTTCAGGGCCAACCCACAAGTTCCTGAGTGAAGGCAGATTGTGCTAATTTGTTTATGGTGTCTGCATACTGTTGTGACCCACTGTGGTCAGTGAGGTGGCGACCTGCATTGATGTTCTCCAGACCAGACACAGCTGTGCAAATATTGAGCCAAGCCAAGCTGAGGCATGGCCATCGGCCATCACTGTTGCTGCATGCTTTAGCATCAGGTTGTTTGACCAGCAGCTCTATTTTCTAACCTTATGCCTCCATAATTCTCTGTCTGTTGCTCTGCAGCCACCACGGAAGATGGCATCCCGGGTGTCACGTCTGCTGACGCATTCGCAGGAACGCGAACGCTCAAGACCTTCATACTTACACCGCAGGCTGCAAGCTAGAGCACCTTTTTGCATGAGTTTGCATGTTCATTGCAAACAATGGAGCGCTTTTAAAATCTCTATACAACTACTTGGCGCTTTACTGTACGGAGATCATATTATTACCACTTGGGTTATGCAAAACCTCGGATGTTGACACAGAATTTTTTCCAATTAATGCATTAATTAGCTTAATGAATGTCCTCGTTATCATAACTGGTTATGTTTAATATGTGATGGTGATTATGGCAGAATAGTAAGCAGCTCAAGTGTCTCTCTTTTTTATGTTAGGCTGTGATCAGAGGATTCAGAGACCACACTTTCATGAATAATTGCAGGTTTTTACAACAGACAACTTGTGTTGATCTCCCATAATTAGGCCAACTGAGTGTGTTGGGCACAACAACTCCTACAGCACAGCAAATGTTTTTGAGCACAACAGGGGAGATGCATTTATCCCCTTCACCTCATTTTCCAAAGGGTTTAATTCCGAGCCTGTGACTTGACCAGTTGCCTTAGTGCATCATGTTACACCCAGCTAGGGAGCATCCATTAATGGTCTCTGGATGTCTGCAGACGCATGATAAAACACCATTATCAACTCCGCAAAGCAATTTGGATTGTGAAAGGAGAAGCACTGGCTTTAATAGATGTTTGTTACATAAAGTGGAGAGTGACAGGAAAACAACACATACAGGCCTATTTTACTCCCCAGTCTGTCAAAGATGTGTCATGCTCTATCCTCTGCACTGTTGTCATGGCAAAGGAAGACTCAAACATCTGAAGTGATGGTGTGCCTAGAATGGCAGGCTATGCGCACTGAGTCAGAGTGTTGTGTTAAAATCTCTTGATATGCCTATTATTTGGGAGGTCTCTGACCAATTTACAGTATGATAGTTCACAACAGGCACTGAGCAACCAGAATTTCAGATGGACTCTTCATCACACATGCAAAAATCTAATTCTTGACAGAACAAAAGAGCAACAAAAGCATGATGGCAGCAAAACTGGGTGGAAAGAGCCCTCGAAACAAGCTGATGTTAATCAAAAGAAAAATCTGAAGTAATTTATTCGTTTTAGCAGCACATTTGTACAAAAACTGATAACATTTTGGAAATGATATATTTTGATTCTGAGCATTTCTTTCCATCTTCCATATTCCAACAGCAAGCACACCACAGAGCTGAGAAAATACTTTTTTTGGACTCAAACAGAGGTCTGGCTCACTTATCTCTGTAAGCAATAGCACTCTCTATAAGAAAACACAGCACTTTTTCATCCCAGGGCATCAAATAGTGCACTTTTGTCAGAAGCTGCTGCCGTCACAGAGATACACGTAAAGTGTCCTTTGACGTCAGTGCCTTGACACGTCAGCCACATTGATCCTGAAAGCCAAACGTCTTTTGTGTTTTGCTCGTTTTTTTTTTATTTTCTAACCTGCTTTTTACTCACTTCTGGGTTAAATTTAGGCATCAAAAGTCTTTGGTTTACTAAAAGGTTCGGGTTAAATATGTCACTTCTTAACTTTAACATAAAGCTCAAGTGTGCTCAGTGACATCAAGGGGTCCTGAGCAAGTGACCAGTTGGACGTGATATCTGTCTAACCATTAGGTGCAGCAACGCACAAATAGCCAAAGGCATCTGTTGCGTATCTGTGAGACTTATGCTGCTTTGAAAAAAACTGCAGAATTTGACACCCCAGAATGAGAAGGGGTTGGAAAACCACACACATATATGCAGCCTACACACTCAACGTGTAAGAAAGCATCTTTGTGTTGTCACATTTCTAAATATATTGCAATCATGTCTTGACAGTTGCTGTAAGAAACTGATGAAAAAAGAAATTCTAATAAAATAAAATAAAACTCCCTGCTACTGTAATTTATGAAAGACTGGGCTCACACTCTGAGGAGCACATGCAGGTCTCTTCGAGAAAGACTGGTGCCTGATAGAATATTTATCACACGAGATTCATCTGTATGGCTTTGATAAAGCATGGGCGTATTGCTCCAGATACCTAATCACCTTGGCAGAAACCTGAAGCTATGATGCGTGCTCACAGGATAATTCACAGGCACCAAAGGTCAGATCTCTTTTTGACAGCTTCTGCAGTGTAGAGAAGTGCCCTGCTATGAGTCTGCATGTAGGCTTGAGAAGAAGGATGTCAAAAAGTAAAATATATCTCTATCTGAAAATAATTAGGTACACTCTATCTGCAAAACTATCACTAGATAATTGAAGTAAATTATGACTCTATTATAACTAATTCCCTCAGCAATTATGACTGATACCTGTTAGTCAACACCCAGTCAACCATAACCTGCCAAAGCAGTCTCACCTGGTTTCCAGATCATTATCAATAAACAGTCAAAAACACCATCTGCACTTGCCATTAGTGGTGCCATTGTGGTTGCAATCCAAGTTGCATTGGTTCTTGAGCACCATAAAGGAAAAATCATTGCAAGTTCTGGAAAACGCCATCTGCTTGATGCTTCTGTTTTGAACCAATGCTACAGTTTGCCTGTTGCCGCCTGAGCTGCTCGCCGAGCTGTAATGGAAGTGATAGCTCACTCAAGAGTTTGGCTTGTAAAATATACGACACCATCACCAGACTGTAATCATATAACCTGAGTTAAAGGTGAAGGTAAATCATCTAAAAACTGACCATTATTGTCCCTTTCGCATCCGGCTGTTGCTAGGAAGCACTACAATATGAGATCACCTTGCTTTATTGGGGTGAAACTGATATCCCATTAACATATGCTAATTTTCTATACAGGCTAGGTGGAGGCAATTAAAGCCACTAGATAAATGAAAGCCCAATCTATATCACATTACATCTGGGGAAATAACAATCCCATTACAAAGTAACAACTCCAATAAAATGTTATGGAAGCCTCTGCAATTTTCAAAGGGTGCAGTTAAAGTTTTTCCTTTACACAGGTTCGGGGGCAACAGCTACGTTTCCCCGGGTAAACATGTAAACAGAAAAATCATTAAATCTCCTGTTTGTCTGAGGGTAGACATGATGTGATAGCAAAAGAGTAATTTATGCCACAGATGTTTGCTGCAGAATGCTCCGGCTACACCTGGGAGTCCTGATTAATTTATGTGTGTTTGGATAAGGCCATGTATCCCAGCCCTATTAATATTGCTCTTTTTGCAGAATAAGATCATATCATGGTAAATTGAATATTCATCACCTTAATGAGTCAAGAGTCTAGCCTGTATCCCAGAGAAGTTGGGCATTCATTCAGATATGAGCTACAGGTTGTAAATCTCTCTCTCCAGATTCCAGATTTTGGAAACGCTTAGTCAGACTCTGAGGTGGAGAGGGCTTTATTTAAATAATCCTCACATAAATGGCTATATAAGCATTATAATACATTGCAGTCTGAACACGGGGGGGGGGGGCTGTTCACCGGATGGCTGATCAGGTGCATGCAGGCCTACCTCCATGCAGCTGTTTGATTATTTCATATTTGAGCACAATTATCCACATTATTGGCTCCAGAGTCCGTACTTGTTCACCTTCAACCAGCACAATGTTAAACTCGCTGTAATGTTATCACATCTGGGCCCTGGCCTTTTCACCAGCTCTAAACCCTCTTTGTCTAAATCCCTCTGTCCATATCCCTTTGTTATAACAGGCACTAATGCGACAAACTGATTAAGCGCTATTAACTTGCAAATTAGTTCTTTTGTTCTAACTTTATCCCAATCAGCTTTGTCCATTTGAAACAACCTTTATCCAATACCAAAAAAAGAGAGAGAGAGAGAGAAACTATTGTATTGTCAGTGATGTTCCTAAATTAGCCACTTCACACTGAAGTATGTCTGTATGAATAAAGTGCCATTTTTGGCATCTTTCCATTATAATGCAATTGAAAATACAAATAGGATTCAATTGGCACACAACAATAACAGAAGGACTCATGACGTTCATGCATCTCTTACAAGAGGATAAATAAATTAATGGAATAAAGGCATAAAAACATTTGTTTAAATGTGGTAGTTTGGAACAAACACTAACTAACTAAAGGAACAAAGACTAATTTGTAAGCCTAACTATACAAAATAATTCCACAGACAAGACAGAAAAAGCACGCTGTAGATTCCCAGGAATCACTGCTTGGGTTTTGTTCATTAAATAAGAAACATTTCCATCAGTGATGGAGCGCCCGCTGACTTGAAATCAGTTTGAAGAGCTCACTATACTGGTGTAGAAGAATAATTAAACACAAACCTTTTAGGTTCAATTTATATGCTTTTAGCCAAATTGACCTGCACACTGTAATAGTAATATTTGATGCACTGTATCATTAATTTCCCGCAGTATATATTTAACCATGAACATAGGTGTAAAATGATACAAAGGTCACCAGACCAATTCAGTTTCAGTAACCTAGTAAAAGTAATAAAAAAAAATTTTTTTTAAATTGTGCATCTTGGAGTACTAGGAAAAGTAATATCTGTATAGCCCATCACAGGACTAACACAGAGAGACCAACAACCACTCACATTCGCACCTACGGGCAATTTAAAATCACCAGTTAACCTAACCCCACTAACTGCATGTCTTTGCACTGCAGGAGGAAACCCACGCAGACACGGGGAGGACGTGCGAACTCCTTCTTGCTGTGAGGCAACAGTGCTTACCACCACACTGCCCAGTAATATCTGCACTATGTATATAATATTGAAATGCTGGTCCTGTGAAATAATTTCAGGCTCTAAAAATACGGCTCAATCCTCCTTATTACTGAAGAAAATATGACTTTGAACATTATGGCTCTTTGGACTTATTGTGAGACTGCAGATTGAATTTGGACTAATAAGTCAACTAATTTCATGACAATGGGATCTAAACATTTGCACAGCACTATTTCAATAAGGAAAGACCATTTAGAAAAAGAAATTAACAAGATTTATTGAAATACAGAATTTGAATAAAAGCTATTTAGTAATTAGACTCAGATGAATCGGTGCAGCAGAATGGTGGCCCAGCAAAGATGGGAATTAGGACAGGATCCCCTGGAGTCTAGATTGTTGTAGTGAAGATGAAGTTGGAGGCTTGGATAGAGACCAGAGGCTGGTTGCATTAATGTGAGTCTGAAAGGCAGAATGACAGAAGAGCACTGGGATTTAAAGCACACAGAGTGGAGGCTGATTGGCTCGCAGGAGGCGGGTAAGAAAATGACTGGACTATAGAGTAATGATGTCAGTACTGAGTTTGACAGCGTGGGAAAGAGGAAGTGATGCAAAGAATAGACCAGCAGCCTGAACACCCAGGAAAGCATGAATTTATATTGAATTTATATACAACCTTCATAAACATACACACTATAATTATTTGCGTTTTACTTTATTTGGTTTCCTGTTAAATCCAGAACAGAATTTTCTCCTCACATGCAAGGCCTTGAATAATCAGGCCCCACCTTATCTTAAAGACTTCATAGTACCGTATTACGCAAATAGAGCACTTTGCTCTCAGACTGCTGGCTTACTTGTGGTTCCTAGGATAATTAAGAGTAGAATGGGAGGCAGAGCCTTCAGCTTTCAGGCCCCTCTTCTGTGGAACCAGCTCCCAGCTTGGATTTGGGAGACAGACACCCTCTCTGTTTTTAAGATTAGGCTTAAAACTTTCCTTTTTGATAAAGTTTATAGTTAGGGCAGGATCAGGTGACCCTGAACCACCCTTAGTTATGCTGCAATCTTTTTCATTCACCTCTTTTTTACTGTGTTTATACCCCACTCTGCATTTAATCATTAGTTATTATTAATCTCTGGCTCTCTTCCACAGCATGCGTCTTTTGTCCTGTCTCTCCCCTCAGCCCCAACCGGTTGTGGCAGATGCCCCTCCCTGAGCCTGGTGCTGCCAGAGGTTTTCCTTCCTACTGTCTGCAAGTACTTACTTGCTAATAGGGGGGTCATTTTGACTGTTGGGTTTTCTCTGCAATTATTGTAGGGTCTTTACCTTATAATATTAAACACCTTGAGGAGACTGTTGTGATTTGGTACTATATAAATTGAACTGAATTATCTAAAGAATATTTTTCTTAACTGAAATTAAAAACAAACTAGACTTCAGGAAAATAAAGCTACCTGAAACATGTTGTTTGCCTTTACTTTTAGTGTTTGATCAAATATTTTAAAAGAACTAATGCGGGGTGGCTTTGGCTTTCATTTTTATTTTATTTTTTTTTAAATTGAGATTGGAATTTTATGAAAGTGACAGAGTTTATTGCTTTCACAGAGTGTTTGTGTTGTGAAACCTGTTTTCAACTTCTGAAATCTTGCCCTTGACAATGATAAAAACTACATTGAAAAAAAAAAAAAAAAGAAAATCTACAAACTGATTGAAGTAAACTCATTAAAAGACAAAAAATAACAGTAAAAATGTTTTTAAAAAAAACTGATGAAAAACTTTAATAACTGCTATTCAGTGCAGAATGCTTTTCTGGTATAAATAAATAAATGAAATAAAAAATAAAAAAGTTGGGCTCCCAAGGTTGAGCTCAATAGCCAGAGTAAGCAAATGCCTTGATAAAATCAGATCACTGCAGTGTCCAGCACTTTAACAGACTGCATGGTATTGCTGGAGAACAGAATATGTAATTAAATTACTGCGAGACAAAAGGACGCGTTTCAAAAGTATATTTGGCATTAAGTTAAACCAGTTGTACAACGGAGAACCAGCGCGGCTCCAGATTGTCCTGAACTCCAAAATGAACCACTCAAGTGTTATGCAGGCGTCTCTGCCTTGATGAGAGTTACTTGTAACAAATCACATGTTGTTTAAAAGCCTGGGAGAGAGGTGCAATACTCTGTCCAACAAAGCCCTGAATAATTAAAAGTGAAGAGAGCCAGAGCGTCCTGCTAAGTAAAGGCCGAAACATGGTAGCTGTCACTTATAATCATCTAAATGGATGCAAATGTCACAACTGAGCTTGTAGATGTGAGTGAAACGGCCTTGTTTGTCTTAATCTAAGCCAATCTAGCTGAGGAAATGCCGCGCACATCCTCTCTTACCTGAAACGCCCTTCATTTCAGTACGACTCCTGTCCGCTTAGCCTGAGTGGCTGCTCGCTAAGTGCAATCTGTGCAGCTGTCTCTGCTTTGTTTGTTTGTCAGGGTAAGACGTGGCATGAACACAACCACATCAGACAATAAAGACCTATTTTCGCATGCTTCCTCAGATAACAGCACAGCCTCTCCGAGCTGACTG
This sequence comes from Archocentrus centrarchus, assembly GCF_007364275.1. NCBI lineage: Eukaryota > Metazoa > Chordata > Actinopteri > Cichliformes > Cichlidae > Archocentrus > Archocentrus centrarchus. The sequence continues at coordinate 21,782,292 of NC_044355.1, read as the reverse complement.
CGCCACGTCATTGGGAAGCCTTGACATAATTCAGATAAGAAAACTCTGCCCGAGAGGCTAATGTTTGCAAATAACAGCTCTACTTTTTTGTGACGTATTTCTCATGAACCGATATACCATGGGCTGACAGGTTAATGCAACCCCACAATGAGATGCTGCTGCAAATATATTTGACATGCCAAAAGACATTTAAAATCAGATCGCACTGATGCCATTCTTGTGCTGCGTGCCGCAGCTATGATGACAAGTGGATGTTAAGACAAGCAAAATATATTTCAGCACCAGTTTTGAACATACTTAGTGGATTATAATAACTAGCAGTTTATGTAATGCACTGCTTGTGTGATTACATTCGCTCAAATCAATGACCTGTCAAAGACTAATGCCACTATTTATGGGGGGGGTGTCAAAGGTCAGGTTTTCAATTAAATCCCAGACATCATGTTTGGCTGTTTGGTGTAAAGGAGGTGCAGACAGTAACAGAATCAAAGCTCAGCCCAACCTGAGGCAACTGGAATACTTTCGCAACATTGATCTTAATGTCTATGGTATGGCTCTTGTCAGTATTGATGGATGAATTTTACGGGAATGGTCACAGATCGCCTGCAGCCAACAGGGCTAGCGCTGTTTCAGTGAGACCTGGTTGTGAGACCTGGTTGCACGCAAGCAGACATGACTCATTTGTGGCTTCAGGCAGTGGATCTGCCGTATGAGTCGAGCAGTGGCATGACAAGGCAGAGACGGGGAGAAGCTATACTCAGTCTGTGCCTTAACAATCAGCAGTCTCGGGCTAAGGATGCTCCTGAGAATGAAAGACTCTTTCAGAACATTTCTAACAAGAATTTAAGCATCTATTTCCTGTTATAATGTGCCTGTTCAGTATGCATCACCACAGTACGGTTAGCAGCACATTCTTTAGGGGCTTAACGGACACTCGTATTAACTCTCAAGAACCTATTCCATGCCAGAAAACATTAATTTACCATGGGGAGCAGATGAATAGAGGCAAACACTTTTTTTCTGAGAAACATTTCAAAAGCTGCCGCACCTTAAGATTTCTGCAGCCCAGTCTAACTGAATAAATAAATATGTGAAGTGGCTCATTTTGATTCTACTGTGACACACTCGGTAAGTCAGTTTACCTGGCAGGCAATTAGTATTAGTCTTCAACCACACATTGCAAAAGCCTAGATAGTCTGAAGTGGTTCCTTGTTTCAAAAATGAGTGCCATGAAATTAATCACTGTGCATTCGAATGCAATCAAGTGAAGCCACTATATTTAGAGTTGAATGGAAATTGAAATTAAATGATATCAAAATTCACAGACTGGGCAACTAGAAAACAGGAGTCAAAACAAAAAGCAAAACTCTTAATGAATATAAAAATAATAATTAAAAACAACAAGTGCTGTACTAATTAAACTTTTTGGCATCATGATAAATGACAGGTCATTAGGATCATCAAAAGCAGTCATTACCATGAATGTAGCAGGTACTTTAAATAGTTAATGTCATATTTATTCAACACAGAATTACTTAATTCTATATCTCCAAAACAAAAAATTACACCTAAGTCTGTCAAGGTTTATAATATATGTAATAAAGCAATGTGTATCCTAAATATTAGTGTTACAATTCACTTTCTGAATAAATGTTAAATATGGTCACAATCTAGCCGTCTGCTCCTGAGTTATGCCATTGCATGATGGCCAAAAACAGTTTTGCACAAGATCAGGAAGTCAAACCTTTGACCTTTTGAATACAAAGTGGCATCACTTTTTCCTGTTTTTTTTTTTTCTTTTTGTTTTTTTTTTGTGTGTGTGTGTGTGTGTGTGTGTGTGTGTGTGTGTGTGTGTGTGTGTGTGTGTGTGTGTGTGTGTGTGTGTGTGTGTGTGTGTGTGTAATAATCGCCTTGTGGTATTTTATGGGGGGAAAAAAGCCAACTTTTTTGTGAGGTCAAGGTGAATTTGAATCAGTTCACACTGGAGTCCAACTAAATATCTGTGCCAGACAAAAAGCCATTCACTTCAGGTGAGACATCTCGTTGACAAAAAACAGGATGAAGATGAGGTCACGGTGACCTTTGATGCCAAAATGGAATCAATTCATTTCAGTTTTGTAGAAATTCTGTCCAAGCGTTCAGGAAACCCCCTTCATGTAAGCTTGGGAGAGTGTAGTCACACTAACCTTGAGAACTGAGAATTTGACCACAAAAATGTAATCAATTACTGTATTTGTGAATCTTTGTGTTTAAATTTAGAAAATAAAATCATCAGGGGTTTACAAGTTCACAAGAATGAACTAGAGGAAAAGAGAGGAGATCTCCACACGTCAGTAAAGTTTATCCTGTGGTGACCACGAATGTACAAAACATGGTAGTCAAACAAGTCGTTTACTACTTAACCAGCCAGTGGGCGGGACCAAAAAAAAAAAAAAACAGCTATGAGAGCTAAAATAGTAACTCTGCTAATGACGCACAGTTGTTTATAAATCTAGTTTATTATAAGTATTCAGAGATTTGAATTATAATAAACACAACCATTACAATTATAGAATATAGAGCTAATAATCAATTTTTCAGGTTCAAATCCAAAGCAGCAATTAATCCACTGATCCTTTCACATAGCCGTTGGTGTATAGACTCTCTAAATTTGATAAAATCTTTTTCTTCACCACTGATCAGACACTGATCGTTGCTGTTCCTACAAAATTTCATAGAAACCACAATTATGACCTGGTAAAGTGTCCGGGTCTAGTTTTGCCAAGCTGCTAAAAGTTTGCAGGTTTCTACATTTGCAGTCTGTGACTCTATGAATAACGTAAGGCATCTCTTATGTCGTACAGTTAGGTGTGTGATGTACAGTATCTTGACGGACCGGTTCAGGACCTGTTGGGTTTCGATAACCTACCCGTACAGCCATAAAACATAATCTTTCAACAAGCCTGATGCCAAGAATATAAACTTCAAAGTTTCCTGTCCTGTGAGTAAGTGCATGCTAAGAAAAGAGACAAAGGGCACAGTGTTTTATTGTTTCAAGGACAGTGCTTGCTGAAGTCAGCAAATAGCATCTGCTGCTAAACCATCATCGTTAGAATATATAGCCGGTATAGTCAATAAACTGATCAAATGAGAAAGACCACAGCTGGCCAAATGACTTCTCACCCAGAAGCCTTTAAAATCAAAGATAGTATTTTAGTCTGAGGCAGAAACATAGGCTTTCTTTGCAAACACTTAAAGAATTAGATTAGGGAGAAAAACTGTGGGGGAGTTTAAGCTTTCAAAGATATTAGTACAACATGCAGCAGATAGAGAGGGCTGGTAACGACACAGGCTGTTGTGCCGGTAAAAACTTTATGGCATTTTTGATGGTCCACTGGCTCATCAACACCACAACCCACTGGGATTTGTCCCTATGCCTGACGGCCAGTACGCCATTGGCTGCATTTAGCTAATAAACTGATTTAAGTGGGACTTTAAATAGGACTTCTTAGGTCATGAATTTAATCGTTACCTTTGAGAAGATTAATATGAATTTGACGTGAAGCTGAACAATACATCCTCTTCTATACCAGCATAGTAAACACAGGTAATGATACAGTTCATGTAGTAGCTGTTTAGCTAGATCCAACTAAGGAGTATTACTTCTTTGGTTACAGGATTAGTGCTACTGATCTACGTTTGGCAATTTCAATAATAATTCGGTTCATGTATAAAGTCAAACAGCTCACAGCTTTGCTCATTGCCTTCAAAAGTCATGAATGTAGGGTCAAGGTGTTCAGCATACACTGCTAATGTTTGCAGTACTGCTGCTGGTAACTTTACAGTGAATGCATAAATTGAAAGCAAAGTGTGCACTCCCACACACATTTTTATGATACCTCTGTGCATTTTACAGACTGCAGTGCTGATGCAAGCCATGTAGGCGAAACAAGCGCGAGTTTGGTGCTTTGCCCCTTAGCTAAAGCGAGCTGCTATTAGCATAATAGTATACTTCTCCAGGTTGAAATTAAACAAATTTCTTACTGTTGACATTGCACAGAAGTAATGGGAAATTAAAAATGCACAGTGCTACTGCTGATTAAATGAACAAATAGATATCATGATCCAGTTAGCGTCATTTGTATTCTTCTGTCTAATCCTAATGTAAAACAACTGTTCAACACACCCAAAATGTTTTGGCTGTGGACAGGGTTGCTATTTAATTGCAGCTTTAATTTAATTAAATCAACACTCTTTCAGTTGCTTTCTTTTCAGAGTCAGAGCTTGGTGATACATCATTAAAGCCACAGAGGCCCATAAACGTTCCTAGGAACTATCCTGCTGTATAAATATCCTGACGTGCACATTTTAAACATTCCCAATGCTGGAAGCCGGCCCGCAGCTTTGATGAGAAAGGAAAATAGTTCTGTTTACAGTTTAATAAATGGCACCCCATTTATTTTTCTGTGATAACCCGTGTCTATGTGCTGTGACCTACCTGTGTGCCGCGTATGTGAAAGTAAATCCCAATAATGACTGCATATTAAAGCATGGTCATAAACATGGCATGAAGCGAAGGGAAAAATGTGAGTGATGGATGTTATTCAAGGACATATCCATGATCAGCTAACCATAATGCCCTCAGTACGTCAGATAATCTCTTCTATTAGTGTGGTCATACGGCTGGAGCGTGTACAGTCACGCCTCTTTAGCTTTGCTATAGTGGTGTAGCTTTGCTCTCTCTCCTATAGTGTATATGACCACTGCCTTGAGCATGATCTCTGTCTTTACTGTCCCTTGGTATCAGCAGTCAAAGCTAACAGCAAACAGAGGTTAAGTAGGTCAGACATCCAACCAGCGAGGCTACAAACCCCAAGGTCTTTTGTTTTATGCAACACTGTCTTTCCTGAAACCAAACAGATGTTTTGTGCTGAGGAAAAAAAGGGGAATTAATTGATCCAAGCCAGGAGAAGTTTCCCAAATGCTGGCCTGATAATAGGGGACCCGTCATCATTAGGATTGATGGCACCAATTTATTATTAATGATTCGTAAAATGAGATCCAGTAGACCCCATTTTAAATACATTTTCCATTTTACGGAGGAGCTGACAGGCAACAGTGCTGATTTCACCACCAAAGCCTTTCACTGTTTCTCTTCTCTCCCTCTCAAATACAGTATCCCTTCTTCACCCGGCGCAACGTCTCACTTTGGTGATGCTTGGATTGTCCCAAATTGAAAGCATTTGTTTTAAAGCCAAGAGGTGAATTTCAAGCCTTGTCACAGCACCTTGATATTAAGGTGTTTTATTTTGTTTTAAACCACTGGATGCAATGTCATACAGTACATCCCAACAGATATTCTCTTTCCCCAAAATGTCCCCCATTGGCCTCAAACTCTGCAGCCATCTGCTCTGATATGATATTCTGTCAGTCAAACCGCCTTCATTACAGCAAGTGACACTGTATGAATCTAAATGCTAAGATATTCTGCCTGCTTGTTAAGTCATTTATGTAACCCATGAATCAGAATATCCCAATGTTCCTTTGGTTAAAAAAAAAAAAAAGAAGAAAGAATACAATAAAAGCACTGATGAAATCAATGTGTTATACAGTAGATGGTGCAATTATTTCCTGCACTGCAGCAGTACAGTAGCATCTGACTGAATGTTTGTCCGATAGCATTGATGGACTTTGCTCGCTAGCAAGAAAGTAATTGCAACCTAAATGGATGCAAAATTAGGGTCAGAAGCAAAAAAAAACCTTAAACTTGCTGAGACATTGGAGTCGATTTAAATACAGACAGCATTTAAACTGCCTCTGGGGCCACAATAAATTATTACACAGGCTCCCAAACTAGACATCTACCTTCTTACAGTAGATAAAGCTTCCACTCCAAAAATACCATTAGCAACGCCTAGAGTGTGCTTAATAATTAATGACTCCGGCATCCATGATAATTAAGAGTTAAGTGCGCGTGCGGAGGTGTGCGTGTGCACTCTGAGGTCCTGTGAATGTGTGCGGTGATAATTTCTGTTGCTATTTGCGTGTATTTTGCAGTCCCATTGAATAGGTGGTGATTCCTGTTGAGCTGTGAAAACATCCTGGTGGCTTGCCACTCATCCTCCTTTACACTCATGCTGATGTAAGGGGAGTTCTAGGAAGCCATTACTCCAAATGATTCTCATTTTCTTGGCAACATCTGAGTGCAGCAGAAAGGCTGTCTTTCTAGGCTTAAAGCTGCAATGTATAACTTTTTGAATGTTGTCATTCTCTGCAGCAGCAAGAAGCTTCTGAAGATCCTTTTCACATGCAAAATAAATCAAGAAAGTCATGGAAAAAGTAAGCTGAACACGTCACACAAACGCACGTGTGTTGTTGCACGATGATTTATTAGTTTTAGTATCACACTGTGCCTTTACATTTAAACTAAATAAACTTGACCCCTCAGAACAGCATGCATCCCTTCATTAACTCAATTTCCAGAGCAAGAAGTAGCTTTGATGTCACACGACTCTTGGAATTTGTGTTTTAAATGCTCCGATCGCTGTTTACAGGCTGACATATGTCACTGCCATCTCTTCTTTTACTGAATATTATGTTCCCTAACACATGCCATAAAATGAAAGAGAAGGCCTTGAGAAATGCCTCCCAGATTCAGATTCCTTCCCTCGTTTAGAGCCAATCAAACTAAACTCAAATATACAATAAGGCTGCCAAAATCCTTCAGCTCAAGCTGGGTTTGTTTTATTGATAATCAGTAAATAAAACAAGATGAAAAGCAACATAGCAATAAGGTCAGCTGGTGGAGGACAGATCGCCACTCCGCCCCCTCTGGTTTTACATACATGCAGGTGAAACTCCCCAGCCAATCAGAGTTGAAGGGGGTTGCAAAAGCAGGTTAATGATGAATGATGTTAATGATGATCGAAGGAAATAGAGTGATCGGAGGGGGAATGTACCTGCCCAGAGGTGCGTGTAACACAGAAGGCAAATCACCATTCTCTGAAGTACAGCCACCTAATTAATGAACTTGTCAATCATCCTGTGCAGGTCATTGTTAATGACTTCCTGTGAGTTAATGGCAATGCCGCCAACACAGCCTTCATAAATTTGAATTGTAAATAACTCATTCGTTACCTGAACATTTGTGCAGTCGGAGTTGCTGGTTGAGAGTGGAACTATTTTACCTTTAATGTGATTTCTGATTAATAGTTTATACAGACATTATTTTGACATATCAGAGACGGAGAAATAAAACCTATAACAATTATGTCTGAACTGCATTTAGCTTTTTCACTTTCACTGTCTTGTTGCTGTGCTTGCTGGCTCACTGTCACACTGTCATAACTTAGAGGGACACTTAGAGGGAAAAAAAAAAAAAAGTGTCATACAGTTTTTACTTTTACAATTAACGTTTCATCCTGTAACACAGTCAAACCTTCCACTCTGACAAAGACCTATTAAAGTATTATTCTGTCCACATATGTAGTCATCCTAATGTCTGTTAGCTGTGGTGTCACCTCAGCTAACTGTGCAGGAAGCCGGTTAACAGGAGCGAGTGCCGTCGTGTGCACCGTCTGACTTTTTTGCTTGTAAATCCCGAGTGGGCCTTTTATTTATTTTATTCAGCCTAATAGCAGCATCCTCGTGTGAGCACTGAGCGGCAATAACCCAACTTCCACTACAGCTAGGCACAGATAAAAACAAATGCTCTGTGCAGTTCTGTGACATCCAGCTGTATTTAAACCACGATGCCCGAGTAAAAGGCCAATGAATAATACACCATGGAGCGGGTAGGTATCAGCTCACGTGAGCAGTTAAAGATTTCCTGCTTTGTTAGCAGAGTGCTCAACTGAAAGAAAGAAGAATGAGGAAAAAAAAAAAAAAAAAGCAGGGTCGTCCGGAATGACTTAATTATGCTGTTTACATGGTGAGTGTTTAAAGAGAGGAAATCAAATACCTGATAAAATTGATTTTTGCTCTGAGAAGTTTCCACAGTTGTTAAATCCTCCCAGATGGTGATACAGAGCACTGTGCACTGTGGTTATGGCATCTGATCAGCCTCCAGCCTGTCTCACATCGAGTACTCAAACCAGCTTACCTGGACTATATTTCATCATCAAACTGATGCTACACACCCCCACCAATGCAAGTCCCCTCTGTGTTTCTAACCAAAGGCTGTTTTCAGCCCAAACACACCGTAAGTAAAAACTGACTCACTGAATGTGAGCAGCATCTCCATTAAACTTACATCACATAGCGGTACATTGTTATTTGCAATGTGTCGGTAAAGATTTTATTCACTGCACCTTTAACAGTAGCTATTTCACCCTGCCTCACACACACACACACACACACACACACACACACACACACACACACACACACACACACACACACACACACACACACACACACACACACACAAAATACCTGAAGTGTAACACTTAGGGTTTATCTGAACATGTTTAGCATACCAAATGAGTGAGAATCATCACATCAAGGCAACTGAAACCATAGTTCAGTAAAAGCTAGATTGTTGAAAAATCAAGTGCCTATCTTAGTGATGAACAACGTCCATCAGTGCTTGGAATTCATCTGCAGATGCTTCCTTGTGCAGGTATCACACATAAACATTGGTTTCCCTTGTATATTTGCTACAAAACCCTTCAGCTGACAAGCAGGCAGAAACAGAGGAGGATACGCGCACGTACGCATTAGTTCCAATGTTTACTTGCACACACAAATGCACATTTCGCCCCGTCTTCCTGTAAAATGCAGGAAGAAGAGGTTTACACCCGTACAATAGCCACCTTCCACTTTTCATTTCGTGTGATTCATTCTGCGTTAGTCTGCCTGAAAAATGAAATGCATGAATTCAAAACACACTCAGTGCTGTACCGTGTAATTAGAGTGTATTATGCACTTAACTGCAATTTGAATAATACAATGCAAATCATTTTCCGCTGAGACTTTTAAAGGGAGGATATTTTACTTTTAACTTACACCCACCAAGACAGAGGCAGAAAATCCAAAAGAGGAGGGAGAAAGCGTTCCCGCTCAAACCCCATTAGAAGGGTCTGGCCCTCTACTTTTGACTCAGCTGTTAGCCTGGTAGCACTTTGTGCACGCCACATGATGTGTCAAGCTAATCGCTGCACAACAGCTGCAACTGTTTGGCAGTTGCAAAGCTGATGAAAATATATACCCCATGATTCTGACCTCAATTGGCTTTAAGTCTTTAAAGCGAGCCGAAATCTCCTCAAAATGCTCACCACTAATGGTAATCTGAACCGCTGCTTATTTATAAAAGGGACTTCTATGAACCGTCTCGATAAAACACTTCTTTGAGTTTCAGTTCTGTTGCAGTCATGGCAGAAGGCAGACAGTAATCGTCTTTCATAATTTAAGCCTCACAAGTCCTAAATTGAATCTCTAAGATGCATTTTTCTTAATGTAATACAGATTTATTGAATTATATATCTGCTTTCAATTTATTATTTGCACTAAGCAAATAAATCTATCAAGAGTTTTTTTTTTATTATTATTTTAAAGGGCAGAGGACTTGCAGTGGGCCAGCGATTAAATTACAATGGCAAACTAACATGGACTATATGAAATACTGTACTATTAAGCACTCAACAAGTAACAAGTGAAAGTAAATCATGTGCCAGGGCTCATGTGGAGCTGTGTCCTAATAAGAAGACTGTTCTAACTTCAGAGGGAAGGAGTATTGGCTGCATTAACTATGACTGTGCAGCAGTCCTTCAACTGAGCCATGGAAAAATTGATAGCAATATAAACACATTTTAATGAGTCTGATGATCAGTGGAATTCAGAGCTAATTTGACTGAGCAACACAACAAAATATAGCTCTGGGAAAAGTGAAGCAGAGGAGCCAATGGTAAGAATTATGCATCAGTCTATTGTTTTAAGAGGTGAATTTCTGAGCTGCTAGTAAATGCATCGTGATTTCCCATGTCTGCACACAAGCATGCTTAATTAGCAGGTACCGTAAATAATGTATCTTGATCCAGCTGTGAAAATTATAAGCATCAAAAGGACCGATTTCCATATTTACTTAACTCATCCAAAGCCTCCACTTTTATTTTCACAATCAGGGCCCAGGCCAAAGCATGAGCCATTTCTCTCTCTGCTATTTCCACACTACATCCATCAAATTGCAGATTTTAGGGAACGGGCTGTGTCTGCGAAGAATTTATGATGACTATTAGAGACACTGGCATGAGTGCAAAACCAAGACAGTGGGATAGAGAAATATTTTTGTAGGGACTTTGCTTCCATAAAAAGATTAAATCCAGCACGAGCCAAAAATATTTCATTCTTATGAAACACAGAGTGCTGTATTTATGCCAGCCTATAATCAAAGAACTAAACACTGAAGTCCCAAAGAGGTATTGGATGCTATAGTAATGGTGACATATTAGAAAGCGTAGCACTTTCTGTCTTACAATAGAAACTGAACTGATACAGCACGATGGATCCCGTACTTCATGTATCAGTCTATTGAACACACTCTCCAACATGATATACATGTTTTTATAAACCAATATTGGCACACACTGCATGCAATAAGACATTAACCAGTTTGCATTCATGCAGTTTAATATCTTAAAGCTGCACTAATCAATATTTTTACATCAGCAGTGGATCATGTGAAAGAGCTGGCTCACAGTGACAAACGATCACAATTATGATGCAGCTCTGCAGTTTCTCTCAGCTTTTACAGCATTTTAGCATTTTTAAAATCACTGTTATAGTTTGTTTTACAATTTTTCACCCTCGTATACAGCATACAGTCTTGCACCACTCTTCCTTTCATTATATTTTGCTTCCAAGGAGCCAGACTTACTTGTAATTTTTTTTGTGTGTGTCTTGAACAACAGTTCTCCAGGCTTTCTGTAGGTCTTTCAAAGTAAAAAATGTGAGGAATCTGGACAAGTGAAGTAGTGTCAGGCCTAAAAAAAACTATCTACAGCAGATGAACAGTGTCTGAAAGTCATGTCCTTAAGAAATGGGAAAAATCCAGCAAAGACCTGACACAGGACCTGAGAGATGCATTTGGCCCTTCAGTTGATCCAACTAGTGTTCACAAAAGCCTCGTCAGAGATGGTCTCAGTGGAAGGGTGGCTGTCAAGAAGCTTCAGGAAGGGAAACAGGGAGAAAAGAATGAGATATGCTAAATTACACAAGAACTGGAGTGAAAAGCAGTGGCAACGGGTCTGATGGAGAGATGGCAATTTTGACAAAGCCCACAGTTGTGCAGGTCACGTGCAAAGGGAGATTTCACCTGCTTTCCCCAGGTGGATTCCTCTCCAAAGAAGCTCCAGTGGAGTCAATCACTCAGAGACATTTGGCCAACTTGATTGGTGGTTTTGATTCTTCCTTCGCTGACATGGAGGAGACAGCTGAACAGCTGGGTTGGGTGAGAAACCAATTACTTTTGCCTGAGAAAAACAGAGGAAAGTCTCCTGTCATTCACCAGTACAGACTCTTAGATGTGTCAGCTGACCATGGGCCTACAGATGAAGTTTGACAGTTTTGGGTGCATGTGATGAAGGAGCACAATAAGCTTGGAAAGAAAGCTTTGGGGTAGCCATTATCCTTTGGATATTTGTTTTTCTGCAATGACTCCAATTTCCTAGTCAAAAAAAAAAAAAAAGACTCAGTTCAATGCTACAATGGTGTCTTTGCATTACTGCATTTGAAATGTGGCTTTTTGGTATTTTTTTTCACTTGCAGGGCTGCTTTTCAGTTAATCAGACAACTAACAGGGTACAAAAGATGGCAACTTTGTCTGTGCTGTATGAAAAATTAGGCACATGTTATTAGACCGCGTGGAGTTTATAATTGGACTTTTCTGCTATGTCATTCAGGTGAAAGGAATGTGGCACTATTCTAATACAAATTTCCAAACAAGAGGATTAGAGGATGGTCTATAAGAGTTCCAGTAAGAATAAGTATTACCACAGCTCTTCTGAAAGCTTTGGGAAAGAGGCCTGAACTCAGAGAACACTTTATTATAATGGTTGTTTCCTGGGAGAGGTGCTGGAAGCTGGAGTTAAACAGCTTGGCTGGAATAGGGTCGACAACACGAGTGGATGACTTCATCCTGATAATTGCAACACTGATTGCATCTTCTGTCATCATATTATCAGGTGACATTCTGGGTGGAGGTTCGTGAACAGAGATATCTGAGTGACTTGTTTCGTTCTCATGAGCGTCTCTGGCTTCTATCGTTACCTTTTTGTCATTTAAAATTGAGCTTTTTCTGTTTCAAAACTGTTTTGCTTTAAAGGTTTAGAAGACAGTTGTAGTGGAAGAAAGGATTTAGCATCATGCTCCTCTTTTCTCTCCCCTCACTCCAACCAGTCGCAGCAGATGGCCACCCTCCTTGAGCCTGATTCTGTCAGAGGTTTTTTTTTTTTTCCCTCTCCACTTGCTCATAGAGGATCTTTGAATCATTCTATCTGTAATGGTAGGCTTACAATGTAAAGTGTCTTTAGATGACTATTGTGATTTGGCACTGAGTGAACAAAATTGAGTGGAAATACATTTGCTGCCTGAAAACACCTGCGAGGATGTCAGACGCAAAACTGTCTTGGGTGCTTCGCGCAGAGCCGGCTGTGCGTGGTAGCTCGGTGTTCAAACCTGCAAGGTCATCAGCCCAGTTAGCGTCAGGTGGAGGAGTATTCAATACATGTGACTATGCAGCTGTAGCATCATCATCAGAGTCTTTTCAAAGAAAGAGAAGTGCCAGTACATCACACACACACACACACACGCGCGTGTGTGCACATACACACAGAAAGTATAAAAGCCATATTGTGCCTAACGCAGCTAGAGAAAGCCCATATTGAGGTAGGAATGCAACATTCACATAAATCATTAATAAAAACTCTTGCAAATGACTGATCTATCGCTGTTTTTTCATCTACACCATCAAACATTATTACTTGAGGTGTTGGGCTTGGCTGCAAATCAAGGAAAGATAGGACATCATGTTGATATAATTTGACTTTTCTTTTTTTTTCTAGTCTTGAAACTTAGGGCATGTGCTTCTTTTGGGAAATTGTTCGTCAGAGCCACAACATTAACATTCTTGCTTTTTTTGCACAGCATCATCTGTGCATGTAAAACACAATATTCATATGAAATTAGATGGAAGAAAGGTGGTCATATTAGGGCAATTAGTAAATGGACACACCAAAGGGATCTAGTTTTTGGTCTGCTCGAAGTGATGCCTGACAGTCCATAGCAACTATCACAGAGCTTTGCGGATCACTTGGGGGCAGTGTCAGAGATTTCTGGAAGATCTGGTAATGTGGGCTACTTTTGTTTCTGTTTGGCCCCCTGGAAAAGAAAAGTTTTTTTTTGTAGTGAAGATGCCCAACTCAAGATGCCACTGCAGCTATCATCATTTCTTCTCATCCTTGTATGTTTTTTTTTTTTAACCTATTTTCTGTGCATCAAAGATCATCTTTCATGATGAAATCCACTGTCAATCCCTTTCCTGTGTAAGCCAACTTTCCTACCAGTCAGCAATCTACATACACATAGCGTCATTGCTTAGTGTGATGTGTTGTATGCAAGTGTATCTACAGCCTCTGGGTTGGTTGAATTCCCATAATCCTCTCTATCTTATGCAAATGGACACAAATGCATGACTATAAATCCAGCTTTAAATAACCTTGGAAGGAAGTGATGCAGCAGCCCTCCACTTGATTGGATGTACATTTACTTAAAACTGCTTACTAAAACAGCCCTAACTATAAGCTTTATCAAAAAGGAAAGTTTATGCCTAATCTTAAAAATAGAGAGGGTGTCTGTCTGCCACATCCAAACTGGGAGCTGGTTCCACAGAAGACGGGCCTCAAAGCTGAAGGCTCTGCCTCCTGTTCTACTCTTCAGTATCCTAGGAACCACAGGTAAGCCAGCAGTCTGTGAGCGAAATGCTCTATTGGGGGTGATATGGTACCACCTTGTACTGTATGTGAGAAGAAGGATTTTAAATTCAATTCTGGGTGTAACAGGGAGCCAATCAAGAGAAGCCAATATGGGAGAAATATGCTCTCTTTCTAGTCCCTATCAGTACTCTCGCTGCAGCTATCTTTTCAGGGAATTTTTAGGACAACCTGACAGTAATGAATTACAGTAGTCCAGCTTAGAAGTAATAAGTGCCTGAACTAGTTTTTCACCATCACTCTGAGACAGAGATATTGCACAAATGCAAGAAAGCAGTCCTACATATTTGTTTAATATGTGCATTGAAGGACATATCCTACTTGAAAATATTCCAAGATGCCATCCAGAGTAAGTATCTGGTTAGACACCATGTTTCTAACATATTTAGGACTGAGTATAATAACCTCAGGAAATTACAGGTCATCCTCAGCTAAGCCTCATCAGCTGGGGATTATGTACTTTTTACTGTATTTATTACTAGTACAAGAGTTTAAGAAGTTTAAGAACAAGGATATACAGTAAACATCTAATCATTTATATAAATAACAAAACACCACCTAATATTAAAAAAAAACATATACAGCTTATCCCAAATTCAAATAGCTAAACCATCAAAATTCTGCTCACACATTAATGCATGACTAAAAAAAAAAATGTATCCACTGATGTATTATTACACTCTTAAAAAGAGGCACCTTCATAAAAGTGTAAACCTTGTCACCTCCATGTATACTTTCAAGCTTAACAAATGTAGCACGCTTTTCTGCCAATACTCTTGAAGCTCTAATGAAATGCCAATTGAAATGATAAATGTAGGACTTGTTACAACGTGTTACTCTGGTGCTCTTACTGAAGCAAGATAGCTTAACGGTCCCCACAAAATACAGAATGTGGCGGAGAAAAATTCAATCAGAAAACATGGATCAGTTCCCGAACCGCGGTTTTTAAGAGGCTGCACGCAGAGCAGTCCTAGAAAATTGCACTTCTGTTTTGTTTTCATTTTATGACCCAGCTGTTGCTTGATGGCAACTGAACATATGTCATGTGGAATTGATGGAAGTGCACATTTCTGTGCAAGCAGAGCTTTGAATTATAAGCAAAATGTTTCGCATCAATATTGGCAGCTGTGTAATCTTTTACAAAGTGAGCCCTTGAAGATGGGCTTTTTTTTTTTTTATTATTCCAGCACAGATATTTCTGTCAAAGTGAGAAAAGTGCAGAGTTTACTAATAACACTTTTCCATTCAAGTGTCCCAAAGTAAGACTTGACAGTATGACGGTGAGTCAGCATCGACAATAGCGGTACCACGAAACCGGGGCCGCTAAATGGAATTCAATCACTCAAAAATAAGTTATATTGTTTGCATTTGCGCTTTGCCTACTGTGGCATGAAAAAAAGGCAGACGACTGTGTGGAACAGATGTTCAAACAGCATTTCCGCTCTAGTAATATATAAAATATTATATAAAAGCTATAAATTATAATGATTAAATCTAGACTTCTAGTTAGTATGGACCTGGTTTCATATCTGACCTTCATATTTATTCTTTAAGCATGAGCTGACCATGCAAAACACTTAAATAAAAGGCAAAGTAACAAACACACACGCAGATACAAATCTTAATCGATGTTCTAAACATGTTCAATAAGGGCCGCTGAAACGCCTCGGTGCGCCTCTTGTTAGCTGTTTACTGTGTCACACATTCGCTTTAATTTCACCATGTTTAAGAATACCTCCTGTTCACATTGTTTAATCACATCGCGCCTAACCCCTCTGTGACTTGTGACCCATCTAAATCACTTTTCAGTGTAAAGAGTGTGTCATTAGATGTTTAATTTAAAAACCACATTACACTTTACAGGACCCCAGTGAGCTTTAACACTGACTAACAAATATCCTATTGAGTATAAAGTAATAAATACATGATTAAACAGATGTCCCATCTCAGTTATTATTTCAAAGCAGTGGCTGAATCCCTGGACTTGCAGGATTTGAATTAAAGCGCATAGTAAGAGCTGCACAGTGTGCATACAGTCTGTAAATTGGAACAATGGGGTATTGAGTGTGAAATTAACAGTCAAGTTAACATTTTTTTTTGTTCTTAAGTGTATAAGAAGTATATTAGCTATTGTGGTTCACTATCTTTTTATATTCATGAGAAGGGACTCAGTAGATAACATGCAAACTGCGCAATTAAAAGTGGCCCATGGGTAACAAGAAATATAGGTCAGACAATGAGAGGAATGACGAGAAGAAAACTGTTGATTTTCTGCCTCTGGTTATGGGATTGATAGGCAATAAAACTCCCTATCTTCCAAAAGAGCTCATTCATGATCCCTGAAGCCAATACCAACACTGCCACGTGACCAATGCTGTTTAAACAGAAGAGCCACTATTTGCATCATTATTAATTCATTCAACCTTGATTTAATTTTGAAAATACATTAAGATAGAGGCCTCATTTGCAGTGTAGTTGAGCACTAGAGACCCATACGTATTGAGAGGATTGTTTGGCGAGAAACAAAAGAGTCTTTGATGACATAATGATTTCACCCCAGCCCACCCCCCCACAGTGCAGGGACCCTATCCAACCCCAGAGACATAAATTCATGAGCAAACCGGCAGCAAATAAGCTGGGAATTCACTGGCTGGTCCCAGAAGTGGCTGGCTTGGGTAGAAATGAGACTTTGAGGGAAGAATTCTTCTCCCACTTCGAAGCTGTGGCCAAGAAGCTTACACCTGCAGTGCTGACATACATCAAGGAGGTGAAGCACTTCTGGGACAAATCCTGTAGGCACTAGGTATCCATCAAAGGGCTGGAGACAGCCATCCGTATCAATTTCATTCAAAAATGATGCTATTCAAATTGTGGAATACTGGTGTCAAGTCTGTTTCAGACTCCCCCTTTTGTTTTTAATCTCTAAAATTAATTTGCCAAGCATGTAAATGTATTCATGTGTTCCTGTTTTCCGGTTTTAAGAATTAATTAGTGTAACAGAGTATTCGAAATTTCAAAAAAATAAATCAGCTGTTTTTATGATATGGCCTTTAAAAGAAGAGGAAAAAAAAAATCAATGAACTCATATATAAAAGAAGTGCACTGTCTTTCTTCTCATTGTGTCACATTATCATGATCCTGCAGATCTGAAAGAATTCCTGCTAAAGCTCTGCATAAATGGACACCAATTATATAGGTGACAAATGCTAAAATTGCCGCATGTACTGAATGTGTCCTACACGCCTCTGTCTTTCTCACTAAATGAGACGTCTGAAGATATTCAGTAAACATTGTTTCTGCAGTTAGATATTTTGAGCAGAGTAGTTTGAAGCGGGCTCCTTATTGCATGCAGGGAAACATGTCTGCAAAATTTGAATTTCAAAATAGCATCCTTTGAAGATGGGAGAGAAAAAAAAAATCCTCTTATGTTTGAAAGAAAAACTAGATATGTCCCAATGGGGACTGTGTGGTGCAGTAGAGCTATTTCCTGGTCCGACAGCAACACTGGGTCAAACAGGTACACACATAATATGCCGTAAAAGTGGATAATAATTACAGTGTTGTTAAAGGGCACGTCATGATGCACGGCAGTTGAAGTGATGAATGCTGGAGATTGAAGATCCCTGCATCATCATGTGACCGGGAGGCTGAAGACTTCTTGATCTGATTGCACTCTTGTCTAATGGAGCTAGTTTCAGATGCAGTACGCTCCAAATGAAAACAAGATTAAAGCGCTGATGGAGTTTTACAGCTGGGCATAGACCCTTTTTCTTCTCTTCTGCCATGAGTGCAGATGCTTCAGAAGGTAAAGAGCTCTCTGGAGGAAAAAGGGGTCATTTTATGTGTACTTCTCTCTCCATGTTTTCTTTGCTGTGAGACTCGAGAAGAAAGCGAACAAGGAGGGGTTTTTTGTGGGTGCATTACTGCTGTCAATGCTGTTGAATTTCCCTTACGAGTTTTGCTCAGCTATAGAGTCGAGCTCTGTCAACCTCAAAGATAAAGAAAACCTAATTTCCGGTATAAAAATGCCATATCTAAATTAAAAGGTAACACTTTTAGACTCAAATAAAAAGGGAAAGTCTAAAGTGAAAATTAAAGATTCAAGTTTCCAAATTACATGTCTGCTGATACAATGGCCAGTTAATGACATGTTCAGGATTACTAAACTACATTGTGATTCATAATAGACTCACAGTTTTTTCCCTTATTCTGAGAAAAGGCTCACTCCTGACCTGAGATGTTCTAAGAAAGATTTAGAGCCAGTGGAGAAACAGTGCATGAGAGAACATAATAATTAGCAGCTCAAATGTCACCGTCACCAAGGAGCAAGCAATTTAGCATGCCGACACAATGTCTCAGCCTTGGGACAGAGGCAGAACGAGAGAGCGAGATGATATTCGAGTATCATCCTCAGCAATGTAGACAGAAACAATCGCAGACAAAAACAATTTCTGTAGGGGGATGTGACCCCCTCTGTACCTCCCTCCCCTGAGAGGCTTCCCAGCCTCTCTGCCTCCCAGAGGGCCGCCTTGTGTAGGCTTGGCTGAGCTTAGCCGCTCCTCTGGGGATATAAGTGCCCCTCCTGCTGCTGTACAAATACTCATCCACTGGAGAATCTCTGCTCTCAATCAGCCCGCAGCCCATTTACAGTCAAAGCAACGCAAGCAGTGATTCCTTCACAAAAAGTCTGACAACGTGATGCTATCTGTGCATACCCGAAGCAGAATGTTGTGTTTCTTGTGGGTCACCTGTGTGAAGTGAGGACTTAATGTCGGCATGTGCGCCATGTGGCCTGCGAGGACAGGAGTGTTGTGGAGTGCTATCTAACGGCACAGCTCAGCAGAATAAACTCCACTCAGCGTTCCACATGGAGCTCTCGTGATTAGATTCTCTAAGGGCTTCGGCAAAGATAACACTTGTGACGGTAATCCAGTGCATCGTGGGATATGTTCTGTGTGCCTGTGTGTTTGTTTGGGGTAGGAGGAGGAGGCGTTAGCAGTGGCGGCAGTGAGTGTGTGTGTGTGTTAGAGTGTGTGTGTGTGTGCGTGTGCGTGTGGAGGGGGGGTGGTGTTGTACACCTTGCCTGGTGAGCATGTAATGTTGTTGTCAAGGCCACAGACACCTCCTCAGAGCGCAGAGAAGATGAAGGCTGACGCTTCTCTCCCGCCATTTCTAAGCAGATTACTTATCCTCTCTATTGAACATTTCCTGTGCGCTTGCTGAGCCCCCCCAATCTATACACAAGCGCAAATAGAAAGTCATGTTAAATTCATCCAAAAGGTTAAAATACCACAGTCTGTATTAAATGGAAACCTGTTCAGAGGCTGCTGCTGAATCCTATGGAGGCACTTTGGGACATTAAGCCCGATCTTGGAGAGACCCTGGCGTTATCACACTGCCACGAGTTTGGGCTATCGCAGTAACCTTCTTTATCACGTTAATCGGCTATGCCCATGAAGAGCAGCAGCCTGTATTCACTTCACATATTAAGCAGGAACAACATAAGACCTGCAGGGATGGCTGCTATCTTTTTGTCCAAAAAAAAAAAAAAAAAAAAGATTTTGTACATGGGAATACAATCAAAAGCCTCTTGCTTGTTTACTGGACAAACAGATAAGTGTATAGATTTTCCCTGTGAGAGACCAAAATACAAGAGATTTGTGTATCCTAATGCTGCCTCTTTAATTTTGCAAAGGGAATGCAAAATCTTTTATTGAGATGCTTTTAAAGCTGCCTAACCACTGCCAACTATCTATTTTATATATTTGTGCTTCTCTCTTTCTAACTACAATCACCACCTCCGTTTCTTTTGTGAATAACACTGGGAGACAGCGGTGCCTGTCAGCAGCACATTCAAAAAGAAATGCTAATTTAGTACAAGTACTAATACTGTATCAGCTGTACAATGAGCACACCACATACTCTCTTCATAGCCAGCTTCATAATCACAGTGATCATTATTCTGTACAGTTTTCTGTCTGCACGCAACTGGTTGGTTAGGCTGGTCTCTATCCGCGTGCCACCTGCCACAACAGGTGAACAACGCTACGTTAAAATAGCCACACACAGAAGAAAGCAAAAACCCCACTCTGCCCGGTGACAAAATTCAGTGAGCCAAGCACAGCGTGGAAGTTGCTTAACACACTCCTCTCAGCAGTCTCGCGCACTGCCAACTGTGCAATTGTCCCTCAGTGAGAGACTGTGACCACAAGTGGAAACTTTTTCGGCCACAGTGGTATTCATCTTCAGGCAAAGTAAAGAACCTCCCTACTTGCAGAACTTTTGGTAACATCACTTTGAGAAGCTATCTGCAGACATTAATTTATTAATTAGAAGCCTGTTCAGTTGTTTGAATTGCTTGTTTGCCCATGCGTGACTTCTTGACTGACTGTATATTGCCAAAGAGATGCAAAGTGAACTCGTGCACGCTCCAGAAATCGAGGCAACCATGGCTGGTACATCTACACTCCACGTCTTCGTGCTCGGGCCCTAAGGCAGCAGCGTTAGCACCAAATTGACAAAGCAACTAGATGTGACAGGGGGGGAATCATAAAATTGCATTTTGTGAGATCTGTGTTTTCCCCTCCTCTCCCGTCCCTCAGCACTTCAAAAATTAGATCATTGCTCAGTTTAAACCAATATGATTTATCACTGGGTTTACGTTACCCGCTTGTTGAGTTAAGATGGAAGAGGACAAACCCAGGAGCCTCTGGGGACAGAGCATGCAGATTTGATATGGTCGTAGCTGCTGCACAAGCACTGTAATTTCTGTCTTGTCTTTGACAAATACACGTCTTTATGAGTCTGCGGCTGTGAGATGCATTATCCATGTTGATGTTTTTATCAGAGTAATTCCAGGTAAATTGTGGCTTTCAGGTCCAACACTCTCCAGTTTTTTTCTAAGCCATTATAAGATGAGGTGATGACTGCAGCAGAGCCATAATGAAAGCAGTGTGCATCATTTTTTTTTTTTTTAGAGAGAGAGATTGAAATGTTTGCCATTGGCATCAGATGTGTTCACAATCTGGATGATGGTCATGTGATATGCCACACTACAGTTGTGCATGCATTCATTACAATGGAATAATTGTTGCTTCCCAGGGAATAGCTTATAAAACCCCAATGGCTTTGCAGGGATTCACAGCTCCCCCCCATGCTTTTTTCCTCTGGACACTGTGGCTCCTAGGCCCCAGCTTTTGATTGCATGAGAGAGACAGCCCTCTAGCAAAGATGAAATGTATCAATGGTCCTCTATCTCCCTCCCATCCCTAATTTCTTGGGTGCTACAGTGGAGTATAGATTGCGGGAGCGGCTCTGTGAAGCATGAAGCCCCGGCTGAATACTAGGTCAGCTAACAATCTGAGACCACAGGGATACAGTGGCCTGAGTTTCATATTGGTCCACGCCTACTGTCCAGCAAACTGAGATGAGATACGTAGTAATTGAAAACACTGAACTGAAGCCTTTTGTGACTCAGAACTGCTCCTAAAAACTGACTCCCACATTGTTTTCTCATCGGCTTTCACAATTCCTTTTGCAAACATTATTTTTAACAGGAAGCTACATTTCAACTAAAAAAAAAAAAAAAAAAAAAAAAAAAAAAAGGCCTTTGCATCACTTAAACATCTCAGGGTGTAAAAGGGCAAGACCTCCTGCCTTCAGTGATGAACTGCGGCGTAGTCTGATCATGTAAATAATATGCAAATCCACATCCAGTTAATAGCCACTGATTGCCGTGCCATTACTGATTGTTGGTGTTTAACATGATCGCAGTAAAATAATGCAGCGTTCTGTTTATTTCCCATCACAAGCACCTCTGAACACATGCGAGGCAAGTGCCTTTTGTAACATTAATATCACAAGCCTTAATAAAAAAAGAATAATGGGATGAATATGATGTCCACACATACGCTTGGCTGTGAGACAGAGAACAAAGCTATTTCCCTTTGCGGTAGGATTCTCCATGGCTGCAAGCATGCATGAGAGGGATGAAGTAACATTTGGCTGCTCAATTAATTTTAAAGGTTTTTACACTATTAAGCACAATTTATCCTGCGGCTATTACATCCTCCTCTCTATCTTTCTTGTTTCCCTTTGATATTTTTGTGCACTAGCAGAATTCCTGTATTTTAATCTTGTATATTAAAATGCTGGTTGTGAGAGTCATACCATTTGTCTGTCGGGTCCATTTGTATCAGAGCAAAATTGCATTTTCCTGTAACTTCTGTGTTGTGGCTGGAAGCACTCCCTCCCCTGCTGCAAACACAGCAGCTCCCCGTCATTATAAAAATGATTATAAGTGCGATAAAGCAACATCTGAGTGTAAACATTTGGAATCTTTAAAGCAATCAAACTGTGTTGGTTTTTTATGGCTTTATTATTATTATTATTATTTTAATAAATACTGGATATTTGAGACCAGCAAGATTTTTTTTTATATCTGATAATAGCATTTTACCAAACTAGTGCAGGGCCTGCTGTCACAGGCATGTTAGCATCAGTAAAGGTGGCTGACACAGTCATGGGAGGATTGTGACATCATCTGTTAGGCCACGCATCGAGCGTAAGAGCCTTCAAAACTATGTGTACTGTGACATCAACACATGATATGATATACACTCACCATACGCTTTATTAGGTACACCTTTCTGTTACTGGGTTGGACCCCCTTTTACCTTCAGCACTGCAGTAATTCTTTGTGGCACTGATTCAACAAGGTCCCGAAAACATTCACCAGAGTTTTGGTCCATATTGACGTGATAGCTTCACAGATTGTGACACAGATGCTGCAGATTTGTTAGCTGCACATCCATGATGAGAATCTTTCATTTCACCACATCCCAAAAGGTGCTCGCTATTGGATTGAGATCTGGTGACTGTGGAGGCCATTTGAGTACAATGAGCTCGCTGTCATGTTTAAGAAACCAATTTGAGGTGATGTGAGCTTTGTGACATGGCATGTTATCCTGCTGGAAGCAGCCATCAGAAGATGGGTACACTGTGATCATAAAGGGGTGGACATGGTCAGCAACAATACTCAGGTTGGGACCGAGGGGCCCAAAATCTGCCAAGAAAATATCCCCACAAATATCCTCCATTACACCACCAGCAGCCTGAAATGTTTATACAAAGGCAGGATGGATCCATGCTTTCATGTGGTTTATGCCAAATTCTGCCCTGCCGTCTAAACCGTGCAACATTCTCAGTCTTTTTTGTCGTGCAGTTTCAGTGAGCCTGTGTGAAATATAGCTTCAGGCCCCATCCACACGAGAGCGTTTTCAGTGAAAACGGTTAACATTTTCACCCGTGTACAAGGAAACGGAAACCAGAGCATTTCAAAAACGCTTCACTCTGGATCCTGTTTCCAAAAAAGTATAGTTTTCACACTTTTCTCATGTAAACAGGAGGCCGAAACGTGTCAAAACTTTGCTGTTTTCATCTGAAAACAGGGCCTTAGATTCTTGTCTTTAGCTGACAGGAGTGGCACCTGGTGTGGTCTTCTTATTCAAGGTTTGAGATGTTGTGCACTCAGAGATGCTCGTCTGCATGCCTTTGTTGTAACAAGTGCTTATTTGAGTTACTGTCACCTTCCTATCAGCTCAAAACACTCTGGCTGTTCTTCACTGAAATCAGCGAGGGCATTTTCACCCAGAGAACTGCCGCTCACTGGTTGTTTTCAATTTTTCAGACCATTCTCTCTAAATTTTTGTGGAATTCTCTGGAGATTTTTGTGAGGAAAAAATCCCAGCAGATCAGCAGTTTCTGAAATACTCGGACCAACCACATTCAAAGTCACTCAGATCACTGTTCTCCCCCATTCTGATGCTCAGTTTGAACTTCAGCAGGTTTACTTGACCATGTCTAAATACCTAAACGCACTGAGTAGATATTTGTGTTAATAATCAGTCACACAAGTATGCAATGTACAATATAGATTCCAGTCAGTGTCAGTCATTAATTGCCTCCCAGGAAAGAGAAACTGAAAATAAGACCATCTGCATAACCTCAAAGTCAACATTGCACTTACTGTGGACCCCAGCAACGGTGTGTTTGTGTTAACCAAGTAGATAACACACATACACACAGGGAGATGCCTTCATCTATTAGAGATGAATGTCATTTGTGATGATTTTGCTTCTTTCAAGTAGTCAAACAAAAGAGAATGAACAGATTTTGAAGAACGGACAGACGACTCAGTGAACAAAGAAAAAATAATGAAAGTTGTTCTCTAAAGAAGCTGTATCCAAAACTATTAAATATTCAGAAAATGCTTTGGAGATTTTCATAAGTAGGCTATTATGCGTTTCAGTACTTTTGGCAACAAAAATGAACTTTCAAATTCATTGTAATGGGGTTATCCTTAGAATTTAAATGTCTCAGTGAAAGCTCAGACAGAAGTAGAAAAGTTCATTTCTTCAGCACAACTCACAGTCAGTTAAATGTTTTTAAGATAAATTATGATAAAAAATACGCTAAGACTAGGGAAGGGTAGCAAAGTTTTAATTTAGTGTCCAGTCCAATTAGTTTCTTGGCTTTCATTCCTGTGTGCCTCCCTTTGAGAATACAGGAATGAAAGGGGGGAAAAGAGATTTTAGTCAAGTATCACTGGTGTTACACTGTATCCAGTGACCTGTCGGACTCCTGTACCATTACAACAACAAGCTTTAGTCTAAATTTATAGTGCATGCAAAGATATAAGCAATTTGTTAAATTTGTAGCCTCTGAATGAAAATATTATTTTTATTTTAGCTTCTGCAGCTGCAGCATAGCTCCCCAGTGAGTAGCAAACTCCATTTCCCTCAAAGCAAGAGGAAAAATGAGTCATGACCGTGTTAATGAATGTCACAGAGCAGTGATAAAACATGTGGTAAAAGCCCTACAATCCTTCAGCAGAATAGAATGACCATGGTTTAGGTTAATTACCACAGTTTCTATTAGTGCCAGTGTCACGCTTGTCTGGTAAATGTTCCCTAAATTGCAATTAAAATTACCAAATGTGCTATTAAGTCAGAGGAAGGCAGACAGTAACCGGCCAGAATCTGGTTTTGTGACTGGGTGAAATAAAGTGCAACTTCGAGAAGCAGTTCCTCTTCTCCCCCGACTTCCTTCAACAGAGGGGGGAAAAAGATTCAGTGTGGCATTTAAAACTGGATTCATATATATTTAACTAAAAAAAAATGACCTGCCCATGGTGTTACCCCACCTCTCACCCATTGTGATCTGGGATAGGCTCCAGGCCCCACTCATGAACCTGAATTGGATAAGTGGATGAAAATGGGTGAACACATGGACTCTCTGCTGTGTACCTCCAGTACCTACAACTGCCACCAAGGGGCGACTACACACACTTTGGGGTTACAGCCCTATGTTATACCTTTTTATTACCTCACCCACAGAGAGGTGGAGAGGTTATGTTTCTGAAAATCATGAATGGATTTCAATGAAAATTTCGGGAGGAGTTGGGGGTGGTACAAAGAGCATTTGAATAAGTTTTGGTGGTGATTCGGATCACAATCTGGATCCATGAATAGGGAAAATATTCACATATTTGGTGTCACCTTGAAAAGTTTTGAACCAAAATTCATGAAGCTTTGTGGAAATATTCCTTAGGGGCCCATGAACATATTTCATTTTCAAGGTCAAAAGGTCAAAGTCACCAAAAATTTTTAACAATTTTAAAATGCAGTGAATTTTTCATCTACATATCTCCATGCAATTTGACACTCAGGTATAAACAATGTTCACTGCCTTTTTCTATTTTAAATTAAAATACAATAAAATTTGAGGAGAGCAAAGTATGTGCTCAACTGAGTGCCCTAGTTTTACAAGTATAATTTAGTACAATACACAATGCCCCAGCAATTACCAGCATACTTTAATTTATGTTTGTACTCTGAAAATGATGTGTTCTTTAAAAAAAAAAGATGTGAAAATGTGCATATTTGATGCAATGAGCTTTTGTGAGACTACATCACTGTGATTTTTTTCTCTTTAAAAACCTAAATAAATTGCTGATGCATTTTAAGCAATAAATTGCAAAAAAAGCTATAGCAAATATGATACAAATTAAAACCTATCCAAATTAATATTTAAATTTTTATTATTGTCAGAAAATTCAATAAACCCTTATTTCATGGTTCAGGCTTTAAAGGGTTAAAATAAGACTCTTAGAACAACCTGCTGTGCCTTCTTTAGGATGCTGCATACATGAAACAAAGTGAAAAGTTTCGCTTTATTGCTGTCTCCTTGGTGAATGTCAAATCATTTTTGGTATAACGTGCCTTTGTGTATGTTGGACTGCAAAACCCCTGTGTTTGGGAAATAACTATGAATCACTTCACACTGAAATCAGTGAATGTAGAACTTTAAAAAAATGTATCCAAGGGATAACTCTAGTTTGACTATTTAAAACTACTTAGAAATTAAAAAAAAAAAAAAAACCTCAAATTCACAATGTACATGATTAGAAAAAATATAACATAAACTGACATCCTGACAAAAAAAAAAAATTTCAAGCTGGTTTATTACAGGGAATGCCCACCTGGTCATAGTTCATCATTCAGCTGTTGTGTGATTTTTCCACAGACCTGTGGAATTTTGCACGAAATAATATCTGCCAGAGATAAAAGTTTACAGTACTTGCACACATTATTCAGTGTACAAGAAAATCTTCATACCCCACCTTAAGGATTTTTCAAAGTGTAAATGCCAGTGCTAGAAGTACAAACCTGAATGTCCCATCAATGTCTACTGTCTCTTTGAGTCTGTTGTTAGCCAACAAACAGTCCCCCTTCTGGGGGAAACACAAAAGCTTCAAAGTTCTAGTTTACATATTTGGTCATGTGCCATCTCCAAATATTTACAGCTTGCGTTTACCACGGATCTTACTTCAGGAATCTAACCAATCGATCAACTTTGTGACAAATGGAAAATTCTCACTCATTCACACTCACTCAAGTAAAAACGTAGGTTTTTCTTGGTCAGTGTTGTGTATTTGTTCAAGCATGGCCAGGTTCTTCCAATTCTTCCTCAGGTTGAGCAACCAGACCATATGGACACATATCACAAAAAGGTCAAATGTGTGGTGGAGGAACACATTGCCTTGGCATGGCATGGCATGGCATGGCATGGCATGGTTTGAGAGTGATCAGGATGAAAAAATACAAAAATGGGGTTTAACAAAAGGGGTTCAAACACACTAGAGAATGGTAAAAGTTCAATAAAAAAAAAAAATCTCAATTTTTTTTATTTTTATGATCCAGAATTGTTTTTAGCCTCAGGAAGTAACTAAACATAAAATGGGAAAATATCAGCAAGCTCCTGCATAATTGAACTACTACTTTACTACTTCAGCACACTTTTAATAACATCGCATTTTGTTGCCTTTATGCATGTGAATGAATACTGTTTTTTCTTTGTTTTTGGTCTATTTACAGACATGCATGCTTCAAATTGCTGCTTGAGGGATGCAAAGAAGAATTCAGACCAAAATGGACTTCATTAAACAACATTAAAGCCTCGGCCTATAAAACCGAAACTATCTGCAAGGACACGTGGCACCTGAGGGCGAACTGACCCTTTGATTAAACCATTTTAGAAACAAAATACTGCAAATGAGCTCATTTGAAATGGTAGGTGCTGTGTTTCAGCAGCCATCAGTGATGTCTAAGTTCAATGCAACATCCATCAAAGTGGAGGCAAATGTGTAACAGCCGCATCAAAATGAAAAATGTTATCTGTTGCCAGCGTACATGGGCATGTTAAAATAGGATATATATTATTTATCACATCTCATGCTTTTACTGAAATAGAACAACATGACACAACTTCTAAGCCCAAAACGTGCCAACAGGAGGTGTACGTTTCATCCACAGCTTTGGCTATTAGGAGGCACCCATGGCATTTGCACTCACACGTTCTTGCCAGTTTTCTTACTCCAGTCTGCAGGGATGTAAATGCTACACTGATTCGCGCTGTACCTGTCTTCAAGGACTGTGACGGCAGCGGGACGATTGCAAGGGTGATTTGGTTCCACAGCATCTCGGTTATTGGCAGCCATTAAGCCAAGCGTGTCTTCAAAACCTCAACAGAATAATTTATCAGTTTATGCAGCCCTATTCTCATAGAGATGCGCTGCATAAACTGCAGTACTGGCATAGAGAAATATCAGGAGATTAGAGATATCTAGTCTGGTGAGGCAGTGGGAATTCAGCCTCATCTGTTTTTTGGGGTTTTTTTGTGGGGAGGTTTTTTGTCAGAAATATTAATTTGAGTTCAAAAGAAACTGGATCTATCATATATTTTTCCACTTCATATGACTTCAAGCTATTTCTTTCCATGACTTCATTCATTAATGCCCCCCCCCCTTTCTTACTTAAGATATCACATTTCATAAGAAAGGACCCTGCCCCCAATCCAAACAACAAAGCCGCATAATGGAAATGGCCCATGTCAAGTGATACTGCAAATGAACAGAAAGGATAAATCCTGCTTTTTGGTGTAATATTCACACAGTCATTTGGATTGTATATAGTGTAAGAACCAGAGTGAACTGGAAAAGAAGCAAATGCCCTGTCATGAAACAACAAATACCGTTTTATTTTCTGTTATTATATATAATAACAGAGAATAAAACTAAGTTTTTCCAGGTGCTTGGCAGCTCATGCGACATGAGCTGCTATGTCAGTGGTGCCTGTTAAAAAAGTAAAGCAAACTGCATGTCACATTATATAACACCTTGTTTCTCAGGAAAACTTGACAGCACGCCGCATGCGAACACGGATCGTGACGGACAGCATTTCTACCTCTACGGGTATTTACGAACCGAATGCAAAGAGTAGATTTTAAAGAGCTGAAAACAATAAGTGAATAAATGTGAATTTCCATCTTTGACTTAATCCGTTCATGCTGCCTGGGGCTTGGTGTTTAACCTCAGGGGAGCCCCGGCAATCCCCCAAGTGCCTCTGGAGACCGGCGCAGAGAAATGTGCAACAGAATGGAAATCGCAACACTCTCCACCCTCCCAGATTTCCATTGAAAGCATTTACAGTACACTGGGTAAGACGGGCAACCAAGCATTGATAATGAGGAGAAGGTGAGAGAGAGAGAGAGAGAGAGAGAGAGAGAGAGAGAGAGAGAGATTTTGGGTTTTTATATTTTATATTTCATATATATATATATATATATATATATACACACACACACACACACACACACACACACACACACTTGGGCAATATTTGCACTTAATCACTTTGAAGCAGAGTTAGTGATCTCCCAAAATGACCATTACTTTGTAGGCGTTAAGCGATTACCAGATCTGGGAGAAAGAGATCCCCTAACAGTAGACTTGTCCAAAGAATCTGCCATAGTCAGAGAGAGTCAAACAGAGACAGAAAAGAGAGAAAGGGAGACTGTCATCTATAAAACAATTATCATAGAGAGGCATGACATGCCTTGTAGGGTTGGTTTGGGTAACAGGGAGCATACAGAGGGAATACACTCTGCAGATGAGTACATTATTTATAGATGAAAGAGGATCCAAAACAGAGCGATCAATGTACAGATGAGACCAGCTACCAAATGACTCCAACCTGGGCATTTGAGTGCACGGCAGAATGAGATGTGAGCAGTGCAGAACAGGCAGGTGCAGGGGCTATTTTCATGGCTCCGTGCCCCTCTCCCCGCTAAAACAATCCAACTATTA